>NC_089506.1:74218229-74868229 GCF_036850995.1 Saccopteryx leptura | reverse complement strand
GATGTTGAATCCTTCTCCCTTGAACCTCTATTTTAATGTAGTGAACTCATTTTTAAGTGTTTCTAAAAGATGAGCAGTCAAGTTCAAGAGACAGCTTCAGTTTCCTCATCCATAAAAAGGAATGATGGTCGTACTTACCTTCTACATTTGTCTTGATTAAATGATATCATGCAGTGGTTATCCAAGTGCAGCCCCTGAACCAGCAGCATCTACATCTCCTGGGACATAGTCAGAAACAGAAAAGTTATTAGCCTCACTCACACCTATGGAATCAGAAACTCCAAGAGTGGAGCCGACCAGAACACACATACCTTGGAGATACTGTAGTTCCGCTCCGGACTGCAATAAAGCAAGTGTTGTCATAAAATGAGTCATGATCCCTTTTATAGTGAAGGGTCTTGCCTCCAATTTGTAAAAAAGGCCAACATCTGCGAAGCGCAGTAGAGGAAAGAGCAATGAACCAAGCTATGCCTGTATTTAAGGAGAAGCCTCCCAGCCGACTGTATGCATGCTAGTATTTGATCACAGATACTATGCTTCTAAGTGGCTAGGCCAGTGCCTGGTGCAAAGTGCTCAACAAATGCTAAGTATAATGTTGTTCTTAGGGTTCATTTCTTTCACCCTGACAGCATGAGTTTCATTTCAGGGCTTCCGGCAGGTGACCAACCACAAAGGAATGTCCGATGTCACAATTCTGAGAAGTCATGGACGGTTGAAACTGCTGATGGTTGAAAATGTACCAACATCCCTAATTAGTGGAAAGCACCCCTGCGCCCAGCGATAGTGGCAGCCAATCAGCAAATGCCCCGCCACCCTTCCTATTTCCCTAACCTAACCCTTAAAATGTGGCCTGAGACTGTAGCCGGGGCTGCTCTCCCTTACGAGACAGCCTGGCAGGTTGCCTTTCGTTAAAGCCTGTTACACTGGGCTTTCGGACTCCGATTGATTCTATCAGTTGTGATTATCAACATCATTGTTGTCATCCATGTTTGTGTGAAAGGTCTCTAAAGCATGGTAAAATTGCCTCTAAAATAACAGCTGGAAATGAAATCACAGCCAACCAAGAAGGGTAGGATTAATGTCAAGACTATCGGCACAAATAATCTTTGTCCTCATGAACCATTCAACACTCCTGGTGAATTTTAATCATCTGATCATATCATTTCTCTCTTTAAAGATGTAGCAATCGTTATAACTGCCCGTGGTACCAAATTTAAAATCACGCTTTCCTTCCTTATCAATCTGGTGAGTGTCACTCTCTTCCTCCTCGTTTACATCCCTGACTTTCCTTTCAGATTTTTGAATAAGTCATGCTCCTGTCTCTCTCCACATTCCTGATCATTAGTTGCCCTATAAGAATCATTCTATCTCTAGCAAAAGAAAGGATGAAAAATAAGTCAGAAATGAGTTCATTGGTCAAAATAGGTGGACCAGGTTCTCTCCCTGTGCCTGCTGTAGTCCCAGTAAAGTGCTGGGGTATGAGCAGCAAAGAGAAACAGACCCTCCCCTAATGCAGTCTAACGGGGGAAAAAAGAACAGGCATTAAACCGGTGTTCACAAATAATTAAATTGCTACATATGTGCAAAATTCTACAAAGAAGAAGTGCAAGATGTTAAGGAAGAGTATTCTGGGATGCATGGCCTGGTCTGCCTATCAGCAGAGGCTGGCTGGTGGGCTCAGGGAATGACTGCTGAGAAAACGATGTCTAGCCTACAGCTGAAGATGTGTGGAAGCTACTAAGCAGGAAGAAGGAACGGAGGGTGCAGATGTTCCTTGCTGGAGGAAATAACAAGGTCCAGAGGTGGGAAAGAACACAGTGCATGCAGAGATGGTTTGGCCTGGACAGGTCAGAGCTGATGAATACCTGTCCACTCTAGTCTCTGTGATCAACATCGGAATGAAGTGTGGTGATTTACGCTGTATTCTCTGTCTGAGAACCCAAGAACCATTGTTAAGTCGTATTGCTGAAACTTTGGAAAACTAACCAGTGAATCAGCCATAAACAAAAGTCTAAAGTTCTCGGAGTATTTCGGATTCCATGTGGATTCCAGATCTCATCAAAAACTAGACAGAACAAATGGTGGAAAAAATGTGATGAAAACTTAAAAGAAATTATATTATTTTTGCCTTAAGGAAGAAAAGATGAAAAGCACTGTTATATTGGTCTTCTATATATGAAATACTTTTATATATAAGAAGATGATCTGTTTTTCTTCATCTCCATTGAGAACAGAGGAGGAAAAAAATGTGTTTAAATCAGCAGTATTAAAAATATAAGTTTGATATAAAAATTTCTTGACAATAAAGAGAATTAAGTTTTAGGGATGTTACAAAAGGGAAATTTAAGTACTTTCCCTGAAGGCATTACTAAATAAGCCAAATTTTTCTATATTGGAGATATTTTACCTGGAAGCAGAATGGTGAACTAAATTTCTTCAAGTAGCTTGCTGTCCCCTGAAGCCCATTCCAAAGAAAGCAAAGATCAATGCAAACAAATTGAAACAATTTTGCCATCTAGTGGAAATCTCAATAATAACACCCAAATATACCAATCTATGATTGAATAAATCCCTATGTACTTTATATATTAAAACTAATTAATCTTTTTAAAATCTAGGTGCAAACTTATTTCAAGATTATATTTTCCCTTTCATAATTCAGCCACATACTCTTAAGGGAAAAACAAGCCCAAAATCATTAGGCCAATTGATGAATAAACCCTCCAGAGGAAAGACCGATTATAAGTACTTCAGTAGTCAGAGTTTAAAGACTAAACCCAACAGAATTAGAATGATTTAATTAAATTCTTAACAGCCACACTCCTACTGCCTGCTTTGAGTTTCCCAGATTTGAAGTTGTAGTGCTGGTGGCTGAGCCAGGCAGGTTCACAATGGATTCGGGCAGTCTGTACAAAAACTGTGGAGCCGGAAGGGTTGGGCCATTCCGTTTAAGAAAGTCTCACAATGGCGGATAAGCACACAGGCAGGGAAAACTGACTCTCAGGCAAATGAACAGCAAACCGACCCCTCACAGTGGCGGGCAGGCAATCTGTACACCCGCTCCCCCGCCCCATCTCTCTGGAGCGCAAGCACCCAAAGTCTTACATAGACTACACACACGTGGCACAGCCACACACCCACGCACCAGTCAGGCAAAGGGCTTGCAGCTGGTAACCCTGCGAGCAAGCCTAACACAGCTGCCCCACATCCCACCCCTTTAGGGTTGCTCGCTTCACAATAGGTACATTACATACATTCCAAAAATGACAATTATAAAGGTGCCCTTCACAATGTCTCCCCAAGCACTCTACCTAGGGAGTTAACTGGAGGCCCACCCCCAACTCCCCACCCCACGGTGCCAACAAGGCCTCCCATTGTGGGGGGGGGGTTGTACAGTCCAGGGCCATGTCCATTGAAACCAAAAAATGTCCTTGGTGCATCTCTGCAACTGGGTGAGAGCAGCGTCCCAGTGCAGAAAGGTTTCCACAGGTGCCACGCCCCCCCAATCAGGGTCTCTCGTAGTGGCAGTCCAAGATCAATCCATGATAGACAGCCCAATTTTCTGTGCAAATCACCAAGGTAACGGTCCATTACAGGCAACTAGTCACACAGCTCTTTATTAACGGACCTCAGTACCTTTCCATAGTGTGCTGTTCATGCCACAAGCCCCATCCAAACCCCTCAACAAGCTCACAGGGCCTGGCAGGGTCAAACACATTGAAGGCATGTGTTGCCTTAACAGTTTTCTTAGCTGCAAAAAAGAAAGAAAGAAAGAAAGAAAGAAAGAGAAAAGAAAGTACCTATTACCTTCTAATGCCAACACCTGTTGCATATTAGAAGGGCCCAGTGGATTGCCAATTCCACATGGGGCCTCTGGCCCCCACCTGCCCCTGAGAGAGGGGTCCTTTGCCCTTCCCCCTATTCAAACTGGAACAATAGGTCTTGTGGATCCTGCAACCTGAATGCCAGCTATTTTCCTGGCAGATGCTGGGGCCACCCACTTCCCTTGCTTTTTCAGTGGCTGGAACCTCTGTTCTGACTTAAGCTGCCACCAAAGCTCCAACAAGACTTTATTAGGTTTGCCATCTAATTTCTCTCTATCTGCCCTGGCCGCAATCAAATCTACCCACATCTGTGTTCGGGTAACTTTTACAGGCCCGTTTCTCTTGTTAGTTGGGCGGGGGGAGGGGGGGGGACACAGCACAGGCAGCAGCCCTCACAGCCTTATGATCCATCTCTGTTCCGGAGAGCATGATGCCATCCACTCCTATGTCCTGCAGCTGTACCAAGCAGGCTGCCAGCGGCTCAGTGGGTTTCTGCTTGAATTTCACCAACTCCATCGGCTCTGCCTCGGTGTAGGGCTGGACCACAGAGTGCTCCACTACCTGGGGAGAAGGCTGCAGTTGCCCCTGAGGGACTCTTGGCTGCTGGGTCTTTACCTTCTTGGCGTCCACCGGTCAGGCTCCAAGTCTGTGAACAGAAGTTGCAGCCCAAGCTTCCCCCTCAGAAGAGGAGGAGTTGGAAACGCCTGCTCCTGCCGACTCAGAGCCACTCCACCAGCAGGAATGCAGCTCCATCTTCCGCGCCTGCTTTGGCTGCCAGCTCTCAGCCTGAAGCTGACTCTCGAGCTCCTGAACCCGCTGTTGTTTTTCCATCAGCCCCTGAACCCGCTGTTGTTTTTCCAACAGCCGTCGCTGCCAGTGTTCAGCTTCCAGGGCAAACTGCAATTCACGAACCCATAACCTTTTGTCCAGAGACCGCTCCAGTTCCAGGCGCTGTTGGCGCTCAGCCTGCACCTCACACTGCGACTCTCACACCCGGTCGGCCTCCCTCTCCAGCGCTCGCTCCAGTTCACACCGTCGTTGGTGCTCAGTATGCAACGCATCCTAGAGCTTTTGACCTTGCTCAGCTTCTCACACGGAGCTCTTAGTTTCTCCTTACAGGACTGTAAAAAAATCACCCAGCCTATGGCCCCCGAGAGGACAGCCATGGGGAAACATACACTGGAGAACAGTGACCACTCCTCTACCCCACCCTTTAAGGGTATCCACGGCTCCATATCCATCTGCTCCTAACCCTACTCACTGCGCCAGATGTAATGCCAGTGGCTGAGGCCAGGCAGGTTCACATTGAATTCAGGCAGACGATAGAGAAACTATGGAGCCAGAATGTGTTGGGCTGTATCTGTTTATTGGAGGCTCACAGACAGGTGAGCAAATAAATATCATAAGGAAAAGAGCTAATAAAAAAAGAAAAATCTGCTATTCGCAGTAAGGGCAAGAGAGAAAGAAAAACCGCATTTCACAGTGGCAGGAGAGCCATCTGGGTAAATCGCTGTCCAGGGGAATAACCCATAGCCTTATATAGGCCTGTGCCACATGCTTAGACACTATTCAAGCAAAGTGCTTGCAGCTGGTAACCCCAAGAGCAAGCCTAACACAGCTGCCCCACGGAAGTCACGTACAAACCTCTGTTGCTGAGATAAAGGGTGATGGTTGATGAGCAGTCATCAGAAAGCTAAAATGACTGACAAAGCCCTATCCCTTTAGGCTGCCTTTCTGTTTGTCCCTGATAGGTGATCTCTCTCAGAAAAGGTCCTTTGGAAAACACCCCATTGTTTTAGTTGGTCTTCATCACTGCAGATACAAAATTCCAGTGTTGTTGTTAGTCAGAAAAACTTATGTTCACAAGATGTTATAGACTGAATTTGTCACCACAGAGGTAAAGCGTTTTGAAGAATAGCTCGTCAAGAAATGTCAAAGTCTGGCTAACAGGCTCTGTCCTCATGCCTTCTACACTTCCTCTCTCCACCTACCCCCCTCCACACACACACACACACACACACACAGACAGACACCCACCTCCCTACACTGATTCTCTTCTGACACTTAGGGGCTTACTTAAAAGTTTCCCTTGCCTTCCCATCTGCCCTCCTAGGAACAACTTATTGTTTCCTCACTTACGCACAAACAAAGCTTCAAACATATCTTACGGAACTCACCAGACTAAAATAAAGATATTTGTGTCCCTCTCCCAAATACAGTATATACATTAGATGTTTAGTAAATGTTGTATGAATTTAATTGAATGATGCAAATTTCAGACATGCCTGAAGTTAATTGGTGCTTTTCAAATCACTGATTAGTTGATTATTCCTCCTATTCAAAGTTCTGACAATAAAATTATTAATACAAAAATGAGGTATGGTTTCCAAATTTGAGTTCTTTTTTTTTCTTTTTTTTAATTTTTCTTAAGTGAGAAGTGGGAAGGTAGAAAGACAGACTTCTGCATGCACCCGACCAGGATCCACCCAGCAAGCCCCCTATGGGGCAGTGCTCTGCCCATCTGGGGCTGTTGCTCCATTGCTCAGCAACTGAGCTATTGTAGTGCCTGAGAGAAGGCCATGGACCCATTCTCAGTGCCCAGGGCCAACTTGCTCAGAGGAAAGGGAGAGGGGGAGGGGTAGTAAAGCAGATGGTCACTTGTCCTGTGTGCCCCAACCAGGAATCAAACCCAGGACGTCCATACGCCACTGGGTCAATGCTCTACCACTGAGCCAACCAGCCAGGGCCCAAATTTGAGTTCTATAAGCAGTAATTCTAGATAGCTTAATGCATGTGTTTATCTAATAATTAAAACTCTCCTAAATCACAAGGGACGATGCAAATCTGAGTTGAAGAGAAACTATAGGTATCAGAGAACCAAATGCATCTACAAAATACTTTGAATGACGTTCCTTTGAATGATGTTAACACAGAAGTTAGAGTCATGATAAGTTACTTTCCATTTATTATTCTCCTAATAAAAAGAAAGCTCATTTCCTAGATAGTCTAGACCAGCAGTAGTCAACCTTTTTATACCTACTGCCCACTTTTGTATCTCTGTTAGTAGTAAAATTTTCTAACCACCCACCGGTTTCACAGTAATGGTGATTTATAAAGTAGGAAAGTAACTTTACTTAATAAAATTTATAAAGCCGAGTTACAGCAAGTTAAAGCATATAATATCATAATAATTACTTACCGAGTACTTTATGTCGGATTTTTGCTAAATTTGGCAGAGTAAATCTTTATAAAACAACTTACTATAGTTAAATCTATCTTTTTATTTATACTTTGGTTGCTCTGCTACCGCCCACCATGAAAGCTGGAATGCCCACTAGTGGGTGGTAGGGACCAGGTTGACTACCACTGGTCTAGACCATTCTGTTAAGGGAAAGTGGCCCAACATTTTTTTTAATGATACTGCTTAATTACTTTATCAGACACCAGTGCTCCAAAACATTGAGAGTTCTTCCATCTATTCACCAAGTCATCCAGTCAGTACAATACTAAGCGCAGACATAATCTCATAAATCCCCCATTCTAATCTGTTAGTCCTGCCTTCTCCACATTGTTCCTCAAAGTAAAGCAAGACTTACTTTACACCATACACCTTGCAAGTCTCTAGAAATCCCTAGATTCAAATTCAATAAAATCACACAGCTTTCTTTCAGACACACAGAAACATCTGGAATCAGACAGGCCTGATTTATCTTCATCTTGACAGATACACTCAGAACGTCCCTACAATTCCACTTCTCCCCCATAAGCCTGTCAGAACAAAATACTGCAGTTCTCTGCCCTGGCTGGATAGCTCAGTTGGTGAGTGCATCTTCCTGAAGTGCAGAGGTTGCCGGTTCAGTCCCTGGTCAGGGCATATAGAGAAACATCTTAAGAACAACTTGATGTTCCCATCTCTCTCTCTCTCTCTCTCTCTCTCTCTCTTTCTCTCTTTCTCTCTCTCCTTTCCTCTCACCAAAATGAATAAATAAAAATTAAAAATATATATATTAAAAAAAATATGACTGCAGCTCTGGCTCCTTCCCACAACAATTCTCTTCCCTAGTCAGAGCCACAGGGTAAGGCTGAAGGACACAGTGGGTGGGACATGTCCTCCTCTTTACTTCCCCAGAACCTGCATACTGCACATTTCCCTCAGGGTTGATTATATATTTAGCCAATTTTTCGCTCGATCCTACCTTCGTCTTCAGGGTGTGGAACTCTTGGATGCTCCAAGGATAGATTTTTCTGTCTCTGGTTGTTGAACTTGTTGAAATTCTGGGGAGATTTTTCGGTCCATGTCCTCACGGCACCATTTCTATGACGTCACTCTACAAATTCAGTTTTCATGAAAAAAATTTGAGTGATACTTTGTAGATTGTGAAAGGATTCTACCTTTTATCACAAATGTATGCTATGTGCTATATATAATTTTATTATATATATAATATATTACACTTTACCATAAATATGTTGCAGTCCAGGCTAGAGCTGTCACATTGTGTAACTCAAGAACATTATTTATCAGAGTATAATGAGAATAGTGCTTCCCGGAGCCATGTAATATAGCAGTTGTCAAAATATATTGCATATTAAATAATATACAAAATAAGCACATGGGCTTCTGGGTGGGGATGCACTGGGGATTCAGAGTCCTGCCCAGGGGTTCCCTTGATAGATATCTACTAGTGTGGACACTGATAGTTCCCTAATTTACTGTGTGCAGGCTCCAAGGAAAAAATTACTGCTATGTGCTGTAAATTGATTTAGATATGGGACTCTAGTAAGACGTCAACAGGAGTTCATAGGCATTCTCTGCTTTGTTTAAGGCTCTCCTCATCAAAGTTTTGTAGATTACAGGTCATCAGAGACCAAGAGAATTCCTTTTGTACTTTGCTTTCTTTTCTCCTCCTCTTTCTTCATTCATCCCTCACACTTCTGACCCCCCAATCTTTAAACATTCCTTCCATTCTGAGCACTCCTAAATTGCTTTTCTCAGTGAAACTAATATGAGAAGCATTCTCAACTTGAACAAATGCAAAAGAAACCACATTGCAAGACTTTTAGGTGATGCAATGCAGAGGCCCCTGAGAACAACTCGGTGACCAAATAAGTCTACAGTAATACGACAGTCACTGAAAACACAGTCACTGAAAAATTCTGCAGTCAGAACATGCAGTATTTGAGCCCCAACAGCACCACTTTGTGGTTTTATTTTCTCACTTTTAAAAGAAGGATAAAGTGTATTTTACTTCACAGAAATACTGCAAAAATTAAATGAGATAATTCATGTAAAATGCATTCATATAGTAAATTATCAATAGTGATCATTATTGTTAGTTACTGTCTAGATACAAGCCTCCTGGAATAGTAAAATTATGCCAATGAAGACAATGAAATACTAAAATCATGTTAATGTTGATCATAAGCTGTGTGGGATACATGCTCTCAGTTCTCAACATATTATGTATATTATTTAATATGCAATATATTTTGACAACTGCTATATTACATGGCTCCGGGAAGCACTATTCTCATTATACTCTGATAAATAATGTTCTTGAGTTACACAATGTGACAGCTCTAGCCTGGACTGCAACATATTTATGGTAAAGTGTAATATATTATATATATAATAAAATTATATATAGCACATAGCATACATTTGTGATAAAAGGTAGAATCCTTTCACAATCTACAAAGTATCACTCAAATTTTTTTCATGAAAACTGAATTTGTAGAGTGACGTCATAGAAATGGTGCCGTGAGGACATGGACCGAAAAACCTCCCCAGAATTTCAACAAGTTCAACAACCAGAGACAGAAAAATCTATCCTTGGAGCATCCAAGAGTTCCACACCCTGAAGACGAAGGTAGGATCGAGCGAAAAATTGGCTAAATATATAATCAACCCTGAGGGAAATAAGTCGGACAAAGAAACTCTCTGCCTTCCTCACTAACCTGAGCAAAGGCTGCTTTCACTGGGAACTGAGAGTCGGGAGGAGCTAGGGGTGTGGAGGTAGCTAGGCTGCAGCGTGGATGTTCGTTCAAGCCAAGGAAAGAGTGTGCCTGTGGTGAATCAGCCCACACGAGCAAACGCCCGTGCACCATGCCCTGATCATCCCAGCCTCCCGCCCGCGCCAGAGCTACCACCCAAGCCCCGGGCCATGGGCAGCCCAGCCTCCCACGCCACACCAGGAGCAGCCCAACCTCCCACACCGCGAGCAGCCCAACAGCCCGCGCAGGCCAAGAGCAACCACCCACCCACCCACGTGCGAGTAATCGCACGGGGAGTGCACCAAAGCGAACTTCCCTACACCCGAGCTTCTCTAGGCGGGAGGGGCGCCTCACCCAGCCATTCAAGCTAACAATCAAGCCTTGGGGGAGGGGCACACGCGCAGCTTGCAGTTCATTCTGGAGAAATTCCGCGGATCCAATCACTGAAATTAGCCTAACCCACAGGCTGCTCACCTCCCAACTGACCTATGCGGCTATAATTAACAAGATCTCTCTCACTCCAGTGATCCAAGACAAGAGGCGTGATATTTTTTAGTGCCTCTTCCTAGAGGGGTGGGGGCAACTTCTGATTGGCAGAGCTTTCATACTCAGGGACATATGCTAAAAAGAGGAACTTGGCAGATGTTAAGACCTCCTGTACTACAGGTAGTGACTAGTGCATCTTCTTCCTAGCCAAAACAGGCTACAAAGTGCGGAAAGCCTGGGGACAGTGGTCCCACAGAGTGCTAGGTGTGCTGAACAGGACTGGAAGCTCAGAGAAAGTCACCTTGAGAGCAATTGGCTCCCAGCCCCGCCTGATTATGCTAGCTGCTCTGACTGCCAGAGCCTTACCCAGAGCCCTGCATTAAGTGGGGATAGAGTGGGGATTTGCCAGCTCTCTAAACCTCTTACTCCCCAGGCAGAGGAAGCGGCAGCCTCATAGCTGGATCATCAGGCTGCTAATCCAGGAAGGAGAGACTAGGAGAGAGGCTCCGGGAAAATGGACTCTCTCATTGTCAGAACCTGCAAACACTAACAAGCCTTGACTACCAACGAGACTGAAGCCATATATATGGCATTGCCTTAGAGTCTCATCAACTGCAAATCCCTACCTAAGCATGCCACAGGAGCAGAGCCTGGGGTACAGAGTCACCAACCAGGAAGAGGGAGAGGAAAGAAGAGGGAAGAAGAAGTTAACCTCTTAAATTCAAGAAAAATCCACAGACTTTATAATTTGTTCCACTATTTTTTTTTGTTTGTTTGTTTCTTTCATCCTCTTGCCTTTATTAGTATTATTTCTATTTCTTCCACCTTGGTCCTTTTATTCTCTGCCCATCTTACTCTTTCCTTTAATTGAACTACACTACCCATAAGTGTTTCATTTTATTTCTTCTCTTCTTCCTTACTTTCCGTGAGGGTTACACTCCAAAACCCTTAACTCTCTATCTCTTTTTGGTTTTTTTTCTTTTTTCTTCCTTTCCTTTTCCCCTTTTTCTTGTTTCTCCCTTTCTATTAGTTTCTTCTTTTCTCCTTTTAATTTTGCTCTCATTCAATCCTCAATCACAAACAAATTATTTAATTTGGGACTCAAGTTGTCTGGGGTTTTTTTGTGGCATTTTGGGTGCTTTGTACTTCGCTTTTTAACTCATTAGCATTCCTCCCAACCCAGGATCTCCATTCTATTCAGTCTTTGCTCCACTTAACACAATAGTTTGGTTTTTTCCCCCTTTTTCTGGTTTCTCTATTATCCCTCTCATTATATCTCTTAGTCGACCATCACTTACAAGCAAATCATTTCATACTTGACCCAAATTTTTTTTTGCATTTTGTGGGTCCCTACTTCCTTTTTTGCCCCTTGAACAGTTCCCCCCCAACTCAGGCCCTCCATTATAAGCAGTTTTTGTTTCATTTAGCATAATATAATTCACAGTTTATCACAATATTTTCCTAAGGAGAAGGGAAGAGAAGAAAGAAAAGGGGAGGGAAAAAATAAATTATTATTGGGTCTCCTTGTGTGTGTTTTTTCCAAATTTTTTATTTTTTTCATTTTTTCTACTTTTTATTCTTTATTAATTCTCATTAGTGCTATCAACAAGACCACCCCCAGATGCCATTAAAAAAAAGGAAATCAAATATCATGGATACAAAAGAAAGAGAAGTAACACAGATAGATGTGGACAAATCTATGGAGAAAAAATTTAATATATTGGAAATCTTGGAGCTAAATGATAGAGAATTTAAAATAGAAATCCTAAAAATACTCAGAGATATACAAGAAAACACAAAAAGGCAATTTAGGGAACTCAGAAAACAACTCAACGAACACAAAGAATATATTACCAAGGAAATTGAAACTATAAAAACAAATCAAACAGAGATGAAAAACTCAATTCATAAACTGAAAAATGAGGTAACAAGCTTAGCTAATAGAACAGGCCGGATAGAAGGTAGGATTAGTGACATAGAAGAGAAGCAACTTGAGGCACAAAAGAGAGAAAAAGGAAGAGACTCAAAAATTTTTTTGAAAATAGGAAAGCCCTACAGTAATTGTCTGACTCCATCAAAAAGAATAACATAAGAATAATAGGTATATCAGAGGGAGAAGAGAGAGAAAATGGAATGGAGAATTTATTCAAACAAATAATAGATGAGAACGTCCCAAGCCTGTGGAAAGAACTAAAGCCTCAAATTCAAGAAGCAATCAGAACTCTGAGTTTTCTTAACCACAACAAACCTACTCCAAGGCACAGCATAATGAAAATGGCACAAATCAACGACAAAGAAAAAATTCTCAAGGCAGCCAGGGGAAAGAAGAATACAACATATAAAGGAAGGCCCATTAGATTATCCATCAGATTTTTCAGCAGAAACTCTACAAGCTAGAAGAGAGTGGACCCCAATATTTAAAGTCCTGAAAGAGAGGAACTTTCAGCCAAGAGTACTATACCCATCAAAGTTATCCTTCAAGTATGAAGGAGAAATAAAAACATTCACAAATACATAAAAGATGAGGGAATTTATCATCAGAAAACCCCCACTCCAGGAAATACTAAAGGGGGATTTCCAACCAGATCCAAAGAACAAAACAAAACAAAACCACAAGTAAAAGCTCCATCAAGAACACAATAAAACCAAATTTAAACTGTGACAACAAAAGCAAAAAAAAGGGGGCGAGGACGGAGATTAACAGTAGCAAAAGACGATGAAATGCAGAAACACTCACAAGATAGGGTACTACAATGAATATGGTAGGTACCTTTTCATTACTTAATGGTAACCACCCTTGAAAAAACCACCACAAAAGCACATGACTTAAAAAAGGTAGCAACAGAGGAAAGAAGTATGGAATACAAACAAACAAAAACAAATGATTTTAGAAGATGGCAGCAGAGTAGGCGGATGCACAGATGCCCAGCTCTCAACACCAAACTGGAATACAAATCAATTTAGGAAAAATCAGCATGAAAAACCAACACTGAACTGCAAGAACGGCTCTCAAAAACCAAGGAGCAAAGAGGAAGCCACAATAATCCTGGTAAGGAGTGCCTCAATCTCCTCTGCTTACAGGAACGGCGGGGGGGGGGGGGGAGGGTGAGGCTGAGAGCCCAGAGAGGATTTCACATAGGGGAAAGAGCAGAAACTACTGCTCACAGCCACTTACCTGGCGACCAGGGAGCAAGGTGGGTTGAAAAGACCAGCTTATCTCCCAAGTGGAAAGGACAAGGAGAGGGACAGACTGTGAGGGGCTAAGGTATGCAAGAAACGAAATAAAAAAGCTGACTCATTCGTGCTGGAGGTGGCCATAGCTGGGGGAGGGACTGAACCTTTCACAAAACAGAGCTGAAGTGCGTCCAGATCAGAGATCTCCGGACATCTATCCAGCTCCAATCAGCACAACAAGACACAGCTGAAAACAAGAAGTGGGGAGGAGGGGCAGTAACTCAGATCTCCTTGGAGATCTGAGATACACCTCCCCCTACTGAAGCTGAGAAAAAACCCTGCCCCCAGTGAGATTAGTTGGTGGAAGAGACCTTCAGCATCTCAGGTTACACCCACAGCATTCCTGGTTACAGTTTCAAGGAAGCCCCCTGCTGAGATCAGTTAACAAGACTATCACCTGTTAAGAAAACAAACAAATCAAGACTTCAAACCTGCCCAAATCCAAAAGTGGATTACAAATAATAGCCGATACCAACCCAAGAAGACCTAGAAATAACACAACTGAAAACTGGAAGCAGACATCACCAAGCCTAGACTCAACCAACTCTACAAATAAAACACCATTATGAGAAGACAAAAGAGTGCAACCCAAATGAAACCACAAGAGACACCTTTGAGAGATGAGCTGAGTGATATGGAAATAATCAAACTTCCAGATGCAGAGTTCAAAATAATGATTATAAGGATGCTTAGGGATCTTAGAACAACAATGGAGGGGCAGTTTGAAAACCTAAATAAAGAAATAGCAAGTATAAAAAAGGATATTGAAATATTAAAAAAGAATCAGTCAGAGATGACAAATACAATATCAGAAATGAAGACCACAATGGAAGGAATTAAAAACACGATGGATACAGCTGAGGATCGAATCAGCGAGTTGGAGGACAACTGGAATGAAGGCATGAAAGCAGAGAAGAAAAGAGAAAAGAGACTCAAAAAGTCAGAGGAAACACTTACAGAGCTCTGTGACAACATGAAGAGAAATAACATCCGCATCATAGGGGTTCCTGAAGAAGAAGAAAAAGAACAAGGGATAGAGACTTTGTTCAATCATATCATAACTGAAAACTTCCCTAATATAATGCAAGAGAAACTCTCACAAGTCCAAGAAGCACAGAGAACTCCATTAAAGAGAAACCCAAAGAAACCTACACCAAGACACATCATAATTAAAATACCAAAGCTAAGCGATAAAGAGAAAATATTAAAAGCTGCAAGAGAAAAAAAAGTTATCACCTATAAAGGAGCCCCCATAAGGATGACATCCGACTTCTTAACAGAAACACTTGAGGCCAGAAGGGAATGGCAAGAAATATTCAAAGTAATGCAGAACAAGAACCTACAACCAAGACTACTTTATCCAGCAAGGCTATCATTTAAAATCAGAGGAGAAATAAAAAGCTTCCCAGACTAAAAACAACTCAAGGAATCCATTACAACCAAACCAACGCTGCAAGAAATGTTAAGGGGCCTGTTGTAAACAGATCAAAGTTGGAAAAGAATATAGCAAAAAAAGGAATACACCTTTAAAGAAGAAAATGGCAATAAACAACTACATATCAATAATAACCTTAAATGTAAATGGATTAAATGATCCAATGAAAAGACATAGGGTAGCTGCGTGGATAAGAAAACAGGACCCATACATATGTTGTCTACAAGAGACACACCTTAGAACAAAAGACACACATAGATTGAAGGTAAAAGGATGGAAAAAAACATTTCATGCAAACGGGAATGAAAAAAAAGCTGGAGTAGCAATACTTATATCAAACAAATTGGACTTTAAAACAAAGGATATAGTAAGAGATAAAGAAGGCCACTACAGCCCTGGCCGGTTGGCTCAGTGTAGAGCGTCGGCCTAGCGTGCGGAGGACCCGGGTTCGATTCCCGGCCAGGGCACACAGGAGAAGAACCATTTGCTTCTCCACCCCTCTGCCGCACCTTCCTCTCTGTCTCTCTCTTCCTCTCCCGCAGCCAAGGCTCCATTGGAGCAAAGATGGCCCGGGCGCTGGGGTTGGCTCTGTGGCCTCTGCCTCAGGCGCTAGAGTAGCTCTGGTCGCAACATGGCGACACCCAGGATGGGCAAAGCATCGCCCCCTGATGGGCAGAGCGTCGCCCCTGGTGGGCGTGCCGGGTGGATCCCGGTCGGGTGCATGCGGGGGAGTCTGTCTGACTGTCTCCCTGTTTCCAGCTTCAGAAAAATGCAAAAAAAAAAAAAAAAAAAAAGAAGGCCACTACATAATGATAAAGGGAGTAATCCAACAGGAAGATATAACTATTATAAATATCTATGCACCTAATATAGGAGCACCCAAATATATAAAACAGACTTTGATGGATTTAAAGGGCGAGATCAACAGCAATACTATAATAGTAGGGGATTTCAATACCCCACTAACATCACTAGATAGATCCTCAAGAAAGAAAATTAACAAAGAAACAGCAGACTTATTGGAAACACTAGATCAACTCGATTTAATACATATCTTCAGATCCTTTCACCCTAAAGCAGCAGAATATACATTCTTTTCAAGCGCTCATGTTACATTCTCTAGGATAGACCACATGTTAGGGCACAAAAGTGCTCTCAACAAATTTAAGAAGACTGAAATAATATCAAGCACTTTCTCCGATCACAACGGCATGAAACTAGAAATGAATCACAACAGAAAAGCCCAAAAATTCTCAAACACATGGAAACTAAATAGCAGGGTGTTAAATAATGAATGGATTAAGAATGACATCAAAGAAGAAATAAAAAAATTCCTAGAAACGAATGACAATGAGCATACAACAACTCAAAATTTATGGGACACAGCGAAAGCAGTGCTAAGAGGGAAGTTCAGAGCACTACAGGCACACTTTCAGAAGGTAGAAAAAGCTCAAATAAACAACTTAACCCTGCATCTAAAAGAATTAGAAAAAGAACAGCAAGTAAAGCCCAAATGTAGTAGAAGGAAGGAAATAATAAAGATCAGAGCAGAAATAAATGACATAGAGGCTAAAGAAACAATACAGAGGATCAATGAAACTAGGAGCTGGTTCTTTGAAAAGGTAAACAAGATTGATGAACCTTTAAGTAGACTCACCAAGAAAAAGAGAGAGAGGACTCAAATAAATAAAATTAGAAATGAGAGAGGAGAAATAACAACTGACACAACAGAAATACAAAATATTGTAAGAAAATACTATGAACAACTGTATGCCAAAAAACTAGACAACCTAGATGAAATGGACAAATTCCTTGAAACATACAATCTTCCAAAAATCAATCTGGAAGAATCAGAAAACCTAAACAGACCGATTACACCAAATGAGATCGAAACAGTTATCAAAAAACTCCCAACAAAGAAAAGTCTGGGGCCCGATGGCTTCACAACGAAATTCTACCAAATATTCAAAGAAGAACTAACTCCTATCCTTCTCAAACTATTTCAAAAAATTCAAGAGGAAGGAAGACTTCCAAGCTCCTTTTATGAGGCGAGCATAATTCTGATTCCAAAACCAGGCAAAGACAACACAAAGAAAGAAAATTATAGGCCAATATCTCTGATAAATATAGATGCTAAAATCCTCAACAAAATATTAGCAAACCAGATCCAACAATATATGGAAAAAATCATACACCATGATCAAGTGGGATTTATTCTGGGGAGGCAAGGCTGGTACAATATTCGTAAATCAATCAATGTGATTCATCACATAAACAAAAAGAAGGAGAAAAACCATATGATAATTTCCATAGATACAGAAAAAGCATTTGATAAAATCCAGCACCCATTCGTGATCAAAACTCTCAGCAAAGTGGGAATACAGGGAACATACCTCAACATGATAAAAGCCATCTATGAGAAACCCACAGCCAACATCATACACAATGGGCAAAAATTAAAAGCAATACCCTAAATATCAGGAACAAGGCAGGGTGCCTCCTTTCACCACTCTTAT
Organism: Saccopteryx leptura; assembly: GCF_036850995.1. Lineage (NCBI taxonomy): Eukaryota > Metazoa > Chordata > Mammalia > Chiroptera > Emballonuridae > Saccopteryx > Saccopteryx leptura. The sequence goes on along the minus strand of NC_089506.1, from coordinate 74,850,740 downwards.
TTAACATAGTACTGGAAGTCCTAGGCACAGCAATCAGACAAGAAGAAGAAATAAAAGGCATTCAAGTTGGAAAAGAAGAAGTAAAACTATCATTATTTGCAGATGATATGATACTGTATATAGAAAACCCTAAAGTCTCAGTCAAAAAACTACTGGACCTGATAAATAAATTCAGCAAAGTGGCAGGATATAAAATCAATACTCAGAAATCAGAAGCATTTTTATACACCAACAATGAACAGTCAGAAAGAGAAATTAAGGAAACAATCCCCTTCACAATTACAACCAAAAAAATAAAGTACCTAGGAGTAAACTTAACCAAGGAGACTAAAGACTTGTACTCGGAAAATTACAAAGCATTGATTAAAGAAATCAAGGAAGATACAAACAAGTGGAAGCATATACCGTGCTCATGGTTAGGAAGAATAAACATCATTAAAATGTCTATATTACCCAAAGCAATCTATAAATTCAATGCAATACCAATTAAAATACCAATGACATACTTCAAAGATATAGAACACATATTCCAAAAATTTATATGGAACCAAAAGAGGACACGAATAGCCTCAGCAATCTTAAAAAAGAAGAATAAAGTGGGAGGTATCACACTTCCTGATATCAAGTTATACTACAAGACCGTTGTACTCAAAACAGCCTGGTACTGGCATAAGAACAGGCATATAGATCAATGGAACAGAACAGAGAACCCAGAAATAAACCCACAGTTCTATGGACAACTGATATTTGACAAAGGAGGTAAGGAAATACAATGGAGTAAAGACAGCCTCTTTAACAAATGGTGTTGGGAAAATTGGACAGCTACCTGCAAAAAAATGAAACTAGATCACCAGCTTACACCACTCACAAAAATAAACTCAAAATGGATAAAAGACTTAAATGTAGGCCGTGAAACCATAAGCATCTTAGAAGAAAACATAGGCAGTAAGCTCTCAGACATCTCTCGGAGCAATATATTTGCTGATTTATCTCCACGGGGAAGTGAAATAAAAGACAGGATAAACAAATGGGACTATATCAAACTAAAAAGCTTTTGCACAGCTAAAGACAACAAGAACAGAATAAAAAGACAAACTACACAATGGGAGAACATATTTGACAATACGTCTGATAAGGGGTTAACAACCAAAATTTATAAAGAACTTGTAAAACTCAACACCAGGAAGACAAACAACCCAATCCAAAAATGGGCAAAAGAGATGAATAGACACTTCTCCAAAGAGGACATAGAGATGGCCAATAGGCATATGAAAAAATGCTCAACATCACTAATCATTAGAGAAATGCAAATTAAAACCACAATGAAATATCACCTCACACCAGTCAGAATGGCGCTCATCAACAAAACAACACAGAATAAGTGCTGGCGAGGATGTGGAGAAAAGGGAACCCTCCTGCACTGCTGGTGGGAATGCAGACTGGTGCAGCCACTGTGGAAAACAGTATGGAGATTCCTCAAAAATCTGAAAATCGAACTGCCTTTTGACCCAGCTGTCCCACTTTTAGGAATATACCCCAAGGACACCATAGAACGGCTCAAAAAGGAGAAATGCACCCACATGTTTGTGGCAGCATTGTTCACAATAGCGAAGATCTGGAAACAGCCCAAGTGTCCGTCAGAGGGCGAGTGGATTAAAAAGCTTTGGTACATATATACTATGGAATACTACTCAGCCATAAGAAATGATGACATCGGATCATTTACAATAACATGGATGGACCTTGACAACATTATACGGAGTGAAATAAGTAAATCAGAAAAAAAAAAAACCAAACTAAGATGAATCCATACATAGAAGGGACATAAAAATGAGACTCAGAGACATGAACAAGAATGTGATGGCAACAGGGGCGGGGGGTTGGGGGAGGGGGTGAAGAAGGAGAGGGGAGTTAGGGGAGGGGAGGGGCACAAAGAAAACCAGATAGAAGGTGACAGAATACAATTTAACTTTGGAGGAGGGGTATACAGCACAATCAAATGTCAAAATAATCTAGAGTTATTTTCTCTCAACATATGTACCCTGATTTATCAATGTCACTGCATTAAATTTAATAAAAAACAAACAAACAAAAAAAAAAAAACCAAATGATAGAAAAACAAAAAAGAAGACTCAAACAAGATACAAAACTAACAGAAAGCAATTTATAAAATGGCACTAGGGAACCCACAGGTGTCAATAATTACACTAAATGTAAATGGATTAAACTCACCAATAAAAAGACACAGAGTAGCAGAATGGATTAAAAAAGAAAATCCAACTGTATGCTGCCTATAAGAAACATATCTAAGCAACAAGGATAAAAACAAATTCAAATTGAAAGACTGTAAAACAATACTCCAAGCAAATAACATCCAAAAAAAAGCAGGCGTAGCAATACTCATATCTGATAATGCTGACTACAAGACAGCAAAAGTACTCAGAGACAAAAATGGTCATTTCATAATGATTAAGGGGATGCTGAATCAAGAAGACATAACAATCCTTAATATATATGCACCAAACCAAGGAGCACCAAAATATGTAAGACAGCTACTTATTGACCTAAAAACAAAAACTGACAAAAATACAATCATACTTGGAGACCTCAATACACAGCTGACGGCTGTAGATCGGTCATCCAAACAGAAAATCAATAAAGATATAGTGGCCTTAAACGAAACACTAGAGCACCTGGCTATGATAGACATCTACAGGACACTTCATCCAAAAGTGACAGAGTATACATTTTTCTCTAGTGTACATGGAACATTCTCAAGAATTGACCATATGTTGGGCCATAAAAATAACATTAGCAAATTCAGAAAAATTGAAATTGTACCAAGCATATTTTCTGATCATAAAGCCTTGAAACTAGAATTTAACTGCCCAAAAGAGGAAAACCCCCCCACAAAAATGTGGAAACTAAACAACATACTTTTAAAAAATGAATAGGTCAAAGAAGAAATAAGCGCAGAGATCAAAAGATATATACAGACAAATGAAAATGACAATACGACATATCCGAATCTCTGGGATGCAGCAAAAACAGTGTTAGTAGGGAAGTTCATATCACTTCAGGCCTATATGAACAAACAAGAGAGAGCCCAAGTGAACCACTTAACTTTACACCTTAAGGAACTGGAAAAAGAAGAACAAAAACAACCCAAAACCAGACGGAGAAAGAAGATAATAAAAATCAGAGCAGAAATAAATGAAATAGAGAACAGGAAAACTATAGAAAAAATTAATAGAACAAGGAGCTGGTTCTTTGAAAAGATCAACAAAATTGACAAACCCCTGGCAAGACTTACCAAGGAAAAAAGAGAAAGAACTCATATAAACAAAATGCAAAATGAAAGAGGAGAAATCACCACGGGCATCGTAGATATACAAAGAATTATTGTCGATTACTATGAAAAACTTTATGCCACTAAATTCAACAACCTAGAAGAAATGGAGAAATTCCTAGAACAATATAACCTTCCTAGACTGAGTCAAGAAGAAGCAGAAAGCCTAAACAGACCTATTAATAGAGAAGAAATAGAAAAAAACATTAAAAACCTCCCCAAAAATAAAAGTCCAGGCCCTGACGGCTATATTAGTGAATTCTATCAAACATGCAAAGAAGACTTGATTCCTATTCTACTCAAAGTCTTCCCAAAAATTGAAGAAGAAGCAATACTTCCAAACACATTTTATGAGACCAACATAACCCTCATATCGAAACCTGGCAAGGACGGCACACAAAAAGAAAACTACAGACCAATATCTCTAATGAATACAGATGCTAAAATACTAAACAAAATACTGGGAAATCGAATACAACAACATATTAAAAAAATAATACATCATGATCAAGTGGGATTCATCCCAGAATCTCAAGGATGGTTCAACATACGTAAAAAGGTTAATGTAATACACCATATCAACAAAACAAAGAACAAAAACCACATGATCTTATCAATAGATGCAGAAAAGGCATTCGATAAAACAACACAAATTTATGTTTAAGACACTCAACAAAATGGGTATAGAAGGAAAATATCTCAACATGATAAAGGCCATATATGATAAACCATCAGCCAACAGCATATTAAATGGCATAAAACTGAGGACTTTCCACCTTAAATCAGGAACAAGACAGGGTTGTCCACTCTCTCCACTCTTATTTAACGTGGTGCTAGAAGTTCTGGCCAGAGCAATTAGACAAGAGAAAGAAATAAAAGGCATCCATATCGAAAAAGAAGAAGTAAAGGTATCACTTTTTGCAGATGATATGATCCTATACATCGAAAACCCCAAAGACTCCACAAAAAGATTACTAGAAACAATAAACCAATACAGTAAGGTCGCAGAATACAAAATTAACATACAAAAGTCCATAGCCTTTCTATATGTCAACAATGAAATATTAGAAAACGAACTCAAAAAAATATTCCCCTTGACGATTGCAACAAAAAAAATAAAATACCTAGGAATAAACATAACAAAGAATGTAAAGGACCTATATAATAAAAACTACAAACCATTGTTAAGGGAAATTGAAAAAGATACAATGAGATGGAAAAATATTCCATGCTTGTGGATAGGAAAAATAAATATAATCAAAATGGCCATATTACCCAAAGCAATATATAAATTTAATGCAATTCCCATCAAAATTCCTATGACATTCTTTAAAGAAATGGAACAAAAAATCATCAGATTTATATGGAACTATAAAAAACCCCGAATAGCCAAAGCTATCCTAAAGAAAAAGAATGAAGCTGGGGGCATTACAATACCTGACCTCAAACTATATTATAGGGCCACGACAATCAAAACAGCATGGTATTGGCAGAAATATAGACACTCAGACCTATGGAACAGAATAGAAAGTCCAGAAATAAAACTACATGTATATGGTCAAATAATTTTTGATAAAGGGGCCAACAATACACAATGGAGAAAAGAAAGCCTCTTCAACAAATGGTGCTGGGAAAACTGGAAAGCCACATGCAAAAGAATGAAACTTGACTACAGCTTGTCCCCTTGTACTAAAATTAATTCAAAATGGATCAAAGACCTAAATATAAGACCTGAAACAATAAAGTACATAGAAGAAGACATAGGTACTAAACTCATGGACCTGGGTTTTAAAGAGCATTTTATGAATTTGACTCCAAAGGCAAGAGAAGTGAAGGCAAAGATAAATGAATGGGACTACATCAGACTAAAAAGTTTTTGCTCAGCAAGAGAAACTGACAACAAAATAAACAGACAGCCAACTAAATGGGAAATGATATTTTCAAACACCAGCTCAGATAAGGGCCTAATATCCAAAATTTACAAAGAACTTATAAAACTCAACAACAAACAAACAAACAATCCAATAAAAAAAATGGGAAGGCCCTGACCAGTTGGCTCAGTGGTAGAACGTCGGCCTGGCGTGCAGGAGTCTAGGGTTCAATTTCTGGCCAGGGCACACAGGAGAGGCACCCATCTGCTTCTCCACCCATCCCCCTCTCCTTCCTCTCTGTCTCTCTCTTCCCCTCCCGCAGCTGAGGCTCCATTGGAGCAAAGATAGCCCAGGCGCTGAGGATGGCTCTGTGCCCTCTGCCTCAGGTGCTAGAATAGCTCTGGGTGCAACAGAGCGATGCCCCAGAGGGGCAGAGCATCGACCCTTGGTGGGCATGCCAGGTGGATCCCAGTCGGGCGCATGCAGGAGTCTGTCTGACAGCCTCCCCTTTTCCAGCTTCGGAAAAATGCAAAAAATAAATAAATAAGTAAATAAAAATAAAAATAAAATAAAATGGGAAGAGGACATGAACAGACACTTCTCCCAGGAAGAAATACAAATGGCCAACAGATATATGAAGAGATGCTCATCTTCATTAGTTATTAGAGAAATGCAAATCAAAACTACAATGCGATACCACCTCACACCTGTTAGATTAGCTATTATCAACAAGACAGGTAATAGCAAATGTTGGAGAGGCTGTGGAGAAATAGGAACCCTCATTCACTGTTGGTGGGACTGTAAAGTAGTGCAACCATTATGGAAGAAAGTATGGTGGTTCCTCAAAAAACTGAAAATAGAACTACCTTATGACCCAGCAATCCCTCTACTGGGTATATACCCCCAAAACTCAGAAACATTGATATGTAAAGACACTTGTAGCCCCATGTTCATTGCAGCATTGTTCACAGTGGCCAAGACATGGAAACAACCAAAAAGCCCTTCAATAGAAGACTGGATAAAGAAGATGTGGCACATATACACTATGGAATATTACTCAGCCATAAGAAATGATGACATCGGATCATTTACAACAAAATGGTGGGATCTTGATAACATTATACGGAGTGAAATTAGTAAATCAGAAAAAACCAAGAACTACATGATTCCATACATTGGTGGAACATAAAAACGAGACTAAGAGACATGGACAAGAGTGTGGTGGTTACCTGGGGTGGGGGGGAGGGGGAGCACGGGAGGGAAGGAGGAGAGGGGGAGGGGGAGGGGCACAAAGAAAACTAGATAAAAGGTGACGGAGGACAATCTGACTTTGGGTGATGGGTATGCAACATAATTGAATGACAAGATAATCTGGACATGTTTTTTTGAATATATGTACCCTGATTTATTGATGTCACCCCATTAACATTAATAAAAATTTATCATAAAAAAAAACTGAATTTGTAAAATGAGAACCTACTCAAAGTTATTAGGGGGACATTTTTCTGGTCCTAATTCTTGCAAAATAGCTGACCCATAGTAGGCTATTAAGAAATATTAAAATGCTAAATAAAATTACACTTACCTCTCAATTTACCCAAATCCCTTGACATGTTTTTTAAAACAGGGTACTTATAAAGATAGCTTTTTAAAAATATGCATAACCCCTTCTAGGCTTCCTGAGACCAAGCTGAACAGGTTATCGGACACAAGACCACGAAAGGCCAAGTGCATCATCTTAAAGGTTGGCTGATCCTGGTTAGAATGCAAGGCTCCTGAAGGGTTCTATGCTGAGGATAAACTTGGTGAGGGTCGTTATGGGAAGATCCCTGTGCCTGAGGTGAGGAGCAGTCCAGGTAAGAGATGATACCTCATGTTTGGGTAGGCTCCCTTTGACACAGCCCCTGGTGCTGCACTCTCCTTGAAGTGTTGCAGCAAAACAAATCTGGTTCCGTAACGTGAAGCTCCGAAAGACTGACATTGTACTGCATGTCATGGGTACATAGGTGGGAGAATAGGCTGTCAGAGCAAACAGCATTTCACTGAAAAATCCCCCCTCGATGTCTACTGTTTCCTTTCTATCCTTCCGGTTGATTCCCTCTCTATCCCAGCTCCTTCTCCTCTCTTTGACCAAAATGTTCAGCCGGTCCTCTCACCTCTCGTATGCAGCAAAACAAACCACGTGGTTCACCATCTGTAACAGGAATTTGCCCCCAGACATAGGGGATGGTCTCAGTTTAACCCGTCAGAACAAGGACATGAGCTAAGGTAGGTGCAGCAGCGCTGGGGGAAATAAGCAAATATTTTGCAGATAAAACCAACACATTTCAGTAACTAACTACAGTGTGTCCGTAAAGTCATGGTGCACTTTTGACTGGTCACAGGAAGGCAACAAAAGACGATAGAAATGTGAAATCTGCACCAAATAAAAGGAAAACCCTCCCAGTTTCTGTAGGATGATGTGGCAGCATGTGCGCATGCACAGATGATGACGTAACACTGTGTATACAGCAGAGCAGCCCAGGTCCATGCCAGTCGAGATGTGGACGGTACAGAGGAAAGTTCAGTGTGCTCTGTGGCTAGCTAAATTCGAATCCGTGACCAAAGTGCAATGTAAATATCAAAGTGTTTATAACAGAGCGCCACCACATAGGAATAACATTACTCGGTGGGATAAGCAGTTGAAGGAAACCGGCAGTTTGGTGGAGAAACCCCGTTCTGGTAGGCCACCAGTCAGTGAGGAGTCTGTAGAGGCTATACGGGATAGCTACATAAGGAGCCCTAAAAAATCTGTGTGTGAGCCCACATCGAACTGCACTGAATAGGTATGAAACTGGGAGAGTTTTCCTTTTATTTGGTGCAAATTTCACATTTCTATTGTCTTTTGTTGCTTTCCTGTGACCAGTCAAAATTGCACCATGACTTTACAGACATACTGTATATCAGAGAGCCAACTTGTTTTCCAAAGCCCACTGCCCTCAGTCTGGCTTTCACTCTTTTTCAGGTCAAGATTTTGATCACTGTTACCTAACTGCATCTCCTATTCCCTAGTTTCTTTCCTAATGTATAAAATGGATTGGAACAAATCAGGTTATCTCTCTTTACAGGTTACTAGACTTATTTAATGCTTCCCACTTCTCTCTAGATAGAGTTCAAACTCCTTCACAAGGTCTACTAAGAAGTCCTGGTATGTCAGGAGACGTGTCCCAGAGGAACACTATACTTCAGGAATGAGTCATGGTGTCAGAAATGCACCACCCTTTCTCATTCATTTACTACTGAATACAACCCGCTCAACTTCAACTGGCTCTTCTAGGCTCACTTCCCCACTTAGCATATCTGTTACAATATAAACTCTCTTGTTTTCTAATTTTCCCCTTGCAACTAGACCACAAGCCGTGTGAGAACAAAGACTGTATCTTCTCCACCCCTGAACACTCAGTATCGAGTTTGGCTTACAAAAACAATTGATTGAATGATAAGTTAGAGTAGTCGAACCAAGATGCAGATCCTACCCAGTCTTCCCACCTTAAATCCAGTGCTTTTCTAATATATCAGAGCTAGTAAGAGTGACACGTTGCGGCAGAGGATGGCATACTTCAGAGGACAGATGTCCTAGTCTTAATCTAGCACAGTAGAAAAAAAAATGGATAAATGGTGATAAGATGTGTTACATCAACATGGATATTAAGAGAACAAATGACACAAGCCTATACTAACACTCAAAATGTCTACTACAAAAAGAAACTTACTACATGTAGTGTAAAATATTGAAAAGTTTTACTACTGAAATCAGCAAGAAGATATAGTATCCTTTATTAGATTACAAGCACACTTAAGAATATTCTGAAGATATTTACAGGGTGCGGCAAAAGGAGGCTTATAGTTCTAAGTGGGTGAAAGTTTACTCTTAGCATTATTTATTACTGTATTATTTTCCATACAAACAACTGAAAACCTACTTTTGCTGCACCCTGTATTATATATAAACATAATTCATATCGTATCCACCAATAAGTGCCTTATTTGGGAGCTAACCCATTTAAAAATGTCTTTTTCTCCCTTGCTGTTTATGAGGGAGCACAAACCACAAAGAGGGTAGGGTGCAGAGCTGTCAGTGTGACAATCTTTTTCTTTTTACGTTCAGTAGCCAAAGGCTCCACTGGGAAAGAAGTTGAAAACTGGTACCCAACAATGTACTTTGACAAATGTTTCTAAAAATTATTATTTGTCTCTGTTAAAAATAACTATCATAGTGAATCAATTTTAAGTAGCAACAATCCAACCCATGCAGATTTTGTAAAGGACTCTAGCCAAAAGCTTCTCTTCTCCTATAACAAGTGAAAATAAAACAAGCCATGGAAACTAGAGCAATGTATTTATTGGAAATGACTAGACATTACATATAACAGATGAAGATGTAACAATGCATGAAGCATAATTGGTATAACATTTACAAAATCACAAAAAAGGAAATTCATTTTCAAAAGAATTACTGTATGCAAAACACCTCAATCTTGGAACACCATTCTACAACTCATAGTGTACCTCTCAACACCCAGAGTAAAATGTACTTCAAACTGAACTGAAAAGTTATTCTTCCCAACTTAAAGATTCTTTGGCTACCACCTGTGTATGACACAAATCAGGTAATTTTCATCACCAGAAAGTAACCAGAGGATAATTTTCATATTCCCCACAACAACAACAACAACAAAAAACCTTTCCTACAAATAGAGACATTTTGGGGAAATCCAAGCAACAAATCATTTACTGGCCCCAAATGAATGGGGTACCAACAATCAGAAATTACATTACCTTGACTAAGAAGACTTCATTTTCTTTTAAGAAACTGCCTGGATTAGAGGGCATACTGATTTGTAACAAAAGTCATTAGTTACATTGAGTAACCTGTGGATGGGGATACCAGATACTAATCGTCTGCTCACCAAGGTTTTCCAAAACCTTTAGAGCTTGATTCTTCTATAATACAGTGTAGCTTGTATGTTATAAACTCCTTTCAAAGAAAATTATCCCAGATAATCCATCTGTGATAATACAAGTACTGCAAAAAGCAGTAATGGTAAATATTGTTTGGAAAGGCAAAAACGCTGTATCAGCTTCCAGAGGCACTATTGCAGAACCATCTCTGAACTGGAGAACTGCACGTATACTTTGAAAACTACTTTCCTTTTATGCACCTTGCAAGCGAGTGTCTCCTCATATGCTGCCTGTGGCTGAGAAAGGCAGGGTCCACATGCGGACTTGTAGGTTTCTGAGGGGCTTGGTGCCACTTTCCCCTCACCTTCCAATGGACTTGAACAGTTTCTTTTCAACATTTCACAGTTTTCATCAATTTTCACAGAGAAGGGGAAGATGATTATGAGCTTATTAAATTCTATCAATTGTCAAAAACAAAAGTATCTGAACACAGCCCATCATCTTTAGAAAAGCAATCATAATTGCATTTCCTTGTGTTTAATTTAAGGTAAAGAAAACTAAAAGCTCCCACATACATGTTGGTGGGAAAGTGGTAAATTCTTGTCACCAACTGTGGCATCAAATGTAAGAAGGGAAGACAAATGTAAGATTAATTTAAATAAAGAGGAAAAAAAACTGATCAGGACAATTTAGGTTCTAAATTAAAATTCTGATATTTTTAGTTTGAGCTACAATGCTGGTCTAATTTGCTAGAAAATAGGCAACGTTCTCTTTTACTTTAACCTGGTAGGTAAACTTGACCACAAAGCCTTGCTTCCTCCTTAGCGACAACTAAGGCCCAAGCAGACTCAGAATGCATGGACACATAACGTGCTAGCTGGCACAAAGCAGGCAGAGGAGGAAGACCCCATTTTCCTGCAAAAACCATAGAAGCATACTGACAGTAATTTTCTTCATATGTACAATGCCAATACATTTTAAGACAGACACACATAAAGTTACACAACGGTTTCCACCTCTCCACCACTGAGTGAAACATGCCATTCTTTGGAGGAAAAAAAAATACATTCTTTTTTTTTTTTTCAAGTATAGTTCAATATACAAAGATTCTCTAGCTTTGTTTCACTACAAAGAGGAAATGACTTCATATGTGTCTAAGGGGAATTTCACTTTAACTTCCCTTTGGTGTGTATTTCATGAAGTTTTGATTTTAAAAAATTGCTCTGAATATACATTTACTCCTTTTATCCGAAAGCATGAATTCTTGATGTCCATTTTATATATATATATATACATAGTCAGCAACAACAACAAAAATTAGTCTACCTATGTACAATGGCTTTAGGATTGGCATACTCTAATGACAGCGAGCCCAGTGGCTGGGCTGGGGCGGGGCTGAGCACCGGGATGGGCGGGGCCAGCAGCGTGAGGACTCCCCGCCGCAGCTCTGCAGCTCCGAGCGGTGTGTGGGCAGCGCGCCCGGGTTACCCGGCTAAGGCTTGCTCCCCGTCCTGGCTTTGTTGTTAGGGCTGCCGTTCAGGTCGCTCAGCAGTGCCTCGCAATTGGCCAGAGCATCCGCGGGCAGCAGCTTCCGGATTTGCTCCACCATCTTCTGATAAGCCATTTTCTCCTGTTCCAGGGTCCGAATTAAAGATTTCATTTTGGTCTCTCTGGTCAAAAGATTTTCCAGGTTGGATTCCAAGGTCTGGATTTTGGCATGAGCCGCCTGTTGGAAAGGGAAAAAATTAAAATTAAAAATCCCCCAAATCAAAAATGTGAAGATTCTGCCTCTTCATTGTAGTAGCAACCAGACCTTACATACATGAAGCAATCCTATCACATGACTTAATAAAATAGGAAACTTTCCATGAAAGACAGAGGTTTCTCAAAACTATAACGATAGCACTAACAAAATGCATCTCGTGTCCCTGAAGACACCAAAAATGCAACAAAAAGTCACTATCCCAAGGTGGTGAGAGTCTTCACTCCTCATGCTGCTGCTCCCGCACAATGAGTGGGATCTGATGGAGAAAGGGGATCCCCAACTCTGCCCTGAGCTGCCAAACGGGGCTTTTTACTCTCTAAATGGAAATGCAGGCTTTTCTGAACACATGCGGTACCTGGCTTCCTATCAGTTTCCACGGGTATAAGACAGCATTGAACTGTCAATAAAAAACGTTTATAACCATAACAAAAGTCATTGATAAGATTGTGGTGGTTACAGGGGGAGGGGGAGAGGGAGAGGGAAAGGGAGAGGGGGAGGAGGAGGGGCACAAAGAAAACTAGATAGAAGGTGACAGAGGACAATCTGACTTTGGGTGATGGGTATGCAACTTAAGTGAACGACAAGATAACCTGGCCTTGTTATCTTTGAATATATGTATCCTGATTTATTGATGTCGCCCCATTAAAAATAAAATTATTAAAAAAAAAGTCATTACAGTATAAAGCAGACACAAACACACCTCACCTAATAAGGAAGTACTCAATTAACCACCATTGAAATATCCATGTAAAAATAAACAATTCCCCAACTGTTTTTCTTTTTTAAAACAAACAACGTTGATTTTTTTTTTTTTTTAATTTTTCTGAAGCTGGAAACGGGGAGAGACAGTCAGACAGACTCCCGCATGCCCCTGACCGGGATCCACCCGGCTTGCCCACCAGGGGGCGATGCTCTGCCCCTCCGGGGCATCGCTCTGTCGCGACCAGAGCCACTCTAGCGCCTGGGGCAGAGGCCAAGGAGCCATCCCCAGCGCCTGGGCCATCTCTGCTCCAATGGAGCCTCGGCTGCAGGAGGGGAAGAGAGAGAGAGGAAGGAGAGGGGGAGGGGTGGAGAAGCAGCTGGGCGCTTCTCCTGTGTGCCCTGGCCGGGAATCGAACCCGGGACTTCTGCACGCCAGGCCGACGCTCTACCACTGAGCCAACCGGCCAGGGCTTTTTTTTTAATAACAAAAGGTTTATGTCTGACCAGGTGGTAGCACAGTGGATAAAGCTTTGGCCAGGCATGCTGGGGACCCTGGTTCAAAACCCTGAGGTTGCCGGCTTAAGCATGGGGTCACCAGCTTGAGCGCAATGTCACCAGCTTGAGCACAGGCTCACCAGCTCACACAGGGTTGCTGGCTTGAAGCCTAATTAAGGTCTTTAGTCCAAGGTCACTGGCTTGAGCAAAGGGTCACTGGCTCAGCTGAAGCCCCCACCCCGGGTCAAGGCACATATGAGAAAGCAATCAATGAACAACTAAGGTGCTGCAATGAAGAATTGATGCTTCTCATCGCTCTCCCTGTCTGTCCTTCTCTCTCTCTAAAAAAAAAAAAAAAAGTATAAATTTTTCTATGGGCCAGAGCTAATGTAAGATGAGGTAAAAGGAGTTAAGAGTTCCTATTCTTGGGGAGCAAGAACCCTCAAGTTCCCTCGTGTATGAGCTATTTCTCTCCTCGCTGGTCCAAAGGCTTCACCACACAGAAGCAGGCGGTAGTGTTCCCTACTTGGGGACAGCTGCAGTGTTAGGGAGGGAGGGCTAAGCAGAAACCAAGGAGCCATCAGGCACTGAAGCTCTAACTCAGAACTCATCTCCCCTGCCCCCCCCCCGAAGGATCACCTTCCAATCGCTCCCTCCACTGAACACCCCTCAGGGCTTGAATACATAGCACAGACTGTAGAATTTGCAGATGAGAAATAGTAATTTCCATTAAATTGTATATTGCCTTTGTAAGTGTGAAGTTATTTATAAATAAACATACAATATCTTATATCCCCTAGTAACTGTATACTTGTTGATGCAGGGATTATGTATCACATGTTTTCATTCCATCCTCCCAAACATGTCTCCTTTTCTATCCACTTTTGTGAGTTTTACTCCAGATAGTTATCATCCCTGGTCATATCGTTGCAAGTGATTTCTAGCTGGCCTCCCTACCTTCTCTTACCATTCTAGTCTGTCCACATCTAAGTTTACAGGCTGGTCTTTCTAAAGCATGGCTCAAAGCTTGGGGACATCTTCCTCTCGACAGGATGAAAGCCATGCTCTTCTGTAGGTGACACCGAGTCACCTGCAATGCTGCCTCCATCACACTTCTCCCATCGCTCCCCAACACAGGTCAGAAACCACTGCTACCCGCTGCTACGCCACTCGTCCTTATTTACCCCAACCCCTCCCTCTCCTCACTCACATCTTCAGCCAGATGTTCAGAGGTGGCTAGACCCCAGTTCCCCAGAGTGTTCCCAATTTCCCACATGCAACCCCTCCTTCCTTGAATTTAACCAAATATAGGCCGGGGCAAACAGGTTTACAATTGTGAGTATGCGAAACACAGTTTATTCTTGTATTACTATTTATTTATTATTGTATGTTTTCCATATGAACAACTTAAACCGACTTTTGCCCAACCCTGTATGTACAACACCCATCAGATACTTAAGCAGATTCTCCTTCATTGCCCATTTTATGAGTGCACATTTCCTCTCCTACGTGACATCTAGATCAGGGGTCCCCAAACTTTTTATGCAGGGGGCCAGTTCACTGTCCCTCAGACCATTGAAGGGCTGGACTATAAAAAAAAAACTATGAACAAATCCCTATGCACACTGCACATATGTTATTTTAAAGTAAAAAAAAAACAAAATGGGAACAAATACAATATTTAAAATAAAGAACAAGTAAATTTAAATAATCAAACTGACCAGTATTTCAATGGGAACTATGCTCTTTTCACTGACCACCAAGGAAAGAGGTGCCCCTTTAGGAAGTGCAGCGGGGGCCGGATAAATGGCCTCAGGGGCCCGCATGTGGCCTGCGGGCCATAGTTTGGGGAACCCTGATCTAGATGGAAGTGTGCAGGCGCAGCCCCACAGCAAATGAACAGTCTGACACCCCGTGGCCCATCGTCAGTGATGTTCAATCCATGTCACATCCTCACCATTCCCAGTACAGTTCTCTTCAAGCAGGAGGCATGCAAGCACTTTTTTGGTCAAATCTTTCTCTCTTTACCTGTAATTTTTCTAGGAGGTCCATGTTTTGTCTCTTCAGTTGACTATTGGCCCTCTCCAGCTTCTCCACAGGCTCGCTGTCCTCGCAGGTATATGAAGATTCCTGCAGCTCATCCTGCAGCACGTGATACTCCACCTCATAGGCATGCAACTGTTTAGAAATGTCCATCTCAAACACCTGCCATGAGAACACGGGGGTTAGGCTGGCCCTCAGTGGGCACACCAAGACACAGTCTGTGGATCTGGTATGTTTCATAGCCATTTCCAAATACGTATCAATGAGGAATAGTATGGCAGAGCAAAAAGAAGAATAACAGGCATGACAAACAGATTATCTGAACACAAATGAAACTTTCTCATAATAAGGCCAAGCCACTGCACAAGTTCATGTTTAAAGATCTTTTATAACCAAAATAATCTAGTAACTATCTCCCAAGTGTGGCATACCAGATAATCAACATTAGTTATTGAATAACTCCTACCTGTTAGAGATTATCTTTGCTGATTAGTAAGCAAAATTGCTTAGCGTGTATTTCTTTAATAATGACACACAAAGCCCTGCGAATTTGGCCTTGGGGCAGGGAGGTCTTACACTAAACATTCTGACCCATTTGCTAGTCCATGTGAGCCTCTTAGGAGACACCTACATATTCTGTCACACAGAGAATCTTCAGAATTGTACACCCTGAGCACCGCACAAAGCCATCAGGTTTAATCAGGGCTGTCCTCCCATATTGCCACCAAATAGGAAGACAGGCTATTTAGCAGTTAGATGATCGGTAACCCCACCTTAGTCTAAACTCGTGAGGGAAGGTGAGGTTGCAGCTGCCCTTTAAGCTACGGTGTCTCTGAAGGCTGAAGGTGCCCAGGGCCATCGGCCCCATCTACGACACTGTGGACGAGCCTAGGGTATTTCTTCCAAGAAGCAGGTAAACTGATCTCATTTGCACAAGGGCCACTTAACTATGTTTTGCCTGAATAGTCAGGTTTTTTATTCTTCCCTCAAAGATCTCTGTTGTGGGTGTTGATAGTCCTATTTTCTGCTGCTTTGCTTAATATATAGTGTTTCCTTTATCCCTCCTACCTCAATGCCCCACTCATATTTCAGGCTGGGACCTACTCCTAATTTAGAGCTCTCTTTCCCCCTTTTGCCAACTTCTATTACGAATTTACCTTTGCCACCCAGCTTAGTGTATCCCAAGGTTCTCTTTACCATGCCACAGTCGCAGAGCTCCAGGGAAGAGCAACCTGGTCTCATCTCTCCAGGCAGAGGAGAACAGAAGCTCCATATCCACGCATACTACAAATGGCTTTTCCAGTCTACCTGAATCATTACCAGCTAGAAGCAGTGGTCATTGGGACTTGGACATGAGCTGCAAAGTATAGAATGGTGACAACAATTCCAGTGCCATGAGGACTTTTCCTGGATGTGGACTTTTCTGGACTCCTGCTCCCTGTGACAGCTCCTAACAGACTGAACTGTGGTTGGGTTGCATTTTTCAGGGATTTGGCATGGTGATGGGGCCAACTTGGACTTGGTGAACATGTTAAAAACACTACTCTTTTATGGATTATTGCTGTATTGGCCAAGAGTTTGCTTAAAGGCTTTTAATCACTGTAAAAAAAAAAAATAGAAGACTGGATAAAGAAGATGGGGCACATATACACCATGGTATACTATTCAGCTAGAAGAAATGATGACATCGGATCACTTACAGCAGAATGGTGGAATCTTGATAACAGTATGCGGAGTGAAATAAGTGAATCAGAAAAAAACAAGAACTGCAGGATTCCATATATTGGTGGGACATAAAAACGAGACTAAGAGACATGGACAGGAGTGGGGTGGATACGAGGGGTGGGGGGAGGGAAGGAGGGAGAGGGGGAGGAGAGAGGGGTACAAAGAAAACTGGATAGAGGGTGACAGAGGACGATCTCTCTTTGGGTGATGGGTATGCAACAGAACTAAATGACAAGATAACCTAGAAATGTTTTCTTTGAATATATGTACCCTGATTTATTGATGTCACCCCATTATAATAAAAATTTATTTATAAAAAAAAAAAAAAGCTACGGTGTCTTCACTAACGCTGTGAAAAGAACCCACAAAGAATCTGACTGACTTACCCTACTATAATTAGATATACTCAAATCTTAGACTTTAAATGAGATTTCCAGACAATCTTGTCATACCTCTCAAACAAGTATGACTTCTCCCCTACTAGTATGTATGGACACAAGAGACTGTGACACAGTCATTAAAAATGAGGGTATGGATCTATATTTATTGGCTTGAAAAAAATGTCTAGTACGTACGTACTTTAAAATATTTTAATTTAAAAATCATGTTATACAATAGCATGTACAGTATGATTTCACTTATGTAAAAATACATCTTCATTTATATAGATATTAGCAGAGATGTATAAAAGAAAATTTAAAAGGTTTTAAATCTCAAAGTGTCAAAGCTGAAGAATTAAGAAGTACAAACTGGCAGTTATAAACAGTCATGGGGATGGACAGCACAGCATAGAAAACAGTCAATAAATTAGATCTATGTATGGTGCCAGGTGGAGATTAGATTTATCAGGGGGATCACTTGCTAAGTTATATAAATGCCTAATCACTATGCTGAAAACTAATACCTCTGCATAATACTGAATGCCAACTGTAATTGACACTTTTCTCCATTATTTGCATTTTTTTACAGTGACCATAATAAAGCTCATCAAAGTTTCCTTTAAAATCAGCAGTTTCTCCCACGGTTAGTCAACTCTAATGTTAGAAAAGTCTTTCTAAATCAAATCCAAATCTACTTGCCTGTTAATTCTATCCATTAATCCTAATAATAATCTCTAAAGCCAGTTAATTCCCTAATTATTTTGAAATTACATATCACCTCTCTCTAAAAGCACAATCTCTGACTACTTGCCAAAGATGATATTTCTAAAGAGTAAATACATAAAATGTGGGGGGGAAAGGCTATACTTTTCATAGGGAATCACCCCTCTAACCTTGAACCCTCTATGACTTGGTTGGGGAACTTTGGTTAAAAGCCCTGAATGAATGTCTCTTGGATGCAAACACCAAGAAACTGTGTGAGTGAGTGACCTTTGTGCAGACACAAAGGAATGCATGTGAACTGGGCTTCAGAAAATTAGCCTAGAAGTTCTAGATTGCCCCTTCCTTTGTGCATATTAATTAGCAAAAGAAAAAGAATGTAACAACTCAAATTAGCCCTTTCTCCATGTCAGCAAAATGGCCATTAGTCATTCTTTCCCCTTGTCACCTGGTCTCCCTCCCTTGTAATCCTGTTACTTCTGTTCTGCTTCTGATCTATAAAAGCTAAGGGAGAAGGAAATTCAGGAGGTCTTCTTTGCCTCCCATGGCAAGCCTCCCTCTCTTCCTCTTCACACAAGTTTGTGTCTTGAGTAAGTTTCTTCCAGTGACACTGGTAGTTCCCAGTGGGTTGGAGTACTACAACTTTTCAGCTTACAGAGAGCATTTTAACAAGTAAAAACTGTTCATAGATATTTATGAAACAATCTGCTTGCAATTTAAATTTTATGTAGTGGAAAGAAAAAATTTACATGTAATAATATAATGAGTTCATGTTATAGTGTGATTTACAACATAAAAAAAATTCAAACTCATTGGTTATATTTGCTTCTATAAACAATATGAAAAAGTAGTAAGATCATTATTTTTGTTCCCATTTTGTAGGGAAGGAAGCTGAGACTCAGACAGGTTGTAACTGAGCCAAAGTCACAGAGCAGGGCACCAGAACAAGATATCCAACTCCCTTTATTCTGCTCTGAGTTTTGTCTTTTATCAGCCATCCCAAGGGCCTGTAGGAAAGAGACCAACTTCATCACAAAAGATGACAGCCATATTACAAATAGGGTCTTAAGCTTGTTCACGTCATCTAAACATCAACATGTCACTACCACTTGACTGGACCCTATGAAAAGCAGGGACTAGATCAAGACCCATTCTCCACTCTTATGCCTTTTGCTGGACCCTGGGAGGCAGACCTGGGTTCCCCAAATGTCCCTATACTTTATTTCCTGCTGGCTTTGGGTTGGGTGTGGCCCATGGGAGGTGCCAGCAGGTGATCAGAGGGGCATGAGGAAAAGTTGGGGGTTGGTTTCTTCCTTGCTTCTTGCCTGCATGGCTCACCAACAACCTCCAGAGATTCCCCCTGCATAGTTCCTGCTCTTACTGGGCCTGGTAACACTATCACCGGTATATACACCTCAGTCCCTCAACACCATGGGTATGAACAGTCTTCCTCTTTTACTAGTTCCTGTGCATCTCAACATGGATTGTTGGTTCCCTTAACACTGCCCACAACTTTGTAAATGTACCTTCATTTGAATAATTAATGGCAGACTTTGTCCCACGAAAGGCTTTGATTGCTCTAAGTCTCCACATTTAAGCCATCACAAAACCCCTCGGATGAGTTTAGTCCCATATTGAAAGTGAGCATACTAGGTTTCAGAGGATTAGGGGTGCATGGCAAAGAACTAATGATGAAAGAGCTAGAAGATGAGGCAAACTCCATACCATCTAATTCCAAAACTTATGCTCCTGCCACATGGACTTCTTCTATTTTTAAGCAGAATTACAAATATTACAAACGTAAGTGGGTCTCATTTTAATTAGGTCTTCCTAACTCTATCAGTTCGATCTTCAGCCTTACCATTGGTCTAACCTGAAAGATTCCTGAAAACTGATTGTGTAGCACTGAACCACTTTTTTTGTGTACAACCACAGAGCAAATGTCACAACAGTCTCATTTCTAAATAAAATATGTCTGAGCAAATAAAGCAACACCCATCAAGCAAAACTACATCTGTATGCTAAAACACTTAATATATAATTAGTAGAAGAAACTGACATATAATCTTGTATTTTATTACTATCATTTAAATCATACCTGGGTGATAATTTTTTCCATTTCAGATGTATTCATATCAGGTAGTGTGCTTTTAAGAAATTCAACAATATTTTCAAAGTTTTCACATTCCATTATAAGTGCCTCTTGGCTGCTCAGTAGGCTGAGTGCAACCTTAAATATAACTTCAGTTCCTTGAAGAAAAATTATATCTAAAAACAAAGATATAATTTTTATAATCAAAATTATGCATTCATTATTGTAAATAGCATGTTCTTGGTACTAATAATATTTGTGTGTGTGTTTTTATTCTAGTGTTGTTTTTAATCACTGAAGCAGAACCATGAAATATTTTTCTCACACACACACAAATCACTGGGGAACAATTTCTTTTGCATTTTCTGTTGCATAAGGTTTTAGAACTGTTTCTATATATTTCTACATCGCTGATTCCAAATCTGAAATCCATTTTTTGGTGCATGCTCTAGTTTCTATGCAATTTTAATTTCTTTTTGTTACAGTTAATGGCATGCATTGGTTTTTAAATTGGAGTTAAAGGGCAATGACTCTTAAATTGAACATAACCACAAGGCAATTAATGTTTTACAAACATCACTTTTACATAAATGTAGTTGTTTTTAAATGTAAAATATTAGTATCTGATCAAAACATCCTCTTATTTTGTTTTAAGATTGATTCATGGCTTCTTCGAGTAGGTATAAATGTAAGAATAGTCCTGACATCTTCTGTTATAAATGTGGCTGTTACACACTTCAACGTCAAAGGTGCAATATTTCATCATTTGTGACACGTGCATATATTGCCTATTTTCAAGTTCCCGTTGGCGATCAAGACAAGAATTGAGCTCCTCATATGGTGTGTCATAATTGTGAGGAAATGCTCTGTGACTGGACAAAAGGAAAATGCAAAGGAATGCCTTTTGGTATTCTCATGGTTTGGTGTGAACCTAAGGACCACAGCAGTGACTGTTATTTCTGTCTGATCCATACAAAGGGCATCGGCAAGAAAAAACGGCATATGATCGCATATCCTAATATTCCTTCAGCAATACAACCTATCCTACACTCTGAGACACTCCGGTTCCAGTTTTCGATGGTTTTATTTCTTCTAAGGACAAAGAAAGTGAACACGGTGATCAAGTATATTTTGATAAGATGCATGAGGAAATGGTTGTAGAATCTGAAGGGTCTTCTTCTGATGTCATGCAGTCATTAACACCTCAGCAGTTTAGCCACCCCGAATTGAATGACTTAGTGAGAATGACCTAAAAATTGTCCTCGACTTCCTGAAATATGAGGATCATAACTGGATCATTTGTGTGGATCTTAAAATGGTAAATTTCCTGCTAGGACAACAGAGAGGTTTCACAAAGTATCCTTGCTTTCTGTGTTGTGGGACAGCCGAGCTCAGGAGAAACACTGGACACAGAAGGAGTTGCCAAAACGTGAAGCTCTGGAAGTAGGGATGCAAAATATTGTGAATGAACCTGTAGTTAATCGAGACAGGATCATTTTCCCCCCACGTCACATCAAACTTGGCTTAATGAAGCAGTTTGTTCAGGCTTTGAATAGAGAAAGTGAATGCTTTCAACATATTATTTCTGCTTTCCCTGCCTTGTTTTCGAGAAGATAAAAGCAGGTGTATTCGATGGACCTCAAATTCGAACCCTCATACATGATGAAGAATTTGCCAGGAAGATGAATAAAGAGGAGAAAGCAGCATGGCAGTCTTTTGTGGAAGTTACAAAGAACTTCTCTGGCAACAAAAAAGCAGAAAACTATGAACTTCTGGTTCAAAGGATACTGTTGGCTTTCCGCAACATTGGATGTAACATGAGCGTTAAGATTCACTTCCTGAACAGTCAGTCACCTTGATAAGTTTCCCGAGAATCTTAGAGCTGTTAGTGATGAGCAGACTACTTATGGAGCATCAAACGAGATTGTCCTCAACAAGTACACAAACACAAGAGCTACAAACGCAAATTTTTGCCTGAATAGAATTTAAATTAAGTTTTGCGCAAATTTTATGATTAAAATAAATGTTTTAATATGTTCTATTTTGAAATTGTAGACAAATTCTGATGTAATCATATCTTTTAGTGTATTAGTGTATTTACTGTATTATATAAATTATTATATTTTTCACAAAGATGATGCCCAAGAAGATATTCTACTTCATTATGTTAAACTAAACGTTGAAAATTTTACAATAAGATGAAAACCTAAAATCTTGAATTGCAAAAAAATGTAGCTTACAGAGAAAAACTAATGTCAGGTTTGAGATCAGCACACTCGAATTAGGTAAGAACAAGTGTTTTTGTGGATGCAACAAAAATTTTGTTCCCCATTGATTGGTCAAAATCACAGAGATATAAAAATAAAAAATATGACAAACAAACAGAAATCTATTCTTCTTACTAGAGGTATCATCAAAATATCACCCTTAAGTAGTTAACTCTATAAAAATGCATTAAAATATCCAATCTATTGTGATTTCAGTAACTAATGTTTACAAACCAGAAAGCTAAAATTCATAGTACTAAATATAAAGGGAGCAAATTATCTGTTTGATCTTTATTTATAACACATATCTGTGGAAACTAAGGTTTGACACAAACTGTAAAAGGAAAGAAAGAGCCACAGGAAATCATAGCTATAAAATAAGAAGTTTCACTACAGGAAAACTTAAGGTTTTAAAAAATAAGATTATTATTTTGATAAATCATACTGAAAAAAATCATATATTTCCCTTAGACCATTTATAATTTATAAACTAGACATACTGAGTTATGACAACAGAAATTATGTCAAAGTACTTGGGTAGCACAAAAATCAGAGAAATCTAATTAGCAGAATAAAAAAAGCATAGCATCCAAAGCATTCTGTTCCTTCTGGCGTCTCTAGAAAGAACTGTGAAACAATTTCTTCCCACATGATCACTCCTCTTGCTCATGCATCTCTCCCTTCCCTGAGGGTCTCTGTTCTCTACTCAATTCAAAGAAAAGGACTGAGCAGCTACGGGAGAGCTGACAGCGCCATTCATCTATGTTGTCATTGGAAGAAACAGACTACTGGGAAGATTAATTTCTTGAATTCTGATATCAAGCTTCCAAGGGTAAGTCAGAGAGATGCCCTGAAACATCACAGCATCATTGTGTTTTAATAAACTATTTTCCAAGAAGAATATATATATAGTTGTATATAAAGGATGTATAGAAGGCCCATTAATAAGAACCCCAGCTCCAGAGAAAACTTCACTGGAGAAAAGCAATCATCTGGCCCTGGCCGGTTGGCTCAGCGGTAGAGCGTCAGCCTGGCGTGCGGGGGACCCAGGTTCGATTCCCGGCCAGGGCACATAGGAGAAGCGCCCATTTGCTTCTCCACCCCCCCCCTTCCTCTCTGTCTCTCTCTTCCCCTCCCGCAGCCAAGGCTCCATTGGAGCAAAGATGGCCCAGGCGCTGGGGATGGCTCCTTGGCCTCTGCCCCAGGCACTAGAGTGGCTCTGGTTGTGGCAGAGCGACACCCCGGAGGGGCAGAGCATCACCCCCTGGTGGGCAGAGCATAGCCCCTGGTGGGCGTGCCGGGTGGATCCCGGTCGGGCGCATGCGGGAGTCTGTCTGACTGTCTCTCCCCGTTTCCAGCTTCAGAAAAATACAAAAAAAAAAAAAAAGAAAAGAAAGAAAAGCAATCATCTGTATTCAATAAAGAAGAGAAATTTGATGAAGAGTTGATCCCATGCATCTTGATTTTACACTTTTACTGCACTCTGTCTATAGATTGTATTGTTGCTAATACAGTGTTTTAACTTTTTAAACCACAGCCCCCTATAAGAAAAACACTGCACATTTTAATCTGGTATATGTATACATATTACACATATGTCTTAAAAATTGAAATTTCTCCAAATAGCATTTTTCCTTATTATTTGCAAAACTCTGATATTGCCTGACCAGGCAGCAGCACAATGGATAGAGAATCACCCTAGGATGCTGAGGACCTAGGTTTGAAACCCCGAGGTCGCCATCTTAAGCGTGGGCTCACCAGCTTAAGTGCAGGGTCACTGCCTTGAGCCCAAAGGTCACTGGCTTAAAGCCCAAGGTCACTGGCTTGAGCAAGGGATCACTGACTCAGTTGGAGCCACCCCCTCCCCTGTCAAGGCACCTATGAGAAAGCAATCAATGAAAAATTAAGGTGCCGCAACTATGAGTTGATACTTCTCATCTCTCTCCCTTCCTGTCTGTCCCTGTCTATCCTTCTCTCCCTCACTAAAATAATTAATAATTAAAAAAAAATAACTCTCTTCACAATTCTCTATTCATTTCATTTTTTTTGCTAATGCTGGTAGTGACCTACGATTAGGCCAATACAATGTGACGAAAAGCTCCACCTGAGCAAAAGGACAGTTCCAGATACTAACTGCTTGCACCATGGATACCATAGATGGGTGGAACATAAAAACTGGGGGAGCCCTTTCTGAGGTCACGAAGGTGCTAAACAACATTAGAACAAAATCCAAGTAAAGAGCTGTTGCTGTTTTTTTTATTTTGCTTTTTAAATAATGAACTTAGACAAATTCAGCTAAAGACTTGGGAGCAGACTGAAAGGTCCCCAAAGGGAACATATCATGTCATAGTCTCTTTATTCCCGATGCCTAACTCTGTGATGGAGCTAGACAGGAGCCCAACAACTGCCCAGGTGCCAAGATCGGCATCACCACAGCACTGGCATGGAAGGAAAGTCACTTAGGCCACAAATTTCATTACCTTGTTAACAACAAAAAGTCAGATCCATGGCCTCTACCTCAGGTGCTAAAACAATGGCTCTGGTTGCAGCGGAGCAAGGGCTCCAGATGGGCAGAGCATCGCCCCCTAGTGGGCTTGCCGAGTGGATCCCAGTTGGGGCTCATGCAGGAGTCTGTCTCTGCCTCCCCTACTCTCACTAAAAAAAAAAAAAAGTGACTTTGGAAATAACATTGTACTTCCACTGACCCAGTCAGAGAACATGTTTCTCCGTAGTTGAAGAGAACAATGCTGGGGGTGGGGGGCGGAGGGGAGTAGAGGTTGGAAAGATATACATAAATATTTGGAAAATTATACAGAATAAGTTCTTAGTTTGGATTTTTTACAATGTGTACTCTGATTTTTAGGTATAAACAAAAGCAAGGGCTCCAATACAGCTTACTCAATACAGAAGCCCAATTCTTCTTCTTTCCCTTGTAATACCAATTTTCTTTAAGACCAATGTGGTTTTAAATTACTCTCAGAACAGAGCCGGGCACATTTATTAAATTCCACTGGTAATTTGCTATACTATAACACAGGATAAAACAATGGCTAGGAGTATGTTCTTTGGAATAAGTAATACTGTTCCATCTGATCACAGGAATCTCTTACCAAAAACGCGGGCTACAAATCCTAATGGAAACTGAGAGGCAAACAAGGTGAGGAACCAGGGAGCAGCATAAAGACTGGGGCTGATTTCATTTTCTTCAAGGTGATTGTAGAGATCTCTGTGATAGTCATGAAGGAGTCTAGACAGCTGGTACATTTGAATCTAAAGTTAA
The DNA here is from genome assembly GCF_036850995.1 of Saccopteryx leptura. Lineage (NCBI taxonomy): Eukaryota > Metazoa > Chordata > Mammalia > Chiroptera > Emballonuridae > Saccopteryx > Saccopteryx leptura. Next base: position 74,825,110 of record NC_089506.1, on the reverse strand, counting down.
TTGGGAGAAGAAAATAAAATATGCATTTATCTGAGGGTGCATAGAATACATAAACTTTAATTTTATTACTCTAATATTTAATGACAAATTCACATATACTCAATAAATAAAAGCAGTCTTATTTTATTTTTATTGTTATGTAGAAGTTGATATTAAAGTCCAAGTTCACTTAGCTACGGTCATAAAAGCAAGTCACAAAAAGGCCAGTTAAGACTATTGAACAAGTTTTGCCATCTTGTGTGTTTTGGTTTAACATATATGTGGAAATGGTCATTATTCCTCATGTAAAAAGGCATTGCTTTTGGTGTTTAATCAGAACTGTCCTGGTTCAGGACTCTCATGGAGAGCCCATTCTAATTTCAGACCAATCCTAGAAAAACCTCCATTCTAAAGAATCCACCACCCTCAATTCAGAAGCGAAGCCTGACTCGATTTGTTGGGCCCAGCATCTGATTAATGATGGAGCTCTAGCCTAGACCCACCAGGCAACCTGCAATGCTAGGACACAGTGAGGCTTAGAATGTAATGGAGCCAGAAGTTTCAAATCTGATTCTAATGTCCAGGGTATTCCAGCAGCTTATTTTTCATTACAAAGGGGATTACAGTAAAAAGTGCAGTCTGAATGTTTCTAGTTTTAAAAGAAGAAATTGTTTCATGTGGCTCTGAGTTGATTACTGGTATTTCAAACAATTGTAAAGACAGGCCCTGGCCGGTTGGCTCAGTGGTAGAGCATCGGCCTGGCGTGCAGGAGTCCCAGGTTCGATTCCCAGCCAGGGCACACAGGAGAAGCGCCCATCTGCTTCTCCACCCCTCCCCCTCTCCTTCCTCTCTCTCTCTCTCTCTCTTCCCCTCCTGCAGCCAGGGCTCCATTGGCGCTGGGGATGGCTCTATGGCCTCTGCCTCAGGCCCTAGAATGGCTCTGGTTTCAACAGAGCAACGCCCCAGATGGGAAGAGCATCACCCCCTGGTGGGCGTGCCGGGTGGATCCCAGCCAGGTGCATGCGGGAGTCTGACTGCCTCCCCGTTTCCAACTTCAGAAAAATACAAAAAAAAAGACAGCACACTGTATTTAAATTAATGTCTGGGGTAACTAAAGGTTAAGCAGCAAAAACTAATAAACAAACTGTGAATTGGGCTTTACTTTATATTTTTATCCACACAGTAGCAGATGAGTGGTTCCTTGATCAGTTATATCAGCTTGACCTTTAGGTGTGAAATGTATATAATATTTTATAAAATCTATCAGAACTTCTTTCACTAATAGGTATCATCAAAATATCACCCTTAATAACTCTATAAAAATATATTAAAATATCCAGCTCTATTGTGAATTCAGTAACTGCTATTTTCTGAGCACAAAACTAAAGTTGAAAGTACTATATATAAGAAAATTATTTGTTTGATTACCTGTAATACATATCTGTGGAAACTAAGGTTTGACACAAACTGTAAAAGGAAAGAAAGAGCCACAGGAAGTCATAGCTATAAAATAAGAAGCTTCGCCACAGGAAAACATGGGGCTTAAAAAAATGAGATTATTGCCTGACCTGTGGTGGTGCAGTGGATAAAGCATTGACCTGGGACACTGAAGTCGCTGGTTCAAAAGCCCTGGCTTGCCTGGTCAGGGCACATACGGGAGTTGATGCTTCCTGTTCCTCCCCACCCCCTTCTTTCTCTCTTTCTCTATCTCCCTCTCTCTCTCCCTCCCACCTCTCTAAAATGAATAAATTTTAAGAATGAGATTATTATTAAAAAAATAATCATATATTTCCCTTAGGCTATTTACAATTTACAAACTGGACATACTGAGTTATCAGTAGAAGTTCTGTCAAAGTACTTGGACAGCACAAAAGTCAGGGAAATCTAATTAGTAGAATAAAAAGAATCAAAATCACTGTATCTGATTTATGTATCCTGGTGAACACCTTTCATATGAACTTACACCTGAAGACTGAACATTGAGAATGAAGCCCTATCTCCCTAGCAAATATTTCATCATCATAAAAACAAGTGGAGCACCCCTTCTCCACTCATTCTCTCAAGAAAATCCCACTTACTATAATATTCATTAAGTAAAAACATAGTCTTTTTACCTATGGGTTGCTGAGTAAAATATTTAATGAGAAAACTGATCACTGAGAACCAGAAAAAAAAGTATATTTTAAAAGCATTTTTAAATAGTTTACTTCTTATCTAAAGCATAGTATTATGACTAACTGGGTCTAATGCCTACCTCACTCACTTCAAAGCAGAACACTGACATTCCTCTCTTTAAAGTCTTCCTTTATATTTTTACTACTAAAAGCTTTAAATTGCAAGGTAGTAACTGTTTGGGATATATCAATAGATAAAATTTAAACTTATTAGAAACTTACACATTAAGGAATATGAATTTAAATTAGAGCGGAGAAATGTATAAACAGGGAGTTTAAAATAGGTTGAAGATAATACTAACCGTGAATAGCCTGCTTAACCAAAAAGTATTAACAGAGCTTCTCCAGAGCATGCTAAGAAAAGCTGGCTGAAACAGTACCACCCACTTTGAACACTTTTTCTAAGGAACTATCTGACCTTAAGATAACGGAGGGGAGACACTGTAAGCTCAAGAACAGGGGTCCCCAAACTATGGCCCACGGGCCGCATGCGGCCCCCTGAGGCCATTTATCTGGCCCCCGCCACACTTCCAGAAGGGGCACCTCTTTCATTGGTGGTCAGTGAGAGGAGCACATTGACCATCTCATTAGCCAAAAGTAGGCCCATAGTTCCATTCAAATACTGGTCAGTTTGTTGATTTAAATTTACTTGTTCTTTATTTTAAATATTGTATTTGTTCTCATTTTGTTTTTTTACTTTAAAATAAGATATGTGCAGTATGCATAGGGATTTATTCATAGTTTTTTTTTATAGTCAGGCCCTACAGCAGTATGAGGGACAGTGAACTGGCCCCCTGTGTAAAAAGTTTGGGACCCCTGCTCAAGAAGAACCATGACATAGATAGACATCTGCCATGTATGCACCCAAAGTAAAACAATAAAGACATTTTGTTTCCACATTTTTAAAAAAAGGTCTACCTATGATTCTTTGCAACTGACAAGGTGAGCAAAAGTGAATAAAGATGACTGGATTCCATGTAATATGTGGACTTAGGGGATAAAGACTTGTGTACCCATGACCTTTCTTGAATTGCTTATTTATTCACTTCAGGAACTTTATGGAAAAGTTATTCTGCATATGGAGGTAATATACTTAGAGGTTTAGCAAAACAGTAAATTCCATGGACTGAAATATACTCTATATTCAAGTTCCAAGACAATGGGTCCAGAGTTCTTTAAGTCTGCTGTAATTTAAAAGAGGGTTGCCGTTGGCCCTGATAGGTAGCTCACTGGATAGAGCGTCGGCCCAGCATGTGGACATCCCGGGTTTGATCCCCAGTCAGGACACACAAGAAAAGTGACCATCTGCTTATCATTCCCTCCCTCTACCCCATCTCTCTCTCTCTTCCCCTCCCGTAGCCAGTGACTCGATTGATTTGAGGATCAGCCCCAGACAGGGTTGCCAGGTGGATCCAGGTCAGAACACACGCAAGAGTCTCACTGTCTCCCCTCCTCTCACTTACAAACAAAGAAGAGGGATGCTATTTAGATTTCTGGTAACAACTTGATGCATTCCTCATGAACATCTAACAGCCTCACCTGTAGTGACATCATGTCGGGTCTGTACTGCTTGCGGAAGCCCAGGTCATACATGAGGAATTTCAGCATTTCAAAGGCTTGCTCTTCACTCATATGCAAAAGCAGGACTCCAGCCACAAAGCTGATCCCCTGACAGTAACCCACTTCTTTGTCCAGCAATGAGTAGGCTTTCAAGAGGTTGAAGAGTGACAGCTGCCCAGCTCCAAGCTGTGCTGAAAAGTAAGGGTGAGTAGGAAAAGTCCTTCCTGCAGAAGAAAAGAAAAAGAAATCTTTTTTTGAGATGTCCTGATGCTTTGGAGACTAGACCAAAATTGCAATTCAGTGATTTCCAGGAATAAGTAAACATTCTTTTTCAAACCAGTGAAAGTTGCTTGGAATACCCACGTAACTAAGTCTGTCTTTCTGTCTGTCTGTCTCTCTCAAGTCCCAAGCCTTAACTGCCAGATCACTACCCTATCTCCACATGTAAGATAGGGAAGTAGACATTTTATGCTAACCAGAACTTCTCTCTAAGGAAAAAATCCACAAACAAATCAAGAACATATCCAGAAGAGATCTCAAGAGAATAAAATCTAAAATTTATTCTGACTCAAAATCAAGGCAAATTCTAAGATCACATAAAAACCACCTGCTATCTGAAACCAGAATTCTGTAAGAAGTATCATTTTATTTGAAAGGAAATAGTAGTAGTCCTAAGCAGATTCGTTCCTGCTTCTCTTATATGACCCTGAAGAGACTTTGTGGGGTTGTTTTGTTTTACATTCAGTCTCTCATTCATGAAATAGTTATTTGTCAACCACCTTTTGCTCTTTGTTTCTTTTTTTTTTTTTTTTTTTCATTTTTCTGAAGCTGGAAACAGGGAGAGACAGTCAGACAGACTCCCGCATGCGCCCGACCGGGATCCACCCGGCACGCCCACCAGGGGCGGTGCTCTGCCCCCCAGGGGGCGATGCTCTGCCCATCCTGGGCGTCGCCATATTGCGACCAGAGCCACTCTAGCGCCTGAGGCAGAGGCCACAGAGCCATGTCCAGCGCCCGGGCCATCTTTGCTCCAATGGAGCCTTGGCTGCGGGAGGGGAAGAGAGAGACAGAGAGGAAAGCGCGGCGGAGGGGTGGAGAAGCAAATGGGCGCTTCTCCTATGTGCCCTGGCCGGGAATCGAACCCGGGTCCTCCGCACGCTAGGCTGCTCTTTGTTTCTTAAAACACCTTTATGAGCCTTGAAGACCTCTTCCTTTTTTTTTTTTTTCCAATTCATTCCAAAAAGGCAAGGAAAGTCACGGGTTCCCTTCTATCCTGACCAGGCAGTGGTGCCGTGGATAGAGCATCAGCCCGGGATGATGAGGACCCAAGTTTGAAACACTGAGGTTGCTGGCTTGAGCATGGGGTTGCCAGCTTGAGCATAGGGCCACCGGCTTGAGCGTGGAATCACAGACATGACTCCATGGTCATTGACTTGAGCCCAAAAGTCACTGGCTTGAAGCCCAAGGTCACTGGTTTGAGCAAGGGGACACTGGCTCGGCTGGAGCCCTCTAGTCAAGGCATATGAGAGAGCAATCAATGAACAACTAAAGTGCTGTAACTATGAGTTGATGCTTCTCATCTCTCTCCCTTCCTGTCTGTCTACATTTGCCTGTCCCCCCTTGTCTCTCTGTCTCTCTCGTGCATGCACTTAAAAAATTCCCTTCTGAAATTCACCTTCAGGTATAAAATTACCATGGAGACACTTCCACAAGCAAACACAGTGCCAGATCACTAAAAAGCAGGCACTAACAGTGAAACAAACCGCCTTCACCACCACAGCTGTGTATCTCGTATGGGGCTTTCCTTGTGTCATGAAAATAAAGGGACGTTAGTGTCTTTGTGAAATGACTACTCATGTCAGATAAAACTCGTAAGAATTTCAGATTTTTTAATGTTTTCCACCACATATGCTTAAAACTGATTCCCCTGCCCCCCCCCGAAACTGATAAGATTAATTCTTCAGAGCGAGTAAGAGGAAGATAAGAGAAAATAATAAGAACACACTAAGGAAACACAGATGGCTACAGGTAGAGTTAAATAAGCATTTTTTAAAAAATATCATTTTAATCTTTCAGTTCAAATTTTTGCTAAAGAAGTAAGTTTTATAAGTAAGTCCCTATAATCTGATCTCCTTATTGCCTTTTCTTTATTAGTACACCTTGACTAGCCCTAAATATATCATCCCAATTTCTAGTCTCATCGTCAATTTCCCATCACAGAACCACAGCTCTGCGGTGATACAGAGGGACTGCCTAGTTCCCAGTCCTCATTGAAGGAAAGGATTGAGGCTCAGAAGCAAAGTAACTTGCCTAAAGCCACAGCTCAGTGGTGAAATCAGGACAAGAACTGAAGTTTTCGGTTTCTTTGTAAAATTCTCCTTTTTATTTCTATTAGACTCAAAAAATACTAACTGATTTGGGCCCCCTTCCCAAAAAAAGCTATCATCTAAAAGAAACAGTGATCAAAACTAGGTTTTAGCCATTGATTTTTATATAACCTAAAATAAGGGGACTCCGAAGACAAGGTAGCCAACCCCTTCTTTCCACAAGTGGGCTCAAGTAACATATCTGTCCACTTTAGATTCACCACTTACAGGGATACAGATGAAATAGTTAAATGTCAATAATATTTAATCCAATAATTTTTACATTTTAACATAATAAAATACCTATTATAACATATTAACTTAGAGAAAAACTAGACAGTATAATTTTTAAAATCATACTATTTTTCCTGTCTTAAGTTATCTGAAATTCAGCATTTACAAAAATAGTTTTATGACGCTGTCACTGGACATTCTCTCTCAGGTCATAATTACCCATTCACGTAACATTACAGCTAATTTTTCTTTCATTCTATACGTACGTATTCACGATTTCCACACCGTAACCACTTACTATATTGCTTTTTAAAGTCATAGCCAAAGGCTTGTTTTCAGCAATATGTCCATATATCCTTAGTAAGCATTTGTAGAAACAAATTTTAGTATCCCTTTTAACCTATTCTAACCTATTTCAAAATCAGCATTGAGATAACTATCTACCCCAAACAAAAGTCAGTTATTCAAAACACAGCAACTGAGAGCACCTGATAGATAATATGACCTTTATAATGATTCACATATCACTCCCTTTTCCTAAGACAAGTTTGGGGACAAAAACTTCATTCCAGACTCGGGCATTTATGGTATCTTCAACTAGATATAAAGCCAACTTGCCCTCAAAACAGGACAAAGTCAGCAGCTCTGCAGGCCAACAGGTCCTCTTTCATGATACCAAAAAAAAAAAAACAACAACAAGCAAACAAACAACCTGTTGTTTGCTTTTGTCAATAATAAGCGATATGGGCCCTGGCCGGTTGGCTCAGTGGTAGAGCGTCGGCCTGGCGTGCAGAAGTCCCGGGTTCGATTCCCGGCAGGGCACACAGGAGAAACGCCCATCTGCTTCTCCACCCCTCCCTCTCTCCTTCTTCTCTGTCTCTCTCTTCCCCTCCCGCAGCCAAGGCTTCATTGGAGCAAAGATGGCCCGGGCGCTGGGGATGGCTCCTTGGCCTCTGCCCCAGGTGCTAGAGTGGCTCTGGTCCTGACAGAGCGACGCCACGGAGGGTCAGAGCATCGCCCCCTGGTGGGCGTGCCGGGTGGATCCCTGTCGGGCGCATGCGGGAGTCTGTCTGACTGTCTCTCCCCATTTCCAGCTTCAGAAAAATACAAAAAAAATAAATAAATAAAATAATAATAATAATAATAATAATCGATATGACAAACATACCTAAATCCACAAGAATAGCATGCTGCTGAGCAGTGAGCTGCTTTAGAAGTTCTTTATAGGAGATGTCGGGAGGTTGCTGCTTATTGGGCAATCCATGCCTCAGACGATACTGTAAAGCGAGGAACTGCCAGATTTCTCCTCGTCGACTTTTGGGAACACCTACAATCAAAGATAAAATAGCAAGGTCTTAAACTCTGGAGGGAAGTTGTTAGATCAGAGCTGGTGAACTAGGTAATGCTTGGAAACAGGCAGCTGTCCTGCCCTGCGTGCCATGGTATGGTCACGCAGCACAACGTACTGACAGCGTTTCTGACAAGTTTGATTCTATAGTTACTGATATCTTGCAAAAGAAAACCCTCAAATACCAATGATAATAATGGCAACACTAACAGCATTGGCCAACACGGAGAGAGCACTGATACATTTATTGAGGGTGCCTCACTACTAAGTGTGGTAAATGTGCTCAGAAAACAACCCAATGAGACAGATAATGTAACTCTTTCCACTTAACAGATGGTGAGGCTGAGGCAGACAGAGGCTAAGTAACTTGCCCAAATTCACACAGCTAGCGAGTGGCAGTTCAGAATTAGAGCTCCGGAAATGGAGTTTCAGAGGCCAAATCCTGAAATCCTGAAGTGTATTACTGTCTATCATCACTTTTTATTTGGTTTGAAGCTAGTAATGAATGCCAATCTTCGTATTGTAACTTCTAAATATTTGTCATAAACGAGTCACTTCGTAAAAGGGAATTAAACTACATTCTTATATGGTCATAGAAGAATAAAATAAGAAAAATAAGAAATACAACAGGAAGATATAACTGGAGTGCTCCAGAATAATCTTCAGTCTTTGAGAAGAAACACGCAGCACACAGTGAAGCATTAACTCCCTTATGCTTGAAAACCAAAGGGTATCCACAACAATCCAAAGTAGGTTAAAATGGTGCTTTTTACCCCAAAGGACATGAAGCAAGCACTAGGAGGGAAAGAATTCAATTCTTTACAGAGCAGCTAATTTTATTTCACTATGTTTTCTCAGTTCAGACAGACTGTATCTGGAATCAGACTATATCCTGAGCTCCAGCTGGTTAAAGGAAGGTTTAATGGCAATAATATTTTTTTACTGTAATGCCACAGTTTGCATAAGCTAAAAGTATTACTGTCCCAAAGGTATAACTCAGGCTCACTGACATGATTTATAAGGCCCTACACAATATACCTCCAAACTACCTCTTTCAGTCAAATTACCTCCTATATACCCTACCATGCACTAAATATAAGAAGGTTATGGTTATTTTCACACATCCAGTTTCTTACTGTTGCTTTATGGAAATCCAAGGCCCCCTATTTGAATGCCTAGTGTATTTCTGTTTGTCTTTTTTTTTCTTAAGTGAGAAATGGGGAGGCAGAGAAATAGACTCCCACATGTGCCTCCACTGGGATCCACCCAGCAACCCCCCTATGGGGCGATGCTCCATCTGGGGCTGTTGCTCCACTGCTCAGCAACTGAGCTATTTTTTGCACCTGAGGCAAGGCCATGGAGCCATCCTCAGTGCCTGGGGCCAACTTGTTCCAACCGAGCCATGGCTGCCAGAGGAAAAGAGAGAGGAACAGAGAGAAGGGAGAGGGGGAGGAGTGAAGAAACAGATGGTCGCTTCTCCTGTGTGCCCTGACCAGGAATTGAACCCAGGACAACCACACACGAGGCCGACACTCTACCACTGAGCCAACCAGCCAGGGCTCTGTTTGTTTTTATCAGTCAGCCTGAATGCTATTCTCCTGCTGCAGGTCTCCCTGACTCCCTTCCCACACACTATCTGACTCGTACTCTACTAATAACACTGCCATATTGGATCCCAGTTAGCTCTATACTGTACGCTTGTCTATGTTCCCCACTTCAATGGTAGGCTCCTTGAGAAGAGTGAGCATATTTCCATCTCTGTGTGATAAATTTTAAGAATACTGTATACCTTGTTATTCAAACATTTGTTGAATAAATGAATGAATGATCTCACGAAAAATGTCATTCTTCAAGGGTGATTTTCATTAGCTCATTAAATGAATTACTGATAACAGGAGCAGAATGGTTTATTATCCACCCAATAACAGTTTTACAAAAAGGTAATTTACTTCAGTTAAACACGATTTTATTGAGCATCTAACATGTAGCAGAGTATAGAGCATGGAACTGAGGGCATATCACTAAGAGATGAATGAATTCATTCTCAGGAAAGTTAGTCTCATTCATTCATCCACCCATTCAGTAATATCTTGTGAAGATGCTTTCTTAGATGCAAGGTGTGCAGTGGTGGAGTGAGAAAAACATTAAACCAATTTACACATAAATACATAATTACAACTTATGATCACCACAGGGAAAGAACATAAGAAAGAATAATAAAGTGAAACTAACTTCTTTTAGTGAATGAGAGGACGGGCATATTATATCTGAGGAAATAAAATTTGAACTGAGAGGTGAAGGATATTTAAGATTCTCCAGACTGGGCCTGACTGGGCGGTGGTGCAGTGGACAGAGCGTCAGACTGGGATGCAGAGGACCCAGGTTCGAGACCCCGAGGTCGCCAGCTTTAGCGCGGGCTCATCTGGTTTGAGCAAAGCTCACCAGCTTGGATGCAAGGTCACTGGTTTGAGCAAGAGGTTACTCGGTCTACTGCAGGCCCGCGGTCAAGGCACATATGAGAAAGCAATCAATGAACAACTAAGGTGTCGCAACAAAAACTGATGATTGATGCTTCTCATCTCTCTCCCTTCCTGTCTGTCTGTCCCTATCTGTCCCTCTCTCATCCTCTGTCTCTGTCAATAAATAAATAAATAAATAAATAAATGTGTTTGAACATTTAAAAAAAAAGCTTCTCCAGACTGGAAGTGTAGGTGGCAATCATGTCAGGCAGAGGAATGTGTGAGCACCCTGAGAGGGGCAGAGGAATGGGGGGGGGGGGCAGTGAGAAGAAGATGAGATGGAAAGAAAGAGAGAGAGAGAGAAGGAGAGCAGGTAGCACGGCAAAGAAGGAGTGTAGAGAGGCTGCCTCATTCCCCGTGAGAACTAGCCTGGGGCATGCTGGGACCCACAGTCACTCAGGAGCACATGACACAAGGTAGGAGAGGCAGGAAGTGAGATCAGAAACATGAAGGAGGAGAGATTAGGGAGGGCCTTGGGCATGAGGCTCAGAAGTTTAAACTGTATCTTATAAGCAACAGGGAGATGATAAGTACCACTAAACAGGAAGATAAGTACCACTAAAACATCTTTAAGTCATACATCTCACACACATTCTATTAACCACTGTTTTTTGTCTCCCAAGCAATGCATTCAATGAAAATCTTTAGGAGTTTCATATCTTCAAGGAAAAACACCAATATATTAGGCTTGTAAATGTAGCATCTTACAAAATTGTAATTTAAACTTAGTTATATAATAGTTTCACACATTACCGTAACCTTTTTTAAAAAATTATTTTTAATTGAATTTATTAGGGGACAGGTTTAAGTGTGCAACTCAATAAAACATCTGCACAATGCATCATGCACCCATCTCCCCAAACCAAGGTCCTCCATCCACATTTTTCCTGCCTTTGCCCACCTCTACCTACTCCCCGCCCCTCTCTGGCTAACACCGCACTGTTGTATTGGTCTATATTTTTTATTATTTTTTTTACTTAATCCCTTCACCTTCCATCATCTAGTCCCCCAACCCCCATCCCCTCTGACAGCTGTCAGTCTGTTCCTTGTATCATCCATGTCTGTTTCTATTTTGTTCATCAGTTTAATTTGTTCATTAGATTCCACATATGAGTGAAATCATATGGTATCTGTCTTTCTCTGACTGGCTTATTTCACTTAGCATAATAATCTCCAGGTCCATTCATGCTATTGCCAAAGATTACCATAATCTTTTAAAACAAGATTCCTTATCAGATTTCTTTGGATATTTTTGGATTTTTATTTTATACCCAATTTATGCAGGCAGGCCATGCAGATTCTCAACATATGCAATCTGGGGCACTGAAATGCACCTGAAGTATTCACATGTTAACTTTCATTTTTAAAAGATGTTTAAATATCAGTCATTTTCTATGGCACAGCGGTAATGCAATTAAATGGCTAAATAAAAGTAATTTTTCCAAGATAAATAAGAAAATAAACAGATGGAAGAAAAACTAATTGATAAATAAGAATATAATTCTGTATATATAATCACATACATGTAGGTGAATATACATACACCTACAACTCTACATCTATACATGTATGTAAATAAAGTCTTCTGACCACATGAGGGGAATAAGTCAAGTTTGTAAGTGTGAATCTTTTTTTTTTTATTTAATAGAAGATGTTCCCAATAAATCCACTCATTCCTCACTAAACAATAAAGAGCTGACAACAGCTGGATGCAAGTCAGCAGAGGTATTGGCTGTCTTCTCGGGGACAGTCTCTCCATTAGCACCATTTCTCACCAACCGAGTCACTGACAGCCGGCAGAACTAATTACTTTCCTTTCTCAAAGGTAAAACACAAAGACAAAAGTATGCCCATGGTGCACAAATCAAAAAAGTCACCGAAAAAAATGTTGAGCTGCTCCCAAATACCTTCTTTAAGAGAAGTATGAATGTCTTCCATATCACACCGGATTTTTGCTCTGCAGTTTAACAGCTTCTTATCCCAGGTTATTAAGACCTCCTTCTGACACACACCAACTTCCTCATAGTCCAGTTTAACTTTTCGGGTATGGAGTTCATCTCTGCTTGCTGAGAAAATCAAGGGAATTTATGTAAGACCTATGTGTTTTTAAAACATAGTTATTTTTAACATTTTACTGTATTTGTAAAACCATACCAAATGACTTTTAGGGATCAACCACTAACATTTTCTCAAAAAAGAAACTTCTAAAAAATTTAGAGAGCCTGGCCTGTGGTGGCGCAGTGGATAAAGCGTCGACCTGGAAATGCTGAGGTCGCCGGTTCGAAACCCTGGGTTTGCCTGGTCAAGGCACATATGGGAGTTGATGCTTCCAGCTCCTCCCCCCTTCTCTCTCTCTCTGTCTCTCTCTCCTCTCTAAAAATGAATAAATAAAAAAAAGTAAAAAAAAAAATTAAAAAAAAAAAGATGTTAAATTCATAATTCCCTTTATAATTTATAAGTAACTTTAAAAAAAAAAGAAAAAAAAATTTAGAGTACACGAAAGGTTCTTAAACTTTGAGTCATTTCATGTAAGAAAATGTCAGGAATAACTTCTAAGGAGGTTTTACTCTGTATTTGATAGACTGTAACTCTGCTAAAAATAAAAACAAACTGTGTTTACTATGCTATAAATTTCAATTTTTTAATAAATGTGATAGCCTCAAAAGTGACAACCTGCATTATTTCAAACACCATTAAAGTGTTAATATTTTATATTTGACATATAGGAGAAAACAATGCCTCATGCTACCCTTGATTCCAGAAATATTTGATCATAATAAGCTGGTATATTTTTATAACTATTTCCAGAGTTATTGGCACTGTTATTCCTTAACAATACTGAGTAATGTTCCTGTGTTCATTTTTAATAATATTAAAGAAGAAAATCCATGTTACTAAATGTTGGGCAAATGAGTTTGTAAAATTTGTATTTTTTGAGTTTGCTCACTTTTAGTGTTAAAAAATGGTGCTGGGCAGCGCCAGGTATGTGATCTGTGAAATTGCTAATTACCTTCCTGCTTGGGAAGGGCCACTGTTATGCTAATGTTGCTGGAGGAGAGGTCTTCCCACCAGAAACATTTTAAAAAGAGAGAAGGAGAAGGGGAAAGAAAGAGAAACCAAGATGGCAGGGAAAGAGAGAGAAACCAGTTTTGCAGAATAAGAAGCCATGTTGGTAGATGGGGAACCAGAGGTGAGGGGCTTTGGGTGAGGCCTTTGAGAAACCGGAGAAGATTCTCCTGGTTGTGGAACTGAATAATGTTAGTAGCTTTGTGAGCTCTGAATGAGTGAAAGGGAAGTGTTTTCTCCCTGTGTGTTTCTCATCAGCCAGTGCGAGACTTGAATAAAGGAATGGCCCGCCATTTTTTGGCTCCACTGTTTCATTACCGTCTGTCCGAATCTAAAAGAAACCTGTATGTTCATAGCCACGACCATGACAACGATGGCCGTGACTACCTGGTCATACACTAAAGTGATCACTACTTCTATTTTTCAAATCGTACAAAATTCGCTTTCATTTGATAGTCTAAAACAGTGGTAGTCAACCTGGTCCCTACCGCCCACTAGTAGGCGTTCCAGCTTTCATGGTGGGTGGTAGTGGAACAACCAAAGTATAAATAAAAAGATAGGTTTACCTATAGTAAGTTGTTTTATAAAGATTTATTCTGCCAAACTTAGCGAAAATCCGATATAAAGTACTTGGTAAGTAATTATTATTATATGCTTTAACTTGCTGTAACTCTGCTTTATAAATTTTATAAAATAAAGTTACTTCCCTACTTTATAAATCACCATTACTGTGGAACCTGTGGGCAGTTAGAAAATTTTACTACTAATAGAGATACAAAAGTGGGCGGTAGGTATAAAAAGGTTGACTACCCCTGCTTTAAAATATAAGCCTGGGCTCATTAAAAGAAATGCCTATAAAAGCAACCACTATCTAGTTTATTTTATTTCAAAAGGGAGAAGGAAGAAAAATCATATAAACACAATTTTTGTTTCATTAGTATCACACTGAACAGGAGTCTCCCAGAGTAACTTGTATTCACTCAAGTCCAGTGCTCAAGCACCTTACCTTCTGCAACACAAATCTCTGTCATGCATCCCAAAATCCTCGACAGCACAAAACAACAGCAAAACGAGCATTACTCTTTACTTAGGGTGTGTGAAACCTTTTCAAAAGCATTTAAATATCTTATATGAGACTGCTATTCAAGCAGAGCTATAAAAATTTCTACTTAAGAGTCCAGACATAATTAAAATATAAATCACACTACAAAGATATTCCTCTTGGAGACCACTAGATGGCTTTCTAACATAATTTAGCTTTGCTTCTCAATTTGTTTTGTATTTCCCCATGATAATTAAATAAAAGTTCATTAAAGCTAATAATAAATATAATCCTACATTTTTTACTAATGATTTTTTTCACAATGAACAGAGCATAATATATCCTCAGATTTTCTTTATCTCCAACCTTCTCTAGGCCATTTTTCATTTAAAATAATAATTAGTACCTACTATGTGCTAGCTGCAGGCCCGGAGGATAAACTGCTTGAGTCAGAGCAGTTCATCTCTGCCCTCAAGTGATTAAGTAGGTGAGAATAAAGCACCATCAAGAAATGACTATCTATTGGCTAGAATTTCAATAAGCTAAATTATTTTTTATCTTTGTTACATAAGTATAGGAATAAATAGAGAAATATTGAAGGTTTCTATAATATATTCTACATGTCTCCTCCTTTCTTATTCTGTCACTTTACATGATATAACTGACTTCAGAACATACCAGATATTTTGCATTAAAACATTCCACTTCCCTATTAACATACGTAGCTGAGAAATACTGTGCGTAATGGGAAAGCCCAAGAACCATGAGAAGTAAACCTGAGTTTTCATGCTTGTCTGCCAGTACATCACTGTGTGGCCTTAGGTTAATTCCTTATCCTTCCCAAGCCAATCACTGACTCAGTGCAGAATAAAGGATGGAGCTTAATAACCTCTAAAACCATTTTCAATTCAAATAGTCTGTGATTCTAAAACTACTTGCACATACTCCCAGATGTTAATGAACGCTTTAAATGTTTTAAAGGAATGATAGCCATCCTTTTTTCAGCCTCTTTTTCTGTTTATGAGCTAGTTTAAGATGTAACCAATTCCTTAAAAATTACACATAAAGGGGCAAAAGTAGGTTTACAGATGTGAGTGTGCAAAATACAGTTTATTCTTATATTATTATTTATTGTATTCTTTCCACACAAACAACCGTACATCTACTTTTGTCATACCCTGTACAATCAATTTCTTTCAAAAATCTACAGAAGTTCAAGTGGGCACACCATTTATCACACCAAACTTTTAAAAGCTATGTCAACAGCAACTGTAAATACATTTTTATTTTAAAGAAAAGGTCTATTTCTTAGGGATGTGTAAAATCTTAGTACTTTTCATTCTGATAAGAAAATAACAACAAAGAAAATAAACTGTGTGCCTGCAGACTAAATAGTGTTGAAGTTAAAAATTAAATTGAATAACAGGTATAGTAAGAGGAATCTTTAGGTGAAGAACACAGAAATGTGAACACTTGTATTAAAAAACTTTTCAGAAAACAACACAATCAAAGCAAACCAGAGACAAAGCTAGACTGTATAGTTTCTCAGACTCTGAAAAGTCAAAGGCCCATATAAGCTAACTTTCATTTTACAAATGTAAAAGACAAGGCTCTTCAATGTTAAATGATTTGCCAAAGATACTGGCATTAATACATTTTGGTACTGTCTACACATCATCTTCTTGTGTGTGATTTTATCAGTACCAGGGTAAACATCAATATTTCAAAGTCTGGAAAACACATTCTAAAGCATTTTGTATTCAAAAACTTAGCATTAAGGCACCATAAATAGCACAAGAGCTATTATAAGTTATCTAATTACAAATTTAATGATTTGAATATGACTTGTTAAATAGAAAATTTATAAAGCAGTAAAAAAAACACAAACTTTGATTTGCTAATGTAATTAATTAGATAGTTGAATTGGATACAATTTATTTGAAAAAGTCATATTTCTCCTATTACAAAGACAATTAGCCTGAAAGTTAAAAATCATATTCAACAAGACAATTTGCTTTTACATGTTTAAAGAAATGCACAATGATATTTCAGTCATATCAAATATGCTGATGATCAAATACATATATAGCTCTATTACTGTACTATCTATACTCTCTATTACCCAGATATACAATAAGGATGACTGATGTTTTAAATCTATCAAACCAAAATGCAAATATCTTAAACTGGCCTTTCCCATGTCATAACCATGTCACAAAATAGAAATAAACAATTATAATCAGTAGTCTAGTAAAAGTGTGCATACAATCCAACAATGAGTGAGAGTTTGGGGGGCAGAAGGATAGTTTTAACCTACAACCTTAAATTATAATACTCCTTAGCCCTGTTGGAATGGCTAACCTTCAAGTTTCTGGTTTTCTTTTTCCATTCGAAGCAACAAAATTTGTTGGTGTATAGCTTTTCTCCACAAACTCCTCAGTTCTTCTGATTTTTTTCTTTCTTCAATTTTTTCTGGGTCATCATCCCCAGACATGAATATAACCAGCGGTTCCTCCTCCATGGTTGGAGCAAGAGGGGACAGTGGCAGCAGCTCATTCCTGTCCCGTCCATCTGCAAAGAAGAAAACAGTGAGAGGCATTCCACAGCAGCAGCCCAGACTACGGGCGTTTTCTCTGGAATCGGCGCCTTCTCATCCTCTAGTCCATCCTTAAAGCTTTGCACAAAGCCCACTTTCCCACTAACTGTTTGTTTCTGGAACTAATGGTTTAAGTAAACTCACTAGACTGAATTCCCCTTCCAGATTTCCCTCTCGTAGTGAAAGTGTATCTAAATTTCACCACTTCTCCTTTCTGCACAAAATGACCTATAAGATAGGTGCTCCAAAATGACTGGCCTTTCCCCAGAGTCTTAACACTTCTGCATTCCACACGGGCAGTTTGATTGTGCAAAACCAAGATTACGTGAGTTGCTACAAGGGATCTCCCAAAGGCCGCACCTACCGTCCGAATCCTTGCCAGGGAAAGCAGCCCAGCCACTCTGGACAGGTCCTGGCTCAGCACCCCTGCTCGTCTGCAACACTCTCTTACCCAATTCCCGCAGCTCTTTTTCTCCCTCTGTTCCAGGCCATCTTTACTACTGTTGCCAATTTTTTCCTTCATAGTAACAAACATGACCCTGTCTCTTAAAAGCCATTTCACTTATATCCTAAAGGACCAAGTCCAAACTACTGGGGATAGCACACAGACCCCTTCAGATTGTGGCCTCATAACACTTCCAGCCTTGTCTCCAGCTCCCATCCTCTGCTCCCGAAGTGTAATTTCTCATGATTCTGATCCACAAAACTCCCTCCAACGACACTAGAGCTTTGCTAGTTCTTCTTTCCGAAGCATACTTGTACCAGCAGTGAGTTTAAATAAATAGCTAACTTTTCCGTGAAATTTTTCCTGACCAGCATAGGCAGAGTTAATTTTATCTTTAGTAATGTCAATTGTTTTTTCTTTTTTTTTAATTATTAATTGACCTCTGACCTTATTCTTATTTATTTTCTTAATAAATAGGTGTTGTTTTTTTAATGTATTCTAGTGCTCCTGTTCTAGCTTCTTCAGTTGACTATTCAGTACATTTGAGTTTTGGCTTTCTTAATTTTAGAAATGCCTTCTAAATACCCCCCAATATTGATGTACAGAGCTCTTATATTTCCTCCCCTCTAGTGTCTACTGGAGTTTCCAGTTGCTAAACAAATAAAATATTTGTTGCCCTCTAATTGTTTATTCCTTTATTTCTTTCATTTTGCCTTTCTTTTTTCTTATTTGCATTGTGATCAGAGAATATAGTATAAGTGATTGTGATAGTCTGGACTTCATTAAGAAATCTTTGTAGCCCAGTATATAATTAATTTTTATGACTTCTACATGTGCTAAAAATGAATGAATTTTTTTTCTGTAGATGGGAAGGTTCAGTATAAATATTAAATCAACCTTAACTGTACTTCTCAATTATAACCTGTATTTAATTTCTCTATATTTAATTTTCAGAAAGGAATATATTAAAATCTCCTACAAGAGCTACTGATTTATTTCTGCCCAAAACTGTGTTATTTTCTAGCTCTCAAGACTGTATAGTTATGTGTGTTGTCATTATTGTTGTATCATTTTGCTTATTGTTACAGTTACTTTGCCCCTTTGTATGTTTTTGCTTTAATTTCTAAGAGGCCTAACATTCCAAGACAGCTGCCATGCTCTCTTCTGTCTGATATTTGCCTAGGGGGTCTAGATCCTTTTCTTTATCGTTCAACATTTTTACGTCACTTTGTTTTATGTGCAACTCTTAAAAAAGAGTATATTGTTTTCCTAATAACAAAATGGTCTATGACTGTGGTAAATGTCAACTATAATTGAATAGAACAGGCTGACAGCTGTTAGAGGAGGTTTGGGGGCGGGGTGAAAAAGGTGAAGGGATTAAGAAAAAACCCACATAGACACAAACAACAGTATAATGACAGCCAGAGGGAAAAGGGGTGCGGAGAGGCGGAAGAGACCAAATGGTGGTGGAATGACACTTTACTCTGGGTGGTTAGCACACAATTCAGTATGCAGTTAATGTAGTATAGAGCTCTACACTTGAAAACTGTATGGGTTTATTAAACAATGTCACCCCAATAAATTCAGTTTTTAAAATATTTCAAAATTAAAAGAAAAAAAAGTTTAAAAATATTTATCATTTCTTTTTTTGTGACAGATACAGAAAGAGAGACAGAGAGAAGGACAGATAGGGATGGACAGAGAGATGAGAAGCATCAATTCTTCATTGCAGCACCTCAGTTGTTCATTGATTGCTTTCTCAGATGTGCCTTGATCGGGGTGCTCCAGCAGACCAAGTCACCCCTTGCTCAAGCCAGTGACCTTGGGCTCAAGCCAGCAACCTTTGGGATCAAACCAGCAACCTTTGGGCTCATGCCAGCAACTATGGGGTCATGTCTGTGATCCCACATTCAAGCCAGCAACCCCACGATCAAGCTAGTGAGCCCACACTCAAGCCAGATAGGCCTGTGGTTTTGAACCTGGGTCCTCTGCACCCCAGTCTGATGCTCTATCCACTGCGCCACCACAGTTCTATCATAGTTCCTATTTTCAGAAACTCACTCACTCATTCATTATTCATTCAACAAACGTTCCTGAGTGTCCAATGTGCTCTAATGATAACTGAGAGGTTAACCAGTATATCAGATATAGAAAAAGAAATTATTTCTCCATTGTAATACTTAAATCTCTTTGTACACAAACCACGCATTCCATTCCCTAATTCATACGAGTGAGGAGTGACACTTGAGCAAGCACCGCACAGACCCTGCTGCTGCATTGCCGAGGGAGACTTGTTCATGGGAGAGGCAACCCTGAGGAAGATGCGCTGCCGCCAGGAGATCCGACGAGGAGTGACGGAGGTTCCTCCAACATTTAGGGACTCATTGCTGCAAGTAGACGAGGTCCTTTTTCTCCCCTCTCCATCACTGCAGAAAGAAAATAAATATATAACTTGTAAGGACCACTGCATAACGTGGTTCTTCACAGCGATATGGTAGCACAAGCCATTCACAAGTCCCGTCACAGGCAAGCACAAGCCACAGGCAACACGGAGCATGGCGTCAGGAGGCACACTGGTCACACAGGCCCCACCCGGTCACGAGAAGCTCACCTGTTTCTACTCATTCCATAGTAGCCCACCTTTTAAGTCCTAAAGTAAGGTTAATATAGAGATTTTTCTTCTAGTTCTTATAGAATAAGCTAATAAAAATAGCTTTAATTGCCTGTGACTGTTAAGATTCTGTCTCCGAAATGTTAGCTAACAAGAGCTGGCTCATGGCTGAAAGTAACCTGAATAAAAGCAGAATGGTCAGCTTTGGGTTTATTGTTACGTAACATTGTTAGGAAAAAAACTGTAGTCAAATAAGATTAGATAGATTACACTTAAATACGTTCTTGATAGCAGGACTTCATAGAGACTGTAATATGCTGGCATGCATGGTGACGCTCCTAGAGAGAAACTTATTCAACCCCAGAATCACCCTCCCAACTTTTTTTTTGGGGGGGGGAGTGTCACGTCTTTTTATACTAGTGCTTTTTGAAACAAATATGTAGAAATACGGATCTCCTCTAAGAATTTCATTTCCCAGGAGAGATGACTCTAAGTTATGCTAGGCAATAGTTATCTGCAATAAAAGAACATTATGACTCAAACTTACTTTCGAGACCAGTCATGTTAGCAGCTGGAACACCATACCATAATTATTGCTGTTAGTGGTGGGAAGAGTATATACTTTTGTAAGTGTCAAGGTCTCTGAACTTTCCTAATGATGATACCAATGTTCGCAGGTGGAGACACCAGCAAGTGATGATGCAGGAATTTTGATAAAGTCAAGAACTCTCAGTTCTTAAGTCAGAAGTGAAACTCGGCCTGAGAAGCCACAAGCCCACTCAGACACTCAGAGGAACTCAGAGTGCTGAGGCCATCAACAGCCAGGGGAGCAATTCTGCACCTGCCTGTCATTTTCTTATTTACTTTATGTAGTAGCATATCAGGTAATTCCGTTATGTCTAATCTTGATCAATCATCTTGGAAGTATTACTTCAGGATTAGCTAAATTAAGGTTAGGAAAAAAACATAACTGCAAGCTGCTACACAGACAGCAACTGTTATGATGTTATCTTGATCCTTCAGAAAGTAGATGATACATACATCTAATGCAGTCAAAGCCCTTTTGTTGTATATTCTGGGTAAAATTATCACCCTAATATGTACCCATGGTACAAAACTCCCTGTAACAGTGATTACATTTGTTCATCTCTACTTCCATTTTGGAAAGTATTCATTCAAGTATTACTCTTTTAGAAACTGTGATTCAAATGTTCTAAAACAGTCATATCCTGATAAACACTTTCATTTTAGTAACACTATCTCAGAGGCAGCTATTCGCTAAGTGCCCGCTCATGACTGTGTTTCCAGCTCCTAGCGTACTGACTGGAAAACAACCGTAACCACGCTACAAATATCCATTGGATAAATTAATATTGTAAAACTATATGAAACATTACCTCAGAACGTTACTAAAATGGACAAAAAGTACTATTGGTTAGGCTAATATGATAGGAATAAATAAAAGATTGACCTTCTTAAAACTTTTGTTGGCAGTCATAACCTTTAAGTCTTTCTGTTAAAACGTTCTGTTTCCCAAAAACACAGACTAAGCTGTTGATGGCACTGGTAGCTGTCGACAATGATAACTATATGTTAGTAAACAACATAAGGCATCTTTTTTTCCATATAAGTGCTGTTCCTTTCCCATATAAGGGTATCTAATTTATAATTTAATTGAAGTTAATTTTATCTTTAGTAATGTCAATTTTTTTTTCTTTAAAATTTATTACTTGACCTCTGCCCTTACCCTTAATTTATTTCAATAAGTAATTTTTAAAAGTTTTATTCTATCACTCCTGAATATTTATAAATAAAATATTATATAAAAGCACCTAGTTCAGTACCTCACAAGGGTATCTCTTATTAACTCTTGCTAATCACCTATTGACCTCTTCTTAACTCTAATAAAGAACACTAGACAACAGCGTGGTGATTACAAGTGGATGGGTGAGGGGTAGTAGAAAACGGGATAAATGGTGGTGGAATGGGACGCAGGGTGCTGCACGTGGGGTGCAGGATACAGATGGCGCATTATGAAATGGTACATCTGAAACCGGTGTAATTATATTAACCAATGTCACCCCAATAAATTCAATTAAAATAAAATGAATACTAGTGTAACCAGAAGCTTCCATATTTTGATGCTGGAATTAAAACAGCTTTTAAAAATCACCTTCTGATTCACTGTTAATGACATTTCAAGTGCTTAGAAAGTACTACAAATAAGACTGAGAAGTACCTATATTAATTTTATTGCCTGCAGAATATAAACTTTTTGGGGAAAACATTATAAAACAGGTACATACAGTACCCTTACATTATTAGCCTTACATATCTGGAAATTTTATAATGTCTATCATTTTAAATACTGCAGTCCAAATAAAATGTCAAATGACCCATTGTCCTTCTATGTCTGGAATTTAATGGCAAGTAATAAGCCAAAAATTAGCAGTCAAAATATAAGATAATGACAAGGTAAAAGGAAGAACTTACATAACAGACCACTGACCCTTATCTTATACTAAAAAAACGACATCCTGAAAAAGCTGTTTGGTGGCTGAGATAAGGCAAAAGCTGCGAGAAGATAAGTATTCTGAAGTCAGGGTCAGGAGTTCAACAGTCAGTGCCCATAAGCAACCTACAGTGGTTTAATTTCTGATTTACATTCAGTGAACAATCTTTTTTTTTAAAGATTTTATTTATTTGTTTGTTTGTTTATTTATTTATTTATTTTAGAGAGGAGAGAGAGAGAGAATGGGGTTGGGGGAGCAGGAAGCATTAACTCCCCTATGTGCCTTGACCAGGCAAGCCTCGAGTTTCGAACCGGTAACCTCAGCGTTCCAGGTTGATCCTTTATCCACTGCACCAGCACAGATCAGGCACAATCTGACATTCTTATGGTGGTAATTGCAAGAATCAAAACCATATGAAAGATGGTGCATGAAAATTCTTACATTCCACCTTGAAAACTACACTCGGATGAGGTGAAAAATGTGGGTCTTTTTTATTATTAATTATTATTATTATATCTTCTGGTTGTTTTTGTACTTAAACATTACTGTTCACTTTGCCTTCTTCTTTAATTAAATCCAGCAAATCGCCCAGCATAATGTCCACTCTCTGAGTGAAAACAAAAACAAAACAACATGTATGGTATTTACTACAGTAGTGACAAAGCCAACACAAAAAGCACATACTAGGAGCCAGGCATTGTTCTAAGCACTTTACAAGTTATCAGCTCATTTCATCATCATAGCACCTTTCAGGAAAGGTGTTATTGCTATTCTGATTTTAGTGAGAAAACTAAGATAGAAAGAAGCTAAGTAACTAGCCCACGGTCCCATGGATAGACAGTAAGGGAAGGAGCCAAAATCCAAACCCAGGCGGTCCAAAATCCAGACAGTTAAGTACTGCAGTTTATCTTTCCAATGTAAATGCTCTTTGCATCAGTTCAGAAAAGCACAGTCTACTGAACCTCAAAAAGGCAGCTGTCAGGACTCCCAGGATCCCGTGTATTTTTGGTGAAAAAAATTCAGTGTCTAATTGGCATTAAGTGTTTTGATCAGTACATCTCATTTTATTTTTAATGTAATAATGACATTTATTTCAGTAGAGAAATAACTTCAGAGTACTATTAGGTGTTCATTTATGAACGTTAAGTGTCTCACTTCCTTCTCTTTGCTCTTGAAATCATTGTGTTCCAAAATGTAAAGACACTTTATTTTTAAATAGGAAGATCAAATCAAAATACATTCATATGGTGGACTCTACATATATTAGTATATTAATTATCTTTACTTTTTTTTTTAATCAATGGGTGGGGAGGACAGACAGGGACAAACAGGAAGAAAGAGGATGAGAAACATCAACTTGTGGTTGCAGCACCTTGGTTATTTAATGCTTTCTCATCTGTGCCTTGACTGAGGGGCTCCAGCTGAGCCTGTGACTCCTTGCTCGAACCAGCAACCTTGGGCTCAAGCCAGTGAACTTGGGTTCAAGCCAGCAACCTTGGGCTCAAGCCAGCGACCCTAAGCTTCAAGCCAGCAACAATGGGGTCAAGTCTATGATTTCATGCTCAAGCCGGCAACCCCAATCTCAAGCCAGCAACCTTGGGGTTTCAAACCTGGGTCTTCAGCATACCAGGTCGATGCTCTATCCACTGCACCAACACCTAGTCAGACATCTTTACATTTTTTTAAATAATTAAACATATTAAAGCTATTTCCTTATTTTTTCATATAATGTTTTCCCACCTTCTGCATTTTGGAATATCAACATGTACAGTATAAAACTGATTTCCAAGAAACATATTCAGGAAAAGTATTCTGTGTCAGCATTACCATAATTTAAATTTATTAAATTTAAAATGAGTAACAAGGAGGAAAATACAATGTGGAGAATTCCCACCTATTTTTGTATGGGTGTATTCCATCTACTCTTCCTATTACTAGTCACAAATTAATCAAGAACAACAACCCAGCTCTGGCCGGATGGCTCAGCGGCAGAGCATCAGCCCAGTATGAGGATGTCCCAGGTTTGACTCCCAGTCTGGGCACACAGGAGAAGCAACCATCTGCTTCTCCACCCCTCCCCCTCCACCTTCTCTCTCCTTCTCTTCCCCTCCTGCAGTCATGGCTTGAATGGTTTGAGCAAGTTGGCCCCAGGCACCCAGGATGGCACCATGGCCTTGCCTCAGGCACTAAAATAGCTCGGTTGCTGAGCAAGGGAACAGTGGTCCCAGATGGGCAGAGCATCACCCTACAGGAGGTTTACTGGGTAGATCCCTGTTGGGGCACATGCAGAGTGTCTCTCTGCCTCCCTGCCTCTCAATTAATAATAATATTAATATTAATAATAATAATAATAATAATAATAAACAATCCATGAACAAAATGAAGACATATAAGGGGAAAAAATATGTGTATCATGATGTGGGCTGGGAGGCATTTCCAAGTCATTCTGGACACAACCTTGATCAAAAGCTATGGCTATGACATAAACCACCTTGCCCACAGGGCTTCTAGATAACTTTGTTTTCAAGATAACTTTTTAATAATATATCTTTGACCAAGCAGGTATAGCCTTCACCACATCATCTATTAAATTAACATTATACTTCTTATGTTAATACTGAATTTAAAATTCTGTATTAAAAATTCTGCCTGCTTTAACAACAATTAATTTACTGGATATTGTACAGAATGAAGGCATTTAATGACTACTTACAGGGACTCAACTTCAAGAAGGATACCATCATGTTTTATTTCCCACCAGGGCAACATAGATACACTCACTTTTCATAAAGGCAAACTCTTGGGTCAGGACTGGTTTTACAGAGATGTTGTCCTGCTGAGCAGCAAACTAACTTCAACCCCAGGCACCCATCTAAAACTACTGGTTTCATCAAGTCTGAATAAATGACTACACACCGATTGAGTCTAGAGCTAAATCACAACGTATAACAACTCAAGATAGAAACAAAGCTTGATTAACGTAATAGCAACTATTTACAATTATTTACCAGAAATCTTAAAAAGCTTTCTTTTTGTAAATGCTCCAAGAAAGGCTGCATGGAACAACACAATGATGAAACTGTAGTTTTTTTTCACAAGATATAGTACAATTTAATTCCTAATCGCATCAGGTGCACTAATAGTTCATCTCCATCCTGGCTTTCAACTGGGTAAACATCTATCATCCTATGGAAAATCTTTACTAATTAAATGAAATGGAGATTGAACTATTCTAGTGGAAATCAATATACAGCATCTGACCTGAGCCAAATCAGTGGAATAATGTGCAAAACAAAACAAACAAAAAAAGAGGAAGGAAATAGAGTTTTATTTCCTAAACTCTACATTGAATGCAAAATTCTTTTTAAAATTGTTTTTTACAATGGAATTTTAAATATCTCCAGGTAGCTCATTTATTTACATCCTTTTCACCTAAGATTAAGAAAATTAGCAGCCTGACGAGGTGGCGGCACAGTGGATAGAGCATCGGCCTGGGATGCTGAAGACCTAGGTTTGAAACTCCGAGGTTGTCGGCCTGAGTGCGAGCTCACAAGCGCAGGTTCACCAGCTTGAGCATGGGGTCACTGGCTCGAGCCCAAAGCTCGCTGAATTAGCAAGGGGTCATTAGCTCTGCTGGAGCCCCCCAGTCAAGGTACATATGAGATAGAGATCAATGAACAATGAAGGTACCGCAACTATGAGTTGATGGTCCTCATCTCTCTCCCTTCCTGTCTGTCTGTCTGTCCCTCTCTCTCTCTCTCAAAAAGAAATAAATATATAAATAAAAGAGGAAGAAAAAGAAAATAATAGCAGGCATAACATTAAATCTTCCCATAGCTCAATTTAAACACATGTAAAATTTTTTAAAAAACTAGGAATTAAATGATGTCTAAGGTAATAAATCTAATTCTACGCTGTTCTAGAACCTAAAAGGACAAAAAGTAAAACTTAATATTGCCACTAGGCTTTTAAAAGTAGATAAGAATTATTATTTAAACAGTCTTACACCTAACCATAAAAAAAAAGTATAGGCCAATTACAAGTATCATCAAAAAAGTCACTTTTTAGCCCTGGCTGGTTGGCTCAGTGGTAGAGTGTCGGCCTGGTGTGTGGATGTTCCAGGTTCAATTACCAGTCTAGGTACACAGGAGAAGCGCCCATCTGCTTCTCCACCCCTCCTCCTCTCACTTCTCTCTCTCTTTCTCTCTCTCTCTCTCTTCTCCTCCCCTCCTGCAGCCATGGCTCGATTAGAGCGAGTTGTTCCTGGGAGGGCTGAGGATGGCTCCATGGCCTTCGCCTCAGGCACTAAAAAGTGGCTCCAGTTGCAATGAAGCAGGGCCCCAGATGGGCAGAGCATCGCCCTGTAGGGAGCTAGCCGGGTAGATCCTGATTGGGGCACATGTGGGTGTCTGTCTCTGCCTCCCCTCCTCTCACTTAAAAAAAGAAAAGTCACTTTTCATGTTTCCAATATGGTCAAAATAATTTTTGGAGAACATTTTTCTCCTTATATATCTTATTCTTGTCCAATCTTTAATCCTATGTTTTTACTCCAACTTGAAAAATATCCAAATGTCAGTGGTCCCAAATAGGAATCTGGGCGTGTCTGTCTTTCATTGAGCTTACAATATAAGTAAAGCATAGAAACTAGAACAAAGCAAAGAATAACCATTTCCAGTTAACTTGTTCAGCAGTGATTCTGGATGCTTACCACAAAAGCATGCTGGTCAAGAGGAAGAAAAGTCATCGCAGATGTGGTCAGACTTTTATACTAAGGAAGTAGGTGTTTTCCTGTGTCCAGACTAGTGGGAAGTCTGGAAGGCCTCAGCAGTGTCTCAAAGTAACCAATGCGACAGAAATTAAGTTGAGCAGAAATAGATTAATAATCCTCTTCAGGTTAAAACGAGATTCAATTTTATGAGCATGTTTCTTGTAGGTTCCTATTTCTACATCTTCTTGGGATTTAGAACAAACTCCTTATATGTACATACGTACCTCCAAACTGGTTTATATAAGGAATTTATAGGTACTAATTCTACTAATTTAAAATTAAAAGCAGGCTTTGATTGAAGGACACAGCAGTTCTAAGGAAATCTCAACATGGAATAGAGTAGAAACAGGATTTCTGTTTGCAATCTACGTTTTATTTGATCATTTGTGATCTGTGATCATATCAGGCACCTTATTTCTTCTACTATGCAACCCTCATAGCACCAGAATAATGGCATGCATTCAGGAGAAAGCCAAAATGTTTTTTAAACTAATGGTGATATTCAGCTGGAAGAATTTATTAAACTTCTAATGAAAATATTTAGACCTCTAATCACCTTGATTCTGAAGCAGTGTCCTGTCTAATACAACAGGAAACAAAAAATGATTAGCGCAAAGAAAAAGATATTTGTCCATTTAGGGTTTAGAATAAAAAGTCAATAAGTAAAGTATAAAGAAGGTTATTTCAATAATAAACCAAAATGAGTGATTACACTACTTTTGTCAGTGAATATGAGAGAATTACAGAGAATCAAACTGTGTGACAAAATATTTCATCAACTAATATCTTATTTTCTCATTGAAAAGTTTTATAAATTAATAGAAATAATGACTGTCATTTACTTTTGACAAATGAACTTCAATATAAGTAATTTTTAATTATAGGCTTAAAAGCTGAGAAGCAATAATGAGTAAACAAGATGCCTGCTGACAGAAAAGATATTATATTTGATAAATGGATATTATATAAATACCTTGTATCATCACAGACAATTATATATTATAGTTTAGCTACTAAACAATGAAATAGCATTAAATTTAAAAAACAATTTGAAGTAAGGTAAAATAAAACATATACTTATTCTTTTTCCTTTACCATTCTAAAGCTATGTAAATGAACCTACTACTCAATAAACCAACATTTAAAAATATCTCGGCTCCTTTTTCTCAGCCTGCTTGAACACAGTAATCAGGAATGTTTTTAATAATTCAGAATAGTGGTCCTAGAGAAGGATGCCTAATCTGAATTACAAATTTCAAATTAACATACCTTCTAAAAAATAGTACTTGTTAGCTTGTACGCTAACATACTCTATACCCCAGTTGATTATGCATAGTTAGAGAACTGCTCTATAAAGCTAGTAAGATATAAGAGACTCAACTGAAAAGAAAACTATAATTCTTGGTATTATGAACGTCCTTCCCTCAATATTCTGAGTAGATCTAGATATCATGGTTATCATTTAAGTATGATGTTCTCTCTGAAAGTAATGGTGAGAGATGTAGAGTTCAATCACTGGATCAAAACCATGCTCTTGAATATCCCCCTTTTTAGGAAATACACACTAAAATATTTCAAGTAAAAGAACACGATATATGCAACCTATTCATAAGTGGCTTAGGATAAAAAAAATGTATATATGCATGCATGGACAGAGAGGGTGATTAAACAAATGAGGCAAATGTTAAAGATCAATGAATCTGGGTAGAATTAGCAGTTTTCCATATTTGTGCAACTTTTCTGCAAATTTGAAATTATTTCTAAATACAAATTTAAAAAATACTCTCTTCAAAACTGTAACTAGTAAATTCATGTCTAAGTGACTTAATAGTTGAAATAAGCCTGTTAAGAGTGCATTCTGTCTAACAATTTTATTACTGTGTAAACAGTCACTAATAAAGCACAGGAAAGACAACTAAAGACATAAACAATAATAGCCACGACAGTACTCTTTAAGAGCCAAAGCATAGAAATACCTCATGTGCCCATCAGCAAAGGAATGGAAAAACTGTGAAATAATAACTGGAATACTATATAGCAGTATAAGTGAATAAACGGAAGTGTAAATGAAAATAAGAATAAATCGCACAAACCAATGCTCAGTGAAAGAAGCCGATATAAAAGAATTTATACTGTATTCCATTTTAATAAAGCCCAAAACCAGGCAAAGCCACACTCTGGTATTTGAAGTCAAGATGGGGGCACGGCTTGCTGGTAAGCCAAGAGCAGCCGCAGGGCTGCTGGCTGCATTACAGCTGACTGGGGGCGGCTACGTGGCGTGTGCTCTCTGATGAAAGATGGGGGGTACTTGCTTGCTGGTAAACCCAGAGCAGCCGCAGGGCTGCGGGCAGCATTACAGCTGACTAGGGGCGGCTACGCGGCGCGTGTGCTCTCTGATGAACCATGGGGTACCTACCTTCTTAATAAAAAATATTTTTAATGAAAAAAAAAGGTGTCTTTTTAGCCTATTGATTCTATGCTGTCAAATAATTTAAAAGCATACAAAAGTATAGAAAAAAGTGCTTTCTGATTTCAGAATTTCTCAGAGCCAAGAAAATATTACAAAGTACAAAAATACAGTTGTCCCTTGCCGTTTCGTGGTTCGCTTCCTGTGGTCTCACTGCATCGTGGGTTTTTAAATTGTATGTATCTAATTTTGTATCACGGATTTTTTGCTATATTGTGGGATTTTGCAGTATATAGGTATTTTTATATATTTATTATTTTAATTGTTTTTGCGATAAAATAAGCATTTTCTAGCCTAAAATGTTGAAAACAATATAAAAATATTAATTAAAACATATTAAAATAATATTACTGTATATTCACTGGTGAGTACCTATATAGAACTTTATATGTTGTTAAAATTACGTAGGTTTAAGAGTGTAAAAAGTGTTTAAGTGCATAGGAATTATTTATAAGAGTGTAGGAAAGGTTAATAACAATGTGGGAAAGGTTTGTAAGAGTGAGGGGAGGGTTTATAAAGCCTTAATATATATATAAATAATAAAATAAATGTAAGGTCGCTACTTCATATATTTTCGCCTGTCGCGGGGGGGGGGGGGTTCTAGAACCTAACCCCCACAACAGACGAGGGACCACTGTACAGAAAAATGTTTGATGATCCCATAAATTTAAAAGTTCTCTTCCTGTTTAACTACAGCACTTCAAATAAGATAGCAACAAAAAGGTACAATTTTTCAATGCCAAATGAACATATATTTGCCCTCTGGCCTTCAATATCCTTCTACTAGAATGAAATATTATAGAGCACCAAGGGAAGCTATGAGAAAGAAAGATACATACACCTAAGCAGAAACTACTAAAGATGAACACACACCCTTATATTAAGCACTATAAATAATCTTTAAAAAGTCACTGATTTTGTCCTCTACATCCTATTCACAGCTAACCTTTGACCTTCTTAATGGCTGGTCCTACTTGTCACTTTCAGGCCTGGTTTTGTTTCAGGAAGGAAACTGATTCTCCAGATGTTCACTTTAACTAACACAACATTAAAGAACTGCAAAGAGAGTCCACTAAAAACGCTGTGCTTTTTCCTTGGTGAGACTATAGAGATAAGGCAAACTGATATTGTTACGTGCGCACATTCTTGGTTCTCTACATTCACTGATATTCTATACATATTATACTATTTTTTGTGGCTAACTTCCTTTAAAATTTCTCTCCTAAGGTTGTCCCTAAAAGTACTTTTAAAATCAATTCTTCATCAACTTTCTTCACTAGAAATTCAATGTTTGAACATGACTATACTAATTCAGAGAAAAGTTTATATTAAAAAGTTCATTAATTCAATATGAATAATCTTTGTTGGAGTGAAAAATACTGGCACACATGGACAAAAAAGATACTCAGAGATAATTCAACGACTGGTCTAATTTATCTAGTTACTGACAACTACCTAGTTACATGTTAATTTGGGGGATTTCCTAAGTCTAATGAAAAGGAGGCCAAAAGAATACACAAGGAGATCTGAGTGGCACACAGGCTGATTGATAGCATATATTCTTATGCTTGACTGCAAGAACGGCCAATTATCCAACTATCTGAAATAACACAAATGTCCATAATAAAGAGAGCGGATAAACTGTGATGTATTAAATGGAATACTATACAGCAATAAATAGAAAAGAGTCAAACCACACATAAAAACAGGCATGAATCTTATAAACTTCTAAACCAACAACAATCCCTTCGGAAAAATTCCCAACTTAACCCAACCTCTTTTCAAAGGCTGGAACACCCCACTAAGAATCTGAATGGTCAGTAGGAGTTCATAATTTCAAGCTTTTTTAAAAAGCAGTTTTTCAAAATCACTACATCTAATTTTGTGTAGTTGTAAGAGCAAACAAGACTTATGGGGTTATACATTTTCAATATTTGGGGGCCAAAACGAAACAAACTTGAATGTCTATAAAATTCAAGAGATCTCTCATGTTATCTGAAAGTGTTGCTATCAACATAATCCTGTACCCATTATGTGACCTGCAGAGATTCAGAGAAGTCAGTCTACGTCATTAGAAAAGCACAGATGCCTAGGAAATATTCTATATATTTGAAAATAAAGATATATTACATCCATCATTTTAGTGTAGTTATTTAAA
This sequence comes from Saccopteryx leptura, assembly GCF_036850995.1. NCBI lineage: Eukaryota > Metazoa > Chordata > Mammalia > Chiroptera > Emballonuridae > Saccopteryx > Saccopteryx leptura. Next base: position 74,793,264 of record NC_089506.1, on the reverse strand, counting down.
TCAGTGGCTTTTAGATTCCATCAGATGTGTCCAGAGAGGCTAAGGAAAAAAAGCATGAGGTCCACTTAGTATGTGTTAGCACCGGATCTTGTTTCAAACAAAAACGAAGCTTAGATTCTGGGACGCACAGCAAAGAAACACACAAAGAGTACAAAAATAATAATAATTTTAAAAGTACTCAAAAGCTGGTTTTACAAGTTTTCTTAATAAAATTAAGTGAAATGAAAATCAATATATTAGAAACAGATTAGAACAAGGATGCATAAATGCTACTCCACAATTAGCCACTTTTTAGTCACATATCAGTATATCACTGCAGAAAATTTTGCTTTGCAAACAGAGGACACTGATCTCACCTGAGTTCATTTTCATACTGTGGGGACAGTCTACCTGAATTCTGGTAAAAGCTTTTCAGGAAAGAGGGGGCAGTGAAGGAAGGGGCAGAGATGGAAGTGTGCAGACTTGGAAGGCTGGAGGAAGAATTACTCTCCTTGTGCATGCGCCGAACAGATGGAAGGATGCTAAGTACAGAAAACACAGCAAATTTGTCTTAATTTTTAGTTTGGCAAAATCTTCATTCACTATGAAAAAATATATAAACTGGTTCTTGCTATTAATTTAATCTTTCTTTTAAAGGCTCAGGGCTGAGTCTTATATGGGGGGGGGGGGGTGCATGCAGTTCTCTCTAATTAAAAGTATGACCTGGTTTCACCCTTTCACAAATTGAATTCCTCCTTGTCTACGCAGTATGCGTCTGTCTCCAGCAATTTCTTCACAATTTTAGGACAATAGGTGTTTGTTTTTACATGCAAAAGATACTTCACTGGGGGGCGGGGGGGGGGGTAGGAAAGCACAAATAATTACAGAAAACAAGTTCCAGAAAGAAAAATTGATTATTCGTACTTCAAAGACTTAGCTATTTTAAAGATATAAATTCTTCTAAAAATTTAAGAACAACACGTTTGTTTGTTGGAATCATCATAATACCTTTGGCCTAACAAACATTAATTCCATATTCTTTCCTGCAGCTGGTAGAATTGTGCAGACATGGTTTTTTCTGAATCCCTAAATCTCCAGCAGAGCTGTTTTTATTTTTAGGAGATTCTTTTCCTAGCAAGTTTTTACAACAATACAAACAGCACTTTCTATATTGATAGAAATTATTTGAGCTTATACATTATAAAATGTAGAAAACATAAGACAGTATAGAGACATCATTTGTAGTTTAAATAATATTTTAAATTCTTAAAAATAATTTTCCCAGAAAAAAGAATTTTCTGTATTGGTAAATATAAATAAAGTTATCATTAAAAAAAATCTCAGAATACTTAATTCTGTTAATTAAGCCTATATTTATATATCCTAAATATTTCATTTTTTAATCTCAAATCACTCAAAACAGAAGAATTAAATTGTATCCGTTAAAGAAATGCAGGCAACTTTGATAACAATGTAAAATTTAACCTCTTTTGATTTAGAGTTCTGTTCTTGTTTTTTCCCCTCAAAGGGGGATCCCTATCAGACCCCGTTTCCTGTATCACTCTCAGAGGGAAAGAAGAAAAACAAAATTTAGGCTATAAATTCTGATTTGTGTTACACAGTAAGAAATATTAAAATTCTACTATTTCAGATTTACTTTATTATTTTTTATCTAATGCCAACACTTTGGTTATTTTTTTAAATACCATGTAAGATCATTCCTAATGGCTACTTCCTGTCAATTATGCTGTGTGTATTTTTATAGACATCACATTAGTCTAGATACAATTTTCTTATTTGGCTTTATTTTGAGATAAAATATAGCCAATTTTTGTCTCACGTATGAGGGTAAGTTAGGTGGTTTTTTTAACCCTTGTATTCTATTGTAAGCTAACAAGAAGTTCTACTGCTATGTTATTTTTGAATTTGCTGAGTTTGTTTAATTAAGTGATCACCAAGAAGACACCGATAACATGTATTGTCAGCAGGTTATTCAAGCATAACCACATCTATAATATCTTGCTACCTCTGTTTTTCTGGAGAAAAAAAATTTCCATCCAAAAATGCTTTAACTCAGCTCTTTGGGTATGCCTAAAGTTTGCCTTGTTTCCCATAATAACTAAGCTTTTTATAATTCAATTTATTTTTACGGTCTTTCTAAAAATTAAATGTTTGGCTACAGCACAAAGTCACAAGTCTTGAGTCCACAGTGATCAAAGCAGGTTGAAAGGAGAACTTCACTTTCCTTCCGGAGAGCGGTTCGGACTCACCTGCACTGTTCACTGGAGCGCTGCCTCAGGAGAGGGGAGCGGACACCCGGAGCCCGCCCATCCTGCAAGTTCAGCCTCCGCCTCGTGCTGGAAGGTGGGTGGCTGAACGTGTGTGCCCGTCTTCGGAACTGTGGGGAGTCAGAATCCTCTTCAGGGAACGCCTGCCACACTGAGGACGGAGGGGAGGCCGGCGGGGTCCCTGGGGGAGAGTCTCCTGGTGAGTAGTCCTGTAAAAGCAAGCAGAAGTGAGTGATTCCTCTCCCACAGGGATCATGGCAGACCTGCTCAAACACAGAGCGCAAAAGTGACAGGGCACCTCTTCTTCCTCCTGGGTTGTGACAAAACTAGTATTTCTTTTTTTTTTACTCAATTTATGCTGACGGCTAATCAGCATCGCCACAACCCGTTTCTTCTGATAAGCAGCTATAAGACAGCATCCGTAAAGCGAAAGAGAAGATAAGAAAAGGTATTCTTTTCCCTTACACGTTGTGGTAGGTGCAGTAGCTGTAGCTACTGTACTTTTCTCATTGTTGCCAGAGATGAAAAGAGACCATGACCATAAAAGGGTGGAGCCTGCATTTACATATCTACTGATTTCGTGACCTATCCATTGCATGCTTTCCATGCTTCCTGTACTATCAAAACAATATCACAACGTTTAAGTGTCCAAGCCTGGTCGCAAAGCCTCCAGGAAAATAAAATATAGCTTGTTAAGTATCTTCCTTCACTATGGATGTTTCTATCCAACTACACACTCCCTGATGTAACATTCTTTAAAAGCCATGAAAAACAGGAAATGAATGAAAAGTGACTTATGCTGGAATGCATCTCATATTGCATGCGGAGACATCATAAATCTTTCAATTCAGACAGGTATGCTGTTTATACTTTCCAGAACAAGCAGCACTGTAGAAACGCTTAGCTTAATAAACGTGGGTTAGGGCTAAAAAGACTCGCAGCTGAGCTAAGTCTTCAATTTTATCAACAGAGTTAATAAAAATATTTTAATATTTTTCCATTAAAAAATAGGTTGCATATGCCTCAGGTTACATGTTGCATGATACAGGAAACAGGAAACCAAGCCTATGAGAATTGTCTGTGAGATAAAGAGCCTAACATTGCAGTTAAAATGGTTAAAAGTGGGGGTGGGAAGTAACATGGGGAGAATACGATAGATAAAAAAGACCACTGTACAAGTGCAGTAATTACATGGCTCGTTTTTTCTATGGCTTTGGAGCAAACAGTTGCTCAAATACTGTCCTCCAAAGCATCCTCACTCCAGTGAAAGGCCTGACAGCAGAGTTAGTCTGAAGGTGATGTGTTTTGTGTCCCCATGAGAAAGCTTCAGTGGAATAAAGAGCAACACGCTAATATCCAGAATCTTCTTATTTAAAATAATGACACCTCAAATAGTTACTTTAAAAAAAATCATAAAGGACTTGGAACAAAATAACTAAGCATGCATTTCAGTGTTGGTTTGTGCCAAGGCCCAATTAGTAGTAAAAAAAAAAAAAAGGAAGCTCTGCTTAGATACCTTGTCTGAAGCAAGACTGTTGGCCCGTTCAAAGCTGTCCACACTGCCAAATCGACCTCTCATTCTGTTAGCTCCCTGAGTGAAGAGAATTAAATCATTCATATGGTTTGAATTTTGACTTTATTCTCTCTCTCTTTTTTTTTTTTTTACAGAGACAGAGAGAGGGACAGACAGACAGGAAGAGAGAGAAATGACAAGTATCAGTTCTTCGTTGCAGGACCTTAGTTGTTCATTTATTGCTTTCTCATATGTGCCTTGGGGGGAGGGACTACAGCAGACCGAGTGACCCCTTGCTCAACCCAGCAACCTTGGGCTCAAGCTGGTGAGCCTGACTCAAACCAGATGAGCCTGTGTTCAAGCTGGCGACCTCAGGGTTTCAAACCTGGGTCTTCCGCATCCTAGTCTGATGCTCCATCCACTGTGCCGCCACCGCCTGGTCAGGTTGAATTTTGACTTTAAAACTACTATAAAAATCAGTTGCCTCTTTAAGTAAAAACTAAATTGATCCTTTTCATGGTTCACTCTATTTTCTTGGCAGTACTAACAGCCATTCCAGCAGAGTAAACAGAACAACTCACAATCTATTTCCATTAGTTCTAAATCGGCCATTAGATAACTAGATACTCAAACCAAGCTGTTTTGAAGTTACTGTATTGTGGTTACAAGGTTAAACATTATTCATCCATACGGTCAGGAGAGCCCCATAACAGCAGTGAGAGCCCCATTAACTTTGTGTCTTATGGAGAGAGATGTGGAAAGTACAGCCCAACTAACCACAACACGGGTTAATATACACAACCTCCCCACAACCAAGATTATATGTATCATAATTCACATTTCAGCATTATAATAAACACAGATTAACAAGACAAAACTTCATCCTAAAATATGTGGATTTAAGCTTCATTCATTATTCCATAGGCAAAACAATTTCAATAAAGCATTTCTCGCTAAAAACACTAAATAATAGTCCACTTCAATACTGGGAAATTGACTTTTTTTTATTACTTTTCACACAGCCCTTTGGTATGGATTTCACAGATGATCTAAGAGAGAGGAACCTAAGAGATCATCTCGTATACAGGTTGGGGCAAAAGTAGGTTATGAGTACATGAAACACAGAGTTTATTCTTGCTTTATTATTTATTAATTATTGTATTCGTTTCCAGTACAGTTTACAACTGTAAACTTCCTTTTGCCCCACCCTGTATCCCTTCACTTGATACAGGAAGAAACTGAAGCCAACTTTGGAAGGAAAAAGGATGGAAAGACAGGCTGAGAACCACATACACAGAAGGTCTTAAGAGACAAAATACAGATGGAGGCATTCCACATAATTGTAAAACACACGGAAACATTCCAAGAAGAATAACTAGAAATAAAAGTCAAGTCAATGTGAAGGTGACTCGGCAAAAGGAAGAATGCACAATATTTGTATAGCAGTTTATAGTTTCAATGTTTGTGGCCATACACTCTTGGGTTTAATTTTTCTGAGGGAAGAAGGCAAAATTTCATTTTAATTTTTAATCAAATTAATACCGGCACAAAATTTCAAAAACCAAATTGTGCTACCAAGCTCAAAATGAAAAGCGGAAGTCACTACCCCACCCCCTCACACACTGAATCCCATTCTCTCCAAAAGCAAACACTTGAAAGTGTTTGTTATAATGCTTCTGATATTCACCTAATATTACTATTCCTTAATTTTCCACGTTAGGCACTACATATTCTCTCTGCCTTGGAGGATGAAACTTAGTATTCTTGTTCTGTTATCCACTGCTGTCCACACTCTCTCTTTCCCTCTTCTCTCAACACAGTTACACCAGAGGTTTCAGTTAAAACAATAATTTGTGATTAGATTATTATGACATTATATTTAGTATTTGCACCTGAGCTATATATTTGACTATTACTATAACATGTACAATTTGTGTTTCAAAGAATTAACATCTATTCAGCATTCACTAATGTATTACAAAATCACCAACCGATCTCTATGGTCAAACATCCCATAATCCATTAATGACAATTTTTTCTTTTTCTTGAACTAGAAACACCTCATTATGAAGACCTCTGTCTTCCTGCCCCAGTCTGGACTGGTTGCAATTTAAGCTTGCTGAACAGGTCTTCCCAGTATTTCCCTTCACTTTTATTAACCTAGGAAGACCCTTTCCTGCTACCCTACCTTGGAACTCCTGTTTCCTTAACCCCACGGCTTCCTCTTTCTCAATGCACCTCTGCATTTTGGTGCTTTCTGAGAAAGGGAGACTGGGAAGTAATTTTTTTTTTTAATTTATATGTCTGTGATGTCATTATTCCATTCTTATATTTCATTAACAGTTTGGCTAAATATATCATTTTGGTTAGAAACTTTCCTCAGAATGTTCATGCGTCTTCTGGCACAGAAGTCTAAAGCCACTGTCATTTCAAGCCTTTGTATGACCTGCTCTTCTCTGGAACAGATTCTTAGTTTAACCAAAGGTGTTTTGAAATATCACAATTATGTGTCTTGGTATGGCTTTATTCAGCCATTCTAGTGTACATATTCTGAACTTACTAAATCTGGAAACACATCCATTAGCTCTGAGAAATTTATAAAACAATTTCTTTGAACATTTCTGCATGCACATTCTCTTTCTGGAACTCTTACCATTTGGCTTTCGGATCTTCTTTAACTTTTTACCCTGTTCCTCTGTTTTCCATTTCTTTATCATTTTGCTTTACTTTATTGAAGATTTTTTTTAACTTTAGCTTCCTAGCCTTCTGTTGAGTTTTTCTTTTTATGTCTACTATCAGAAAATTTTAAGAATCCTTTCTTCTGCTCCAATCAACTATTTTATATATATATTGATAGTATCCTAACTTGTTTCACAAAAGCAGTACTTACTAGCTTTATATCACTGGTGGTTCTCTAAATAACAATTATATACACAATACAATTATAAGCTTCACCTATTATTACTGAATGCTTAAAATGTACTATATACTATGTTAAGCATTTTACACTGCATTATCTCATTCATTCCACACAACAATTCTATGAGGTGGGTGTAGTTTTTAGCTCAACTTTATAGATAAGGATACTGAAGTTCTGATGTGATTATGTTGCCAAAGTTTATACAGCTAGCTAAAGGACAGAGCAGTGATTTGAACCCAGGATGTACAATTTAAAAGTGAAGCTCTTGGCATGGTGGACAGAGTGTTGTCCCAGAGCACCAGGTTGCCAGTTTGATACTGGGGACACCAACTCAAGCCCCAGTCAGGAAACGTTTGAGAAGAAATAAATGGGTGCACAACTAAGTGGAATAATGAGTTGATGCTTGTCTCTCTTGAAAAGAAAAGAAAGCGAAGTTCTTAAGCTCTTACTCAATATTCCCTTCATAAGATAGAACTTTGAGAAAAGTAGAATTACAGATAAAACAAACTAGCCTTCATTGGTTAAGCGTAATTTTGCAAATGCCTAGAATCTGATCAACATTACTTCAGTTCTTCAGTTCTATACTATGACACAACATACTTCCAATAATAAACTGTATTTGTGGCTGATAGATCATTGGGTTAATATGTGTAGCTAAGAAGTAAATATTGTAAAGACAGGTCACTTTTTGCCATTTTTTTAGCTGCTACTTACATGCCCACCTGCCTGGTTATCTTAAACAGGTGATTTGGTCACAATAGTAAAAGTTGTCAGAAGGGTATTTCAACATTTGCTCATTATTACAATAGCACATTATTAAAATTTAAATCACACATTTTACTCACAGGTCTTTTATTCAAGTGTTTTTTTTTGTTGTTGTTTTTTTTTGTGTGTGTGTATGTGTGTGTGTATGTACAAAGAAAAACAAACCTACCTTATTTATTTAATTAATTATTCACACCTCTCCAGGAAGTAAGGACAATGGATATTACCCTGAGGAAAGCATGAAATGAGGATTTTTTTCTAATAACTCACACTTTATTTTATATTCCCCTTTGGAAAATGTATATATTAATAAGTGTACTCATAAATATTTTCTTCCAGTAAACTTCAACTTACAAAAAAGCAACAAACAGCCAGAATACAAGACTGTCTCTTCACCTTTGAACAGACAACTTTTCCAGTTTTATTAGAGGATGATTTGGTAACACATGTGTCAAGCCTTCTCCCTTGGACCCACTTCTTAATTGTTAGTGAGCTGAGCTTCCAAGCTATTTAAAAATGTATCCTATTTCATAAACAACTGTAGTTAAATAAAATATTTTGACATTTAAAAATGACCGCAATTATGAACCAAACTTTGTGACTCAAGTGTCAATTTTCTTCTTTTACCCAAAGAGAAATAAACTGCTAAGTTTTAGAAGTACACAAAAACCGCTTCTCTACGTAACCTCTGCTGCAACATGGGTGGCTGCCAACCTTCCCAATAAGTTCATTCTGTTGCACATGGTGCAAGCAAGTCCTCGTTAGGTCACATCATTTATGACACTTGGCAGCATTTGTGATACAAAAGCTAAAGCATCCACCTTAACCAAAATAGATTAGCTGGACCCTTGCTCGAAGTGTCATTACAGTCATTCAAGGCTATGTAAGTGGCACTTCAAAGTCAGCGGTGTGGGCATTGTACAGAATGCCAAGGTATTACCCGGGGACAAAGAGAGTAACTCTAAAAACTTTTGTCATTTGGTAAATGGCAAGATTTCAGAGCTCCCACCATTCATGCCACCTCATATCTATAGTGTGATACTTGCTTCGTACTCTGATACTTCATCTTCACAAGAATGCGAGATAAGCAGGTATCAGTATGCCTGCTTTACAGATGGGAAAACTATGGCTTAGAGAAGGCAAATATAGTAATTTGCCCCAAATCATAAATTTAAAATCTGTTAGGGTCAGGTCTTATATTCAGGTCCCTTTGACCATTTATTTAAATGAACTTTCTACTAAAATTCTCACTAAAACATCTTGGGAAAGAGGGAGAAAGGGGAAGGAGAAAAGGAGGGAGGGAGAGGGAAATGCAGGGAGGGAGAGAGGAAGCGAGGAAGGAATGAATACAAGATAACTAATTTGTAAATTTTGAAGAAAATAAGGTAGTAAGGTTTTACAAAATGTGGCATTAACACACTTTTTTTTTTTAGCAGAGAAAGAGAGAGAAACAGAGAGAGAGAAAGAGAAGAGAGACAGGCAGGAAAAGAGAGAAATGAGAAGCATCAACTCCTAGTTACGCCACTTTAGTTGTTCATTGATTGCTTTTTCATGTGTGCCTTGACTGGGGGCTCCAGCTGAGCCAGTGACCCCATATTCAAGCCAGTGACCTTAGTTCAAGTCAGTGACTTTGGGATTCAAGCCAGTGACCTTTGGCCTCAAGCCAGCAACCTTTGGGCTCAAGCCAGTGACCATGGGGTCATGTCCATGATCCCATGCTCAAGCCAGCGACTCTGTACTTATGCTGATGAGCCCTCATTCAAGCCAGCAACCTCGGGGTGTCGAACCTCGGTCCTCAGCGTCCCAGGCCACTGTGCCACCGCCTGGTCAGGCATATTAACACAATTCTGAGTAATCTGTTAGATACTCTTTTTCTAGATTCTGTTTCTGCAGATAAAATAATAGCATTGACAGCTGACCATGTTTGCTACAGGGCTTTTGTTAGAATTGAAGAACTTAAATCATTAAGGGAAATATCCATTAAAGTGTTTTGAGTCCTAACAAAATAAAAAGAAATACATAAGAGCATCATATATCAGAAGTTACTATGCCCTAATGCTCTACTGCACTTCCCCGTCCTTGACACTTTGGAAGATAACAGACGAGTTATTTCATGGACTGTACAGAACTTGAGTTTGTTGATGTTTCCTCAGGATCAGGTTCAGGTGCTGCTCCTCGGGCAGGAACACCAGAGAAGGGCTGCTGTATTTCTTTATCAGGTGTCCCATTGTTATGTTCAATTGGATTACTTAATTAAGGTGATGTCTGCCAAACTTCTGCATTGTAAAGTTATTATTTTCCTCTTTGTACTTAGTAAATATTAATTAAATTCAGTAACTATCCTAATCCCGACCAAACTCTCAATGTACACTTTTGTTTTTCATATCAGAATAAACTCGTGGTTTCCTATTTTATGCAACAGATTATAGTCTGTTGCTATCACTTATTTCATGCTCAGATTGTCTCAGATGTCACCCAGTGGGAGCCTTTCATGGTTTTTATGTCTTTATGACATATCAGTATTTCTCTTTGAGCACTTCATTACTGTCCAGAATACAAGATACACTCGTCTTATCCTGCACTTTCCCTGCAGTCTTGGCCATCTTTCCAAGGACTTTTGAGGAACAGACTTAGGATCCTGGTTCCCTCTTATAGAATGATATATAGAATCCCAGACCTAGGTGTTCGCTGTCACCCAGCAAGACTTAATTTATTATCTGGTATTTGTGGAAGAACTGGTCCCAACTCCGTATCAGTGGACAGAGCCAGGGACCACATGTACACACTTACACAAACACAAACTCACATACATATGTGTTAATACATATCATACATGTATTATATATAAAGTTCTATTTCTCAAAAATAGATAGATAGATAGATAGATGATAGATAGATAAAAAACCAAGATTTTACAGATACTTCTGCACTGAAACTTACAACACAGGATTCATTATAATTTCTCCCCTTTGTATATTTGTAATTCCTTTCTTCCAGCATCCCACTATCCTTAATACATTTATATATAGTTTATCAGTCCCCTGTGTATAGCCAGTCTCCACAACTGCCACCTCACAGATACTCCCCTCATCCTATTCAGGTTCCAACACCTATTCTGGGGCTGCCACCCCCAACCCTGGATGCTCTCCTTGCCCTGTACTGACTCTAATTCTTGTATGGGGCACCTGGAATGCTACCCCTCCACTCTGGCTCTGAGGCCCTGTGCTGGGCCACCAACTCAGGCTGCGACTCCCTGAAGGAAGTTGCCTTCCTAAACTGGCCTCCTGCTCACCCCACTCTGGTTTCCACATGAGTCAGGGGCCACCCTACACACAGCGCCGAATAGGCTCTGTCTCCCTGCTCTGAGCACTGTAGCCCCCAACCCACCAGCCCCAACACACCTCTCTTGTTTGATCTCATCGAACAGTGATAGGACTGAATTGTTCAGGAAGGAGAAAATAAAGGGGAAGAAGAATCACTTTGCTACTTCTGAGTAGAGTATTTTCTCCCTCCAAATTTACTAAAAGAAATACATAAATGGTTTTTAACTTACACTCACTATTTTCAGCATTTCCTATCAGCTCCTAAAATGATCAAAAGAAGGTTTTCTTTATAACTTTATGTAGTAAGTGGTAAAACGTCCCTATAGTATTGGGCACCAATATTGTATTCTCCCTTTTCCATGCACAGATCTCTACTAACCTATCTCTACTACTAAATTCAGATAGGATAAGCATCAGAATAAATCTACCTCTGAGAATTAAACTTAGTTTGTGAGGTCATTTTCAGTTAGTGTTAATGAAATTAAAGTTATCTTAGTAGTTTTTGGGTTTTTTTGTTTGTTTTTAAAGAGAGCTAGTTGAGAATGAGGCAAAGCAGTTACAAACACAGACATTAATACCTGAAAGAGTCTCAGTGTAATCTTACCCTTGAGAAGATATTTTCCAGGGAGCTAGTCAATGATCTCTTAGCTTTATTTTTCAGAATGTCAAGTTTGAACCTTCCACCGCTTGTTGTATGTTCCGGAATTATACTATTTGAAATAGTCTATAGAAATAAAAACAGATGAACTTTAGTTTGGGAATACTCAAGGTTAAATGAAGCTTTAAAGACGGGCTTATAACTAAGCCATTAAAGAACAGAAGAATTCTTCTGTAGCTCTATTAAGGAGTAACAATTTAGGTTCCGCATTGTGAACACATAGATTATACAGAAAATAATTTACTTTCTAGTATTTTAAGTAATAAAAAGGACAGAAATAAGACCTTTCCTTTATGCCTTTTCTTTCCACTAATTTATTTCTGCTGCATTTCACAAAAATTACCCTTGAGATGTTTTTATTGCTGTTAGTTTGATTAACAACTATAACCATCCTTTTTCAAGTTGCATAATTGTGTCCAAATTAGCAAGGAAAGCACAGGAAGTGTGTTTCAGAAAACAAAGCATCTTCTGGTAACGTTGGATCCCCCTATGGCCTCTATAATCTTTCCACTTTCACTTGTGAGTGGGTCATTTACCTTCTGGATCCATAACTCTTCACTGATAGTGCTAAACTGTATGGGAATCTACAATGTGTACTCTATACTAGGTTCTCTCTATAGTTCATCCTATTGATCTAACAAGCTACTGTGTACATTATTCTTAGAGCCAGAAAACTTCCAAGACAGAAAGCTTATCATCATGCTTGAGGAGGGAATGTCTACATTAAGCAGGGACACAAACATGTAAGTATCAAATCTGGAAGGATGAAGATGGGTTGTGGGTCTCAGTAGTCAAGAAGAATAGGAGAGGCAAGATTCAGAGAAGTGGAGATAAGAGGATGAAGACATTCCCAGAACTGCAGATGGTGTTAGCAAAATCATAAAGACTAATGCTCATGCGATAGGGAGTCTCCTTCCTGTCCACCTTGACTTCTTTCTTCCTTCTTCTTCACAAACTTTTCTTGGTGCGAAAATCCTTCTTCTGGCCACATTAGCATAACAATGGGCCGTCCTAAGCAGGAAGGTAATTAGCAGTTTCACACATCACATGCCTGGGCAGCGGCCCATTTTTAACAATAAAAGTGAGCAAACATAAAAATCACATTTTACAAACTTATTTGACCAACACCACCCCTCCCCCTTCTCACTCTCTCTTCTCCTCATGCAGCCATGGCTCCATTGGTTCCCATAGGCTTGCCTTGGCCCAGGACACTGAGGATAGCTTTGTGGGGCCTCTGCCTCAGGCACTAAAAATAACTCAGTTGGGAGTAGCCCCAGATGGGCAGAGCACAGGCCCCAGCTGGGGACTGCCAGGTGGATGTTCCCTCCTCTTACTTGGAAAAGAAGAAAAAACAAACAAAAAAAACCTAAAAGCAGTCCAGGGTGGGTAGTCATGTCCTAGGGAGGTATATTCCTCAAACGAAGGTCCATGCTTACTTTAATCAAGCCCGTCTGTCTCGTCCTTTGCATCTACAGTAATGCACCTGATAACATGCCTTTGAAATATAAAAGCAATCTTCTTTTCCTGTCCCCCCAGGGTGCAGCCACCCCACCTGTGCAGAGACCACAAATCCCCTCACAGCTATCGTCACCATGTTAATTACCTATGAATTACCTTTTTCTTGCCTATGTAAAAAGAAAGTTCAGTACTTTTTATCCCGTCCCAGAGATTTTCCACTTTGCTTTCTCCCGCCTCACTAATCTACCACCAACCCAATTCATTTCATGTAACCCCCGTATGTCTCTGTATAAAATAAGTGGTAAAACCTCCATTTTCTGGAGCACTTGCTCAATCCTTTGAGACTCTGCTTCCCAGTAATTGTCAACAGTTTGGCTCAAATAAACTCATAAAAAATTCTTACAGGTTTGGAAATTTCTTACATGGACACAAGAATCAACCACTGAATTCATAAATAAGTGGAACACCAAATCGATGTTTCTGTCCCTCTCTTCCTTTCTCTCTCTATTATCAATTTCAAAAAGATATAACCTGAATTAGTGTTAGAAGTAAATATATCATCCTCTCTTTATATGCTGTTGCTGGTAGTCTTCCTTTATTTATAGGCAGCTGGAAACACATTCTAAACCACCTGCACAAAAAATATCCCTTACTTTGCAGTTACAATAACTGTTTATATGATACTAGTGTTTCTTTGGGTGTGTTAGGTAAACAAGCGTTTCTTTTCAGGCTTGCTTTCTTGTCCTGGGGCAGCGCCATGTGTGTACAGTCTCTGAAAGGCTGAGGGTGCTTGCCCTCAGGGTGGCAGACTGCAAGTTGAGGATTGTCTGCCGCAGTGGGGGGGGGGGGGGCAACTGTTTGCTATTGTTTACTGGAGAAGGGTTTTTCCCCCAGCCTAGTTTGCTGGGGAGAGAGAGAAAGAGAGAGATGAGGGGCTTGGGAGCGCTGAGATTTCACCCAGCCTGTTTGGCTAAGGAATGCTGAGGGCCTTTGGGAGCCCTGCCTGTCTGCTCATCTGCCATTACAAGACTTTAATAAATGGAATGGCCCACCATTTCCTGTCTCCACTGTTCCTTTACCATCTGCCAAATCCAATGTGAACCTGCATGGCCATGGCAGCGGCCATCGGCCCTACAGGGCGTTTACTGTTTACCTTTCAAGGCTTTGTAAACTTTTAATCAAATATGTGTTTGAAGGGGTTCAGAGGAGGTCTCCCCAAGATGTGCTACTTTGGTGAATTATTTTGAACTGAAGACAATCATGACCCTGTGGGCTTACAAGGAACTTTTGCCTCTTCTTTAAAGAATTTAAATCAGAGGCCTTGCCCATAACACAAGTTATCACCAGAAATAACTTATGATCTATCTATAGGACAGAGCAAACTTATTTTATTTATTTATTTATTTATTTATTTATTTAAGTGAGAGGAGGGGAGATAGACTTTATCATGCACCCTGACCAGATCCACCCAGCAACCCCTGATACTCTGCCCTTCTGGGGATGATGCTCTGTCCATCTCAACTGAGCTATTTTTAGCACTTGAGGCAGAGGCACAACAGAGCAATCCTCAGCACCTGGGGCCAACAAGTTCAAATCAATCGAGCCATGGCTATGGGAGGGGAAGAGAGAGAACAACAGAAGAGGGAGTGGCAGGGGAGGAGAACCAGATGGTCCCTTCTCCTGTGTGCCCTGACCAGAAATCAAACCTGGGACTTCCACATGCCAGGCTGACGCTCTACCACTGAACCAACCAGCCAGAGCCACCAACTTCTAGTTACTGAACATCTGTTCTTATCATTTTCTTATACTGCAGTGACCTTCCTCCCCACAGAAGCCCAAGGAACTTGACTCCGTCCTTACCTCAGAATGTCACACTGACCTCATTTTCCCTTTCTGTCTCCAAATCTCTCTACTATATGGGGGTCTCTGACTCTCTCAAGTATGTGGGGTTCTCATATACATAAATATAATTAAATTTGGTCATTTTCTCTTATTAACTGTCTTATAGCAGGAAGCGGCCTGATGGAGGATAGACACTCAGATAACTTTATTAGAGGAAAAGATAATTTATTAAAAGCTGGTGGAGCATGTGAGATTAGTAGCTCCAAAGACACGTGTTTCCCGAAATTTATTTTCTTACAAATTATATACCTTTATAGTATCTAAACAATGAGCATGTGATTTCTTTGTTTAAGGTTTCCCAGGAGTCAAGGAGAGGGGAGGGAAAGTTTCAGTGAGATCAGCAAGAGGGAAGGAGTTCCCAGATCACTGGTCATAGTTACATACAGATCCTGTTCTTGCTTTGTATTGTAAGTGACTCTAAGCACCCATTTAGAGAACTATGGGATGTAGTTAATTTATCACTGGCTGACTCGATTACCCCTGCTGGCTCCTTTCCCTTGTATTCTTTTTGTTTCTTCCCTCCCAGGGAAGAGGGGGCCTGCCCCTCCTTCCTCAGTCACATGTCTATTTGATTATTAGACCAGCCAAAAACTCCTACAAGGGTGGGTGAAAGTATCTTCCTCCCCCATATGTTCATACAAAATTTGAAATGAAATAATGGACTAATGTAACTTAAAAATTCATGTTCATTCTAAATCATGAACATATTATTGTTTTCATATAAAAAACACAAGTGTTTTTACATTTTAAAACCATAACTATCTCAATGTGCCAAGGCCTATTAAAATTTCCTATGACACTCCTAAAATGCTGAAAAATAAATCTGATAGGACTTTAGTCGTAAAGATAAGAACACAAAGGAAGAAAACTCCTTTCTCACTTTCTGTGATAATTTGACTAAATATAGAAGCAAACACTAGTAGATCAAGGAGAAAACCTCTTCTCACCGATGGGCCTTCCCCGATGTGAACGTGTGTCTTCTGCTTGGCTTCACACAGCTGCCTCAGGTGTAAAATCACAAGTTCATTTTCCTCCTGGTCATTGACTGGCTTCATTTTCTGTTGAACAGACAAACCAAGAGCACACTATGGCAACACGGCTCCTCTTGTTCTATTTTATTCCCACTTGGCCTTATCTGTCTGGCAGACAAAGACAAATAAAGCTCAGCCTTCAACTGCTCTTAGGAGGAAAAGTAACAGTGGCATTCTCGCTACTCTCAAATAGTGTAACAGGATGCATATCTTTAACTTCAGATACAGAAACAAGAAAAGGAACTTCAGGAAAACAGGCTATAATTCCCATTACTTATGTCTCATTTGCGAGAATTGTAAGTAATGTTACCTGGACTCTTTCAAAGATGTCAGCTTGCTCATTATCTGTCAGTGATGAGAGGTGCCTCTGAATTACCAGTTTGGCTCTTGGAGGGTAGAGACCTAAGGAAAATGATGGGGTGAGTATTAAGCAGAGTGTAGCTGCAGAGAGCAGTATATAATGTGTCACCACCTATCCTTTCACCAACAGGCTCTGAAGTTAAATCTTCTCTGGGAGATGAGTCCCTGCCTATAGCAAACTTTGGAACACTACGATGCAATCATTAAAACATAATGTGAGGTGATATCTCATTGTGGTTTTAATTTGCATTTCTCTAATGATTAGTGATGTTGAGCATTTTTTCATATGCCTCTTGGCCATCTGTATGTCCTCTTTGGAGAAATGTCTATTCATTTCTTTTGCCCATTTTTTGATTGGATTGTTTCTCTTTCTGGTGTTGAGATTTACAAGTTCTTTATAAATTTTGGTTATTAACCCCTTATCAGACGTACTGTCAAATATGTTCTCCCATTGTGTAGTTTGTCTTTTTATTCTGTTCTTATTGTCTTTGGCTGTGCAAAAGCTTTTTAGTTTGATATAGTCCCATTTGTTTATCCTGTCTTTTATTTCACTGGCCCGTGGAGATAAATAACATTATAAGGAGTGAAATAAGTAAATCAGAAAAAACTAAGAACTATATGAACCCATACATAGATGGGACATAAAAATGAGACTCAAAGACATAGACAAGAATGTGATGGTAACAGGGGGTGGGGTGGGGGATGGGGAGGGGGTGAGGAAGGAGAGGGGGTGGGGGGAGGGGAGGGGCATAAAGAAAACCAGATAGAAGGTGACAGAAGACAATTTGATTTTGGGTGAGCGGTATGCAGCATAATCAAATGTCAAAATCTGGAGATATTTTCTCAGAACATATGTACCCTGATTTATCAATGTCACTGCATTAAAATTAATAAAAATAAGATTAAAAAAATCACAATGGGAAACCTCATCACCAAAACCACTGGCCCCCTGCCAGTGACACTGAAGTCAGATTTACTAACAACAAAAAAAAAATTTCTAAATCACACCACACCAACATCTTAGTCATATACCATTGAATATGGTAGCAATTTAACTAGTCAACACAGAAACTTTTGGTGAATTAACATCCTAGTTCCTGACATGGAAGTAAATGCTAACCACTAGCTTTGGCCAAAATCTCTAAGAAAAAACCTGACCTTTGAAAAAAAAAAGAAAGAAAGAAAGAGAAACTGATAATGTTAAAAGGCAGAGCTCCAGCCAAGACTGGCATCCCACCCCCTCGCACAGGTCTTGTCGTGTGGTAATAAAACTTCAAGGACAACATTAATATTTAGTGACATTTTCAATGTTGCTGTTTTACCAAGAAATTGTTTACTTCTTTATATCATGTTATTTATATATCTATCACATTGTTACACATAACTTTTATTAAATGCATGGGCACACACACAAAACAAATGTTTTCTAAGAAAACATTTTTGTTTTTATAATTGTTTTAAAAAGAGAAAACATAAGTGGCACCTAAGGGAATTTGTTCATTAAAAATAGATGGTCATTTGAGCCTGCGCAGGTGGTGGCGCAGTGGATAGAGTGTCAGACTGGGACGCAGAGGGCTCAGGTTCGAAACCCCAAGGTTGCCGGCTTGAGCGTGGGCTTATCTGGTTTAAGCACAGCTCACCGAACCTTACAGTAATCTAGCACTTTAAAAATCACTGAAAGAATTACATTAAAACATGCATTGTTTTAAAAAGGAACTAGAATTATTTGCATGGCTGTCAGAATGTAAACAGCACCACCACTGGAACTGTTTTAAACCATTCGTATGGTGTACACTGGGAGAAAGAAAAGCCACTGAAAACTGCCGCTCTGCCTGGCTCTGTGCAGGGCACAGCATGACCCTGGGCCCGCCCCGTGACTGCACACAGAAACGGGGCACTAACGCTCATTTGCATATGTGATGACACCTCTACCATAGCTCATTGATCGGCAAAGTCTCCATTAAGAGGTTCCCTAGTCAAATATACTGCTCACGAAAATCAGGGGATATTTCAAAATGAATATGAAGCAATAAAATATCCCCTGATTTTTGTGAGCAGTTTATTAAGAAACTGATTCACATGATTGTTTTTGTTTTATTTTATGTTGTTTACTATTCTAAGATAAAACAAGGGAGAAGTAGAGAGGGCAGTTATTTGAAATATGTAACTAAATCCACAGCCTCAGAAGTTTCTTTAAACCTTTATTTCAGTAGAGAATTGGAAACAGCTGGAGCTTATTTTCAGACTCTACATGCCCCCTCCATCGCTGCGAATGTGACTTGACTTCCTTCCTCTCCCCGTTTTGAAATCACAGATAAGTGAATTACTGACACTGAGAGGCAAGCATATTATTTATCCCTCATGCTTGTTAGTGTAGAAAGACAAGCCTGAGATCATCGCTCCACCTCCATGATGCCCAACATCACTTTAGTTTCACATCCTGCGGTCTGGTCCTGGGGAGCTAGACCTCCCCTTAGACATTGCCTCCTGGATCCACTTTGGTCCACAGGCTGGCTGGCCTAGTGCCTTCAGTCTAAATGGTGAGACTCACTTGACATAGGCATAGTCGATTAGCATACCCATCAGCTTACATCAGCACACTTACCTACTTCCTTTTTTAAAAAAAATAAAAATAGAACTCATTAATGCAGCCAAACATATTGGCAGGATAATATAATCCTCAGTAAGTCATATGAAATAGTATCTACATACTACTTTGGGGGGGGGGGGAGAGGGAGAACAAAGGGAAGAGAGAGGGGAGGAGAGAGAGAGAGAGGATGAGAGAGAAAGGGAACAGGGAAAGAAGAGAGAGAGAGAAAAGGGGAGAGAGAGGGAAAAGAAAAGGGGAGAGAGAGAAAGAGAGAAAGGCACATCAACTCGTTGTCTCTGACTGGGGCTCCAACCAGCAACCTCGACCCCAGGGTCAAGCCAGAACCCCCCAGCCCCGGGGCTGCCTTGGGATTGAACCGGCACCCTCAGGGCCAGCGCCCTGGGGTTGAACCCCGGTGGGCTGGAGCCCAGAGAGCTCCAATACCATTCTCTCTATCTACTGGGCCACTGGCCAGGGCTATACACACTACTTTTAAATATCTTCCTCACTAAATTCCTATTTCTACTAATTTCTGTTGAATCTAAATGCGGTCCTTTTCCCAGCTTTACACTTTGTACCTTAGCATAAACCAAATTTAGAATTCACGCTGATGTCTTACTCAGGTAAAAATAACCCTCTGGGAAACAAACACACCAATGCCCAGCTTCAAGGCAGCTAGGCCCTGAAAACCCCTGCCTTCTGCTCGTCCCTCAGGGAGAAGGCATCGGTGGCTCTGGAGACAGACCGAACAAGTTCAAGTCCTGGTCTGCCCCTTCCAAGCACATATTTCTCAACTTTGTGTCTTGCTGCCTCAGTTTCCAGGTGAGTAAAATGAGGATTAAAAACAGTACCTGACTTTTGGGGTTTCTATGTGGATTAAGCAAAAGACAATAGTGCCTAGACACAGTGACTCCTGTCGTTATTACTCTCATGCTCACAATGACAGCACTGCCCTGTCTTATGCTCTCTGCCTGACCTCAAAGGCAGGGATCAGAGAAAGCGCTGTCCGAGGCCTCTGGGAAAGAGCCTGTGTGAATCTTTTCCCAGTCAACACAGACCTCTCCTTTGCTCCCTTCAGATAGATGCATAACTTAAAGCTAGGAAAACTTAAGTTTTAGAGTCCCTTCAAGACCTCAGGAGGGGCTCTGCTAATTCTGGATTCATAACTTGTATGCTTTCTCTTTAGAAAGGTCTTTAAAACTATAAACACCTCAGGTGCCACCAAACTGAGGTCCAGCCCTATATACATATAGACAGAGTCCTTCCCGTCTGCTATCGCTCCTCCCGGCTGTTAGAGCCAGCTTCTGACGGACTATCTACGTGCGTGAAAGCTTAAAACTTCTTTTCTGTAACAGAAAATATACTTTAAAACACACCTACACAAAGAGAAAAAAAAAAACAACACCTACAATGCAGTTTTTAAAAAGAGAAATACACAGTTCCTTCTTTACTAAAGTGTTTAGCTCTGTCTACATAGACATAATTTATTTCTATAGTGTGAGGTTTGAAAACTAAAAATTCAAAGTGGAAAATATTATTCATCATTATGCTATTAACATTTGGGGAAAAGAAGTCACTACCGTTATAGACTTGCTTTTTTATTTTATTACCCAAGTAATATAAGTTGTACATTTTTTAAATGTAAGTTGTACATTTTAAAAATACTAGAACATTGTCAATAGAGCTAAATTTGCCTTTTATTAGTGAGCACAAAGGCATGAAAGAAAAATGATTTGTGTAGATTCAAACTGTCTTCCCTAAGATATTTAAGTCCAGGAGGAAGAAGAAGAACTTGATAGTAGAATACTGCTGAGACCACCCTGACCAGGTGACAAGGGGGATGCGGCACCATTCCATAGTGAGAGGAGGGACTCACTGTAAATAGGAGGAGACATCAAGACAGGCCCAGCTAAGAGACATCGAGCAAAATAACTGAGCAACACTCACTGTGGATGTTGTGGTCACAAAAGACAAGGGAAGACTGAGAAAGAGCTGCAGGCTGCAGGGGGTGAGGGGGAAACAACTACATATAACATGGGATCCTAACTGAAATCCTGGAACCGAAAAAAAGACATGAGTGAAAAAATGGTGAAGATCAAATCGGGTGCTTAGTTTGGATAATAATATTGTACCAGTGTTAATATTCTGTTCTGATCATTGTACTGGGTTACGGAAGATGTTAATAGTGGGATTGGATCGGGGAGGAATATTTGGAAACCCACTGCAACTTCTATATAAGTCTAAAAGTAGACCACATTAAAAAATAGTTTTGAAGAAAAAATGATACCATTCTATGTATTTTTCCAGATATAGTATCAAAGTGTAGGTGTTATTCAGCAAGATATTTTTCACTCAATAATGTAATTTTAAGATATGTTCCAGTTGATAAAGTTATAATTCATTTTTATTAATCGCTCCAGTATATGAACATACTTTAATTATGCTACTGATAAACATCTAGGTTGTTTCCAATTTTCTATTACAAATAGAAAGGTTGTATTTACAAATAATACAACCTTGAAAATAAAAGTGTTGCATTTTGAATCTACATAACAGTTTCTCTTATTAAGACATGGAACTGCTGGTTAACATGATATATGCAATTTTAGGTTAGTGAGTTTCTATTAATTGTCCCCCCAAAATGGCTATGCTAATTTGCACTTCATTCAGCATCACATAAATGTATCAATACCTCTACAATTTCACCAGTAGTTAGTCTGATGAGTATCTTATTGTTTTCATTTTCCTGTCTGACATGTAGTAAGATAGAGCATCTTCTCATTATTATTATTAGACCTTTTACTTTCCTTTTCAGAGGAGTATTTTTAATATGGTTTGTGTCATTTCCAACCTGTGGTTTTATCTTTTTCTTATAGATAATAAGACTTCTTACAAATTCTTAATACCAAGCCATCAATTCCTCATTTGTCATTTATCATTCAACTTCCAAGGAAGCAGTTACGATGTAAAAATTTAAAATTTTTATAAAGTCAAATCTGGTAATGTCTTCTTTTAATAGTTTTTGCATTTTTGCATCTTAATAAAGGCTTCTTTGCCTGACCAGCCAGTGGTGCAGTGGATAGAGTGTCGACCTGGGATGCAGAGGACCCAGGTTCGAAACGTCAAGGTTGTGGGCTTGAGCATAGGATCATAGACATGACCCCATGGTCACTGACTTGAGCCCAAGGTTGCTGGCTTGAGCTCAAGGTCACTGGCTCAGTTGGAGTTCTACACCCCAATCAAGGCACATAGGAGAAAGCAATCAATGAATGACTAAGGTGCCATAACAAAGAATTGATGCTTCTAATCTTTCTCCCTTCCTGTCTGTCTGTCCCTATCTGTCCCTCTCTCTGTCTCTCTTGCTAAAAATAAGTACAAAAATAAACAAAATAAAGGCTTCTTTGTTTAATGACATAATAATATTCTTTTTTATAATTATTTTAATATTTTGTTTGTTTACACACCAAGGACTTTGATCCATCGACAATGACATTTAAGAGGGTAAGTAGGAGAAATCTTTCTCTCTTTGGATAGCATATGGCTCTAACACCATTTATTGAGTGATTCAGCCTTTCCTCTACAGATTTATAATGTTCCCTTTACCATACACCAAAAAATGTAGCATTTTAGGAAAACATATATATATATATATATATATATATATATATATATATATATTTGAAAACAATGTGAATGTGCATTCTATAAAATTATAATTACAAATTTTAAAACCTGAATATCACATTTAAATAGTCCTCGATCACAGAGCTGAGTTAAATAAATGCTGCCGTTCACCATGGATTCTGCCCCGTGCCTGTGATTCTGCTGCCTACTGAACAGGAATCACAACTTGCATTTACAAGAACTAGAGCCCCCAAACTTTTTACACAGAGGGCCAGTTCACTGTCCCTCAGACCGTTGGAGGGCCGCCACATACAGTGCTCCTCTCACTGACCACCAATAAAAGAGGTGCCCCTTCCGGAAGTGCGGCGGGGGGGGGGGGGGGCCGGAGAAATGGCCACAGGGGGCCTCATGCGGCCTGCGGGCCGTAGTTTGGGGATGCCTGGTAGACCATCTCTACTTTGTCTGCAGTGTGCACTCTCCCTGTCCAGTATAACACCCATCATGCTGAACTGCGTTCACCGGCTCACATGCCTGTCTTCCACTCTAGTCTGCGGGCTTTCTGAAGGCACAGTCCTCATCTCAAGCACTTCCAAAGCCCCAGTGTTTAGCACACTGCCTGCTGCAAAGGAGAGGCTTACCACGTGTTTATTAAATTGTGTTTCTTCTCTTGTGCTGTATTTTTCCAACTTTGTTAGTAAGAAAGAACAAGAAGAAAGGGAAGGTGAGTCATACCGCGCTACTCCCGAGAACACTTCTTTTTTAAAAAACCTGCTTTATGATATCACACTTATCTCTGTCATGTTAAAATGTCCCTCAAAGCCCACAGAAGTTCCATTCACATCATCAAGTGAAAGGGTTTGAAAAGGAGATGGCTTTGCCTCTCTCCATTCATTCAACAAATATTTGGTCAGTTCTCACTATGTACATAGCACAGTTTTAAGAAGTGTGGGAAATACAAGTTCCTTCCTTGAGACTGCCTTCAGGGAAAAAAAAAAGTTAAAAATGAAAAAGGGAGAGAAAGAAAGAGAGGCAGTGGGGGAAGCCAAGTGCCTTGGAGAGACAAGGATTCTTTGGGCCCTTGTTTCACCTTGAAGCAAAGAACCTTTCAATGACAGTAGCAACTTTCTGGCTTCCCAAAGGACAACGCAAACTCCTCTTTTCCAAAGGCTAGATTATATTGTACCTTCAATCCTTTCGCAGAGCTTATGCAAAGAGTGCATAGGGCAGGCCTCACACAGCTTAACCTGGGTCTTGGCACTCTGCAGGGCGGCTGCCGTACTGAACGCCTGCTTCAGAGTCAGCATAACCTCGTCCACCTACAGGGAGAAACGAAACTCGGGTCTATAAAAGTTGCTTTCATGGTAACACATTAAAATCCCAATAGCAATGTGAGAGTTCATTGCTGAAGACTCAGCAATAAATAATGTAATGTTGATGACTACAGAACTTTCAGAGAGAATATATTGTCTTGAAGTTGGAGCTTCAGTTATACACATAATTAAAAGCTGGATGAAATAAGACCATTGTCATGTGTATACTATAATATTGATCTGTTACTTAAATGCTATTTTTTAATCCAACTAAGTGTTATGCTGTCACAGTTCAATAATCAATCAGGTCTCTGTTTAAATAGTTATTCAGATAAAGAGCTCTTTAGAAGATTTACCTGCAATATATAGTGAGTGACAAAATAGATTTACTATTCACTTGTGTTAGCAGGTATCCTATTTACTTTACCCTTTTGGACCATTTTTAGTATAAAAACAAATAAAGCATATTTAAGTGAAGTTCTGGGGAGAAACGAGTTCAATTTAAATAATGTTGGGGAAGTCTACAAAGGTTGCTCATCTCATGTCTGTGTCTTCTAATTTATTATCATTTTCCTTTTGATTTGAGACACTAAGAAGTTCTGGCATCGTGTTGTCTAATAAATAGCTGGTCGCACCACAGGGCTAGCAGCTTGGAAACTGCCAGCTACTTTCTTCCTTGCTTTTCCAATGACTCAGTCAGTAGGTTGGAACCTTAGCATTCTAGTTTCCTGGTTGCTTCTTTGGGTCAACTAATAGCTCATCCTCAGACACTGTTAAACCAACTTCAGGCCATGTCGCTTTTCCTGGGAAACAAACACCAATGTAAGGTGTGGTTTTCCCACACACTGTAGAACTAAGATCAAAATCTAAAATCTAGATAGAGAGCTGCAGAGACTAAGGGGCTCATCAGAACTACTTTGATATTCAGAACTGTTCACCATGCTTGTAGCTGTTTTTCTTTTTGAAGATTCTTTTTCCCCTTCCTTCCCCTACTGCTTAGTTGAAAAACAACCTAACATTTAAAGAATTTAATCTACTTCTGCATTTGAATGTATGCAGAGCCTGGAATAAAAAGAAACTCGGCCTGGCCTGTGGTGGCGCAGTGGATAAAGCGTTGACCTGGCATGCTAAGTTCGCTGGTTCGAAACCCTGGGCTTGCCCAGTCAAGGCACATATGGGAGTTGATGATTCCTGTTCTTCCCCCCTTCTCTCTTTCTCTCTCTCTCTCTCTCTCTCTCTCTCTCTCTTCTGCCACCTCTCTAAAATGAATAAATGAAAATTTTAAAAAAGAAACTCTATTCTTCTAATATTACTAAAAGTAGAGCTCAAACACTAAGCAAACAGCCAGTCACTATTCAGTTATGCTTTACTATATTATCAATTTTGAAAAGGCTTATGAATAATTTTATGTCACTCCCTGAATTAAAATGGCTTATTCATACAATGTTCTTGAAAATAAAAGCACTACATGTTTTTTTGTTTTTTGTTTTTCTTTTTGTATTTTTCTGAAGCTGGAAATGGGGAGGCAGTCAGACAGACTCCCGCATGCGCCCGACCGGGATCCACCCGGCATGCCCACCAGGGGGCGATGCTCTGCCCATCCGGGGCGTCGCTCTGTCGCGACCAGAGCCAGTCTAGCGCCTGAGGCAGAGGCCATGGAGCCATCCCCAGCACCTGGAACATCTTTGCTCCAATGGATCCTTGGCTGCGGGAGGGGAAGAGAGAGACAGAGAGGAAGGAGAGGGGGAGGGGTGGAGAAGCAGATGGGCGCTTCTCCTGTGTGCCCTGGCCGGGAATCGAACCGGGGACTTCTGCATGCCAGGCCGACGCTCTACCACTGAGCCAACCGGCCAGGGCAGCACTACATGTTTAATGCCCTCACATTTTTATTTCATTTGCCTTGATATGTATTCAAAAACCATTCTAGCCTGACCAGGCGGTGGCGCAGTGAATAGAGCATCAGACTGGGATGCTGAGAACCCAGGTTCGAGACCCCGAGGTCTCCAGCTTGAGCGCAGGCTCATCTGGTTTGAGCAAAAGCTCACCAGCCTGGACCCAAGGTCGCTGGCTCAAGCAAGGGGTTACTTGGTCTGCTGAAGGACCATGGTCAAGGCACATATGAGAAAGCAATCAATGAATAACTAAGGTGTAGCAGTGTGCAACGAAAAACTAATGATTGATGCTTCTCATCTCTCAGTTCCTGTCAGTCTGTCCCTGTCTATCCCTCTCTCTGACTCTCTGTCTCTGTAAAATAAAAAAATTATGATGCAAATGTTTATTTCTATTTTCTTGTTTCTTATTTATTTAAGGCTTAGTTTTCACACAGGTTTATTATTTGTTATTTAGTAATACTGCCTTGTAAATGGCCTCCAATGCAGATACTAAACTTTCATGTTTCCTTATCTATTTCTGGATGAAACTGAAGGTCATTTTAATGATATCTGAAATGTGGTTACCAATTTCTTCCAGCCACAAATGTTACTAAAATCTTCATCTGATTTCTGAAATTTTAAATGTATTAATTTTAAATTTTTTATTGATTGATTTTAGTTTTTTGTTTTATTTTATTTGAGAAAGACAGAAACACAGGGAGAGAAAGAAAGATCCATTTGCTATACTATTCAACTTATTCATGCTGTCATTGGTTGATTCTTGTATTTGCCCTGATGGGGATTGAACTCACAATATTGGTACGTGTTGGGTAAATGAGTTTGTGAAATCTGTATTTTTTGAGTTTGCTCACTTTTAGTGTTAAAAAATGGCACTGAGCAGCGCCAGGTATGTGATCTGTGAAACTGCAAACTACCTTCCTGCTTGGGAGGGGGCATTGTTTTGCTCATGAGTGCTGAAGGAGAAGCCAGTTTGTGCAAAGAAGGAGAGGAAGGAGGAGGAGGAAGGAGCGAGAAGCCAAGATGGCAGGGAAAGAGAGAGAAGTCAGTTTTTCAGAGGAAGAAGCCATGTTGGCAGATGGGGAGCCAGAGGTGAGGGGCTTTGGGACTGGTGAGGCCTTTGAGAAACCGGAGAAGATTCTCCTGGCTGTGGAACCAGATAATGTGTCAGGGCTTTGTGAGCTCTGAATGAGTGAAGAGGCTAGTGACTTCCTGTGTGTTTGCTCGTCAGCTGGTGCAAGTGTTCAATAAAGGCATGGCTCACCAGTTTTTGGCTCCACTGTTTCTTTACCATCTGCCTGAATCTAATGAGAATCTGCATGCGAATGGCCACAGTGGCGGTGGCCCTTGGCCTTACAGTATGTCAGGACAACACTCTAACCAACTGAGCTACCTAGCCAGGGCCAAATGTTGTCTTTTTTTTAATCCACCATTTTCCCCCCATACAGCCTATAAGTTCTATCATGGGATCAGAGCAACTACAAGTACAAATTAGTGTAATATGAATAACTTGTTTTTGTTTGGATGCAACAAAAATAATCATAACAAGAAAGGTTAACAGTAAACAAAAAAGATTAGCAAAAATGGTTAACAGTAAAGGAATGGGTAAAGATAAATCAATCATATGCGAACAAAAAGGAAGTATTCTTATGTCACCATCAGGCCAAAACAATGTCCAGTGAAAAGTACGAGATGGGACAAAGAAAACCAATTTATGATACTTAGGTGAAAATCCATAATGAAGATAATGCTCATAAACATTTATACACCAAACTTAGGTATTTTATAGCACTTTAGAATAAGTCTGAGAATCACAGAATGTGTAAGGCCTCAAAAGATTACTGAGTCTAATTCTCTGAGAAAGAATGAAACCCGAGTCCTGGCAGCCCGGGGAGTTTCTGTTCTTTCCCTGGATATTGTTGTCTGCATCTGCGGAGCTTTACTCTTTCCTTGTCTCCAACTTCCATTTTTTTTCACATCTTATAAACCAATTTTGAAGAAACCAGTTAAAGGCTCTTTTCTATAAATCTCAAGGGCCAGTTAAGCAAAATTAACCTACCTACCTACAGCAATTTTACGGACGGAAGGAAGGAAGGAAGGAAGGAAGGAAGGAAGGAAGGAAGGAAGGAAGGGAGTATTGAGCACCTAAACTTCCAGTATAACCCTTAGTCTAGGGCCCATCAGAACACTATATTACTTATCAATTTATAGCAGTTGCTACAAAGAAGCAAAAGAAAATGCAGGTAGTGTATTCTTTGTACTCAGAGAAGTCAGCATGTGTGGTTTTGCAATATTTTGTCTTACAAAGCTGCCAAGCCACATCAATCATAACACTACTTAGACCTGTAATATTTAATTAACTGCTCTGTTTCGTTCCATATGCTAGCTGCTTGAGTCATCCTCTATTGTGCAGGAAATTCGCATTTAATTTTTCTTCTAGCTTGCAGTTCTGATATCTCACTATTCAGTTAAGATGCCTCTTCTGATAAAATCAGAGTAAACAGGGTTTCAAAGATTCTACTAGCATATGTCTGTTCCTAAGAATAAGGGTAACAAAACTGAGATTGTAGTCCAGACTCACTGTAACATTCTCAGCCAGTCTAGTCTGTTGCCTTAGACACAGAACTTCTTAACGTAGAAATGCAGCCTGTTCCCAGACTGTCCACTCTGAAAATCCCTGTTTTAAAACTCATCCTACATGCCTGAGGGCAAAACAAAAATACTAAACTACAAACAAAATAAAACTTGTAAAAGAAGTTGGAAATAAGAAGTTTCTACAGTCTTCTTTTTACTGTAGATTATCCTGTGATCAGAGATTAACTGGCATTCAGAAAATGATTGTTTGAAGTTAAGCATAATACATTCCATCAGTCAAAATACCCTTCGCAAGCACCTGATATCCGCTGGGGGAGGGGGCGGAGGAGGGCATGTGACAAGAATACAGATGGTCCTAACCTTGTGGGATTCACAGTCTGATGGAGTAGAAAGTGATGAATAAATACAAATTGGGATTTGTAGGACCTGTTAGTGGCCTATGAACAAGGTGTAGTAAGCGCCCTGATGACAGAGCAATTAAATAAGTCAATTTCTGAGAAAAGGCGTAGAAAAGGGTTCACTAGAACATGATATTTAAGTTGGGTCCGAAAAAGTACATGGTACAAAAGAAGAAGAAGTGAAGTTAGGTCATAGTAGAGTGAGGACAGGCCTGTTTCACATCTAATGAAACAGTGGGAAAGAAAATGTAGAAACAGATAACAAGGCACTACACCATCTCCTTGTTTAGTAGCAGGGCAGGCCCTGGGTGTCCATGTGGTCTTTGTCCCTGCCTCACAGTATAAAAGCAGTAGCCTGGCTCTTGCTTCCCTTGACACAGCAGACTCCTCCCTCTATGGGAGGAGCCAACAGTGACCTCTGAACTTCAGCTGGACTTCTGTAAGCCCCAGCCACTCACTTAAATCCAAGATCTCATGTATCACGTGCACAAACCATTTGCTGATTCAACAACAAACCAAATAAAAGCAAGGTCACACCAGCTTCTTAGGTCCAACCTAGACAGACAACAGCTTAGGGGACAGAACAGCATGTGTAAGGACATTATAATGAGAGGGTGAGGCCTTCCAGTGGGGACTAAAGAAGAATGAGGCAGGTCCTTCTGCATTGCTAGACCATCTAGAAGTTGTCCCCTAATAAAAGGGTATAAATTGGTTTTTGCCTGACCAGGCAGGCATGCAGTAGATAGAGCATCCACCTGGGACACTGAGGACCCAGGTTTGAAACCCCGATGTCACTGGCTTGAGCGAGGGCTCATCAGGCTTGAGCATGGGCTCACCAGCTTGAGCACAGGGTCTCCAGCTTGAGTGTGGGATCATAGACATGACCCCATAGTCGCAGGTTTGAGCCCAAAGATCACTGGCTTAAAGCCCAAGGCCACTGGCTTGAGCAAGAGGTCACTGACTCTGCTGGAGCCCCCAGTCAGTGCATGTATGAAAAAGCAATCAATGAACAACTAAAGTACCACAACAACAAGTTGATGCTTCTTATCTCTCTCCCTTCCTGTCTATCTGTCCCTGCCTGTACCAGTATCTCTCTCTCTATCTCTCTTTTAAAAAAAAAGGTATAAACTGGTCTTTGATGAGAAGGTGCTGTGAGAAAGAAAACTCTAAGATAATACAGAAAGTGTATAGAAGACAGAGTAAACCAGTGGCAGGGAGACTAGTTAGGACACTAACACAATAATCTAAGATGAATGTCCAAAGTCAGGGTGCGGACATAGAGAGAAAGGAGGCAAGATGAATAGAAGAGACATTTCTATCTTGAGTTAATAGAATTTGGTTAGCAGTGGATACTGAAGGTGAGGAGAATGCACTGTCTTCTCTAACTTGGGAAATTGGATAAATGGAGCTGTCAAAATAAAATATGGGGTATATGACATGTTTGGGGAAGGCAGGAGAGTAAGGCATCCAGAACACGGTGGAAGAATCAGTGTTAGCTATAAAGAGGGACCGAGGAGGGGAGTAGGAAGGGGTGAGTTGGGCAGAGGATGGTGAGGAGGAGGGCACTGGTGGCGGAGTACCCTACATCATCATTCTACCTACTACTTGGTTGGCTTTTCCCAGTATTGTGTCGTTGGTTCTCTTTGACTTCCTCTCTCTTGCTCCCTGTGCTCATCCACCCCCATGCCTAGACCTGTATACATAATAACGTTTACATAATAACAACCCTCACATTTCTATCTCCAGTCTTCAACTCAACTATTACACAGTAGTCACCTGGATATCATCATCTGAATTTTCCATCTGTGTGGTGAATTGAGCAATTACAAAATTCAAATGGTTCTGTCTTGAATAAAAAGCTGTTTGAGGCCCTGGCCGGTTGGCTCAGTGGTAGAGCGTTGGCCTGGTGTGAGGGAGTCCCGGGTTCGATTCCCGGCCAGGGCACACAGGAGAACCGCCCATCTACTTCTCCACTCCTCCTCCTCTCCTTCCTCTCTGTCTCTCTCTTCCCCTCCTGCAGCCAAGGCTCCACTGGAGCAAAGTTGGCCCAGGAGCTGGGTATGGCTCTATGGCCTCTGCCTCAAGTGCTAGAATGGCTCTGGTTGCAACAGAGCAACGCCCCAGATGGACAGAGCATCGCCCCCTGGTGGGCATGCCGGGTGGATCCCGGTCAGGCGCATGCGGGAGTCTGTCTGACTGCCTCCCCGTTTCCAACTTCAGAAAAATACAAAAAAAAAAAAAAAAGCTGTTTGAGGTGAGAATACTATGATCCTTAGAGGAAAAGGTTGAGACACAGAAGGCACTTGTCAGAGAGTGGCTTGGTATCAATCCACTTCCATTTCTTCATTATTCCAAAACCTGGTCTCCACACTAAGACAATGGAAGGCAAAAGTGACACAGGAATTGTGCACCAAGGAAACGGATGCTGCCTGGCTTACTTGCATATGTCTTAAGTGGTGTGTGGGAGGAACGTTTGTGAGAGGGCCTTATATCCAAGGAAATATTTTTCTTCACGTTATGGTGGTTTATATAAAGGTTTGTGTTAAAATGGCTAAGAAAGATAACACGAGTGGTAAATAAGTAGGAAATTTGAGGGGTAAATGTCAGTATATTTTTATTCATTCAGATGGATTTCCATGTTTGCCTTATATATTTATTCTCAAACTCCAACAGCCCCCATAAAAGGTGTGTGGGGAGGAATGTGAGGACAAGAATTGACTATCAAATTACAAAAAAGAAAAAGGCTAAAGTAAGACCTTAAAGAAAGAAGTATTTTTAAAATAAGAACAGGACTAATGAAATAAAGCAAAATCATTCTCTGCTTTGTGTATAAAAGCATTATCTATTCTGAGATGTTATAGCAATTAAGATAATAAGAGGTGCCAGGCAGTGGCGCAGTAGATGGAGCATTGGACTGGGACATGGAGGACCCAGGTTCAAAACCCCGAGGTCACTGGCTTGAGCAAGGGATCCCTCGGTCTGCTTTAGCCCCTCAGTCAAGGCACATAGGAGAAAGCAATCAGTGAATAACTAAGGTGCCACAACAAAGAGTTGATGCTTCTCATCTCTCTCCCTTCCTGTCCGTCTCTAGTCCCTATCTGTCCCTCTCTCTGCCTCTCTCTGTCTCTGTCACAAAAGGAAAAAAAGAGAGAGAGAGAGAATAAGAGGTCATTGGCCTTCCTTATCTTCATATGTGAGCAATAAAAAATATCACAGCTTTTCTTTTATTATTAATCTTTTCCTACCTTTTAAGATTACTTCTGGTAAAAATGACTCGACTTGCTACACTCAAGAAAGCATCTTGGCTTAAAAATTATCATAACAACTTTTGTTTTTCCTATTGTGCTGCTTTTAAAGAGCAGAAACCTATATCTAGGTGTCTTCTTTTTCCACTGATGGCTGTTCTGTGAGACTTGGGTCGTAAGAGATGCATCTCCTGTGAGCCGGATGTCTGGGCAGGAGCAATCGTCCCACTTACCAGAGATTCGCTGGCACACTGGAACACGTAACAGATATACTGGCTCAGTCCAGGCTCTGGTGACTCCCGACAGATAAAGCCAAAGTGATCGACATGCTTTATGCCCTGGGGGGGAGAAGTGGGTGTTTATGAGAATATGTCCTTTTAATGAACACCATGAAATCAACATCAGCTCTATGCTTTCACACTCCCACAAATCTCCCTACAGCACTATGACAAGGGACATAATGTCAGAACAAATTTATATGGTGGCCTTTTGAGACATAAAATAAAGGGTGAGACCAAAACACTCTTTTTTATTATTATTATTATTTCAAACACTTTGTTTACTCAGGGCCATAGAAGGAAAAATATGATGGCATGATCCACTGTCTCTTGTAATAAAATTGCTGCTCAGTGTTTGCAAGTAATGGAGTTTTCAATTTATTAGTCTTAGAATGGGCAATCTGGTGACTCATCATAAATCCTGTTCTTGTCTATCTGCGGCTAAGAATCAGAAAACTATACTAACAATGTTCTAATTAAATGTCAGGCAATTCCCTAAAGTATGCATTAAGCAGCCATACCTGCTAGAAGACAAAACATTAAAGAAATGATGGAAGATGTCAAGTTATCCAAATTCATAAATCACTGTGCCTCCTGAATGCAGGCTAAAAACCCTCAGCTACACTTAATAAAAAATTCTGAATCATTTATGAATCTCAGTCAGCCTGAATACATACACACCAATTAGTTGACAGTACCATGTTATTTTAATAGCAAGCATAGGACTTTGAAAAGCTAGGTAGGCAAATATTTAAAGTTGTCCTGTAGTCAATCTAACCCTCAATTTAAAAAAAGAGTGGGGGAGCTTTGGAGTCAGAGGATTTGTGCTTCAATCTTAGTTCAGCCACTTACTATGTATGAGACATTGTGCTGGGTTGCTAATAATTACCTCTTGGGCTCCATTTCTCATTATAAAAGAGTAGTAATGGCATCTATTGTGAGAAATATTTGTGACTTGGAATTAAGAAATATCTATCATAGTTCCTAGAATGTTTGATAAATGGTAACCACTATTCTTGTAATAATAAGCTTAAGCTATCCAAGACATATGATAAAAAAAGGGAAATCAACTCTGATGGAAAGAAAAAAGTCAATAATGAAAAGTGAGGTTACAATTCATGAGGTGAAAGTCAGCTACAACTGGTACAAATCATTAGTGATTAAAGTATATCTTTTACTAGCTTAGTACTAATTACTAAGTGGGAAAAATTCATAGGACTTCACTAACTCAGTGACTTTTCAGACAGTGGCACTATTTCCAGTAAAAAAAAAACAAAAAAAAAAAAACCCTCTCTTATTCCCCATGCTTGCCTGGACACAGTCCTACAGATTCTGCAGAACAAAACATTAGTAGATGTGCAGGTGTCAAAAAGCACACCTATTCCTGAACGTGGCCACACTGTGTCAGTTCAATCTGTGGAAAGAAGTAGTAAGTGCAGGGCCACTTAATGAGGAGCAGAGGTTAACTTGACAATTACTCCAGTCAAAAGTCTTTCCACAAATTTGTTAATTTTTTTTTTCTGTACCAGAATGTCAGAATAGAAAGCTCACTTTAAAAAATAATAAAAAGGCAAAGCAAAAAATTACATTTGAATTGCTAGCTTTACATATTTGCTTTGGTTGGTTCTCCCTCCTCCCTTTATTTATTTACTTTTTCCTCTGGGTGTTCAATGAGCATTGCCGGGTTTCTTACTGAAAGGCTTGGGGACTGCGGGGCTGAGAGGCACTTTCCAGGATGATTCTCCATGCTCTGGCTGCAACAACTACACTGGTTTGTACAACACCCTCTTCCCAGTATTCAGCATAAGGCCCTACATGTAGAAATATCCACTTCACATTTATTGAATGACTAAGTGTTGAGATCTGTCTTAACACATCTTATTCTGATGCTCTATAGAGTAAGACACCTGCCCTCACAGAGTTTATAATCTTGCAGGGACTCCCAGGAAACAGATAATTATGAGAATGCTTAATAAATACTTTTTCTGTTAAAAAAGATAATCTTTCTACACAATTTTTTATCTTTTAAATAGGAAATTAGAAATTTGTAATATATTCTTCCTATGGAGAAATGCTTCTCTCTCTGTTACTAGAGTAGAAAATATTTACCTTTACATTATAAATTTATGTCTCCATATGACAGAACAAAATGAGACAGCATCAGCTGAGGTGAATAATCAAGATATTATATATGAAAGCTTGTCATTTTCCAAGGGAAAAAATGTCTGAATTTCATACCTATGATAATGCTAACTCCATTTTTTTTTTTTAAGACAGGGTTGATTTTACAACATTACAATATAGGAAGGGATTCTGGCCAGATCCAGGTCCCCGTGGGAACCTCTATGTCACCTTGCTAGAAAAGAACTTAATCATTCTCTATTCCAATGACCTCCTCAAAGGCATCCTTGCACTTTTAACCTGCCCATGTTTAGATTTAGATACTCTCTCAACTCCAGTATCTTCATTTTTTTCCCCCTGTGTTTACAATATATTTAGGTAGTTTTAACTTTTGGATAGATATTCCAAATTATTGGTACGGTACTTAAGACTCTACTTTGTGCCTAAGATGACTTTGTACACATTTAGCTGTATCAATTATTTAAACAATGTTCAAACGCACTGTTTGTGAATTAAAAATAAACAAAAGAACAAAAATATACCAAATTCTTCTTTTCCAAATTTAGCATTCACATTGATAGAAGTCGAAAGTGTTGGTTCCCCTTTTACTGCCTCCTACAGTGTAAAGAGCAAGCATGACGCAGTGACCCACAAGTTCCACTGCCCAAGACTTCAAGGAACGCTATCTGAGAAGGCATTTCCAAAAGAGCTCATCACCACAAAAATTCCATCAGTGGAAAGAATTTAGTGAAGTGATGCTACAAAGAGAAAGGGTTGACGAAAATGAAGACAAGGAACCTGGGCAGAATTTTGTTACTGACACAGACACAAGCATATGAATACCCTTACTTTAAGACAAATCCAGTTAAAAAATTAAAATTTAAAAAATTAAAATTTAAAAAATAGCTCAATTGGAAGATCTTTAAGTCCAGTTACTTTGTGGTTAATTTAGAAACAAGATTTAGTATAGTTGGTTTCCTCAAAACTATGATCTACTTCAATACATACCTGTGAACAAGAAGAGATATCTTTAAAATTCTTTTCAAGCACAACTGATTTAGTGTCTGGACTGATAAGGTTAATCTCAAACCGCCCAACCTTAAAAATAAGAACATTCCAATTAATTTTAACTCACAAGGACCGAACTTCTTACTTTACAATTAAGTATTCAACTAATAATATATTGATATATTCAAATGCTATATCCAGATATACATATTCACATGTGCTTCATCATCAAATCCAACATATATATATTTTTTCCTTTTATCTAAAAAAATCATAAAAATTAAGTTGATCTTAATTTATAAGATACAAGAAAACTTTTTTTTCAGATTAAAAGTGGTTCTCTTTTCAAACGAAAATGTAATCTTTCCTTACTTTGTGATATATATATATGTTTGTATGTTTCCAAAGTGAGATGCGGGGGAGAGGCAGACAGACGGACTCCCACATGTGCCCAACCAGGATCCACCTGGCACGCCCACCAGGGTGCAATGTTTGGCCCCTCTGGGGCATTACTCCCTTGCAATCGGAGCCTTCTAGCACCTGAGGCAGAGGCCATGGAGCCATCCTCAGCACCTGGGCCAACTTTGCTCCAATGCAGCCTTGGCTATGGGAGGGGAAGAGAGAGATAGAGAGAGAGGAAAAGAGGGAGGGTAGAGAAGCAGATGGGCGCTTCTCCTGTGTGCCCTGGCAGGGAATCGAACGCAGGACTTCCACAAGCTGGGCCAACACTCTACCACTGGGCCAACCGGCCTGGGTCCAACCAATATTTTTACTACAAATATGAGCTGTCTCATAATACTTCTTCCTTTTGTCTAAAAAAATCATAAAAATTAAGTTGATCTTAATTTATAAGAAACAAGAAAACTTTTTTTTTCAGATTAAAAGTGGTTCTCTCTTCAAATGAAAATGTAACCTTTCCTTACTTTGTGATTTCTAAAAATACCAATTATTTAATTAGAATTTAAAATCTGGTCAACCAAAAGATTTATCAGGGTAGGCAAAAGTAGGTTAAGTTACCAGCCATCGTTACCCAAAAAGTAAATCATAAGTAAAGATACAAAATAATAACAGTAATAATAATACAACAAATACAAATAAGTAATACAATAATTAATCAATGACTAAGAAAACAAGAATAAACTGTCTTTCGGTACTCACAACTGTAAACCTACATTTACCCACCCCTGTATTTGCCATTGGGCAGATTATTAAATTCTTTTTAATAAACAATCATTCAGAAAAATAAACAGCAAGGACTGTCTAGCTAAGAAAAAGAATAAATCCAATACCCAAAAAAGAGGGAAACAGTTAACACATCACCAAAGACATGATAGACACTTTAATTACATGTCTAGAGTTATAAAATAAAACAAAATAGAACAAAACTAACAAAGTCATGAACTTCTGATAAAGCAAATAATACACATAAGGACTGTTTACCAAATCATGCTGTGGAATTTCTTTCTCCTGGGTTTTTCACAAGTTAAATGGACAACCACTCTTTTTACTCCCCCAAGAAAACTATAATCTTACAAAGTTAGGATTAAAGAGCCTGTACAGCACTTTGTAACAAATTAAGCTCTTTTAAGTGGAACTTATTTTCTACACCCAACTTCAAAACTCTTTACAACTAAGATGTTATCTTTTACACCTATAATATGTCTTACATCAAATTATTTTAATCCCTAATCCAGTAACTCATCAGGTCTATGGTGTTTCTTTAACATTCTCTTTTGTATATAATCTCATCTGAAAATACACTAATGGGCCTCCCGGACTTTTCTTTTTTTCTCTTTCTAGAAAACTTTCTGTTCCATGTCTAATCACACTCCAGATTCACATCTTTAAATCCTCTATAAAAAGTGGCTTTCTGCAGGTATTTAAATAGCAGCAAGAACGTTCATTTAGGAATCCACCTAAGAAGGCAAGTTGCTGGTGATACCCTTTCTTTAATTTTACTGCCCTGCCCTCTATCCCTGCCCTGCTCCCTCATCCCTTACAATCCTTGCATTCCGCTTGTGCCTTCTCCACCTGCCTCATCTGCTTCCAGGTGGGGGCAGTGGGGAGGGGGATAAAAGTGAGGTTATTGCAGAATGAGCAAGCAGGAGGGGCCGAGCTCCTGGCTGCTTCTGCCTAGCAATGGATGATGACCGCCCGAACCCCCACTCCAGGGCAGCACCTGAAACAGCATGGTCCTGTTCTTCTCCGAATCCGAGGGCTGCACGTGGCTGGGCGCGCTAGCGTGTCTCCTTCGCGGCTGTGGTTTTTGGCTGTTGTCGTGGACTCTCCTTTGCAGGACTCCGGTGACGCTGCTGCACCGCGACCTGAACTCCTGCTGTTCATCAAAGCCAGAATCTTCCAAAATCCGCTCAGGGAAACACATTCGAGGGCTGGACAACGCAGGCAGGCTGGCCACAGCGGGTAAGGTAGGGTGGGTGTTGCTGACGCCATCCCCTTCCTCCAACAGAATGTCTGCGGGGGAGCTGGGGCCCCCCACTTCGAAGAGGACGGGGTCACCACCGGCCTCCGGGCCGCACTGCTCACCCTGGATCTTGAGGCGCTGCTGCTCGTGCAGGCTGAACTTTTCTATGCAGTCGTCAATGAGGCTGGACGGGGCCTTCTTGTGGGTCACTATCACCTTTCCGCAGTACAGGACTTCGAACTTCTGAGAGTTGTAGAAGGCGTCTTCGTAGTCCCTGCTGGGTTTGGCATCCTCCTTCATGGCCGCTTTAGACAGCTGCCTTATGCTGCTGATAACATCAGGAACCTAAAAAATAATTTAAAATACTCATTTTGGTTGACTAGAGATAAAGTATGTTTACCTAGGCCTGTCATCACACAGAAGTGCATTCTCCTACTAAATAAGATATAGAAAGTAACTACTGTCAGACCCTACATAAGATAAAATAAATTTGCCACACTATCAGACATAAGTCCCTTAAAAGTAAGGTTGACATTTAACGATACCAGTATTATACATTCCCATTTCAAATACATATATTAATTTTCCAAAAACAAAACCATGAGATGATAAAGGTTACTATCAACCTTTAATAAATCCTTTGAGTACTTTTAAAAAGTTATTATGAGGGTTCAAAGTTAAAATTGGGGGAAAATATTTTTTTTAAAAAGTGTAATGACTGAAAATACATACATACATACATACATACATACATAAATAAATAAAAGGTATTGTGAACCTCAGCTGAAAGGAACCAAAGTTTTAACAAGGATAAAATAAACTTTCTAGTTGAAACCAGACAACCTTCATTAGCATTAGCCATCAGGGAAAATACAAATTAAGACTATCAGGCCCTGGCCGGTTGGCTCAGCGGTAGAGCGTCGGCCTAGCATGCGGAGGACCCGGGTTCGATTCCCGGCCAGGGCACACAGGAGAAGCGCCCATTTGCTTCTCCACCCCTCCGCCACACTTTCCTCTCTGTCTCTCTCTTCCCCTCCCGCAGCCAAGGCTCCATTGGAGCAAACATGGCCCGGGCGCTGGGGATGGCTCTGTGGCCTCTGCCCCAGGCGCTAGAGTGGCTCTGGTCGCAACATGGCGACGCCCAGGATGGGCAGAGCATCGCCCCCTGGTGGGCAGAGCGTCGCCCCATGGTGGGCGTGCTGGGTGGATCCCGGTTGGGCGCATGCGGGAGTCTGTCTGACTGTCTCTCCCTGTTTCCAGCTTCAGAAAAATGGAAAAAAAAAAAAAAAAGACTGACCAGGCGGTGGCGCAGTGGAAAGAGTGACAGACTGGGACGCGGAGGACCCAGGTTCAAGACCCCAAGGTCGCCAGTTTGAGTGTGGGCTCATCTGGTTTGAGCAAGGCTCACCAGCTTGAGCCCAAGGTTCCTAACTTGAGCAAGGGGTCACTTGGTCTGCTGAAGCCCCCTGGTCAAGGCACATATGAGAAAGCAATCAGTGAACAACTAAGGTGCCGCAATAAAGAATTGATGCTTCTTATCTCTCCCCCTTCCTGTTTGTAGGTCCCTATCTGTCCCTCTCTCTGTCTCTGTCACACACACAAAAACTATCGTAAGATAACATCCCACCCATTAGAATGGCTAATGTCCAAAAGACCAAGAGCCTACTGGGATGTGGACCAACTGGAACTTTCAGGCATTGTATTCAGAAATGTACAAAGGGCTTGACCAGGTGGTAGCGCTGTGGATAGAGCCTTGGACTGGTACACAGAGGACCCAGGTTCAAAACCCCAAGGCCATGGGCTTGAGCACAGGCTCATCCAGCTTGAGTGCGGGCTCACCAGCTCGAGTGTGGGCACACTGGCTTGAGTGTGGGATCATAGACATGACCCCGTGGTCACTGGCTTGAGCCCAAAGGTCCCTGGCTTGATGCCTAAGGTCGCCGGCTTAAACCCAAGGTCACTGGTTTAAGCAAGGAGTCACTCACTCTGCTGTAGCCCCCCAGTCAAGGCACATACGAGAAAGCAATCAATGAACAACTAAGGTGCTACAACGAAGAACTGATGCTTCTCAGCTCTCTCCCTTCCTGTCTGTCTGTTCCTTTCTGTCCCTCTCTCTGTCTCTCTCTGTCTCTCTCTCTCTGTCACACACACACAAAATAATAATAATACTATATTGTATATTTGAAAGCCGCTAAGAGGAGATCTTAAAAGTTCTCATAAAAAATTGTAACTATATAATGCAGCTATTTTCAACCGTTTTCATTGCATGGCAGATACAAGCTAATTACTAAAATTCTATTGCATGCCAAAACTATATTTTTTGCTGATCTGACAAAAAAAGATATAATTTTGTTTGATTTAGAAAAGAATAACAATAACAATTACCTACCCTTTTTGCTCCAAAGTGACTTTTCAAAAAATCAAGTGCCTATACTTGTATACAAGAATTTCTGGTACCAAGAATTAACCAATAAGATGAAATATTATTGTGCAAGATGACCAATAAGATGCAACTGTATTATATGACCTATATATTTATGGTTCAAGAGAGGGCATTCATATCCAACAGCTATTATTGTTTTGGCTGTTGTTGGTTTTTTGTTTTGTTTTGTTTTTTTACAATTTAAGGGAAAAGAGATCAGTGCACTGACTAAATAGGTATTGAATGTTTTAAAAATTCTTGTGGTACACTGGTTAAAAATTGCTCATATAAGGTAATGGATGTGAACTAGACTTATTGTGCTAATCATTTTACAATGCATCCATGTATCAAATCATTATGTGTTGTATGCCTTAAACTAATACATTATATGTCAATTATATTCAATAATACTAAAGAAAGAAATGTGAGTGGATAAAATGTGGTACATTCACACAATGGAATACTACTTATCAACTCTCACCTGGTTTACTGCAATAACCTGTGTGTGTGTGTGTGTGTGTGTGTGTGTGTGTGTGTGCGCGCGCGCGCACGCATGTGCGTGTGTGAAAGAGACAGACAGACGGACAAGGAGAGAGATGAGAAGCAGCAACTCATAGTTCAACACTTTAGTTGTTCATTGATTGCTTCTCTTATGTGCCTTGATGGAGAGGGGCCTCCAGCGGAGCCAGTGACTCTTTGCTCACGCCAGTGACCTTGGCCTCAAGCCAGCGACCTTGAGCTTCAAGCCAGAGACCTTCGGGCTCAAGCCAGTGACCACGGGATCATGCTGATGATCCCCCATGCAAGCTGGCAACTCCACGCTCAAGCTGGTGAGTCTGCTCATGAGCTTGCACTCAAGCCAACAACC
Source organism: Saccopteryx leptura (assembly GCF_036850995.1). Taxonomy (NCBI): domain Eukaryota; kingdom Metazoa; phylum Chordata; class Mammalia; order Chiroptera; family Emballonuridae; genus Saccopteryx; species Saccopteryx leptura. The sequence continues at coordinate 74,752,297 of NC_089506.1, read as the reverse complement.
TCGAGGTTTCAAAGCTGGGGTTTAAGTGTCCCAGGTCAATACTCTATCCACTGTGCCACCACTGGTCAGGCTGCAATAAGCTTTTAATGAATGTCCCTTGCACCCTTCAATCTATGCTTAAACGTCAAAAGGATTCTTTTTAAAGTTGTCATGTTACTCACCTGCAAATCCTCCAAACTCCCCATTTCATTAAGGGTAAAAGACAAGATCCTTACAATGTCCTACAGGGCCCTTGCCAATTACAGATGACATACATATACATTAAATGTGCACTGTGGCTATACATTCTCTATATGATCTTTAGAGAGTCAACCTGGATTTTCATTTCTCCATCCCCACCTCATTAGCTCTGACATCACTCATTCATAATACTGCCTCTCACTCACTCGACTTCAGCCACACCAGCCTCCTAGCTACTCCTTGAATATGCCAGGAACACTCCTCTCCCATGGTCTCTGAACTCCATGCCCCTCCCCCAGAAAACTACAAGCCTCACTCTCTCACCTTATTTAAATCCATGCTCTGAAGTCACCTTGTAAGGCAGCACCCATCCCTACTCCAACACACACTCATACACACACACACAGCCAGCATTTACCTGGATTTCCCCCCCTATTTTATTACTCTGCATAAGATGTAATTCATGTACCACCTGTAAGATAAGATGATTCATGTACCACCTTTAAGATTCTGTATAATTTATTTTCTAAAATGTAAGCTCTAGGAGGGTGGTGATTCCTTTCTTCCTCCCTTCCTTCCTTATTTTTTCCTTATTGTATCCCAAGAGCCTAAAATAATTCCAGGTACATATTAGGTCCTCAATATGTATACTAGCAAAAAAACTTGTTTTGGTCATTTTTATCTTTGGAAAAAGAAGAGATCATATATTGGACATTATGATATATCTTCAAATCTTCTAGCATCAATTCTAAATCCAGAATTTCTTCCCATTTGTGTAATTATTTGGGAGACATTGCCAGAGAATTCACAATTTAAAAATCACAATAATTTCAGCTGTCTTGTATGAGTATTTCCTATGAAAAGATAAAGTCCAAACACTATATTTCAGTGACTCACTCTGAACACTTGACATGGTTCAGGAAAGAAGTCAGGTGTTTTGATTAAAACATGGTCAGCAATCTTGCTCTCTGACATTGTCTTTTTACTTTAATACCTGACAGGGTTCAAAGCTATGGAGAATGAGCTAGACTAGATGGCATTAAGCGCTGCCAAAGATAAGATGATTCTAGTGCATAAGGCAAAGCCCTAACATGGAATGATGCCTTCTTCCTCAAAAACCAGATTTTTATTAAATACTTTCCTCTGATTTTATAACCCAAGTGCTTCGAAATTTCCAAACATGTCTCTATAAGAGTACAGAATCAGAAATACTATTGGTAGGCTTATTTTGAACCTGAAGAATTTCTATCCTGTTACAAATATTTAAATTATTTTGGTGTGGTATATTTTTAATGTTAAATTATTTTCTTGTATTAAAATACACTATTCTTTTTTTTTTTTCCTGAAGCTGAAAACGGGGAGGCAGTCAGACTCCCGCATGTGCCCAAAGGGGATCCACCTGGCATGCCCACCAGGGGGCGATACTCTGCCCATCTGGGCACTGCTCTGTCACAACCAAAGCCATTCTAGCACCTGAGGCAGAAGCCACAGAGCCATCCTCAACACCCGGGCCAACTTTGCTCCAATGGAGCCTTGGCTGCGGGAGGGGAAGAGAGAGACAGAGAGGAAGGAGAGGGGGAGGGGTGGAGAAGCAGGTGAGTGTTTCTCCTGTGTGCCCTGGCCAGGAATCGAACCCAGGACTCCTGCACGCCAGGCTGACGCTCTACCACTGAGCCAATCAGCCAGGGCTAAAATATACTATTTTAATACATTACCCTTCATGTTAAAAAGAGTTAACATATCTTAATTAGTATCCTCAGCCCAGACTTCTCCCAAGACATCTTCTGTGGAATGTTAATGGATACTTCACATTAGGATGTCCAAGTCTGAGATTTGCATTACTTTTCTTTTTCTTTATTTATTTTTTTTTAAATTAAATTTAACAGGGTGACATTGGTCAACAAGAGTATATAGATTTGGGGCAAACATCTCCACATCATTTGGACAATTATGTTGTATACATATCACCCAAAGTCAAATCATCCTCTGTCACCATATATTTGTCCCTCTTTATACCCTTCTTTCAAACCCCCTATCCCCTCCCCCTCTCCCAACCTCCTGCCCCTGGTAACCATGTCCATGAGTTTCAATTTTGTACCCTACCTATGTGGGAAATCATACAGTTTTAGCTTTTTCTGATTTATTTATTTCACTCAGTATAATGTTATCAATTAAAGTTGTATTCCACCACTGAGAGTACAAATAAAGTCAATTTAACCTTAGCTGTATCACACATTTGTACTTTTTCTTTATATTTAGAGCTCTTACATGAAGAACTAATTAGTGGCTGAGTTTCTAGAGTCTCACAGGACATTCCCTGCAAGTGCAGGTAAATGCTCAACACCTGAATGTAATTCCATTAATAGCCCAGTTTATACAAGCAAAGTTCATCATCTGGACTGAACTGAGTAATATAAGCTTCCAGTAACCTGAGTTGTTGACTGCACCATAAAACACAAATTCTAGGTGCCTATAATACCTTTTCTCAGGTCCTAAGTAACCACAGCTTTCAATGACCTGGGCTGCAGAGACTTAAACTGCAACACTGATCTAACAACATTCAGCTCTGTTGTTGCTTGTCATTATATGGAAGACATATATAAAAGTATTATACAGTCCTTGTCTACACACTCAGAGCCGACACCAGATGAGTCACACTGATAAAAACAGTAAAATATCCATAGTGAGAAAGAGTTATCAGTGAACCATGAAGACCTTCTAGTGAGGCATTTATTTAAAGTAGTAATCAGAAGCAGCAGAGGAGAAATAAAATCTCTATCCAGTATTTGCACATAAAAATGATATTTTGGAAAAACACAATTCTCCCACAGGACAGTGTTAATCGGCATTATATTTCTACATATTATAATATATCTATATTATGCATTATAATATAGATACATTATAATGTATAATATATACATTATAGTGTATATCATATAATATATAATATATATACATTATAATATATATATACATTTGATTTCTTGTATGTATTGTATCTTTCAACATCTTTTCTTTTTTCTATACCATTATACCAAATGCTCTTAACTGAAAGAATGTGTTGAAGTGATTTTGAATCTTACTTAGAGCTCTTCCATATGACCTCTGGGAAAGTGTTTTGTGCTCAGAATAAGTCAGGCAACTGTCCTCAGCAAACAGGCATATAAATAGTAGTGAACAACTACTTTGTTCTCTAGGAGTGAGATAGGTTTATTAAATTCCTGCTGATAACTTAAGAGATGTGGCAGCGCCAAAATGGAGAGCCCTGGCTTTCCACTCTGCTTAGCGCTCACCCCAACTGAGAAGCGACTGTGTGTGTCTGGAACATCTCCAGGTGCTGGGGGGCGCCTCGAGCTACACACTCTGCTGCTCACTCTAGTTACTCACACTCCAGCTACAAAAAAAACCCTGCTCAGAATCCACCTACATCACACAGAGCCTGATGAGGACCTAATGGCAACTAAAGGCAAGGTTTCTATTCTGTGGCAGCACATAATCTTTAACATAAAACAAAACAACGACTATAAAACCCTACCAAATTAGAGATTGAGAGATTAATTTCTATCCCCAGCTCGGCCAGAAACTTTTGCTATTCTGCGCCCCAAGGTTTCCTGTCTGGGAAAGGGGTGGGGGTGCTAGACACACGGTCAGTAAGGTCTCAGTCACATCCAAATGCTGTGGGTTTACTTCTGTATCAATGTCACTATTGGAGCAAGGTAATATACATTAAAAGGAGATGGAAAATAATCTCTATTGTTAAGCCAGACATATTGTAACTCATTGAAATTATTCATCTCCACTGACACACAATAATCAGTTCAACAAACAATATAAAACAAACAGGGCTTTTTTCAAATGCCTCAAGGTTGTTTAGAAAAAGCACAGTGCCACCTTTAGCTAGCCCTTCGTCGTTACACTTCAGTAATCTCACTAAAAGAATTTAGATTCAATTATCAAAAATTCAGACATTAAAGCAAAAATTCAGACATTAAAGATATTAAATCTTACTCTAGTTGAAAAGACATTTTCCATTAGAACCGTGAATGCCATGCTGTTATCCTTCATTAATTATCATAATTATTTACCATACTCCAAGCACTTCAGTGGTATTGTAAAAATCACATTTTGCATGACCTAAGAAGCAAATGCTACAATTACAACAACTAGAACACAATAATGTTTAAAGAATCAAACACAGGATAAAAATCTAGGTCATTAAAAGCACTAAGGAAAGATAATAACCTTAACTCAGGAAACCAGTTGAAAATCGTTCTCCAAGAGCACTGTATAAACCAAACTGATGTAATCCTCAGTATTAGCCTTCTCTCGCACTTAAGAAATTCTCTTTCTTTTTAAATAAGTCAGCAGCAATTTCATTGTATGTGTTGAAAGTCCATATTATCGTTATGCAGCCAATTATAAAACCTTCCAGGAATAACCGTTATTGCTTCAAAAGCAAAGTATTTCCTGACTCTGCAGTCAGGAAACACCCTTATTGTTCAGGAGTGAAGGACAGAGAGTTAGCTTTCTTTAAAAAGAACATTTAAATTTTGATAACTATTGTCTTTGTTATGCTATTTAAATAATCACAAATTCCCAATATTAATTAATAATGAAAATATTAATCTACAGCACAATGGCTTTTCTCTTCATAGACTTCATTGATAAACAGATGAACCTCAGCCAGCATTTAAAAATGGATACAAATACAAATGTGAGAATAAGCTGCTTAAAATATATTTAAATTAAAAAAATTTTTAAACCTGGGTAAATCCTTTTACAATTGATCTGACCTTAACTGCTTGATTGCTTATTAGTCTCTTTACAACAATTAGAGCAAGCACAGCAAGATATAGATAAATACAAAAATTAAAAGAAAAAAAGAGAGAAAAGGTAAAATTTTTCTGAGGGAAACACTACTTAACATTTCAAGTAAACTGAAGAAAACTGCCTCATGAGAAGAACTAACAATTTAATCTAGTTCCCAATCAGACAGATACAGAACAGAAAACAAATAGATTTGCTTTGGAAGTAACCAGTGCCTTAAAGGGAAGATTGGCTTCTTTTCCAATTATGTTTTACTGAAACTATGAAGATCAGCTCAGCATTTGAGAAAAGTCTAATTTTGTCATTTAGTGTTATAATTTCTACGTATTTGGTTTTTTAAGTCTCATCCTCAGCCACTGGAAAGTGATCAGAAGCACACAAACATCACGAAATAGCTCACTCACATTAAGGAGTTACCAGAGAGAGACCCCATGAGTTTTTCCAATCCCACTTACTTTGGTATCACTGTCATTTTTTTTTGTTTTTGTTTTTTGTTTGTTTGTTTGCTTTTTTTTACAGAGACAGAGAGAGAGTCAGAGAGAGGGACAGATAGGGACAGACAGATAGGAAGGGAGAGAGATGAGAAACATCAATTTTTCATTGCGGTTCCTTAGTTGTTCATTGATTGCTTTCTTATATGTGCCTTGACTGCGGGCCTTCAGCAGACTGAGTAACCCCTTGCTCGAGCCAGCGACCTTGGGCTCAAGCTGGTGAGCTTTGCTCAAATCAGATGAGCCCACGCTCAAGCTGGCGACCTCGAGGTCTCGAACCTGGGTCCCCTGGGTCCTCTGTATCCCAGTCTGATGCTCTATCCACTGCACCACCACCTGGTCAGGTGCACAGTCAGTCATTTTTAAGGTGAGTAAAAATGACAATCTTAATAGAAAATAAAAATGATTTTTAAACCATTTTTACTTTTATCCAAAAGTACTTCAGCAATTCTTTCTATTTAGTTAAAAATATAAATAATTATTTTAACAAAAATATTGCACAGTAAAAAAAAAAAAGTAATTTTCCCTAGGTCTAGATTCTAAATTGACTGGAGTAATACAGTGATTTTAAAATTATAAAATTTTAAAACTAAAGATGCACTATCTCGTTTCACAGATGTGAAAACAAAGCGTTTACATCAAAAGTTAAGCCAATAAAGAAGAAAATAACTAGATTACAAGAAGTGAGACTATCCAGAACCAAAGAAAGCAGAATATCTCTGTGACTTACTTCACAGACACACAAGTTACTGGTCTCTTGGGCCTGAGCCAAAACAGTTTCCTCTCAGATATTCTCACTTTCCTCCAAACTCGTTTTTGGCTCAGCAACTGTAACTGCTGCTTTCTTGGTGGCTTCTGAGTTAGCACAAGCATCAGAGAGAGAAAGTCCTTAAACCTTTCAGCTAAGTGCTCCCCTCCCATTCCCTTTGAATTCGTTCCCTGGAAGATACGACCTGTGCCTTGATGACCATTTAAAATAGCAAGAGTGCAGTGGTAGAGCGTCGGCCTGGCGTGCAGAAGTCCTAGGTTCGATTCCTGACCAGGGCACACAGGAGAAGTGCCCATCTGCTTCTCCACCCCCTCCCCCTCTCCTTCCTCTGTCTCTCTCTTCCCCTCCCGCAGCCGAGGCTCCATTGGAGCAAAAATGGCCTGGGCACTGGGGATGGCTCCTCGGCCTCTGCCCCAGGCGCTAGAGTGGCTCTGGTCCCAACAGAGCGGGACGCCCCGGAGGGGCAGAGCATCGCCCCCTGCTGGGCAGAGCGTCGCCCCCTGGTGGGCGTGCCCGGTCCAGCGTATGCGGGAGTCTGTCTGACTGTCTCTCCCCGTTTCCGGCTTCAGAAAAATACAGAAAAATAATAATAATAATAAATAAATAAAATAGCAAGAGTGGTCATATATAAAATATATGAGAGTAACTCACAGAAAAAACATGGGGACTCATGCAACTGGACCACGAGAATGGAATATCCCCAGTAGCAGCCGAGTTAAGTGCTACAGGAAAAGATGAGTACAAGACAGAAGACAGGGGCTGACAGAAGTCACATGGTGACTGGTAGGTAAGACCCGAACTTTACAAATTCTCTTTCAAAAGCAGAATCATTATTTTTAAAGTGGATTAGTCTACAGTGTGGCATATTAGAAAAGGACATAACATGCAGTTAGAGGTCTTAAGTTCAAAGCCCTATTCCAATATCCATTATTGTCTATAGAAAAGACACCATAACCTCCCAGCTTCTGGTCTTTTTCTTCTGTAAAATGGGAACCACAATGTTTACTTCGGAGGTAAGCTGGGGAAATTAAGTTAAATGTGTAAGTGTGCTGACACACTGCTGGGGTAGTGAAAGCACTCAATGTTCAATTAAACCTGACTAGGTGGTGGTGCAATGTATAGAGCACAGACCTGGGATGCTGAGGACCCAGGTTCAAACCCGAGGTCACCGTCTTGAGCATGGGATCATAGATAAGACCCCAACATTGCTGCCTTGAACCCAAGGTTGCTGGCTTGAACAAGGGGTCACTGTCTCGGCCGGAGCCCCTAGTCAAGGCACATATGAGAGAGCAATCAATGAACAAATAAGGTGCCCCAATGACAAAGTTGATGCTTCTCATCTCTTTCCCTTCCTGCCTGTCCTTGTTTGTTTCTTTCTGTCTTTCTCTCCATCTTTCACTAAAAAAAAAAAAAAAAAAAACAAAGAAAACAAACAAAACTCTCAGCAAACTGGAAATCAAGGGGAACTTCCTCAATTTGATTAAGGTTATCTACAAAAAATGTAGAGCTAATATTACACTTAATGGTGAGAAACTCAAAGCTTTCCCGCTGAGATCTTTGTACAAGGCAAGGATCAGATACCCAGTAAAATCACTATTCCATTTCAACATCACACTGGAAGTCCTTGCTAATGCAATAAAGAGAAGAAAACTGAAGGTATAAAGATCAGGAAGGAAGGAATAAAACACTTTTAGTTCTCAGATGACATAATTATGTAAAAAAAACCCTGAAAGTAACAATAAAATAAACTCCTAGAACTAATAAATGATTGTAGCAAAGTTGCAGAATACAAGGTTAACATACAAAAGTCAATTGCTTTGCTATCTGCCAGGAATGAATAAACAGAATTTGAAATAAAAAACACAATACCATTTACACTAGCATCCTCAAATATAAAATACTTAGTTATAAATCTAAGTATTTATGTACAAGACCAACATGAAGAAAACAATAAAGCTCTGATGGACATAATCAAAGAAAAACTAAATAAATGAAAGATAGTCCATGTTCATCATTAGGAAGACTCATTATGTCCCCATATCAGTTCTTCCAACTTGATCTACTGATTCAATGTAATTCAAGTCAAAATCCCCAACATGTTAGTTCATGAATATTGACAAACTGATTCTACAGTTTATATGAAGAGGCAAACATCTCAGAATAGCGAACACAGTACTGAAGGAGAAGAATAAAGTTGAAGGACTGACACTACCTGACTTCATGATTTACTGAAAAGTTAACTTAAGACAGTGAGGTCTGGGTAGAAGAATAGACAAATAGATCAATGAAATAGAAACTACAGCCCCAAAATAGACCCACTGATCTCTGACAAAGTAAATAAAGTCAACTGATCTCTGACAAAGTAGCAAAAACAATGCAATGGAGCAAAAATAGTCTCTGGAACACATGCAAAAAAATAAAAATTAACTAAAAAATAACTCAAAATGGATTCTATACCTATCTGTAAAATGCAAAAATATAAAATTTCAGGAAAAAAAACTAGATAATCTTGGATATAGTGATGGCTTCTTAGATGCAACTTACCAAAGACACAATCCATGAAAAACATAATTCATAAGTAGGCTTCATTAAAATTTAAAACTTCTGTTCTGCAAGAGACAGTCTCAAGAGAATGAGAAGATAAGCCATAGACTGAGAGAAAATGTTTGCCAGAATACAGTCACACGAAAGATATACAGAACTCTCAAAACTCAACAATAATAAAACAAACACCAATTCAAAATGGGCAGAAGGCCTTAACAAACACTTTATCAAAGAAGACTTACAGATGGCTAATAAGCATATGCAAAGATGCTCCACATCTTATGTCATCAGGGAAATGCAAATTCAAACGAGATCCCACTCTCCACCTCCTAGAATGGCGAAGTCTAGCACACTGCCAACACCAAATGCTGATGTGGACGTAGCGCAACAGGAACTTCCATGCACTACTGATAAGGATGAACATGATACAGCCACTTTGAAAGACAGATATTTTTTCAAGATAGTTATAAAACTAAAAATACTGGTTTCTCACAAAACTAAACACACTCTTATCATTTGATATAGCAATTCATGTACCTTGGTATTTACTCAAAAACTTATAGCCATACAAAAACCTGCACATACATGTTTACAGAATATTTATTCAGAATTTCCTGTTCTTGGAAGCAACCAAGATGTCCTTTAAGTACATAAATGGATAAACTGTGGTACATCCAGACAACAGAACATTATTTAGCACCAAAAAAAAAATGACCTACTGAGCCATGCAAAGACATGGGGGAACTTTACATGCATATTAATAAGTGAAAGAAGACGATCTGAAAAGGCTATATATGATTCCAACTATATAAATCCTGGAAAAGGCAAAACTGTAGAGACAATAAAATGGAGAGGGGGGCATGGCGAGGCAAGACACAGGAAACTTTAGGGCAGTGAAAATACTGTGTATGATGTTATAGTGATGTATCTATGTCATCATACATTTGTCCAAACCAAAAGAGAGTACAACACCAAGAATGAACCAACTCTAAGGGAAACTGTTTACTTCGGGTGGTCATGATGTGTCAATATAGGTTCACCCTTGGTAACAAATGCAGAATTCTTGTTAGTCATACTAATAACTTGGGGGCTTAGGTATTTGGGAAATGTGTGGTGGCGGCCGAGGTATTTGGGAAATCCCTGTATCTTCCACTCAATTTTGTAATGAACTCTAAATTGCTCTAAAAAAAAGTCTACCAGAAAAACGCATGCGGTTCAACACATTTGTACTTACTCCAAGAAACGCTAGAGGGAGCTTTCCCACATGAACTAGTTTACCTAAGCAAAAAAAAAAAAAAAAAAGAGGCTTTTTTTTTAAGTTTTTTTTTTAAATTTTATTTATTCATTTTAGAGAGGAGAGAGAAAGGAAGAGAGAGAGAGACAGAGAGGGAGAGAGAGAGAGAGAGAAGGTGGGGAGGAGCTGGAAGCATCAACTCCCATATGTGCCTTGACCAGGCAAGCCCAGGGTTTCGAACCCACGACCTCAGCATTTCCAGGTCGACGCTTTATCCACTGTGCCACCACAGGTCAGGCAAAGAGGCTTTTTATAATACTAAAAATGCCACACCTTATAAAATATTATTACTACTGCTCCCATTTTAGGCTTATAAAGTTAATCACTGGCAAGTAAATTAACTGGAATTTTAACTGATTAGACAAGTTTGGCAATAAAATTAGTTAATAAAGCTAGACTGAAAAAAAATTAGAGTATATCAAGATAACCAGCATTTGATAACATTTCATCTGTTAGATATTTTTATACAGGACATAATAAATCTAGTAAGAACATATGTTTTGGTCCTTTATCATGATCCATGAAAGTATAAAGCCATCCAAACAAAATGCTAAAACTAAGTAAGCAATTTTAACTTATGAAATGTCTAAACTCATGAGAGGAGAACTATTCCAACAAGGCCAGTTGTGAAATGGACTGGGCCTTGGAAAAGAAGGCAAGGGAGCGAAGGCCAAGCCCAGAGGGACCTGGACACGACAAGCTCTGGCTGAGATCAGTAGATAACGCTGTAATATTATCAGGAAGCAAAAAACACCACAGATTTCCCAGAAACCTATTTTCGTCCTGGCTTTCTCTCTTACTTCAGATATTTATACCACCAGAAGAGATTTTTCACCTTGCAAATGAAAATAACAACACTGTCGAGCTTTCCTATTCAGCGACACCAAGTTTCTTGCGCACATTATCATTACCCACACAATACGCAAATCTCCCTTCTCCTAAGAAGAAATGCTCTAACTGCCCGCTACCCAAGGAGAGAAAGAAAAACACACGTTCACCTCTCTCTAAAATTAGGCTGGAAGAAGACTATGGCAAGCAACCAGATGCCTCATCTCTGACGCGGACTTGCCCTTTCTGTAGACGAAGGAAAAGCAGTCTCCACATAGAAACTGTTCACAATAGAGCTCTACACTGCACCAACCGCAGCCCTTCCCACACAATTAACCTCCTGCCAACACAGTCAAGTCATGGAGTGTGCATGATACAGTTACTCCTAGTAAAATAAAAAGTGAACACAATGAAAAACTGCTGCAAGACTTGCCTTTCTAGCTTTCATTCCTTCTTCCTGTTTGCAACTAGGATGAATATTACCTAGAGAAGTTTCTGGTCAGAAAAGACTTTTTTCAGAGCTGATACCAGCTGTTTAAAGATTTTCTTCCTTGTTCACTAAGTAACAAAGCTCCCGCCCCCCACTCCCCTTCTCTTGTGTGGTCTAGTTAAAGGATACCAGGGGAAAGCATATAATGATTTAGATGACTCAAGCACCCCATTCCCGTCATCTTTCACTGCAGAAAACAACGAAAAGCTTTAGCCTTTGAGAGTCCTAGAGAAAGAATATATTCCTTCTATGCGCTCCACAGACATCTGACTTGAAACCACATTAATGAATGTAGTAATTGTAAAGCAATAAGCCTCTACCTTTGAAGTCTCTGTAATGTCACCACACTGCTTAAAAGCAACCTGGAAGGGTGCATTGTCACGACAAGGCTTTGCCCAACACAAACCAGGCCCTGCCCACCCTTGGTCGTGCATTGTGGACAGAGATCTCCTCTCCCTTTCAACAGAACTCAATTCATGGGAGTTCTGTTCAATTTCCTAATCTTTTATGATGAGGTTTTCAGGTAAACTGGTAACTCAGAATAACAAAGCCCACTCCAAAAGGTATTTTTACTTATCAACTTTATGTATGTCAAGCATTTAAATGCCAAATTTTAATTCCCTGAAGGAAATTCTCAATTTAGAATTTTAAATAGAATGTGTAGCAACAAAATATTTCTCATGATGTAATAGCCTTAATTTTCTAACACCCAAAGGCTTGCTCATATCTATACTAAATGGATTAATGATTACAACAATGCTTCAATCAACATGTGAAGATAAAAAAAAAATTTAAGGCAATCTATTCGGTGGCTACTAATAATTAGCCTGTACAATGTAAATGTAGCCAGAATTCATTTTCATTAAAATTTCCAAAAAATAGATCTGAGAGCTGTGACTTGCAAAAATTCACAATTTCAATGTCAGAGAGCAAATTAAAAACAAATTTGCAGCTTTTGGGGGTTTTTTACCCCCACATGTGGATGCTTTCAAGAAAGAATATGATTCTTAAATCGTGTGAACAACTCAACTGAAACAGTTACTGTTTTATCTAGATAGCATCCACCTAAATTAGAACAAATTGCTCTGGTGGATACAGCTAATTCTTGCACCATTCCCCTCTCCCAATCTCACCACCCCCACAAAGTAGGCCACAAGGAAGGACATGAAATCCAAGCTGGACCAGTGGCAGATAGAGAGCTGGGCATGGGACCCAAGTCAGGTCAATCTGAGTCACTCCCTGACATTTTTCACAGAAGATGAGACAGACCTGCCCACCATCTGAGGTCCCCAGCTGATGAGGAAGTTAGTCTGGCACCACAGGGGCCAGCTCCATTCCCTGAAGAGAGCCAGCCTGGAGTAACAAAAAATAAAAACTAGAGGAAGTAAGTATTAAAACCAAGATGCAGAGAGAAAGAGTCCTTCCTGGTAGGTCAGATCTCTGGTTGTAGACAGCCTTGGAAGTACGTCTTGGGAGCTCTAGGTCTCCAATTCCGGGGGGTCACTCAGGATCCTTTCATGGGTGGCGGTTTTCACCCTGGCCTCTGAGGTCCTAACTAGTGGCCAAGTCTATGAGAATCCCTGATATTGGTTCCAACTGAAACCCAAAACAGCAACTGGTTCCACAAAACACAAGTTTATTTCCCTCTCATACTCGTCCAGTGGGGTGCAGGGCTGTTTTGGTATTGCATCATGCCACAAATCTCAAAGATGCGGGTCTCCAATATCTTCCTGTTTTGGACTCAATCCTATTGTCCAAAACAGTGTCACTGTACTCCAGGCAGTAGGACGTGAAGAAGGAATGAATAAAGAGAAAAAGAGAACAAGGGACACCCCCTCCCTACCTCACCATGCGGCGCACACACACCACACACTGGATACTCTCTTTCTTAAGGAAGCTGTCACACAAAAATCTACTTACACCCCGCTGGCCAGTACTGGAGGAATTCCCAGCAGCAAGAGAAGCTAAGAAATGTAGCCCTAACTCTGAACGGGCATGTACTCAGTTCAAAATTCCATCACTAAAACAGGGAGAACAGACATCAGAAACAGCTAGGCATTCCTGTCATAATTGTCAATGACTCATCAGGAAAAAGGCATCAGTCAGAGTTCTTCAACGAAGAAAACCTGGAGATAGGTATAAGTCAGAGTACTTAAATCATATAATGTGTAGAAGAAGAAAAAAGGACTGCGTCAAAGCTGTAGAAATATGTACTTCATAAAGATAAGACTAGACTAGGTGTTCCCCAAAACACCTAAAACCAACCCTCATGGGACTATAGTTTCTCATTCAAAGATAATAAAACACTTCTGACGGTAATGCAGTTAGCTACATAACAGTCATCACTGAAATCTGTAAATACTTCTAAATGGAACCACATTAGCATGGTAATCTTTAAGTCAACGTTTACATCTATATAGAGACACAATGGGGCAACAACCCCTAAATAACCACCTAACACTTATTTCGACCTGTAATATGCCCCTGCATATAGTATTCTGGTACAGTCACAAAGGAATGAAACTAGTTAATAAATATAATTAAAATTAAAAATTTAATTATGTGTTATCTTGGAAACTACAGATTCAATTCATTCCAATAGACCAAGCACAGGAACATTATCACCTTTTAAACCAGCATCTTACTACAAGAATGTATGAAGCAGCTGAACATGAACTGTGCTTTCTGTAACTTCTCATTTTAATCATTTGGGGTGTGTGCATTATATACATCTCTGTCTTCATAAACAGTATTACTAGACGTAATGTAAATATTTCTGTCTGTTGTAAGGTGTGAATATCGTACCGTATTTCCCCATGTATAAGACGCACCCTTTTTCAAAAAATTTGCAGTCTAAAATCTGGGTGCGTCTTATACAGTGGTTGTGGCATTTCAAATGCCATAGATGGAACTGAGGACAAGGCAATATATGAAGACAGTGATTTGTCATCAGACACAGATGAGGACAAGCTAATGGATGGAAGTTTTGACAGTAATGAGGAGTTGTATGAATCTTATGATGAATAAAACTTTAGTTCAATAATATTTTTTTTCAAATTTTGGGCCCCAAAATTAAGGTGCATCTTATACATGGGAGTGTCTTAGACATGGGGAAATATAGTATCTTCAGTGCAACACAATAGGGTCCGCTAGTACCTAGCCAACTGCTAAATTAATATAAAAAACTAGTTGCACCATAAAGAACCTTCAACTTCAAACATTGGGAGGCGGTTGTCAAATACAGCCCCCCTATTACTTCCACAATACAGAGCGTTTTATAACAGCTGGAGGTCAATAAGAATAACTGTTATAGCCATCTGTTTACTTTTGTAGACTCTGTTCTCCAAAACTATAGAAGAGGTGTGATATATAAATTACTTTTTGATTCTTCACTAACTCCATGCTTGTTTCTAGAAGAAAATGTCTTAGTAATTTTCTTTAATATACTTTTATTTCCTCTTGTATATTGTTTTTTTCATTAAATTTATTGGGTAACACTGGTTAATAAAATTTGATGATACGTTTCAAGTATACGATTCTAAGATACATCATCCGAATACTGTATTGACCACCCAAAGTCAAATCTTCTCTCGTCACCATATATTCGATCCCTTTACCCTTTATGTCCCCCACTACCCCCTTGCCTCTGGTAACCAGCAACTGTTGTCTGTATCTATGACCCTGATGAAAAATGGTAACCAAAAGGCCTAATTGCACCATTATTTGATACAAATATCCAGTGATAGGATTCAAATAATTTAACAATGGGTTCTCTGCCCTAATGACCATTTTAAGTATGAAAAAATGATATACCAAAAGGTAGTTTAATATTTCATGCATTTAATACTTAAATAGAATAAAAGAGGTATATAAAACTAGATTATGTTCTAAGAAAGTTTTAAAATATTAATGAAAAATATTAAATAATAACTGACAAAAATTAGTAAAACTGTTATTTAAGCTATTTCCATATTGCTTCTTTATTAGGGTCCTCACTTGCAATTTTTTTACCTATGGATCAAATGAACATTACTACAGGCACTTAGACTACGCTATTGCACAGATGAATGTTAAAAAAGAGTAAAGAATGTTAATTTGTGATTTCCACATTGGGCGGCTGCCCAGGTGCCCACCTTTGAGAGAACCCTGATTACAGGTGCCATTTTAACAACCAGTTCGCCAAACTCAACAAAGAATTAGGTATTGGTTCTGCCGAACTGAGCAAACCGGCTGAATCCAACCACTGCAGATATCACTGCACCATCCCATGGGCACTACAACTGTTTCTTCAAACACAGATGAGCAAAAACAAACACATTCCCTGACTCTCCAGCCATTCAAGTATAATTTCACTGATAAAGACAAGTCAGAACTTGCAAGAATTTAAATTATGATAGTATTTTAATAATATTGTGTTATATTAAAAACATTGCTTGTTTCACTAAACCAGGCCTAATAGAATTCACTTGGGAACTTACTACAATAAATACATAAGAGTAGCATGCAATTGTGTATTAAAAACATGCAAAACTGAGGCCCTGGCCGGTTGGCTCAGTGGTAGAGCGTCGGCCTCGCGTGCAGGAGTCCCAGGTTCGATTCCCAGCCAGGGCACACAGGAGAAGCGCTCATCTGCTTCTCCACCCCTCTCCGTCTCCTTCCTCTCCGTCTCCCTCTTCCCCTCCCGCAGCCAAGGCTCCATTGGAGCAAGGTTGGCCTGGGCACTGAGGATGGCTCTGTGGCCTCTGCCTCAGGTGCTAGAATGGCTCTGGTTGTGGCAGAGCGACGCCCCAGATGGGCAGAGCATCGCCCCATGGTGGGCATGCTGGGTGGATCCCAGTCGGGTGCATGTGGGAGTCTGTCTGACTACCTCCCCGTTTCCAACTTCAGGAAAAAATTAAAATAAAAAAAAAATAGAAAGATTAAAAAAACCCATGCAAAACATACTTCCTTTTTATTAATTTGTGAAAGAGAGAGATAGGGAGGGAGGTAGAGAGAGAGAAAAACACTGATCTGTTGTTCCACTTAGTTGTGCACTCACTGGTTCCTTCTTGCATGTGCCCTGACTGGGGATTGAACCCACAACCTTGGCATATTGAGACATCACTTAAACTAGCTGAGCAACCTGGCCAAAATATACTTCTAATTGATATAAACAATTTAATGTTTTAAAGTTTCTCTTTTGAAACATAAAAATCTTATGATAATTTGATGTCATATCTTAAAAGTTTCATAAATTATAATTATTATAATATGCTAAAGAGCAACACTATAGTTATATCCAACATTTTGTTGGTGAAAAATCCATCCACATGATTTTACTCCTTATCCTTTGTCCAACCTTAGCCTGTTTTCCATATATCCCAATTTGTATAAAAAATTCATCAATATATTTTAAATTTTATTTTACTAAAAGTTGATTGAAATTATTTAACATTTTATATGCATACTAAATCTATTAAATGTAAATTGTTTTCAAGTGATTAGCATATGAAAAATATTACAAAAAATCAACTACTCATTCTTCTGTTGTTTCTTCTCAATCCTTCGATTTTTATAAAACTATGTATTTAGAAAAAGAAAAATAACAAAAATATCACTGCACTAATTACCTAATAATGAGAGAAAATAGTAAGTAGTGGAAATGATTCATGATGGTGATCAGTGACATTAGAAATTTAGGGATTGCAAAAAAAAGATATCACAATAATATAATAATAGCTTAAGAATGACAACCAGAGCTAAGACTTTTACATTCATTAATTCCCACAACTCTCCAAGACAGGCTCTATTTAACCCCATTTACAAAAATAAAATGTGGACTATCTTCTTGATTTTTCTATAATCTAAATGTGTTCTAAAAACTAGTCCATTAAAAATAATAAATTGGAAAAATGATCAGAGATGCCATAAGTGTCTAAAGTTTAGAAGGTGCAGATAAAACGAATGTACAATTTAAGAGACTAGTAAGGTTTTTAATACACATTAGAATTTCTGCAGTACTTTGCAAGCCTTCATCTTTTAAGCTTCTGCAAAACTTTCTCAAGGTTTCCTATATGGAAGCTTTACTATTACTGATGCTGACTGGATCCATTTATTATTTAACAAGTTTTAGCTTCTACTGTAAGGAGAAAATAAATTTAGGGTTTTAGAGCACTTTTTTAAAAGTTTATGCATTTCAATCATATAACACCATAATTGAATTTAACATTTGAAGAGCTCACAAATATTCTTTATAAATTACTCTGTAAGTAAATAAGAAAATGAAAATCCAGAGAAGCTAAATGAATTGCTCAAAGTCACAAAGCTAAACCATTATTTGATTTACACAGATGTAAATTTTTATACACACACAGAGCTCTTCAGCATACCTCCTTTTGAAGAATGTAAATTGCCAGTGCTCAATGAAATCAACACCTTCAATACCAAATATTACCATGTATCGGTGTATATTCATTTGTATAACAATGCTTTTAAAGTCTGCCAACCCCACTGAATTTTAAGGAGTATGACAGCAGGACAGTGTCTATCTGGTTCACTACGACACCCCTGTGTGCCACAGTGCCTGAGTTCAGTGTTCAATAAATATTTGATGACTGCATGAATCCTTTTGGAATTCAACAACAGCCTCTTATGTAATATGGAATCCCATATACCAAAATGTCTATTTGACTTACACCTATTACAAACATAAAGCCTACCAAGGTGCTGAGCAAAGAGTAAACACAGAAGATATATTAGATGGCTAATTGATATTAGAAGTCGTTGGGGCCTTAATATAGTCTCATTTCAGAAAATGATTCATCAGCTATAAAGAGTATCCTTTCACTCTCTGGGGTCAGACAAAGCTGTTTCCAGTTGACCCAATCAACTAAACACATTTATCATTCCTGATAAAATTACAACAGCCAAATGAAAGCCAGTGTGTTCATCCCACTTTTTTATTAAACTGCAGATACTTTTTTTAATTGAATTTTTCGGAGTGACACTGGTTAAACATTATACAGGCTTCAGGTGCCTAATTCTACGACACATCTCTGTACTCCATATTATGTTTCACCTCTGGAAGTCAAGTCTTCACCCATCACCATTTATTCCCCCCTATACCCTCACCTGCCCCAACTCTCCCCTCTCCTACCCCAGGAATCACCACACTGTTGTCCAAGCTCATGATTTTTTCTCTTTTTCTTTTTGTCCTTTTTTGCTCAATCCCTCTATCGCCTTCATCTAGTCCTTCAACAACCCCCCCCCCCCCAAACACACATAACTGTCAGCCTTCTCTATAAGTCAAAAGGCAGACACTTTTCAATCTGAGAAGTCTGTCTAGGTAAGATAAATATAAGTCTTAACTAGATAAGATAAATATAAGATACTTTTTATTAAATCTTCAAGGGATGTATGATAACTTATAAACAACCAACTTTCCTGCATTTATTAAGTAGAAATTATCTCCCTCCCACCCATGGCACAGAGCAGGCACTCAGTAAATATTCATTGAATAAACTGCTAAAACATTTTGTTTTTATCTTCATGGTACTCATTACATTGTGACTTGTATATAATTTGGTTTTTGCTCCTGTGGCTCCTACAAGATTCTAAATTCCTTGCTTGGTACTCTTTCTTACTCATTATGTCTTTTCTGGGCGCACTGTTTCCCTGAACTATTCTTTCCTATCTCCTATTCTCCAGCTCTTAAACCATTTCTAACCTTATCTCCAGGACGCTAACAGACTCCTTTCTGCATCAAATCAACCTGACAGTAACTCTCCAGTTCCTCAAAAATTATACTTCAATTTAGCGACATAAAAAGATCAAGGGAAAAAATAGTCTTAAAACGATGTTATTACAAAAGGTAAGAACATGGACCCAAAGATTTAAACATTTAATTATAATAAAAGGTTTCTTCATGCAGATACCAGTTAAATGGTTTTCTAATAATTAATCTACAAGTTTGTGAATTGACTTAGAAAAAAATGGGGAAAGAGTATTCCTTCAATGTTTCTGAAATAAAACAAATAACAATTATATATATTTTTAAAACTCTAGTTATGGTTAAAAGAACCCAAGGAATTATCTTTCAGAAACCACCTTGTCTTTATTAAATACTCCTAAAACTTTTGATGGCCTATAAATATTGGAAAAACACATATGCTTGCTGTTAGCCTAGTGAATAGAATGTGAAGAACATAAAAACATGACTAATAAATCTTCCATGCAAACTGCCTCCAGGGCACATCAGTAGATGATGGAAAGGTCCTTGGAGAATTGAAACAAGTGAGAAGAACAAAGCCACACTGCTCCTCAACCTGGGGCCCTTTTGACTTGGGAGGCTCTTTTGCCCACTTGGTTTCTGCAAGATAACATCATTCTTCTCAGGGAAATTTCCCTCCATCGCCCTTTCCAACTGCTGCCCAACCCAAAGCCCAGGAGCAGCATCCACCAGGCCCCTCCAAATCACCCACAGACACAGCGAACCATAGTTAGTAACCCAATGGCGTTTCTCTCTCCCACAGATGTCTCCAGCCTTTTTATCTATTCCTGGCACAAAGCATAGCACATATGGCTCACACTCAATATATGTCTGCAAAATGAATGAATAAATGAATGAGCAAACAAATAATCAAAGAGAAAATGGTTCTGCTAACTTTCCTAGAGCAGAACACTGCAAAGTTTCTTGCCTGAACCCAGACTGTTTTCATTTGGGAAAATAGTACTAATCAAATTATGAATGCCACCTAAAAGCTCTAAAAACAAAAGCAGATAAGGGCCTTTCCATAACCATCACTAATGTAAATAAATACTGGACAATTTATAAATGAATACTGGGTAAAGATAGCTCTTTGTAAATAATGTTTGCTGTGGACTAACTGTGCACACTTCCTAGATAATAACAGTATTTACTTTGTGCATTTCCTGAATAATTTATTGAGTACTTATTATGTACCAGAGACTGTTCTCAATGCTTTATATATTTTATCTCCTTCAATCCTCACAATCATCCTTTGAGGTAATTCTATTATGATTCTCGTTTTACTGATAAGAAACTGCCATAGATTCTGCAAATTTGCTTAACACACTCACTAAATCATGCTAACCACACCAAGAAAATGAATGTGACAATTTCCAAACTTGAGAAAAAGATGAGATCAAAGAAACTAGAGATCAAATACTGGTTTCTGTGACAGCATTTGCCAATAAAGCCGCCATGTCCTGATATGATATTAAACAGTTTACAGTATTTTTACAAACATCCTCAGTATAATTCTGCCTCAAAGGCTTATTCATAAATAGTAGGTAGAAAACCAAAGGAGTAGTAACATTAATATACAGCTGCATTATCAAATCTCTAATATCAACACCTACTGGGTCAAACAACCAGTAACCCCATCTTAAATATGTACATTCAAACTGCCATGCTAAATTGTTGGGCAATAAATTTGGACCACAAAGTGTAACTAATATTTTTTTAAGTGAAAGAAAGGGAGATAGAGAGACAGACTCCCCGCCTGTGCCCCGACTGGGATCCACTCAGCAAACCCCATCTGGAGCTGAGGCTTCAACCAAAGCTATCCTCAGCGCCTGAGGCCAAAGCTTGGACTAATAGAGCCATGGCTGCAAGAGGGGAAGAGAGAGAGAAGGAAGAGAGGGAGCGGAAGAGAAACAGATGGTTGCTTCTCCTGTGTGCCCTGATCAGGGATCAAACCCAGGACATCCACACTCCAGGCCAACGCTCGATCCACTGAGCCTGCTGGCCAGGGCCAACTGCAACTGTTATTTAGCATCTCTAAAAATGAGTGGACAGCTCAGATGTTCCTTTTTCTCTGGTCTCTCTCTCTCTCTCTCTCTGTCTGCCTCTCACCAAAAAAAAAAAAAAAAAAAAAAAAAGCATGCACTATAAAAATACTTTTTACAAACACATTTCTACACTTTTTATATGGTTTCATCAACATATCAACATGACACAGTAAAATGTAAAATGATGTATCATTTAATGATTCCTGCTCATTGTAAAATAATAAAATAAAAAAGACAAGCTCAAATAAGAAATATTCGTCCACAGATTACCAACACTGAACTTTCGGTGAACCCCCTCCAAACATAGTTTAAGCACATATAGTTATAAAATGTTGAGTAATTACAATTTTTTTTGTCACTCCCCCTTAGTGCTTGAAAACATGGCTTTGGGCACTCTTCCCTCTCAATAATTGTATACCTTTATCATTAGTTTTAAAGTGTTTTCTAGAGCAGTAATTCTTATGTTTTAAAATAACTGAAAGATTTAAAAGAGCTTTTAAGGAATCAATCCCCTTTACCATTGCAACCAAAAAAATAAAGTACCTAGGAATAAATCTAACCAAGGAGATTAAAGACTTGTACTCGGAAAATTATAAAACATTGATAAAGGAAATCAGGGAAGATACGAATAAGTGGAGGCATATACCGTGCTCATGGTTAGAAAGAATAAACATCATTAAAATGTCTATATTACCCAAAGCAATTTATAAGTTCAATGCAGTACCGATTAAAATACCAATGACTTACTTCAAAGATATAGAACACATATTCCAAAAATTTATATGGAACCAAAAAAGAACACAAATAACCTCAGCAATCTTGAAAAGGAAGAAAAAAGCGGGAGGTATCACACTTCTAGATATCAAGTTATATTATAAGGCCATTGTACTCAAAACAGCATGGTACTGGCATAACAACAGGCACATAGATCAATGGAACAGAACAGAGAACCCAGAAATAAACCCACAGCTCTATGGACAACTGATATTTGACAAAGGAGGTAAGACAATACAATGGAGTAAAGACAGCCTCTTCAACAAATGGTGTTGGGAAAACTGGACAGCTACCTGCAAAAAAAATGAAACTAGACCACCAACTTACACCACTCACAAAAATAAACTCAAAATGGATAAAAGACTTGAATGTAAGCCGTGAAACCATAAGCATCTTAGAAGAAAACATAGGCAGTAAGCTCTCTGATATCTCTCGCAGCAATATATTTGCTGATTTGTCTCCACAGGCAAGTGAAATAAAAGACAGGATAAACAAATGGGACTTTATCAAACTAAAAAGCTTCTGCACAGCTAAAGACAATAAGAACAGAATAAAAAGACAAACTACACAATGGGAGAATATATTTGACATAGCGTCTGATAAGGGGTTAATAACCAAAATTTATAAAGAACTTGTAAAACTTAATACCAGGAAGACAAACAATCCAATCCAAAAATGGGCAAAAGAAATGAATAGACGCTTCTCCAAAGAGGACACACAGATGGCCAACAGGCATATGAAAAAATGTTCAACATCACTAATGATTAGAGAAATGCAAATTAAAACCACAATGAGATATCACCTCACACCAGCCAGAATGGCGCTCATCAATAAAACAACACAGAATTAAGTGCTGGCGAGGATGTGGAGAAAAGGGAACCCTCCTGCACTGCTGGTGGGAATGCAGACTGGTGCAGCCACTGTGGAAAACAGTATGGAGATTCCTCAAGAAATTAAAAATCGAACTGTCTTTTGACCCAGCTATACCACTGTTAGGAATATACCCCAAGAACACCATAGCACTGTTTGAAAAGAAGAAATGCACCCCCATGTTTATGGCAGCATTGTTCACAATAGCAAAGATCTGGAAACAGCCCAAGTGTCCATCAGAGGACGAGTGGATTAATAAGCTTTGGTATATATATACTATGGAATACTACTCAGCCATAAGAAATGATGACATAGGATCTTTTACAACAACATGGATGGGCCTTGATAACATTATACTGAGTGAAAGAAGTAAATCAGAAAAAACTAAGAACTATATGATTCCATACATAGGTGGGACATAAAGATGAGACTCAGAGACATGAACAACAGTGTTGGGGTTACAGGGTGGGAGGAGGAGAGGGAGGGGGTTGGGGGGGAAGGGGCACAAAGATCATGGCTTTTCAGCATTTGCCATATTCCCCCCTTAATCTATAGACAGCAAATATTTACGTATGGTGTTTCCACTATAAAGACTGCTGTCTTAGGGACAAATGCTGATAAACTATTTCAGCAGTTCCTTCTTCTTCAAAGACTTATATGTCAACATAGAGCTCCATGTTTCATAGGACATACTCAAGCTCACTCCATGCTCCCTGGAGCTTTAGCACAAGGGAATGCCCCCCCCCTTTTTTTTAGTATTTTTTCTTTTATTTATTTATTTTTTGTATTTTTCTGAGGATGGAGATGGGGAGGCAGTCAGACTCCTGCATGCGCCTGACTGGGATCCACCTGGCATGCCTACCAGGGGGGAATGCTCTGCCCATCTGGGTTGTTGCTCTGTTACAACCGGAGCCATTCTAGCGACTGGGGCGGAGGCCATGGGGCCACCCTTAGCGCCCGGGGTGGCTTTGCTCCGGTGGAGCCTTGGCTGCAGGCGGGAGGAGAGAGACGAAGAGGAAGTAGAGGGGGAGGGGTGGAGAGGTAGATGGGCGCTTCTCCTGTATGCTCTGGCCAGGAATCGAACCCGGGAATTCTGCACACCAGGCCAATGACTCCGACGGGTCTACCATATCATGCTTTTTACTTAAAAAAAAAAAAAAAATTTACATTTCTTTTGAATGCTGATGAACAGGAGACACCAAATCTTTTTTGCCTGCAAACTACTACCTTCTTTATTAGATCTAGCTAATAACACTGTTTTGTCTTTTTCCAAATAGCTCCAGATATATGGAAAAGATTTATATAGGCGGATGGGGATCCTCAAACCCCTCAGCGAGATCTTCTGAGAATGGCTTTTAAGATACCTAGAGGCAGAAAAAGCCCAATAGAGATCATGGGAACTACCAGCTTTTAGGATACACCCTTAAAGGCTCCAATGCCCCAAAGGGGTCTCACAGGATGCCATCTGGGTCCTGCTTCAATAGTGGAAAGGAAGGTCATTGAGCTAAAGCCTGCCAGGCTTACACGCCTCTGCTGCGAGGAAACAGGGACACTGGAAGGTGGGCTTCCCCCTCGCTCCTCTAAGGGAGAGTTCAGTCTCTTCCAGCCCTGCTCCAGCCACCTATGACCTAACCTTTCCCAGAAAGCTGGGGTTTGCCACTGAAGGCTGAAGGTGCCCAGGGCCGTCGGCCCCATCTATGACACTGTGGACGAGCCAAGGGTATTTCTTCCAAGAAGCAGGTAAACTGATCTCATTTGCATAAGGGCCACTTAACTATGTTTTGCCTGAATAGTTAGGTTTTTTATTCTTCCCTCAAAGATCTCTGTTGTGGGTGTTGATAGTCCTATTTTCTGCTGCTTTGCTTAATATATAGTGTTTCCTTTATCCCTCCTACCTCAATGCCCCACTCATATTTCAGGCTGGGACCTACTCCTAATTTAGAGCTCTCTTTCCTCCTTTTGCCAACTTGTATTATGAATTTACCTTTGCCACCCAGCTTAGTGTATCCCAAGATTCTCTTTACCATGCCACAGTCACAGAGCTCCAGGGAAAAGCAACCTGGTCTCAACTCTCCAGGCAGAGGAGAACAGAAGCTCCATATCCACGCATGCTGCAAATGGCTTTTTCCAGTCTCCCTAAATCATTACCAGCTAGAAGCAGTGGTCATTGGGACTTGGACATGAGCTGCAAAGTATAGAATGGTGACAACAATTCCAGTGCCATGCGGACTTTTCCTGTGGGGAACTTTCCTGGACTCCTGCTCCGTGTGACAGCTCCTAACAGACTGAACTGTGGTTGGGTTGCATTTTTCAGGGATTTGGCATGGTGATGGGGCCAACTTGGACTTGGTGAACATGTTAAGGACACTACTCTTTTATGGATTCTTACTGTATTGGCCAAGAGTTTGCTTAAAGGCTTTTAATCACTGTAAAAAAAAAGTAGAGGACTGGATGAAGAAGATGGGGCACATATACACCATGGTATACTATTCAGCTAGGAGAAATGATGACATCGGATCACTTACAGTGGAATGGTGGAGTCTTGGTAGCATTGTGCAGGGTGAAATAAGCGAATCAGAAAAAAACAGGAACTACAGGATTCCATACATTGGTGGGACATAAAAGCGAGACTAAGAGGCATGGAGACAGGAGTGTGGTGGTTACGGGGGGTGGGGGGAGGGAATGAGGGAGAGGGGGAGGGGGAGGGGTACAGAGAGAATTGGATGGAGGGTGGCGGAGGACGATCTCTCTTCGGGTGATGGGTATGCAACAGAACTAAATGACAAGATAACCTGGGAATGTTTTCTTTGAATGTATGTACCCTGATTTATTGATGTCACCCTATTAAAATAAAAATTTATTTATAAAAAAAAAGAGCTTTTGTGTGGCTGTATCTATAAATATTTACCATTTTAGATATTACAATTGAGAAAATTTTAAATACTTATTTATCCACTTAAAATAACAATAAATCATTACATATTAATCTAAGTGCCTAAGTGATATATTTTTGTAATAAGTAACTGAATTTTTCAAAACAAAAAATTTTAAGAATATTGGTATTGTTTTACATTTTTGCACATCCCTTAAATGGCTAACTTAATTGAAGGCAATTAGATTCTCTTATCTAGTTCTGTAGTCAATCTGCTGCATTATGTTGCTCTGCTTGAAGTATATGAAGCAAGTCCAGTAGCACACAAATACATGTAATTGGACAAAGGAGGATTTTAAGAACCCTTTCAAATAATTGTGACTATTCTTCTTTTGACACTATCCACCAAACCAATAAATGGTGGTTTTGTGTTGTGAAATCTGAAACTGTATCATTGAACTTTCTGTATGCCATTCAATTAAAATCCATTTCTTTTTCTCCCACTTTGAATGGATCCTTTATCAATGCATGACTCATGCTTTGGTCTTTTGGAAAATACTGGTTTACTGAGTTATACAATGTTGACATTGACACATTCTATTAAATATTACCGAAATATCACACTTGTTAATATCACCACTGGTCTCGCCGCAAGTCTTTAGAATTGACAGGTTCACAGTGATAAATACGTATTTCCAAAATTTTCAGCACTATCAGTTGTTTTCCTTGAAGTGGTAAGATCATTTAGTCCATTTTCAAGAAAATCTGTGCCAAACACTCAATATTGATTCAACATCTTTTATCATGAGTCATTCTTCCAGGTGATAATGGTGTTCCATAAAAAACTGGCTAGTTTGGGCCCTGGCCAGTTGGCTCAGTGGTGGAGCGTCGGCCTGGCGTGCAGGAGTCCCAGGTTCGATTCCCAGCCAGGGCACACAGGAGAAGCACCCATCTGCTTCTCCACCCCTCCCCCTCTCCTTCCTCTCTGTCTCTCTCTTCCCCTCCCGCAGCCGAGGCTCCATTGGAGCAAAGTTTCCCCAGGCACTGAGGATGGCTCTGTGGCCTCTGCCTCAGGCGCTAGAATGGCTCTGATTGAGGCAGAGCGACGTCCCAAGATGGGCGGAGCATCGCCCCTGGTGGGCATGCCTGGTGGATCCCAGTCGGGCACATGCGGGAGTCTGTCTGACTGCCTCCCTGTTTCCAGCTTCGGAAAAATACAAACAAACAAAAAAAAAAAAAACTGGCTAGTTTGGTGCATAACTTGTACTTTGCTGCTGCTGCCCTATCAAATCGCCAGACTTAATTTAAGGTCTTATAGTTCTGTGTGTCAAAAGCCCAGTGCAAGTCTCAGCAAACTAAAGTCACAGCAGTGGCAGGCTCCATTCTTTCTTGTCGTCTGTGCGAGAGAATCATTCCCTTACAGATGTACCACTGAATATCATTTTCCTTCTGGCTATCAACTGAGGGTTCTTCTCAGCTTCTCCAGGGCATATGTATGCCTTGGCTTGTGGTCCCTTCCTCCATCTACAAAGCCAGCAATGGCAGGTCTAGGAGGTCATCTCATCTCACGTTTCTCTGACCTCCTCTTCTATCTTCCTCTTTCCCTTTTTAAGGACTCAATTGATTACACTGGGACCACCTGGATAATAAGGATTAAGTCCCTATCTCAAGATGTTAAACCTGAACCACATCTGCGAAGTCACTGTTGCCATGCCAAGTGAAATATGCACAGGGATTAGGGCATGGACATATTTAGGAGCCACTATTCTGCCAACCACACAACTCATACAATTGCACAGTCATGTTTTCTCTGAGCAACCACTGTATCTGGAAATATATGCACTTCCCATTTTGTCATACATATTAAAGAGATGTGGTCTCAAGGGTCAAAATTTAATAAATTGAATAATTTCTACTGACTCATCAAGGACATTCTTTAACCCTTTGAGTAGTGAGTTTTTTCATGCTTGCTGACCCCTGGGAGTAAGTTTTTGTTTGGGTTTTTTTTTTTCAAAAAATGAAATTAGTTATAGTTACAGTTTTATTAACTTAAAATCATATTTGTTTGATAACCAATTTATGGAAACAAGAAGAGCATGCATTTGCCTTTTTTAAACACATTTTTTAAATAAATCAATCATACTCTGGATGGTCAGGAGGCACGAGGACATACATGAACGTTCGTACTACTCAAGGGTTAAGCGGATGTGGTTTCTTTTCGTGTTTGAACTGTGAGTTCTTGCTGGTGAAGAATACAGTGAGCACCGGTAGAGTTGGTGCCACGACATGGATTCGTGCTAAGGCACCAGCAGCTTTATCTACCATTGCTTTCCACCAGCAGTGCCTATGTCAACATAGTGAAAAGGACATAAAATGTCTTAACATCATGATGAAAACAGTTTTGCCGACCCACTAAAAGCATCTCAGGAAACCCCAGACTTCATGGTCTCCACTGCATTCAATTATCTGCTAAACTTACATACATATATTATAAATGTAACGCGCCTTTCAAAATTGTTTAAACAGGCTACAATACCAGCTCTCCCCTTTACTGCCTGTGTGGCCTTATACAAATGGATCATAAACTTTTCTAAAACTTTAGGGGTTTTTTTCACATATATAATAGTTTAATGATACCAGTTCCAATGATTGTATCAAGGAGTAAATGAAATAGTGTATATATTGTATATATGTGCCTGGCACATAGTAAGTGCTCACTAAATGGTAGCTATTGTTGCTCAAAATCTATTCTGGGTTTAAGTATTTAGGCATTTTTAAAGTTGATAGACTACAATATCTGAGATTCCTCCCATACTTAAAACAGGACCTTAATATGCTTACTTGAATCCTATTTTTATGACAGCTAGAACATATTGCCAGGAACACTCACTCCACAGACTGGGCCTGCTTCTGTTGGTTACCTACCCAGCAGCCAAAATGAATTATAAGCAACCTTGAAAGGAGATATGAAAAAAAAAGACAAAAGCATTCATCATACGGTGTGTTTCATACTAAAATTAAGTCATAACCATATCTCATTTCTATGTAATGTTATTTATTTCAAAGGCTACCATCAATGTTTTCTTTGCTCTTTCAGGAAAGCACTATATGTAAAAAACAGATTTGTTGCCTGACCAGGTGGTAGCGCAGTGGATAGAGTGTTGGACTGGGATGCGGAGGACCCAGGTTCGAGACCCCGAGGTCGCCAGCTTGAGCGTGGGCTCATCTGGTTTGAGCAAAAAGCTCACCAGCTTGGACCCAGGGTCACTGACTCAAGCAAGGGGTTACTCGGTCTGCTGAAGGCCCACAGTCAAGGCACATATGAGAAAGCAATCAATGAACAACTAAGGTATCGCAATGCAGAACAAAAAACTAATGATTGATGCTTCTCATCTCTCCATTCCTGTCTGTCTGTCCCTGTCTATCCCTCTCTCTGACTCTCTCTGTCTCTGTAAAAAATAAATAAATAAATAAAAATTAAAAAAAAAAAAGTTATATAAAAAAAAACAGATTTGTTCATAGAAAAGCTTAGTTTTATCTATTATGTTTTCAGAGTTGGTTTTTGTTTTACTTTAATATTGTAGCTTATGTGATACAGTTTATTAAATAAATAGTATAAAATTAGAAAACATTTTGACTAGTTAAGTCATTTCTTAATTTTTGAAAATCATTCTGATCAATTCAAGCATAACAATTATAAAAATTTATGAACCTCCAAAAAAATACAATCAATTCTGTTATAGTCTAACTGGCTACTGCATACCAATACTAGGTGTCAAACAATCATGTTTGTCAGTGCAGACAAAGACCAGCAAAATGTGTGAGCAGAAAAGATCTGAAACTTAACAAGTTTAAACACAAAATACTGTGAAAAATTATCAGCAAATCAGAAGTTGAGGTTCCAGATATCACAGAAAGAATTAGCGCAGAATATAGGTGATTCAGGCAAAAACTTAAAATGAAAAAGTCAAAACAGAGATTAAATGGAAAATCAAGTCTCATTGGTCAAAAGGTCCAGCATCCAGGAGACCAGGCACGAGTCTATCTGCAGAGTGATCAGGACATGGAATCAACTGAGACAGGCTTTTCCCTCACTACCTCAGGGCCAGAGCTTCTGCTCAAGTGTCACTAATTTCTGACACCAGGGAACTCTTCTACTGCCACCTTCAGCAATCTTCATTCACCTGTGTGACTCCTGTTCTGATTTTTTAACATCTAACGGCAGCCCCAGACTTAAAACATAATCAACAAAAACGAACTGTACTTTAACAGTCTGCCTTTCCAACGGCAATTCCTTAAGGCTTGGAGTAAAAGCTTAAGGAAGCTGCATGTGAACTTCAAAGAGATTTACAAAAAAGACCAGAAAATTACAGCAGGCCTCAAAGTATTAGTCAGCAACTGTCAAAAGACAAAACCTCATCTTTCTTTTCTACTTGGTTTATCAGAATCGCTGTGAGTGTATTTGTATGTGTGTGGGGGGGTAAATAGATAGGTAGGTAGGTAGACAGGCAGATAGATAAACAAAGGTATGTATGGAGACCAGAGATTTTCAACCGTTTTCATCTCATGACACACATAAACTAATTATTAGAATTCTGTGGCACTCCAAAACATATTTTTTGTCAATCTGACAAAAAAAATTAGGAATAATTTTGACTCATTCACACTGGATGGCTATTGTTGTGTTGGCTGTTGTTGTGTTTTTTTTGTTTGTTTTGTTTTTTTGACAATCTAAAAAGAAACAAGTCAGTGTACTTGACTAAATTGCATGTTTTAAAAATTCTGTGGCACACTGGTTGAAAATCACTGATGTACACAAACAGATAAAATACATATTTGAATATATTCTCAAAGAAAGCTTTCACAAATTCCTCCTTCCACATCTAATCACCTAGCTGCATCTTGCCTTTACATACTCTGTCTTCTCTCCTGACATCATGAATAAGGCCACCTTCCATTGCACGCACACATACACACACACACACATGCACGCACTATGAATACCCAGCTACCACTGCCTATTGCTTACTCCAGGACACTCCTGTAACAATTCTCCCCTCTCTCTGCTGCATCATCCATTTTTCCTTCTCTATCTTTCCCATCAGTTTACAAATGTGCTGGGGGGTTTTCCCATCCTAAAAGAGTTATTTTGACCCCATTTCTCTAACTACCAATGCCAATTTTCTTCTCCAGTTGCAATTAAAATTCTTGCAAGAGTTACCTGAGCTCGGCCCTGGCCGATTGGCTCAGTGGTAGAGCATCGGCCTGGCGTGCAGGAGTCCCGGGTTCGATTCCCAGCCAGGGCACCCAGAAGCGCCCATCTGCTTTTCCACCCCTCCCCCTCTTCTTCCTCTCTGTCTCTCTCTTCCCCTCCCGTGGCCAAGGCTCCACTGGAGCAAAGTTTGCCCGGGCTCTGAGGATGGCTCTGTGGCCTCTGCCTCAGGTGCTAGAATGGCTCTGATTGCGGCAGAGTGACGCCCCAAGATGGGCAGAGCATCGCCCCCTGGTGGGCATGCCGGGGTGGATCCTGGTCAGGCACATGCAGGAGTCTGTCTGTCTGCCTCCCCGTTTCCAGGTTCGGAAAAATACAAAAAAAAAAAAAGAGTTACCTGAGCTCACTGTTCCTAAGTGATCTACTCCCTTTCCTTCTTGTTTTTTTTTTTAAGTGGGAAGAGGTGAGATAGTGAGAAAGACTCCCGCATGCACCCTGACAAGGATCCACCCGGCAACCCAGTCTGGAGCCAATTCTCGAAACAACCAAGTTATTTTTAGCACCTGAAGATCATGCTCAGACCAACTGATCTATTCTCAGCACCTGAGGCCTATGTTTGAAACAATCAAGCAATTGGCTGCGAGAAGGAAGAGGGAAACTAGGGAGAGAGGGAGAGAAGGGGAAGAGGGAAGTGTGTCCTGAGAATTGAACCCGAAACATCCATACATACTCTGGGCCAACACTTTATCCACTGAGCCAACCAGCCAGGGCCTCCCTTTCTATCTTGAAACCACATCAGCCACGCAACTGCTCCCATGATGCCATCAAACCAGAGGTCTGACTACCACATTGCAACTAACTCCAGTGGTTAGTTCTTAGTCCTCTTTCTGGACTCATGAGAGCATTTGATAGGTAAAATCACTTCCTCCCCTTGGGAACATTTCCTCACGTGGCTGCCAGACACCACTTGGATCTCATTTTTCTCCACTTCCCTGGTTCTTCTTTTTCAGTCTCTTTTGCTTATTCCTTCTCATCTCCCAGAACTCTAACCTGTAGAGATACCCAAGGCTCAGTGATTGGTCCTCTTCTCTTTTCTATCTATATTTACTTTACTTAGTAATGCCGTCCAGTCTCACAGCGTACAAACCCCTACACTACCTGATTCCTATTACCTCTCTGAGCTCATCTCCTATCACTCTATTCCACTCAGTCTGCGCCAGTCAAATGGCCTCCTTCTGCTCCTTCACAGACCAGGAGGCTTCCTGCTCAGGTCCACAGCACTCCAGTCCCTCTCCCTCACCTCCTTTAGGTCAGACTCAACAGTCATCTTCTCAGTGAGAACTTCCATGGCCACACTCCCCAACACTAAATCTCTCTTATTCTCTTTCATCCTTTCTAATTCTCTCTCCTTCCTTCCCTCCTTCCTTCCCTCCTTCCTTCCTTCCCTCCTTCCTTTCTTCCTCCCTCCCTCCCTCCCTCCTTCCCTTCCTCCCTCCCTCCCTTCCTTTCTTCCTTACCTTCTCCCTATTTTCCTTCCTCCCACTCTCACCCTTTCTGCATAATTTTTCTTCTTCTCAATTACAACTATTTAACATACTATAAATTTTACTTTTTTATCTTTTCAACGGGTCTTCTCACACTAAAATATAAGCCCTGTGAAACCAAAGATTTTTAATAAATATTTGTCAAGTAAACAAAATATTTGTTGAATAAACAAAAGGCCGTGTTTTTAAATGCATCTATAATGACGCTAAAAATGACTATTTAAAAATCCAAATGGTATTTTTCAGATATTACCATAAATATCTCATCTCCCTTCATACTTTGTTTCTACTTCATTACCCAAACTCAGTCTCTATCGCATCTCTCACATGCACATTTCCTACAGTTCCACTTATTCTCCAGTCGTCTTAATCCAAAGGCACAAAGCAGGTCCCCACAGCAGACAATCCACTTCTATTGATAGTTCATTGTTTTTGTGCAATCACGTAGGTTCTTCTGTGCGCCCTATTTCACTTCATATCTCACGGCACTGTGTGGATCTTCTGAAACTTTCCTCTAACGATTGCAGGTGTCTCTCTTCGCTTCCCTCAACTAAATTCTTTTTTTTTTTTTAAGATTTTATTTGATTTTAGAGAGAGGACAAGAGAGAGAAAGGCAGTGGAAAGGAGCTAGAAGCATTATCTTCTCGTTGCTTCTTGCATGTTGCCTTGACCAGGCAATCCCAGGGTTTTGAACCAACAACCTCACCATTCCAGGTTGACATTTTATCCACTGCACCACCACAGGTCAGGCCCTCGACTAAATTCTTCATCATTAGTAAATCTAATCCATTGTGCCTCCTGGGAGATGGGACTCCAAATTTTATAATGCACCCTCTTCTTTAAGACTTCTGATCATTTCTCCTCGGTGAACTTCACCTTTTCTGTCATCTTAAATGCATACTAAAATTTAAACTTAACACACACACACACACACACACACACACACACACACGGCCTTTGTCTGATCTCACTACCCCGCTGAGGC
This sequence comes from Saccopteryx leptura, assembly GCF_036850995.1. NCBI lineage: Eukaryota > Metazoa > Chordata > Mammalia > Chiroptera > Emballonuridae > Saccopteryx > Saccopteryx leptura. The sequence goes on along the minus strand of NC_089506.1, from coordinate 74,718,822 downwards.
TTGCGTTTCCTGCCTTTGGCTGCCCAGCTCTCTGTCCCTGAAGTGGACAGTCTTCCCTACACATATTGAAACCCATGCCTTCTCACGTTTGATCCTCAGTCTACTAAACTGGTCTCTGGAATGTTACGCTTAACCACCATTTTTACTAAAATAATTAATATTTTATTGGTTTTTAAAATTTATATAATAAAAGTGATATAGGGCTTTTTGTGCACCAAGCTCCACTCTAAACAATTCACAAGTAAGAATCCTTTGCTGTATGAAATTCACCACATAATATACTACCCAATACCGCCCACTCGGCATGCTGGGTGCAGGCCAAGTCTACAAAGCGTAGGCTTCCCAACACTATAAAAGTATTTCAACTCATTTCAGTTGACTCTTAAATTACCTTATGAGGAAGACAGGACAAGTATAATGATCTTAGAGAAGTAAACATGAGTTACTGTCAACCCAGACCCATTTATTTATTTTTAAGCTCAAATTCACATTACCATATTATTTTCTTATTCATTAGGCCAGATTTCGTAGAACCATAGTTTAGCTTCCACAAATTTTAGATCTTGCTAGGGCCCTTGTGAGTTATGAAAAAATTAATAACATGACTAAACACGGAAGTCATGAAAAGCACGGCCATTTATGAGAAAAGCAGTGGTAATTTTATCTGTGTGTGTTACATCAGTTCGCCCCATGTGTCAGCTAAGAATTTTTTAAAAAAATAAGAAAAACAGAGAAAAGAAAAAAACAAGTGCTCAGAAACAACCACCTACACACCAAATACTTGCTAAAATATACGCCTTATTATTAAATAGCACAAATCATTATATTTCACATTTCAAATACAACAGAAGCCAGATTTGACAGCCAATCTTCTAAAAATTAAAAAGTCCCTGATTTATCAATGTCACCCAATTAAAATTAATAATAATAAAAAACATAAAGAAAAACAAATAAAAATTTAAAAGTATGTAGCTTACTGTTTTATTCGGTTCATTTTTTATTTCTCAGTATAAGTCATGTCAAATATGCTCTTCCCAATGGCTCTGAACACTGGCAGCAATGCCACGGCGCTCTCAATATGCCAACACAGTGCAGACTCTGAGTTAAAGGGAAACAATAGTAGGAGCAGGACTGCATCTAATCAATTTCCTTCAGCAAACATTACTGAGCATCTCATATGTGCAAAACCCTTGCTAGATTTGCCAGAGTGTACAATGGGAGTAAGATCACTTCCTTCAAAAAAGACTGTAACTAGTAGAGAAGTTGCCAAATATACAAACAATAACCATTTACAGAGTGTGGGTGGTGAATGCAATAAATCTGAATGCAGAAGTGTGTGAATTGAAAAATGAGTATACTCAGTGTTGGGATTTAGCTGGTTTGCACCAGTTCGACAGAACCGATACCTAATTTTTTGGTGAGTTCTGTGAACCGGTTGTTAAAATGGCACTTATAATCAGGGTTCTCTATAAGGTGGACACGTGGGCAGCCGCCCAATGTGGAAATCACAAATTTACATTACTTACTTTTTTTAATGTTCATCTGTGCAACAGTGTATTCTAAGTGCCCTTATTAATAATGTTCATTCTGTCTGTTGGTGAGAATATTTGACGGAACTATGCTTTTAACATTTATTTATTTATTTCATAAAACTCATTATACCTTTGATGAAATACTACATTTGAATTCCTGCATGTTTGTTCAGTAAACAAACACATAACATAAAGAGAAAAAGTGCCAAACAACCAGAGGCAAAAAGCTCTCCTTGGACATATCTTAAGTAACAGTTTTATTGTTCTTTGTCAAGTATTATTTAATATTTTTTATTAATATTTTAAAACTCTTTCTTTAACATAATCTAATTTTCTGTACCTCTTTTATTGTTCTTATTTAAGTATTAAATACATAAAATGATAAACTACCTTTGGTATATCTTTTTTTTGTTTTGTTTTGTTATATTTTTTTGAAGTAAGAAGTGGGGAGGCAGACAGACAGACTCCCATATGTGCCCGACCAAGATCCACCGGGCAAGCCCACTAGGGGGCGATGCTCTGCCCATCTAGGGCTTTGCACCATTACAACAGGAGCTATTCTAGCACCTGAGGTGAGGCCATGGAGCCATCCTCAGCACCCGGAACCAACTTTGCTCCAACAGAGCTTTGGATGCAGGAGGGGAAGAGAGAGACAGAGAGAAAGTAGAGGGGGAAGGGTGGAGAAGCAGATGGGCACTTCTCCTGTGTGCCTTGGCCAGGAATCAAACCTGGGATTTCCACACCCCAGACCAACGCTCTACCACTGCACCAACTGGCCAAGGCCAGTATATCGGGGGTTTTTTATACTTAAAATGGTCATTAGGGCAGAGAACCAGTTGTTAAATTATTCGAATGCCACCACTGGTGTATCATATTTTAATATATTTTCTTGAAAGATGACTGCTGTTCCTTTAAGTATTAAAGCAGTCATGTAAGGGAAGTTTAAGAACAAAAGCAGAACTTCTCTGAAACCCAGAGATTAGAGGATGGCAGGTGCAAATACTGGTTTGTTACCGACTCAGCAGTGTGTTAGAGTTAGGCCTGGGAACAGTACATCTACTCTCCTTCCCCCAGTGGCTTCTCACCATAGAGGCTGTGGCTCTTAACTCTGTGGAGTATCTAAAGAGGATGATGTGTAAAAAGTTGACTTTATATGAGAAGACCTCTTTCACACATTTTAAAAAGTGAGTAGCGAAGTTCACAAGTCATTATATAAAATGCATTCCTCAAACCTTACAATAAAATACCTATATACTATCAAAGGATATTTCCACAAAGATGCCTTATAGTGCTAGAAATAGCAACTCTAAAAACATTTTATGAAGTTCACAGTCCACTAGAGGGGGGAAAAAAAAGACAACTTCCTATGTATCATGGCTCCAGAACAGTTAATTTTTGTGTTCCTTCCATTTTAATTGGCTGGCTTATTTAAGCATCCTCATTTATACAGAGGATCAGGTGGGTTTTGCAACCCACTGGCTCTGGACTTCCCAGCAGAGCACCTTGTTTGTCTCATGACCTGTTGTTAATGTAGTTCTTGCTCTCAGGCAATGTTTGCCACAATGTTATTTCACATGCTTATAATTTAGGCAATGGGTGAATGTTTAATCCAGTTGCCTTCATTAAAAATCACAAGCTTCAAATCTCACACCTCCACAGGTGCAGAAAACATGCAGTACAGGCTCACAGACTGTTCCATTCATTATACTAAAACAATAAAGCACAGTTTGCTTCCAGGCATGCATGTTGCCAAGGGAGTTTATATCTCAACCTTTTATTATTTCAACATCAGGTTCAAAGAGGGGCAGGGTAGAATTGTAGAATCGACCTAAGAGCGCCACCACTCAGGGGTCTAAAACCTCAAAGCTTCAGTTCACGTGAAGGGATAAACCTTCCTGAAGTAAGAGTCGTAAACAGTCCCCCCTGATCTCACCAGGTTATAAAGCAGAGATTCTTAAATAAGGACTAAGGGCCTACTCTAAACATTTTTACAGTCTTAGGTAAAGCTTATCTATTTACTTTACAATAATAATTTAGGTAAAATTTCAGGTTTGTTAATTACCTAATGTAATTAATTACCAATAAATAAACCCAACAGGCCCTGGCCGGTTGACTCAGTGATAGAGCGTCGGCCTGGCGTGTAGAAGTCCCGGGTTTGATTCCCAGCCAGGGCACACAGGAGAAGCGCCCATTTGCTTCTCCACCCCTCCCCCTCTCCTTCCTCTCTGTCTCTCTCTTCCCCTCCTGCAGCCGAGGCTCCATTGGAGCAAAGATGGCCCGGGCGCTGGGGATGGCTCCTTGGCCTCTGCCCCAGGTGCTAGAGTGGCTCTGGTTGCGGCAGAGCGATGCCCCGGAGGGGCAGAGCATCGCCCCCTGGTGGGCAGAGCGTCGCCCCCTGGTGGGCGTGCCGGGTGGATCCCGGTCGGGCACATGCGGCAGTCTGTCTGACTGTCTCTCCCGGTTTCTAGCTTCAGAAAAATACAAAAAAATAAAAAAATTAAAAAAATAAACCCAACACCTAGTGTCTGATTGCAATTACTACAATTCAAAGCTGTGAATACCAAAGTGAAAAAAATAAACAACAATGATGTAGTGGACAAACTAGATCATAACATAGATTTTGGGGGGAAAAACACAAACAAGTAATTATATACCTTTACATCTATTCATAGCATAATTAAGATACAATGTTCCAAGTACTGAGGGATTTTGTTTCCACCAATGTTGAAATAAATTCTGATCAGAATAAATACATTTTCAGACAGGAAAGATTCAGAAGATTTCCCACACAGCATTGTGAAAAAGTTATTTAAAGATATTGTTGAAAGAAACAAAAGAATAAAATGAATGAAACAGGAGTCATGGGACCTAGGAAACAGCGAGTCCAAACTTGAGGGCTGTCCACAGACAACAGTGTAACGGCCCCGCCTGAAGCAGAGCACAGAGGTTGTGGCCATTGGGACCCAGGAAGGAAAGGCTTTCACTGATGAGCTAGTACGCTTGGGATGTTAGAGGAATTTAAGGATACAATTAAAGAAGGCAAGAAAATAATGGTAGAGACTCCAGGAAAAAAGAAAAAACCTGTAAAAAAAAATGTATAATTATGGCACACTCTTCTGTGAATATTTACATCAGGGGTTGGGAACCTATGGCTCGCGAGCCAGATGTGGCTCTTTTGATGGCTGCATCTGGCTCGCAGACAAATTTTTAATAAAAAAATAATAACATTAAAAATATAAAACATTCTCATATACTACAATCCATTTCCTACCGCTCATGTTCATGGTTGCGGGTTGCTGGAGCCAATCACAGCTGTCCTCTGGGACAACACCAAATTTTTATTGGATAACGTGTAAAGTACACCAGTCGTTGTGAGGTTAAGAAGTAAACTTCCCTCCTTTTAATCAAGTAGTCAGCTAGCTAATTGCAGAAACCCTTTTGACGAAGAAGATGGCTAAAAGAAAAAAAGATGAGGAGTATCATACTTTTCAGCAGGAATGGACAGAGGAACTTGCCTTTATGGGGACAGCAGGTTTTGCAGTGTGTCTAATATGCAATGATAAAATTGCATCGATGAAACGGTCAAATATAAAGCGGCACTTCGACACATGCCATACTACATTTGCATCGAAATATCCAGGAGGGAACAGCAGGAAGAAAGCATGTCAAGAGCTACTGTGCAGAGTGCAAGCTAGTCAGCAACAACTCCGTGTTTGGACCCAACAAGGTGACTGGAATTCGGCCAGCTTTGCTGGTGCTTTAGCAATTGTGTGAAACGGAAAGCCATTCACAGATGGGGAGTATGCCAAATCATTCGTGCTTGATATTGCCAATGAACTTTTTGATGACTTTTCGGATAAAAACAAGATAATCAAACGAATAAAAGACATGCCTCTGTCGGCAAGAACTGTTCACAATCATACCATCATGATGGCAAATCAAATTGAGGCAACACAAGTGAAGGACATAAATGCAGCACCATTCTTTTCTCTTGCTTTGGATGAGTCAACAGACTTAAGCCATTTATCCCAGTTCAGCGTGATTGCAAGGTATGCTGTCAGTGACACACTACATGAGGAAAGTCTTGCTGTTTTGCCTATGAAAGAGACAAAAAGAGGAGAGTATTTATTCAAGTCTTTCACTGAGTTCACTAAAGAAAAAAATCTACCGATGGATAAACTTATTTCAATGTGTACTGATGGTGCTCCGTGCATGGTGGGGAAAAACAGAGGATTCGTAGCGCTTTTTCGTGAACATGAAAAGAGACCCATCCTAAGTTTTCACTGCATCCTACATCAGGAGGCGCTTTGTGTTCAGATGTGAGGTGAGCAGCTTGGTGAGGTGATGTTGCTGGTCATTTGGGTGGTCAATTTTATTGTTGCCTGAGCTTTAAATGATCACCAGTTTAAAACACTGCTGGATGAAGTTGGGAATAATTATCCTGGTCTGCTTCTCCACAGCAATATGTGTTGGTTGTCAAGAGGGAAGGTGCTCAGCCATTTCGTGGCTTGTCTGAGTAAAATCCAGACTTTTCTTGAAATGAAAAACATCGAGCATCCTGAGTTAGCTAACACTGAGTGGCTCCTGAAGTTCTACTATCTCGTGGACATGACTGAACATCTGAACCAGCTCAATGTGAAAATGCAAGGTGTTGGAAATACAGTCTTATCCCTTCAACAAGCAGTGTTTGCATTTGAAAACAAGCTGGAAATCTTCATTGCCGACATTGAAACAGGTCGTGTACTATACTTTGAAAAACTGGAAGAGTTTAAAGATGCATGCACAGCAAGTGACCCTGCTCAACATCTTGATCTTCAGCAGCTAGCAGGCTTCACATCTAATCTCCTGCAGTCATTCAAAGCACGCTTTGGAGAATTTCGTGAGTTCACTCATCTTTTTAAGTTCATCACCCATCCACACGAGTGTGCAGTGGACAGCACCGACCTGAGTTATATCCCCGGTGTTTCCGTCAGAGATTTTGAGCTACCAGCTGCTGACCTGAAGGCCTCAGACATGTGGGTGAATAAGTTCAAGTCACTGAATGAAGATTTGGAAAGACTTGCATGACAGCAAGCAGAGTTGGTGAGCAAACACAAGTGGGGAGAAATGAAAAAACTTCAACCCGCGGACCAGCTGATTGTCAAAACTTGGAACTCGCTTCCCGTCATATACCACACACTGCAGCGTGTGAGTATTGCTGTACTGACAATGTTTGGCTCTACGTATGCATGTGAGCAGTCTTTCTCACATCTAAAGAATGTTCAGACCAACCTACGTTTAATGGATGGAAGCCTCAACAAAGGAGCCAGGACTTACTGGCTCCAACAGTAAAACTGCTTCTCATTGCAGTTTCTCTCAGCAAGAGAATAAAAAAATAGTCTCCAGTTTAAGAGCAAAAACCAAAACAGGGCTTGGCCAGTAAAAATGTCTGCAGAATAAATAACAAGTAAGTAAGACTCTTTAAAACCTCAAAAATTTGAGGACCTGCCTCCTAGACTCAGCTAGACAGAGGTGCTTCTGAGTCTAAGGTGTTGTCCGCAGCAACCTGACAGCCAGCCTAATGTAAGGAAGGGCAAATCCCTCTCAAAAATATTACTCGGTATGACATTCGTCCAACATAGTAAGATTAGAATTTGATTTACAGGAAGCCCTTAAAAGTTTGGACTAAAATACGTGAGACATTCCAAAATAAAAATAGGTCTCTGGGCCCCCAAACTTGTACGGGTAGGAAGCAAACTGCAATAGCTATTCAGTTGCCAACATAGTCATTTCTCATTGGAAAGAAAGAATGACAGAGAGGACAAAGGCAAGGATTGCAGAAAATCATTTCTAGTGACAACTGGACCCTAATGAATATACAACTCCTTCCCCGCCCCCGTCTCCAGGACAGGAAGAATTGGCTGGATTTCAGAATTGCTATGGACCAGTATCTGTTATATATAGTAGCTCCATAACCCACCTGTCCCTATCTTCCCATTTTATATTGAAAGAGGGGAGCCAGATAACTAATCCTTTTAGTCTACAGGTCTCTGCACCTAAGAAATCACACCTACACACTTCATCTGTACCTAGACATGATTTAATGAATAAAATTCTGGCATTTGTGTCTGAGTGAGATGATGTAATGGTATGAGACTGCTGGGCATCTTAGGAGTAGGTGAGTATATTTTGCCTGTGAAAGACCATAAATAATTTGTAGCCAGAGGAAAGATTGTGGTTAATTAAATATATACCCATAAATTATTTGATGGGGCTATTTCCACTCACCTTAAATCTGGTCTAGCCTTGCAAATGCTCTGACCAATAGAATGCAATGGAAATAATGTTCTGGGATTTCTGCACCCACTCATTAAGAAAGTCTTCAGCTTCTACTTTGTACTCTGAGGAAGAGCTAGGTGTCTATGAGAAGTAAGACTACTGAGAGACAGACATGCTATAAGGATACTAAAGCGAGCTGTGTGCAGAGACCACAAGGAGAGAGATTCCTGGCCAGCCTTTTCATGATAGCAAGCACATCTCAGGCACCAGACTGTAAAAAAAAAGCCATCCTGAGCCTGGCCAATTAGCTCAATCAGCGCATCATCCTGAAACACCAAGGTTGCAGGTTTGATCCCTGGTCTGGGCATATATGGGAAGCATCAAATGAGGGCAGAACTAAGTGGAACAACAAATGAATGCTCTCTCTCTCTCGCTCTCTCACTCGCTCGCTTTTCCTCTCTGTCTCTCTAAAATCAATCAATAAAATAATAACAAAGTCATCTTGAATATTCCAGCTCTATCAGATAGCACATCAAGTATAGAGCAATTCTTACCAATCCCTGTCAAAATTGCAGAATAGTGAGCAATTCAACAATAGCTAGGAGTTTAAGCCATTAATTGGTAAGGTGATTTGTTATGCACCCTAGACTATCAAAACACATAATTTCTCACTCTCCTTTTACCCCCACCTAGCACCAATATACAGATAATCATTAAATTCTGTCCGCCTCCTGAATATTGCTCTAACAAGTCTCCTATTCTTTTCACTCACACTTTAGAATCAGCCTCATGATTTTTTTGAATGGACTACTCCAGTAGCTTCCTAATAAAATCCTTCACCCACTCACCCCCATCCCAGATATAACCCATTCTCCAAATTACAGCAGGTCCTCAAATAACATTGGTTAATTCAATGTCATTTCATTGTAACATTGACGAGATTACATTTAACTCGTTTATATCAATTAGCCAGTGGTAAAACTGGTTTCATTATAGCACATCATTTTTGTTTAAAGTCATAGAACCTATAAACAATGTTAAGTGAGAACTTAGTGTACAAAGTTTCCAAATGCAAATCTAACGTCATGCTCATGCTTAAAATCATCACTAGCTCCCCATCACACACAGGAGAATCGCCCAGCATAGCCTTTCACAGCTTTGCTTCAGACTACCTCTTCAGCATCACGACCCATCATTTCCCATCAGAAATGAGCACTTCAGAAAAAAATAAGTCTAGTACAAAAAATATATATCTGAGACTAGGTTCTGAAATCTAGATACCTGTATCTTGTCATTGATTAACCATGTGAGCTTGGGCAAGTCACTTAAAACAGGCTTCAGCTTCCTTTACATAAAACACAACTGTTAAAAACTAGGCAATCTCTTGATCTCTTAATTTGCTGTATTTCTCAAAATGGTTTTTAAAAATCAGTCAGAAAAGGAAATCATGTTTCAAGAGGGAAGTGACACATGCTAGCCTTCTCCTTGGCCCCCGCCCCGCTCTTGCCTACTTGAGAGCTTGTCTCCAAGATCAGTTTCTTTATCTGTTCTTTTTTTTTTTTCAATTACAGTTGACATTCATTATTATGTTAGTTTCAGATACACAGCATAGTGGCTAAACAATCATTTACTTGACAAAGTGTTCCCCCGATATTTCCAGTACCCACCTGGCACCGTACATAGTTATTACAACATCACTGACTACATCCCCTGTGCTGTACTTTACCTCCCCATGACTATTCTGCAACTGACAAGTTGTACCTGTTAATCCCTTGACCTTTTTCCACCCAGTGTTCCAATCGCCCTCCACTCTGGCAACCATCAGTCTGTTCTCTGCATCTATGTACGAGTCTGCTTCCGTTTTCTTTATTGATTCTCCCCTTTCTTCCTCTCAAGTCACATTATGTTCCACAAGCCCTCCACGCTTCTTTGTCATGCTGGCCTGTGATGTGAAGGTGAGCTGAGCGGGGAGGGCCCCTTCTGCACTGTGCAGGCACTGCTCATGGATCAGGTGCTTTCCAGGCAGCACTGCCTCCTAAGTAGTTTCAGTCTACTACTAGTCTACTACTAGTGAATGACCTCAGTATTAGGCAGCTTGTTCAACAGCCAAAAACGAAATACAATGAGAAAGCACACAGTGCTTCACCTTCAGGGGCACAATCAACTCTTTTCTGTCAAGAGCTCTGTATAAAATTTGAAAACACAGTACTCTGGCAATAAGAAAGTCTCTTAGCAATAGTTTAAAAAAAAAACCCTACAGATTCCTATGCATTTTCTCACCCAGAGAATGTAGCAGATTTATTTTCCAGATAATAAAAATGTTTTTGGTTTTGATTTTTACATGCTAGTAAAAAACAAAGGCTAGAAGTTCAAACTAGTTTTAGGATGTGTCTGTTAAACTAGAAATCACAGGGAAACATTGTAAATTGCACGAAGAGAGATGCTTTTTTCAGTCCTGGAGACTAGAGTATTTGTCAAATTAGTGAATAAATCTATGAAAAGTGAACATTAAACGGTGAGGCATTACTCAAATCATGAAAACCTGTGGACTTTTGTTCAAGTAAACACTTGAAATAAAAATTCTGCTTTGCATCTTCTAAAACATGCAGATCTTGAGCTTTTCTTCCTCCATCTATTACAAGCTATGTAAACAAAGTCAGGTGTACTTGATTGTGTAACAGCTGCCCAAGGGTGTTCCAAAGTCAAGGATATACCTGGCATGTCTTCTCGAATCATTCTTACTTGTAGATGGGAGAGGAGGGTTAACAATTGTACTAACAAACAAATTAAAATATTTTATATTAAAATAAACAAGATGTATTATACAAGAAACTAAAATCTGCCTTTATTCTTAATATCCATCGAGACTTAAAAGCAATGAAGAGCGTGTGGCGGACGGCAAGGGTTTTCCGCTCCCAGGGAGCCCAAGTGCAACCTTCGCTCTCCTCTACCTTTAATACTTGGTTGAAAAGTTCAAAAGGACTAAATGAAACATTTCACAGGACATTTCACCATTATATTACTAAAAGACCCACACATTTATATAACAATAATGTAGTATAAGTACTTCCATTCTCAGGCAATGGTTTAAAAAAAATAGGATACAGTATTTAAAATTGAACTTTCTGTTCACATTCCCCATTAAGGGCCGTTTGTCAACCTGACTCCATATATTTTATTTGGTACATACAATTTTACTTTCAAAGTCATTTTCCATGTGATTTTCCACCCTTAGTAAAACATACCACACACACACACACACACACACACACACACACACACACACAGAGGTACAATGATCTGTGACGAAAAGATTTCTAATGAATTATTTCATATATGTATTTTAATTCAGGTGAGCATAGAATAAAGGGTAACATTTACAAAGAACGTAAAGGTGAGAGAAATACAGGCTTTTTATATCTAAAATCATTTATTGTCTAAGGCCACAACAGGAAAACAATTCACACAGAGGTTGTCTCTTTCTCCTCTCTCTCTCTCTCTCTCTCTCTCTCTCTCTCTTACACACACACACACACACACTTCTGAGTTCCTGTCCCCAGCCAAACAAGAAGAAGCTGTGAAGCATGCCGCCATCAGAGACCCCGGCTGAACGAGCTTCACAGCCCGTTTCACAGCATCCTGGCATCTGCAGTCATGGGGAAAGAACATGCAGCCTGTGGGCTCCCGGGCCCCTCTCTTAACTGCTCCAGGCAGACAGGTCCAAAATAAACCAAACCAGAAGACTGAACTGCCTTTCACCCAGGGGTGACGACCTGCTCCTGCACATGCCAAATACAAGGTCTCCCAAATACAAGGTCACTGCATTCTCATTTCCTCATCTTCCATATCCCTGCTTCACATCATTACCCACTCTAGATTTCAGAGGAAAGTCTGTGGATTCTTTCAGTTGTGGGGACGGCATTCAATGATTGGTCATGATAAAATCACTTGCGAATAACTAGTTTTTCACCATTACTAAACATGTTATTACAGACTCTATTATTTCTATTGCTTAAACTACATTCTATACAATTTTGTGGGGGGTTTTGCATATTACCATACAGTTACAAAGGCAAGAAGCGTAAATAATTTTGTTAAACATTCCAGCATTTCCAAAATTCACATGCTACTTCAAAAGAATTACTCATAAACAAAGGCAATGATATATTACTTACTATTATTTGTTTTTTCTTTCTAGTTTTATTGGGATATAATTGACATATATACCATTGTATTAATTTGAGGTTTACAACATGATGGCTTGATTACTTAATATTATTTTAAACATCTCATAATACAAATTTCAATACATTAGACTTAACATAATAAATTACACTTTTTTTTTTTTTTCATTTTTCTGAAGCTGGAAACAGGGAGAGACAGTCAGACAGACTCCCGCATGCGCCCGACCGGGATCCACCCGGCACGCCCACCAGGGGCGACGCTCTGCCCACCAGGGGGCGATGCTCTGCCCATCCTGGGCGTCGCCATGTTGCGACCAGAGCCACTCTAGCGCCTGGGGCAGAGGCCACAGAGCCATCTCCAGCGCCCGGGCCATCTTTGCTCCAATGGAGCCTTGGCTGCGGGAGGGGAAGAGAGAGACAGAGAGGAAGGCGCGGCGGAGGGGTGGAGAAGCAAATGGGCGCTTCTCCCGTGTGCCCTGGCCGGGAATCGAACCCGGGTTCTCCGCACGCTAGGTCGACGCTCTACCGCTGAGCCAACTGGCCAGGGCAATAAATTACACTTTTTCCTGGACCTCCTAGTTGCACTACAGTATCATTCTAAAGGATTTCTTACAACACCCAATATCTCTGTTTTTCTGTTTACTATTAAAGGTTTTATGTTGCTTATTTAAAGAGCTCAATCAAAACTGACAAGAAAAACACACATTCAAGTGGGACAAAGGATGTGAACAGATCATTCTTAAGAGAAGTAGTAAAATAAAGATAAGGGAGAGATGTTTAAATTCAAAAGCAATTAAAAAAATACAGATTACCTCAATAAGATGCCGGTTCTGAAAAAGTTTTTAAAACTATAGATGAGCCTGACCTGTAGTGGTACAGTTGGTAAAGCATCAACCTGGAACACTGAGGTTGCTGGTTCAAAACTCTGGGCTTCCTGGTCAAGGTACATATGAGAGTTGATGCCTCCTGACCCTCCTCCCCTTTCTTTCTCTCTCCCTCTCTTTCTCCTTTCTAAAATAAATAAATAAGACCTTTAAAAAAAAAGCTATAGATACACATGCTGGAGAAGGTCACCAAACACACACCTGTACACTTTGGTGGTATAACTGGAAACTACAATAGCCTTTCGGTAAAACAAATAAGCAAAATGTTTACTATTTTCATTCAAGTTGATCCAGTAACTCCACTTTTAAAAAATTCATATAGAAGTATACTATTTCTGCAAGTTATTATTAAAAATGTTTTAAATTACTTATTTTTTCTATTTAGTGAGAGGAGGGGAGGCAGAGACAGACTCCCTCATGTGCCTCAACTGGAATTCACCCAGCAAACCCACTAGGGAGTGATGCTCTGCCCATCTGAGGCATTGCTCCATTGCTCAGCAACCAAGCTCTTCTTAGTGCCTAAGGTGGAGGCCTAGAAGCCATCCTCAGCACCCAGGGCCAAGTCATTCCAATCAAGTCATGACTGCAAGAGGGGAAAAGAGAAAGAGAGAGAGAGAAGAGGGAGAAGGATGGAGAAGCAAATGGGCACTTCTCCTGTGTGCCCTGACTAGGGATCAAGCCGGGACATACACACACTGGGCTGATGCTCTACCACTGAGCCAACTGTCCAGGGCATGTTTTGAATTATTTAAAAAAACATTTTAAAATTTTTTTCAAAAAAGGGGTACAAATAAATGATATAGCCATTTAGCAGAGCATTACTAATTATTAGAAACAATCTATATGATATATATCCAGCATGAAAAAAAGATCAGTTGGAGCACATTCATTCTGAAAATAATAACAACCACTAATTATTTTTAAAAATGACACAATAAGAAAAAGCAAGCCTAATTTGTGGTGGCACAGTGGATAAAGTGACAACCTTGAATGCTGAGGTCGTGGTTTGAAACCCTGGGTTTGTCTGGTCAAGGCACTTACAGAAAGCAACTACTATGAGTTCATGTTTCCTGTTCCCCCACCACCATCTAAATCTCAATAAATAATTTTAAAAAATTTTAAAGAAAAAGATAAAACTGTATATATAGTATAATTACAAAACTTTAAATTTTCTTTTCTTTTTTTCTTAAGTGAGAGGAGGCGAGACAGAGAGACAGACTCCTATATTTGCCCTGATCGAGATCCACCTGACAAGTCCCCTACTGGCAATGTTCTGCTCATCTAGGGCCATTAAACAGCAACCAAGCTATTTTTAGTACCTGAGGTGGAGGCTCCACAGAGCCATCATCAGCCCCTCGGGCCAGCTTACTTGAACCAATTTAGTCATGGCTACGGGAAAGAGAGGGAGAGAGAGAAAGAGAAGGGGGCGGGGTGGGATAGAGAAGCAGATGGTCGCTTCTCCTGTGTGCCCTGACTGGGAATGGAACCTGGGACATCCACACACCAGGGCAGATCCTCTACTACTGAGCCAACTGGCCAGGGCCAGTTTAAATTTTTTTTTAATTTTATTTAGAATAGTTTTAGATTTACAGAAAATATGTAAAGACAGTATAGATAGTAAAGAATTTTAATATAATGCAAATTCAGTTTCTCCCATTGTTAATATCTTCCTTTGGCATAGTACATTTGTCACAATTAATGTACCCATATTAATAAATTTTTATTAACTAAAGTCCACACATTATTCAGATGTCCTTAGCTTTTCCCAAATGTCCTTTTTTTCTGTTTCAGGATCTATTCCAGTATACCACTTTCTTTTTCATCATGTTTCCTTAGGCTCCGCCTGGTGTGGACAATTCCTCAGACTTCCCTTGTGATTGACGACTTTGACAGTTTTGAGGCATAATCATCTACGATTTTGTAGGACGTTCCTTACCTGGGATTTTTCTTATGCTTTTCTGTGGATAAGATTGGGGTGATGAGTTTTGGTAAGGAAGATCACAGAAGTAAGGTGCTATTTCTAACAGCACATTAATAGAAGATATAGGAAAAAAGTAGAATACAACGTTAACAATAATTAATTTGGGTCATGAGAGTCTATGGGTAACTCTTTTCTCATTTATCTAAATTTTTTTAATATTTCATTGAAACCATTTTGTATGACTGCAAAAGGGAACACTGAAAGGAAAAGCACAGAGTTAAAAATGGAACAAGAGCAGAAATCTGTCCATCTGCTGTCCCTCCTCCCATACTCAGAAATGGGAATGGCTACACTTGTCTACCAGCTGCTGCTTCTCCTCCATGTCACCAGCAGCCATGGAATTGATTTGACAGCTGCTGAATGACTTCTAGGCACTGGCACATCTATTTGGGCTGGCGCTGGAGAAGGGCAAACCCTGTAGGGAGGCTTGTCTTCCCTCCTGACATCTTTGTTACATACAGACCTATATGGATACCCTTATGAATACAAAAAGGGAGAATTCTGCTCATTAAATTCTCACCTATGTGGAGAGAAGATCATAAACTATTAGGTGAACAAATAAATTTGTAAAATAATATAAATAGTATGATGCAATTTTTACAAAAGGATATAATAAATACATCTCCAATAAATAAAACATATATATGGATTTTTATGTCTAGAAGGGTGTACATCAGACTTTTCCTGAAGGAAAGAAAAAAGAGAAACTTTTTACACTTTTATGTTATATAAACTTTACTATAAGCATCTTCTGTTATTATTTTTCAATTTTTTAATAGAAAGGCTTTAAGCTTAAAAAACTCATTTATTTAAGAAGTTAAATTAAACACCATATACAAAGTTAGGCATAGTTGCAAAGAGTAAATAAAAAAAAGGAAGTTTTAATAAATTTGAAGTATGGCATATCGAGATTACACGCCTTCATTTATTTTCTAAAAATGTAAATGCCGTTTTTGTGTTTTTTCCTTTTTTAATCAAAATTAAACGTAGCCGCCTGTATTCCTTGCACATCTCTCTCCCCACAGCTCTCATTGTTTTAGGGGGGATGTTTGTGACCAGCACTAACCTCAGGGAGAGAGGTTTCTCAGCTATAATTGAATTAGTTCGCCCAAGCCTTTGAAACAGCTGCAGTGTCTAAAAGCATACAACCGTGAGGGTGAGGCTACATATCCCCCGGTTTCTTAACAAGCTGATTTGACACACGCATCTCGAGAGAATCTGTTAAGAAATCCATCCAGGAGTCCAACCCAGAGATGCAATTCTAATCAGGTTCCGTCACTCAGACAATAAACACTGTGCTCCTTATAATTTTATTATTTACACTCCTGACTTATTTCCAAAATCATTGGGTATCACCTGGATTTGAAAAATGGCACAACTATTCAAATTTCCACCCAACTGAACTTCTCTGACTCAAAACCTTGCAAAGGCCTTTGTTACAACACAAATAAAAATACACTGTCATGTTTACGCCTTTGTCCTTCATTTTTAGCACAATTTCGTCAAACTGAATGTTGCAAAGCACAAAATACCAAGGAAATGAAAGATGGGAAGAGAAGTGTTGATGAGACTCAACGGATCGGATCGGGAAAGATTTAGCACCTCCCAGCAGCTGGCCCAAGGCAACCCAGAAGCAGTTTCAGAACACAGGAGGGCCTTGAGAATTCATCTTTGTAAGATATATAGTTTTATTTACCAAGTTTTCATGGTTCCTAGGAGAGGAGAATAAACAGAACTGACTAGAGATCCAAAGGAGCTCAGGAAAGAGCAGGCAGTTTCCACCAGTATCAGACTGGAAGGTCCTGCATGACAAGACTTTAAATCATATATGTGATTTGTTCACCCACAGGCTGGGCTAGGTTAAAAAAAGGAATCTGAGGCCATGGACTCCTGGCACATAGACCACAGAACCTAAGGGTCTATCTACACTCCCTCCAGTGCATCCAGAACCCAAGCAACCTAGACCATCAGTATCTAGGATACTAGAAACCTCTAATACAAGTTCTTGATAAACTGAGGCAGGTAAAATAGCTGAATAGTTGAACAAAGACTTCCCAGTTTCTGACCTGCATATATAAGGAGGGGAAACTATTTTTCCAGATACTGTTTATGTCACAACTGGTAAGTGGGTACTAGCTATAAATTCTAGGTCACTTCTATTTAATGGACAAATATTTATCTGGGTGTTAATTAATGCCCTGGCCTGTGCTAGGTGCTGGATTTGGAAAGGTTAATAAACCATAAGCCCTTCCCTCTAGGATGTTAAAATCTCCAGATTTGATACATGCATCTCAAAGAGGATCTGTTAGGAAATCCATCCAAGAGACCACACAATATACCACAGGGTTTTTGCCATAACAGTTCTTTCCAAATCTCTTCCTCAGATTGTCTGAAAGACTATTCTTCTGAATTCTAGAAAGGTGGCAGCAACAATAGACACACATAAAAAGAGAATAGTCAATACCAAAGCCAAAACCCATGGATGACGCCACAACAGTGGGTGGGAAATTATCCTCTGAATTCCAAAATGCCAATGTTTGGGTACAAATCACACACACCCACAAGACTCGCATTCTCCGCAGCTCTGAGGAGAGAAGGGAAGCAACGGGGCGACTACGGGGTCTGAGGACAGGAGGCCCCCAAGCAGCCACAGGTCCTCCCTGGAAGCCTGGCTGGCCAACTGGGGAGCAGCTGCCGAACTGGAAAGCTTCTGCATGCTCCAATGCCAGGCGAGCGGAAGGGGCCCACAGCCACATCCGCCAGCCCACGCTCTGGAAACTGCTCCCCCAGGCCTCACAAGATAGGAATGCACAAGGGTAAGAAACTGCTGAGCACAGGAGCAAACTTGAGCAGAGCAGGGAAAATAGAGAAAAGGGAAAGAGGAGGTCCAGATCAAAGAGAAAGAGAAAGAGGAGAACAAGCCAGGAAATCTCAGAAAATAAACTACCGTATTTTTAATAGCTTTATGAGTATATCATTTATAAATCATAAGCCTTTTTTTTTTTTTTTTTTTGTATTTTTCCGAATCTGGAAACGGGGAGGCAGTCAGACTCCCGCATGCACCCGACCGGGATCCACCCGGCATGCCCACCAGGGGGCGATGCTTTTCCCATCTGGGGCGTTGCTCTGTTGCATCCAGAGCCACTCTAGTGCCTGAGGCAGAGGCTATGGAGCCATCCTCAGCGCCGGGGCCATCTTTGCTCCAATGGAGCCTCGGCTGTGGGAGGGGAAGAGAGAGAGAGGAAGGAGAGGGGGAGGGGTGGAGAAGCAGATGGGCACTTCTCCTGTGTGCCCTGGCTGGGAATTGAACCAGGGACTCCTGCACGCCAGGCCGACGCTCTACCATTGAGCCAACCGGCCAGGGCAAACATGCCTTTTTAAAGCATACAACTCACTGGTGTTTACTATACTTATAAAGTTGTGTAACCATCACCATGACCTAATCTTAGAACATTTTCAACACTTCAAAAGTCAACCTGTGTCTATTACAGTCACATTCCAAACCCTTGACCTTCCCCCATTCCTCCACTAATCTATTTTCTCTATGTATAGGTTCAACTATTTTGAACATTCTATATATCACATAATATGTAATCTTTTGTGACTGGCTTCTTTAATTTAGCACTTTTGAAAGTTCATCTATGTTGTAGCATGTAGCATGATTAGTATTCATCACTTGAGGGAGGGACATTTGAGTTTTTCACTTCTAGGCTATTATGAACATTTATGTGCAAGCGTGTATGCAGTTAGGTTTTCATTTCTCTTGGGCAGATACCTAGGAGTAGATATGCTGAGTCGTATGGCAATGCTTTGACTTTTGAGGAACTACCCAAATGTCTGCCAGAGTGGCCGCACCATTTTATATACCCTCCAACAGTAAATGAAGATTCCAATTCTTCCACTTCTTCATCAACACTTGTTATTGTCAGTCTTTTATTATAGCTGTTCTGGTCGGTATCAGGTAGTGTCTCATGGTTCTGATTTACATTTCTCTAATGGCAAATGAAGTTGAACATTTTTAACGTGCTTATTGAACATATATATATATTTCCTTTGGGAAAATGTGCACCCGTTGATTGTTTTTCATCTGTGCCCTGACTGGGGCTCAAATTGACACCTTCAGGATCGAGCCAGTGCCCTCAGGACCAAGCTGGCAACAAGGGCAGTGACACCGAGATCCAGTCGGCAACCCCAGGATTGAAACGATGACCTCAGCACTCCAGGACAACACTCCATCCACTGCGCTACCAGCCAGGGAAAGACTTTTTATTCATTATAAAACAATCTGTTTTAACTTCTGCTAATGAAGTTAATCAACTGCTTAAATTTAAGGATAGGGAAATAATGACTGGGTTCACAATTATTTTGTAATTCCATTTCAGTTGTTTTAGCAAACAACTGGTTCTTTTCCAATGTGGATTCACTTAAAAATACTCACTAGGGTTTTTATTACCTTCAAAATACTCTGGTTAATGGATTAAGTTAAAGTATGTGGCTCCTCTTGAATTTCTGCAAATCAGTTTAGTTCATTTCAGTTTGAAACGAACAGATTGATTCCGATTGATCCCTGGTGAAGTTTCAGAGTAGGACAAACAAAACCCTAGACATAACTTTATAGAATAAAAACATAAATCTCTTTAGCAGATTAATATTTTGCTGCCAACAGCATCTTCAAAGAGGTGATGAATGTTGTCTGCAACCCCAGCTTTTCTTTAGACATTTATGGAATTTCAATTAATAAATTTTGCAAACCCTTTGCTAGATAGCTACAAAAGATCCTTCTAAGCTTGAGATATCAAGATACTAGTGTCACTATATTATATTTGTCCTGTTGTAGCAACCCTTGAGAAAAGGAATCTGAATGTAAAACTTTTAAATGTTCTGATCCATTTCACTGAAGGTATAAAGGATTTACTCAACTTCAGGATTTTTAACTTTGCTCACCAAATTCATGTTTCTGTATTTTATCCTGACTTGTCACCGCCCTAAAACTCAGCTATCTATTTTGTACAAAGGAAATAACCCCCTCGGTAAACTGTTGTGTGGTGTAAATAAGCTACCATATATAAAGCTCTTACCACAGTACATGCTCTGATAATCACTCAATATATAATAGCTCTAGTTGGCAATATTTAAATATATTTTCAAAGCCTTTCTATATTATGACCATCTCTCCCCTTTCATACTAAAAGTTCCTAAGCTTTCAGTCCGTCCTCCTCAATAGCCTGCCTAAACCACACCCACCATAATGTATAATTCAAGAGTGGACACACCCCAGTATATCATACACACGATATGACACGTGTCTTCTGTCTCCTTCTCCTCAGCTGACCCTTAAATATTGCAACCCATAACCCTAGTGAGTGATGCCCCAAATAAACTAGGAGCCAATGAAGACTAGATGTCAAAACTATAAATAAACTTCACATGTGCTATATTTGCTTAAGTAGATGGGTCAAACACACGGCACAGAAGAATGCAGATCTACATTTGGTTACCAAAAAGTAAAGACCTCTCTTTTTTCTTTTCAGAGATGCTAAAAGAAAATTAAAAGTGAAAATAACCACCTTAGAAACACTGAAGCAGAAACTGTACACCCTACATTCTAAGTATTATAGTATAAAATATTTCAACCCATGTCAAATGCCAGACACTTCACACAAGCCACAAATCCGAGAAGCAAAAACTGTGTCAGATGAGGAAGTCAAAAGTGTCCTCACACAGTGCCACAGATTTTACAACAAATAATCGAATGATTCTCTTCTCCACAACTTTTCCTTTCCTTTACTGAGCTTAAGACAAGCATATGGTAAATATGGAACTAATTCAAATTCTAATGCTAATAATCGGAGTGAAGTAGACTCCACTAACCATTTTTTCCACCTTCTCAACGTAATGTAATGAAATGGAACGAGGTACCACTTAGTATAGAGCAGGAGGTTTTTACCTAAAACCCAATTAATAGTTTCAATATTACAACTGATACAATTACACACAATCCAATGTATCAATAAAGACCTTTGCCCCATGAGGCCTTTAGGATCCTTCTCAAACTCACAGACATTTGGGGAAAAGAACTTTTCTCAAAATGCTTCAGTGGCAGGAAGCACTTGACCAGTGTTTTAAAAGGACAATGCTGAAACTGCTGCATGAAGCCATAGCAACGGCCCCTACTTACTGGGTCAGTGACCACAGAATACTACAGTCTTTTAAAGCCATTAAGGATCAAAAAGAACTACCTCCATTTGCAATATTAACTTTACTTAAGCCTATAAATTTTCATAAGGCTAAGCATGATTCAATCTGCTTGCCTGGATATAGCCTCAGGTTTTGACGTAAGATGAAGAGGATTCTAGGCCTAGGCCAATGAACAAGCCTCACTGAGTTCTGGATGATGCCAAAAAAGTAGACAACTTTATCAGAAGTCTCAAAAAGAGCACAGAAATCTCCTATGTACAGAAATCCAGGAGCAGGTGGAGGAAGAGTTCGCAACAAAGCAAGATAAAAGGTGAACTGCCTATAAAGTCAGACTGAGACATGCAGACTACATTCTATCAGCATGAGGAGCCATCCCTGAAAAGATTTTTAATATGTTAAAATGAATGAAAGTATTTCAAGATAATGAATCTAACTATGAATTAGATCAATTAAAGTGTGTGTGTGTGTGGCCTGATCAGGCAGTGGTGCAGTGGATAGAGTGTTGGACTGGGACACAGAGAAGCCAGGTTCAAAACCCGAGCTCAGCCTGACCTGTGGTGGCGCAGCGGGTAAAGCGTCAACCTGGAAACACTGAGGTTGCCGGTTCAAAGCCCTGGGCTTGCCTGGTCAAGGCACATATGGGAGTTGATGCTTCCAGCTCCTTCCCCCTTCTCTCTCTCTGTCTCTCTCTCCTCTCTAAAAATGAATAAATAAAAAAATAAAAAATAAAAAAACCCGAGCTCACCGGGCTTGAGTAAGGGCTCATCCAGCTTGAGCATGGGGTCTCAGGCTTGAGCATGGGATTATACACATGACCCCATAGTTGCTGGCTTGAGCCCAAGGTCACTGGCATGAGGCCCAAGGTCCCTGCCTTGAGCCCAAGGTCGCGGCTTGAGCAAGGGGTCGCTCACTCTGCTGTAGCCCCCCCCACCAATAAAGGCACATATGAGAAAGCAATCAATGAACAACTAAGGTGCCTCAACAAAGAACTGACGCTTCTCATCTCTCTCCCTTCCTGCCTGTCTGTCCCTATCTGTCTCTCTCTGTCTTTCTGTCTTTGTCACAAAAAATAAATTAAAAAGTATGTGTGTCTGCACACTTTCTGTGCAGGAATGGTATGAAGGGTGTGTTGGTGTGTGAGTGTGGTCTATGTAGGAGTGGGAATGTAGTATGTGTATGTTGGGGAACAGAAAACAAAAGAAGACAGACCAATTAGAATGCGATAATTCAGATAAGAGGTGTTCCAGCTTTAAATTAAGGATTTGGAAGTGGAAAGAAAAATACATTCAAAGTCAACGATGTGGAGATTGTTTGACAGGGGTAGAAAGAAAATAAAACAAAGGTAAAATATGAGGCTTGGGGATAGGTCACTGAATTATTGACATAACTGAAAAGAGGAGATCAAGAGAAATACATAAGACTGAGTGACAAGACATCCAGTCGCAGGCAGCACCGAGGGCGGGTATGGGAACAGTTCCAGTGACCAAGACTGCTGAGAATGAGTGACACTATGAGAAGTATTGGATAAAAATTCCCCTTACAGATAACTAAGTTGTCTTCAAAGACAAGTTTATGAAGTTGTTTTTTTTAATATTTTATTTATTGATTTTTAGAGAGAGAGAGAGAGAAGGGGGAGGAGCAGGAAGAATCAACTCCCATATGTGCCTTGACCAGGCAAGCCCAAGGTTTTGAACCGGCAACCTCAGTGTTCCAGGTCGACGCTTTTTCCCACTGCGCCACCACAGGTCAGGCTATGAAGCTGTTTTTACATAGGCACCCATTTCATAGTACTCCTAATCTCAGAATTGTTTAATTTTTAAACTGTGCTTGTGAACACATAAATATTCAATAATACCACCCAATGTAGTTCAGGCAAATAGTGATAAAGTGCATATTACATTATTAACACAAAATTGATTCTGTTGCTTGAATTTACTTAGGACTTTCAGCTTTTCAGGTATTTTTTCTTACATTAATTGTCTTACATTAACTGACTTTTTCTTTATAATTTTTCTGTGAGGAAGACCACACAATATGTTTGGATCAAGGATATAAAAGCTGAGCTATAAAAAGAGGAAAATTTCTTAGATTAAAAAGTTTTATTTGGTCACTTCCTGATATTTTATGGTTTTAATAAAAACTACCTGAACCAAAAACAATCTTAACTTTTAATATATTTTATTTCTGGCAACAACATGAAACACTCCATCATGGACAGAAGAAGATAGTAGTTCACATAAATATTAAGTTCCTCTTTAACCATTTTCAATAAAAGCATAACTATTTCATGACAGTCAAGGGACTTAGTGGTACCACTCACTAGGAATTCGGCAATATTGTTTGCTTTATAACTAAAATTAGGAAGCATAACACAGGTAGAACGCAAACTCATGAAGAAGCTTATCAAATACTTAGTATAAAATCTTATTCAGAAGTCAAGCTGGCTACTCTTTGAAACGAATACTATGGCATTCTTTCCTGTACTATCTCACTGTAGGAAGTACAGTGTGTACAAAGAAAAAGTAATTACTGGTTTATTGGTAGTGACCAATGAACCATATTAAAGTAAAATTTTAACAATAGGGGAAACAGGGCAAGTATGTAGGAACACTGTGATATCTTTGCTAACTTTTCTAAAAATGTAAAACTATTCAAATAAAACATTGGCTTTGAAAAAAGAAAACACCATACCTTTTTTATTTAAAGACCGCATTTTGTTTAATTTCATACACCAAACATCTAATCAATAAGTGTGTATTGAACAGGTGCTTAGCTCTGTACCACGTACAAAGGAAACTAAGTCCTAATGACAAAGAGATCACTTCCCTCAAATTTCCAAACTCCCACAGCCAAGGAACTCGATGTCCAGCAGAGAAGAGATAAGATTCAGGATGACAGAAGAGCAATACAGGAAAGTCATAAAGTAACATTTTATCCTTTCTCCTGCACTCCCAGAAACCTGTTCTACCAGGATAAATCTTCCTCCGGCCCTGGATTAAATCTAAGATAGGCTCCAACATTGTGTGCCCGGTGTTGAATAATAAGAAGTCCCTAAAGTAATCTCAGTTCAGTAATTAAATACCCAGTCCATATAAAAACCAAGCTCTGGACTTCATTCAAAAGCACAGCATTGCCTCCCCTAGCTCTGGCCAGCTGCAGGCACAAAGCCCGTAGTGGGGCTGGGGTGGAAGGCAGGTCAGCTTCTTCTCTTCCCTTGGACAGCAGACCTGCCCAGTCCTTAATAACTGATGAGCACTTGCTTCTGACCCCCTTTGGGTGGCTAAAGGGGCAGAGAAAGTCATAACTGCCCTGCAGCCGTCTGATTGGTTTGCTGTGAGATGCTCAAAACTGACTGCTCCACCCACAAGGATGAATACACCTTCCCTGGATGGTCACTTACACTTTCACAGAACACCTCTAGCCCACTGTCAATGGAAAACAGTTCCATCCCATCCACTGTCCTCTGCTCTCGGCCACTGGCTGTATCAGCCAGCTTCTTCCCCCTTTAGATTTCTTGGGCATGACTGATACACACAGTCCCGTTTCCCAAGCTCCAGGGCACACATACGAGGCTCCCTTTGCGGCCTTCTCACTGGAATGGGGTTTTACAGCACACTGGCCACATCCTCTCCTACCTCCAAATCTCCTTTCAGCCGGGGCAGCCTCATCTCTACACTGCAGGTGGTGCTGAGCTGGCATCCCCAAGCCTGGCTCCTCACCCACCCTGAGCAAGTCCTGCGTAGGTGGCACAGCACTGTGTTTGGGGCCGTGAGAGTGACAGGCACTCAGGACCTCGGCTCAATCCCATTTTTTCCTTCTGTTGACACTGTAACATAGATAGAAAATAAGAGTCATAAAAATAAAAACACCACATGGTTTTAGAATAGAATGCTGTTTCTAGTTTAGGGAGTAGGGACAGGCTTGGCCAAAGGCCTGGTTTGGAGTCAGACCTTGAACTGGTGGGGACAGGAGTGAGTGGAGACGAGGCAGAGGAGGAGGGGTACTTCCACGGAAGGATATGGCTTCCTTAGGGGTTCAACTGTGTCTTCTTTTTCAAATAGAAGAATTAATATATGAAAATTTATCTTAACTGGCACTATTTATTCTTATTCCAATGATTTGTGAGTTATCAATATTTCTAAATAAATGCCCCAGATGACTGCTCATTCTGTTCACTAGAAGCTCAGAGATCAGTTAGAACTAGGTTCAAATATTGCCAATTACTAGTCAGGTGACCTTCAGTAAGTCACATAATCTTTTCCTCGTCTGTCAACATGATAGATAGTAACACCAACAGCACCATAGGGCTGGTGCCCAAACTAAATGAACATACGTATAAGTCACAGTATATGGAATATAATAAACTCCTTGTAAGTGTTGACTACTGTTATTTTTATTATTGCTATTATCATCATCATTATTGTTACAAATACCAAAAATTACAGCTTTCTCCAGTAATCATAAAATGTTAATTGACTTGTCAGGGAGTAACTTGAAAATCATCTGGTAAAATTAATTTGAAGTTAAGTTAATCCAATTTTTTACCTTAAAGTGCTAGCTTTTTGTCACTGTCATTACTTAGCCCTAAAATATAGTATTGAGGACACCACAGTATTTAGCCTCAGTCTATTGGGAAGTCAGAATGTGAAGGAAAACTGTAATGAAAGGTGTGAAAAAAACAATCTAAAGAAGAATCCAGATGGAGAGACAATTATTTCTTGTGCCAGAAAGGGGATGAATCTGGGCCAGTTACATGGGTCAAGTGGCATCTGTGCTGGGCCCTAGAGGCGAGTAGAAATCTGCCAGGTAAACAGAGAAGAAGAGAATCCTAGCAAAGTCAAAGTCAAAGGCATACATTTAGCTATCAGGCCAAAACTTCTTGTTAATTAATCTAAGAAATGATCCCTTAAATATTTCCAAAAATATCTATATTTTAAAAACAGATTAGTTGCATGATTGTCAGAGGTAGAAGGTAAGGGTGGGTGAAAGGTACAAACTACCAGCCATAAAATAAGTAAGTAATGGGGAGGTACGTACTGCGTGGTGACTATAGTCCATCCTACTACATTGCCTATTTTGAAGTTACTAAGAGAGTAGATCTTAAATAGTCTCATCACAAACACACAAATCTGTGACTATGTATGCATGGTGACGGATGTTGACTTACTGTGGCGATCACTTTGCAATATATACATGCATCAACTCATTATCTTGTGCACCTGAAACTAATAAAATGTTGTATGCCAATTATGCCTCAATAAAAATTTTTGATTAACTGAACTAAACAGAGCACTCGTTTAGTTCTAAATAAATATTTACTTGACAGTATTTCAAGCAATGTTAAATTAAATGAAAAATATTGATAACGTGAATACACAGTTCTACATAAGTAATTGTTAATAATCTATTATAATTTGGATAGTCTAATTACAAATAACTCGTAAGGCACTTTTACAGTAATTTAGATTCGAAAATGACCTTTGCTTAAGCAGTCCCTTTACTATGCAGCTCATTTTACAATTCCCTCAGATAATTGCTTAAGAAAGTTACTCTGGAGCCTATTGTGTTAGTCCGGTGCTATGTAAACCCCAGCAGTGATTTTAAGCAATCATCCGGCCTCTTTACTACTCTGCCCTCTAGATCCCTTTCCAGGCCTGGAGGGGGAAAAAAGTTGCTGAAGTTTTATTCAACATTCTCACATTCATTCCTTAAATTTCTACCTAAAAATGCATGTATCTAGTTAAGATATTGCCAACTCTTTAGATTTACTAGTCTCTTACCAGCTTTAAGGTAGTACAGACTAAAAGAAGGCAAGACTCTTAGTTCAGATTAAGCTATCTCAACGTTCTATGAAAAAGCTATTAAAATAATATTAAATGAGAAAAAAAGTCTTCCAAATAGTCTAATAGATGTATTTCTTAAATCACAATAGAAAACGAATGAGAACCACCACAAAGTAGTAAAGGGTTTATAACAATTCACAGTCTTCCAAAGGATGAGACTAACACAGGCATCAAACATTAACTGTGGTTTCCCAGTCATCGCCACCTTACATGTGCTGGTGCATCTGGGCCTCACAAACGTCCTTAAACCCAAAATCTTTCCAGTGCTTCCTACATGCATGATACCATACTAGATGCTATAGGGAATAGTAAAATAAATTATATGATATAGGCCCTGGCCAGTTTGCTCAGCGGTAGAGCGTCAGCCCCGCGTGCAGGAGTCCCGGGTTCGATTCCTGGCCAGGGCACACAAGAGAGGCGCCCATTTGCTTCTCCACCCCTCCCCCTCTCCTTCCTCTCTGTCTCTCTCTTCCCCTCCCGCAGCGAGGCTCCATTGGAGCAAAGATGGCCCGGGCACTGGGGATGGCTCTGGACGCAACAGAGCGACCCCCCAGAAGGGCAAAGCATCGCCCCCTGGTGGGCGTGCCGGGTGGATCCCGGTCGAGCGCATGCGGGAGTCTGACTGCCTCCCCGTTTCCAGCTTCGGAAAAATGAAAAAAACATATATATACGATGTAACTGCTATTCTCAGGGGTGGTAAGATTCATTCATATAACCATAGAATAGCAAATATGATAAACCCTAAAAAAACATGATGCAGGAAGAGGCATTAGAGCTAGATTTTGAAAGAAAAGCAGGACTGCGCTGGGCAGAATCGGGAAGAACACTACGTTAACAAACACACAGAAAGAGGAGAGGGAAGAATGTATTGGAAGACTTCAAGTAATACATTTCGGCTGAGACAGAGTAGGCCAGAGAACGTCAGAGGGGATCGTCTGGGAAATTCTTCAGTGGCAAAGGAAGAAGTTCAATGCCAAAGCTTCTGGAACGGGGTAGGGAATGAGCGCGGGCAGAGCAGTAGAAACAGGAATGAGAAAGAGGGTTCTCTTATTTGAGAGACACATGAGCCCAAGAGAAGTTCAAATGAGTGAAGACGGCACTACTGACCAGTATAGTGAGCCTTTGAACCTCATGGCCCTTGCAAACTCGGAGAGCGGTAGAAGCAGTCACACCTATAGGTTAACTGACAGTAAGGAAATCTTAAGTATAGAGTCTGCATAAGTTTTAGATTTTAAAAGTTTGAGTTTCCTTTTAGAGTGCTACTTTAATAAGTAATCAACAAAATCTGGATGCAGGTATCCTACCCTTTGTAGCTGAAACCACGTGAGTCTCAAGTGGGGATTTGGGGAAGCACACACGCAGGAAGTTTAGAAGTACTTAATGCAACCTGAAGAGCAGATACTTCTATTTTCAGGAAGATAAGCAAGATACTTCTATTTACAGGAAGATACTTCTATTTTCAGGAAGATAGGTTCCTAGAACATAATCAGACATAACAAAGATTTTGAAATACCGGGAACCTCACACAATTAGGCCTTGTGAGATCCTTATGAATTTTACCCAACAATTATTTGAGGTACATCTAATAGAGTGGAATATGCAGATACCAACAAGACAGGAAGAAAGCAAACAGTACAAGAAAACATAAAACCAGTAAATCATTCAGGAAGGAGAACACATTCTAGAGAAGAAACGTAGCATGTATAAGAGTTAAACAAGGCTTTCAGAAAACAGTTTGAATAAATGCAAAACACAAAGCAGTAGGAATGATTTAAGCAGATTTATACCTGCTTAAGAGCCTGACTTTAGACATTCCAACAGTTAACAATAGAAACATCTTTCTTCATTCAAAATTTAGATATTTGCTTATCAACAGAAAAACGACCTGCACATTCAAAACAAAGCACTAATAACATTTTGGCAACCTTTGCCAAATTTGTTTTCCAAGTGTCTTTCAGAGAAGTAAAACACTGGGAACTGAATGGCACCATCACACCACAGGTATTTAAGGTACTTCTGCAAATCTCATGATGACAGAAATGATATATCAAAACAATAACAATAAAACAAATCACTTCCTTTCTTCACAAAGCCTTTTCTTACCCTTTTGGCCACGTTAATCTGTCCATCCTCAGAAACATCTCTGTTGTTGATTTTGGTCTCTCCGACACCATGTCCAGTATCTCTAACTGGCTAACTGTGTGATCTCATACCCCAAGTGAGTTCACAATAGTTCTCAAGGGGAGGAGTTGGGTCACTCTCATTTTTGCAATCCCTGAGGGCCTAGTATAGAGTCCTCAGGAATTTCTTGAAGAATCGGAAACTCGGTTACTAAATTTTTCTTTGTAGTATATTTATACATGCTTTCCTGTTACAAACTGTTCTATAACAAGAACTCTAGAATAATTATTTTTGCTAAGAACAATTACACTTCAAAGGAGCACTAATGGTTACTGTATTGGCTGTGGGTAGAATGAAAAAAAACATGATATGAATCAGTAATTCACAGACTAGTCAAAGAGAACTCTAATAAATCTCATTTTCAATAAAACATTTTAGGCTTTAAAGCTACTTGTACTTCATTTCCTTTAATGTTAAAAATAAGGAATTGCTCTGAAAATAAAAACCTTCTCAGCAAAAGGAAACCATATTCTAAACCGTTCTAAGGTTAATGCTTTGGCTTAGCTTAATCACTGGCACTGGGATAAATCAGCCACTTGGGTTCTCTGTTCTTCCATTTCATCCAGTATTGTACAAAGACATTTCCTTCCCCCCCACTGGTACATGGGATACAAAGATTGTGCACTAAAATGAAATTTTAGTGAACTGTTCTTTTTCATGTCACCCATTGTTGTATCACAGACCTTATTCCAAGGGGTTAAAGTTGCTGATTCACATTGTGAAATACTGAGCAAACTTGAATCCTTCTGTCCCCTGACCTCATGGAGTCCTCTGGGATGCTATATATAGTGTTAAGAGGGGAAAAAATCAAAATAATTCATGCCTCCACTTAGCAGACCACGGCTTCTGTGGCAGCCAGAGGATGTTGTCCTCCCTTTCTCATAACCAAGATGAGCAGCTGTATGTTACACACGATCCAATGCTATTTAACTTATCTCCATCTTAAAATACTCTTTGATAAGCATATGTATGTCAAGCAAAAATTTGTTAATTATGTAAGATAAAAAAATTAATTTTGGAATCAGATAATAGTGGAAGTTCATTTTAAAATATTGAGATTTCTCCTATACATTTTTCATTATCAAAGAAAATTATTTCCTTTATAAGTTTGAAACACATAATGCAATATATAAGTGTATTATAGAATTGTACACCTGAAACCTATAATTTTACTAATCAATACCACCCTAATAAAGTCAATAAAAAAAAGAAAAAAGAAATCTATCTTTTTTAAAACTGCTGTACTTTTGTTATACATTTTTTGAAATACTTTCAAAACTGTTCCAGAAAGACTGGGAGAAGGATATTCTCTGGGCATTTATAATAAGCCTCCTAAAAAAATTACTTTTTTTCTAATAAAAATTGGGACTGAGGGGAAAAACCCTCAATGCATTTATAAATATCACAGAATATTTATGAGATCTTTAATTTTATAATCTTTCTATACAAGCAAAATAAAAAAATCAACCAGCTACTTTTGGATTTTAAAGTGAATTTTTGCCTTAGTTTTTTAATACTTTTATGTCTAGCCACCATTTGTTTATCAATTCTACTTAATATACCTTATAGTTTTTACTCAAATTAAACTTCAAAAAAATCAGGCCCATTTTTGAGCTGCATTCCCTACTAGCTATGCCAATGACCTGGCGACAGAGAAAGCATATTATAATGGCATTGTACCAGAGCTAATTTTGGGAGGGAAGTTTCCAAAAGCAAAACACTCTAAATTGGAAACAGAAACATTAGCCCAAAGTAATCACCAACTAGGTCTAAAGAGGAGCTGGCATTTGCCCTCAATCAACAGAAAATAGCTACAGTTTTATTGTAATATATCTATCTACATTAATGTTTAACTTATACAGCTAGGTATGTATATATTTAAGTTTTTCTTTACTGTTTAAAGCTAATTATTGCCCTAGCCGGTTGGCTCAGCGGTAGAGCGTCTGCCTAGCGTGCGGAGGACCCGGGTTCGATTCCCGGCCAGGGCACATAGGAGAAGCGCCCATTTGCTTCTCCACCCCTCCGCCGCGCTTTCCTCTCTGTCTCTCTCTTCCCCTCCCGCAGCCGAGGCTCCACTGGAGCAAAGATAGCCCGAGCGCTGGGGATGGCTCTGTGGCCTCTGCCTCAGGCGCTAGAGTGGCTCTGGTCGCAATATGGCGACGCCCAGGATGGGCAGAGCATCGCCCCCTGGTGGGCAGAGCGTCGCCCCTGGTGGGCGTGCTGGGTGGATCCCGGTCGGGCGCATGCGGGAGTCTGTCTGACTGTCTCTCCCTGTTTCCAGCTTCAGAAAAATGGAAAAAAAAAAAAAAAAAAAAAAAGCTAATTATTAAGTCTTTGGGAAATATCTCAGTAAATTTCCACATAACTTATTTCCAAAAGGATGTGGCATAAGAGCATGTATATTTTCCCTCGGTTATTAGAGCTGTAAAAATACAGGAAGTGCTGATTTTAACAAGAAGTGGTTTGTTAAGACTACTGCCTTGCTACAGAAGTTACATTTAAGAAAAAGAGTTTTCTCTTAAAAAAAAAAATTTAAGTCAGTAAAGCTGTAAAAAGGAGATTAAAAAACCAACTGGAGTCTGACCAGTAGTGGAGCAGTAGATAGAGTGTCTACCTGGGACACTGAAGTCCCAGGTTCAAAACCCCGAGGTCACGGGCTTGAGCACGGGCTCATCTGGCTTGAGTGTGGGATCATCAACATGATCCCATGGTCACTGGCTTGAAGCCCAACATCACTGGCTTGAGCCAGGGGTCACAGGCTCCGCTGGAGCCCCCCAGTTAAGGCACATACAAGAAGCAACTGAAGTGCCACAACTACAAGTTGATGTTCTCATCTCTCTCCCTTCTTGTCCCTCTCTCTCTAAAAGTAAAAAAATAAAAATAAAAATAAATTGGAGGGGGCATAAACCCAAGCAAGTGACGACATCAATCAATTCCGGACATTAATTACTCTACTGATTCCAGGTACTGAAGGCTGAGGAAGGAAGACTTCTCTGCAAGACTACAGACAAAAACTTCCAAAATAGAGCAACTCCACGGCTACTTTTTCTGCTGAGTCTCTCTTTTAAGGCCGTTCTTATATAATTCCTTTTGGCTAGGTCTTTGTTTTATTTTTATACCACAGGCTTTATTCTCTCTCAATAAAATTTAATTTTAAAATATTATATGTAAAGACTTGCT
The DNA here is from genome assembly GCF_036850995.1 of Saccopteryx leptura. Taxonomy (NCBI): domain Eukaryota; kingdom Metazoa; phylum Chordata; class Mammalia; order Chiroptera; family Emballonuridae; genus Saccopteryx; species Saccopteryx leptura. The sequence goes on along the minus strand of NC_089506.1, from coordinate 74,686,581 downwards.
CCAAGAAAAGTCAGTAAATAAACTGGCTTTTTTAACTGCTTTTTTATAAAATTATTTTAGATAATGCTTAAGTAAAACCATTTTTTTTTTCAAAACTAATAAGGGAGTGATTCTTATTATAAAGTGATTTCACAAAAGAATGCAAACAGCCAGTAACTGGAAGGTAGTTAACCTTTAGTTATGATTGGCTATGCCAATCCTATGATTCTAGACATATTAGGACAAACATACATAAATCAAATAATGTTGCTCTTCATTCATCTCAAATTTAATTCATTTTCTGGCAACATTGGTTTGAAATTCAAGAAAGTACTCAGCCACTGGTTCAACTTCTTACCTGCTGGGCAAACACATAGGCAGGCTTGGAAGCCGTTCTGCACAATCTGATGTCTGGCAATAACCACAAGAGACTTTTGGTGTCTAAAACCATCATGAAAGGAAAAACATCCCCTGATAAAAGATCTTTCAATAAAAGTAGAAAGAATGTATATCTGCAAAACACGAATTTTTAAGTACCCGTGTATATCAGCATCATTAAAACAGAATTTTGAGAGCAGGTCGTGAACCTGGCACTGAAGGTTGAGGCTGGCTGGCTTCCTTCTGTATTTACATCTCCCTGGGAGTTGACCTTTGGCCTCCATTCACACTGGGAACTACTCACACACACCACTGCCCTCACGAGACTTCTAAGACCTCCAACGGGAAGGCGACCACTGGTCTCGCTTCTCTTTACATCCACTTCAGAATTTCCAACAGTGCTTTAGTCACTCTTTAATTGGAAAATCTTTAAAACACATTGTACATTTCTGTTCTTTTTTTTGCTCTGTGTTGGTTAAAGGAGCAAAAATAAAATATTAAATTACTTTTGTCATAATACTGGAGTAAATTATTCATTAATTTCTGTGCACTTTGGGAAACACTCTAACAATTTATCAACAAGAAGAAGGGCTCAAATAAGGTATAGACTATGAGAGTATGAATCATAAAAATAAAGGGACCAGAGGAAAAGAGAACAGAGGGAAAGGGGATGATAGGATGGGATAAAGCTGAAGGGAAGGGGGGAGGGTGCTATGGGGAGGGGGGCAAGGGAGATGTTGAGGGGAATACGGGGGAGGGGGGATGCATTCGGGGCAACACTAGAATCTATGTAAACACAATAAATAAAATAAAATAAATAAATAAATAAATAAAGTCAGAAAGTAAATACTTAATACTTGGTATTAAATAGTATAAAACTTGGTATTCAATAACTGGTATTCTCTATGAGTATAAAAATTTAACAGAGGATATAATAAGCAGCCTTTACTTCTGCCATGCTTCTGTACTGTGGGGTTTTTATGGCTTATTAAAAGAAGTTTTTGGCCCTGGCCAGTTGGCTCAGCGGTAGAGTGTCGGCCTGGCGTGCGGGGGACCCGGGTTCGATTCCCGGGCAGGGCACATAGGAGAAGCGCCCATTTGCTTCTCCACCTCCCCCTCCTTCCTCTCTGTCTCTCTCTTCCCCTCCCGCAGCCAAGGCTCCATTGGAGCAAAGATGGCCCGGGCGCTGGGGATGGCTCCTTGGCCTCTGCCCCAGGCACTAGCTAGAGTGGCTCTGGTCGCGGCAGAGTGAGGCCCCGGAGGGGCAGAGCATTGCCCCCTGGTGGGCGTGCCGGGTGGATCCCGGTCGGGCGCATGCAGGAGTCTGTCTGACTGTCTCTCCCCGTTTCCAGCTTCGGAAAAATACAAAAAAAAAAAAAAAAAAAAGAAGAAGTTTTTTTTTGGGGGGGGAGCAAGAAATAAAGCCAGCAAAATTCTCAGATTACAGTATAAATGCTTCATTTCAAGAGACAAATCTTAAACATGTACCTGTTTTATACATTTGACACTAATTTCTGATGTGAATTATCAAATCAGATTTTTTAATTTGAAATTTTATCTATGAAAAATTTCACATTTCACATACCCCTTAGCATGTTTCTGTTCCAAGCTTACTTTTTAAAATTATGTATATATAATAATAAATACTGGAAAGCCAGATCTAAACTAGATTTTTCTAGAAAAACACACAAGTCTGGGGAAAGAGTCTTCGCTTGAAATGGGGGTGCGTAATGTAGTATGCAGATGGTGTTATATTGAGCTGTACGTTTGAAACCTGCATGGTTTAGTGAACCATGTCATCCCAATAAACTAAAAATATACTTTTTAGAAAGTAATACACGCACAAAAAAAAGAAAAACAAACAAGTCGGGAATCAATACATCATAATTACATCTAGCTCTTATGAAAAAAAACAATACTTTTATAAGCTAAAACACTCTATATATAGAATCAGGGCTTGAACATAACAGAAACAAAAATATAATAGACCATCGAGGAACAATTTTCTTCCCAAGTGGATTTTGGTGACATAGCTCCCTGAATTGGCTCGCTTGTCCATTCTGAAATGAAATCACACTGCATCTGAGGCAATATTACAAAACCTAGTGCCTTCTTGGACCAAAGCCTGCCACAAACATCTTCAGAGCAGATGAGGGAGAGGTAGAGAGAAGAAGGCCAGCTGTCACCCAGGACCCCTTCATCACACATTTCCGATGGCTCCAGAGTCTCCACCCCTTAAAGCTCTGGTCTTTAGTGGCTATCTTTCAGAGAAATAACAATCATGGGAGCTCCACTGCCTCGAAATGCATGCATTCTGGAGATAAGAATAAATTAACTGTGGAAACTGCCACTGCTGAACAACCCACTATCACGAAATCTCATACACCGCGTGCCCAGATTACCATCACCCAGAGCCACCAGTGGTGACAATCCTGGCTCTGTGTGAGCCGTTTTGTGTTTTTATTTTCAAGCATCACTGAAAAATAAAAATCATCACATTATATTTTTATGACATTAAATATCACCTGCTACAAAAAAACAAGAACGCCTCTAATGAGACCCTGGGCACTTTTCATAGTGTCTGAGTATCAAGAAATATCACAATAGCAATTATTAGGAAACTTAGCATTTTATGCCTCCACATGTGTGTAGATGCATGTTCAGATAGAGGCATTTTTATATAATGAATTCATAAACAGAGGAAAACAATGCAAACCTGCTTATGGCATTTACTCATATTGGAAGTCATGTCCATTATCAATGGTTGTGGATGGAAAAGAGCAGAGAAGCATGCATCTTTAATCCTGTCCCAGGGTTACATTTACCACCACACAGAGTCAAAGACAAACACCCTCGGTTGTCCAAATCTATTCAGTTCCTGGGTCTGGATAAAGTATGTGTAGATACTAGGGGTATACAGATTCCAGAGCGCCAAAAAAGGACCCATCCTCATCAAAGGCCAGGCTCTCCATGGGCAGGCTCACTCCTCCTACTGGCTATAAATTTCCTGTCTTGTTTTGTTTACACCTATGGCCAATGAAGAATCAGTTCCACTACATGTGCCCAAAAAAGTTAGGTCAGTTTCTACAAAAACTATTCACAAACCATAAAATCTAATATTTCCTCTTATGATTAATGGTCAATGCTCATTTTGCAATCTTATTTTGCATTTTAATAAAAAGTATATCGTGCAGAATTTATCAGAAGCCATAATGCAAAAATAAAGCAAACTGAAAAGTTTGGGAACAATGACGTTTTGATACAGCTCCTAAGTAACTACTTTGTTTCAATTATCTGTCTAGTGGTAAAACATTTGACTCTCAAAACTAAAGGATTACATGACTTTTCCACTAAACATTTATAGAATATTAATGGCTGTAAATTTTAATTAACAGTAATATAAGAGTCTTCTGAGCAACATGAAATATAAATTAAACATTTTTGCATATCCAAAAGGGGAACTACTGGATCACTGGGAGAGATGGTCTCCAGAGATTATCACATGAAAATAAGAAAATAAGAAAGTCAGGCCCTGGCCGGTTGGCTCAGCGGTGGAGCGTTGGCCTGGCGTGCGGGGGACCCGGGTTCGATTCCCGGCCAGGGCACATAGGAGAGGCACCCATTTGCTTCTCCTCCCCGCCCCCCTCCTTCCTCTCTGTCTCTCTCTTCCACTCCCGCAGCCAAGGCTCCATTGCAGCAAAGATGGCCCGGGCACTGGGGATGGCTCCTTGGCCTCTGCCCCTGGCGCTGGAGTGGCTCTGGTCGAGGCAGAGCGACGCCCCGGAGGGGCAGAGTATCGCCCCCTGGTGGGCAGAGCTGCGCCCCTGGTGGGTGTGCCGGGTGGATCCCGGTCGGGGCGGGAGTCTGTCTGACTGTCTCTCCCCGTTTCCAGCTTCAGAAAAAGAAAAAAATAAAATAAAAAAATTAAAAAAAAGAAAATAAGAAAGTCAAAATTTTGTTTTACAAACCTATAACAAAATATTAAATAAGTTATAAGAATTATCAGGCGAAAAATTAAATGAGGTTTAAAAGAAGCAATAAGGGAATGAACCAAGTGGTCATGGGGCAGATTTCAGGGACAGCTTTATTAAAGTGGACCAACGTCATTGTAAAGCTACAGGACAATTCCAGACGCCACATGAAAACTCCACCTCCTGGCATCACCAGCCTTTGACCACTGTCCACTGGCCAAAACTTTCATTAGGCAGCAATATAAAAACCAGATCGAGTCGAGACGTACCGTAAAGCAAAGGGAACACATTTTTACTACAAACCCATGACTGAGGACATCATCAACAATGCCTTCTAAAACTCCAATATAAAAATGATAAAAGCACCCCTTTAATCGAACACCAACAAATTAAGTTTCCAATGTTAATGGAAATTGGCTATATAAAGAAGTCCTATGTTGCAATTTAATGTAAAGTTCAATATCCTTCTATAAAAGTTTTAATAGTCCTTTATAGAAAGAGAACATCATTTATTGAAAGAAAAAAAGCCAAGAATTCTGTGTTCTAATTCCAACCATCATTAAAGTTGGCATACGATCTTCAGCATGGTATTTTTCTTCATCTTATTGGGGTGGCTCTGGTTAATATAGTTATACAGGGTTCAGGTGCCCAATCTACAACTGACTTTCCCACCTGTAAAGCCGAGATAAATACTTCTGTCCTGACTACTTACCAGGCAGTTGTGAGATTCAAATAACATGATTTATATGAAAGTACTTTTAAAATCATGTCTAAATATTTTAGCTAGTGCTTTTTTTAAAATTATTGATTTTAGGGGGAGAGAGAGAGAAAGAAACATCAGTTTGTTGTTCCACTTATTTATGCATAGAGTGGTTGGTTCTTCTATATGCCCTAACCAGGGATAAACCCTCAACATTGGCATATCGGGACAATACTCTAACCAAATGAGCTACCCATCCAGGCCCTGTTAGCTAGTGCTTTCGTTTTCTTCTGGAGTTAAAACAGATTAAGACACTCTCACAGAAACACTTCCATTTTAATGATGACTGAATAAATGCTAATTGTTATCCCATGTGCATCCCGGGAGAAAAATTATATATGAGTAACGCAAATAGATTGAGGAACACTGCATTACACAGAAGGACCCATGAAGTCAGTAAGTATCATTATCAATATTTTTTTAAACATTTTATTCCATTGGATGTTTTAAGTTATCATTAATTTTTCATAGCCAGGACTACTTTATGTTTGATGGTAGTTTTCTTTCAGGTAACCTAGTAAAGCAAAGTTAAAATGATCATAAATGCCTACTCTATAAACTCAGTAAATATGGAAATCAACAATCTAGAGATACAAAGCAAACTTTCTCCCTTCATAATCTCCATCACTGAAAGGAAAACTTTCAGTTCCATCGTTCAATTAATAAACCGAAGTCCTAATATGGAACAGAACTTCTGGGGTGTGATTACAAAACAGAGTGATCCAGGGCAGACCCAGGGCTTTCTGGATCTTCTGGTTTGACCCTGTATATCTAAGGCTTCAGGGCCTGACAAACCTATGTGATTTAGCAGGACTTCCATTCCTGAGCATTTGTATTTCTATCAGATTAGAATGTCGACACAGGCCTTAGCCAATTGGCTCAGTGGATAGAGTGTTGGTCAGCGTGCAAAAGTTCCAGGTTCAATTCCTGGTCAGGGCACACATAAAAGTAACCATCTGCTTCTCTCCCCTTTCTCGCTCTTCTCCTGTCACAGCCAGTGGCTCCACTGGTTCAGGCGTCAGCCCCAGGCGCTGAGGATTGCTCCGCTGGTCTGAGCGTCAGCCCCAGGCACTGAGGATTGCTCTGCTGGTCTGAGCATCAGCCTCAGACACTGAGGATAGAGCTCCGTTGATTCAAGTGTCGGCCCCAGACAGGGTTTCCAGGTGGATCCCAGTCAGGGTGCATGCATGATTCTGTCTATCTCACCCTCCTCTCACTTAAAGAAGAAAAGAAAGTCTATACAATTTTTCTTCAAAATAAAAAATCCTTGCTAACATAAAATAAAAGGTTTTAATTTAAATGATCCCAACATGCTTTTTAAATTCATGTAAAATAGTTCCAAAAAATAAAAAAAAAAGAATTTAAAAAAAACTGGGGCAAATTAGAAAAAAAAAATTTTTAATTTAAACCTTAAGATACGTGTTATAGACTGAATATTTGTGCCCATTCCCCCAAATTCATATGTGGAAACATTCCTTTAGTGTGCCAGCATTTTGAGGTGGGAACTTGGGAGGTGATAAGTCCTAACACTAGAACCCGAATGAATGGGATTAATGCCCTCAGAGACCCCAGGGGGCTCCCTTGCCCCTTCTGTGAGGTTATAGAGAGAACCAGGAAGCACCTATGAGCCAGGAAGTGCCCCCCACCAGATAATGAATTTGCCAATGCCTTCATCTTGGACTTCCCAGCTTCCAAATTGTGAGAAAAAGGTTTCTGTTGCTTATAAGCCACCCAGCCTATATTTTGTGATAGCAGCACAAACGGATTAAGCCAACACTTAAATGCAAAGAGGAACTTAGAAAAACCTCAGTTTGAGAACCTACAGGACTTCAGAGTATAGAGTAGTCCTAAAGAAATTGAATAGATTTTTAGGTTAATTCTGTAATCTACAGAATGAAGTATTCAAAAAATACCCGCATGGAAAAAGAGGAACACCTGACCAGGGGTGGCACAGTGGATAAAGTGACAACCTGGGATGCTGAGGTCCCTGGTTTGAAAGGCCGTGGGTGCTGGCTTGAGCACAGGATCATGTAAGGGTTGCTGGCTTGCGCCCCAAGGTCACTGGCTTGAAGCCCAAAGTTGCTGGCTTGAGCAAAGGGTCACTAGCTCAGCTTGAAGACCTTCCCCCACCCATCAAGGCATGTATGAGAAGCAATCAAAGAATAACTAAAGTGAAGTTACTACCCTGTGGAATATAATAAAAGAAAATAATAATATAATAAAATATAATATAATATAAATATTATAATATATAATATATTATAATAATATAATATAAATATATATAAAATAATATAATAAATATAATAAAAGCTCACATGAAATACTCTTGGAGTAGCTGTACCTGTAACTTACTATAGATTTACTCTGAGACTGAAAATCACAAAATTTACACTGTAATCTGAATAAAGAGATAACACAGTTTACACTTTAAGTCGGAAGACATTCCTATTTCACTATGAAACACACAAGTGCTTTAAAGGCTGACAACTTTCTAATCTGAAAAACGGAGTTTAGTTTAGCACTGTTTCACTACTTTAATATTAAATAAATGAATTTGTGATTTCTAAATTAAATAGACCATTTTTCAAAACACTCTATACTGCTCCCTCATCCCATCCCAAGCACACACTCCAAAATCTTTTTTCTTTCTTATAGCCCAGGCTTCTGCCCATACATAAGCAAAGGGTCTCCACGGGAATTTAGAAAACAGATGAGAAACTGGCGTAACTGGGAAAGAGATCATTAGAGGGGCTTCTTGTAAAATGTGTTGCTTTATAGCAGTTTAGTATTCTAGTTCATCAGGGGACAGATGGAGAAATCACAACTTATCAAATGTTTATTATACATGCAGATGGCTGTTTCTCTTTTGAATCTTTCATTCCTTTACTTGCCCCTTGGTTTGTGCAGATATGAACACTAGCTCCCTCGAGGGTTCTTCCTGGGGCAGAGCAGCCCACTGTCCCTGACCCGCACTCTTCCTTTCAATACGCCTGTGTGGCCCCACCCCTAGGGGTGTGTGCTTGCACTTGCCTTCCTACACGACTCCCCACAATCCCAGCACGATAACTGAAAAAATCTTGGTAGTTTCTCACTCAAAGAAAAAGTGGATTTTAACTCGTGTGGTTTAAAATGAGCTGGACTCAAACTCAGTTCCTTGCAAGCTTAAGCTAAACTACTCCTGGAGGTGTCCCAGAGACAATAAAAGGAAACCAGGGTCCTGGCTGGTTTGCTCAGTGGTAGCGAATCGGCCCAGCCTGTGGAAGTCCCAGGTTCAATTCCCAGCCAGGGCACACAGGAGAAGCCCCATCTACTTCTCCACTCCTCCCCCTCTCCTTCCTCTCTGTCTCTCTCTTCCCCTCCCGCAGCCAAGGCTCCATTGGAGCAAAGTTGGCCCAGGCCCTGAGGATGGCTCTGTGGCCTCTGCCTCAGGTGCTAGAATGGTTCTGGTTGCACAAAGCAATGCCCCAGATGGGCAGAGCATCGCCCCCTAGTGGGAATGCCGGGTGGATTCCCATCAGGCATATGTGGAAGTCTGTCTCTCTGCCTCGCTGCTTCTCACTTCAGAAAAAAATGGGGAGGGGGGGAACCAGGCTGTAATGGGCTGTTCAACAGCTTAATTAAATACTTCTAATCAATTACAGAAAATGATTTAGAAATTTGGAATTTGCTATTTGATTTGTAGAAGCTGGTATTAATATGCACAAATTATGAGCAGTCTGAGTGTTGGCTCTTTATTTCTGTTATTTTTCATTCTTGAGAAGTAAGAAAACAGATGTTATATATCTATCAAGCATATGGACGGTAGGATTACAGACAAGTTTGGTGCATTTTCTAAGTTTTCTAAATTATCTTCATTACTCTAATGAGCAGGGCTAGGCAACAGAGGTCATGATAAAAATAAATAAAAGAAATTTTATGTTGTGTCCTGTTACCAAAGATTTTTCTTCAGGAACTATTTGCAAATAGTTAGATGGCCGTTTTTTGCCTTGTCATTCAATAAATTAAACAAATAATTACTGATTATCTACAATGTGCTTGAATCTGTATTAGCATTATGGGTTCAGACTTTTTTAAAATTTTTATTTATTTACTTTTTTGCAAGAGAGAGAGAGAGCAAGCAAGAGAAACAGACAGGGACACAGACAGGAAGGGAGAAAGATGAGAAACATCAACTCTTTGTTGTGGCACCTTAGTTGTTCATTGATTGACTTCTCATATGTGCCTTGACCGGGGGGCTACAACAGAGTGAGTGACCCCTTGCTCAAACCAGTGACCTTGGACTCAAGCCAGCAACCTTAGGCTTCAAGTTAGCAAACTTTGGACTCAAGTCAGCAACCATGGGGTCATGTCTATGATCCCACGGCTCAAGTCGGTGACTCTGTGCTCAAGCTGGTGAGCCTGCGCTCAAGCCAGATGAGCCCACACTCAAGATGGTAACCTCATAGTTTGGAAACTGGTTCCTCAGCATCCCAAGCCACAGCTCCATCCACTGCGCCACCACCTGGTCAGGCAGGGTTCAGAATATTTATATTGTAGAAACGGAACATAATAGGAGACAGAGACTTGTGCACATAGACATTTCAAAATAATACATTAAGTATTGTAAGGAATCAAAAAATTACCATTTCACCATTTTCATAGTAATAATGGATTTAGGCAAGAATCATCAATGAATGCTAATGGGTAAAAGTTTGAAATATTTCATCACAAATAGTTATTATCAATCTATAAGTACAAAATTTCATTAACTTTACACTAGAGAAGCCTGGTAGACACCATCTTAACAAAGCGAAAAAGTTAGCATCACCATAATCACCATATAATGTTGTATGCAATTATATCTCAATTTTTAAAAAAGTTAGCATCATCAGTAATGGGACAAAACAACATCGTATGCCTCCTGATATGCTGCACTGAGAGGGACATACATCTGTGGTATTTCTTCTAAAAAGTATACCTAAATTGAGAGATAGCCTTAGTAAGGTAATGAAAGGGAAGAAAAGACTAAGGAACTATTCCAGTTTGAAGGAGACTACAGAGATATAACAAACAACTGAATTGGATAAAAATCCTGGACCTATGAAGCATATCATGGAGATCATAAAATTTGAATGAGGCCTGTGTATTAAACAGTAATAGATCAAAGTTAAGCTCCTGATTTTCATGATCGCACTGTCAATATATAATAGTGTCTTTGCTTTTAGGAAAAACATACAGTGGTAATGGGTTAGTAGGGCATCACATGTGCAACTTCATCTCAAATAGTTCAAAAAAATTCATTAAAATATGTAAAAATATATGAAGGGAAAATTATAAGGAATTTTGGCAAAAATGTTAACAAATGAGAAATCTGAGCAAAAGGAATAAGAATTCTTTGTAATGTTTCAATGTTTCTGTAAGTCTGAAATTATTATTTTTATTTAGACAATTAATTTTAACAGGGTGACATTCGTCAACTAGAGTACACAGATTCAGAGAAAACATCTCCAGATCATTTTGACATTCGATTATGTTGAAATTATTTCAAAACAAAAAAGTTGTTAAAAATAGTTTTTTTAAACATCTGCACTCAGCTACAGTGTGCACGGTCCTTGAGTCCAGTAAGAAAAATATTCCCGCCTGACCAGGCAGTGGCGCAGTGGGATAGAGCGTCAAACTGGGATGTGGAGGACCCAGGTTCAAGACCTGGAGGTCACCAGCTTGAGTTCAGGCTCATCTGGTTTGAGCAAAGCTCACCAGCTTGGACCCAAGGTTGCTTTTTTTTTTTTTTTTTTTTTTTTTTTTTTTTTTTTTTTTTGTATTTTTCTGAAGCTGGAAACGGGGAGAGACAGTCAGACAGACTCCCGCATGCGCCCGACCGGGATCCACCCGGCACGCCCACCAGGGGCGACGCTCTGCCCACCAGGGGGCGATGCTCTACCCCTCCGGGGCGTCGCTTTGCCGCGACCAGAGCCACCCTAGCGCCTAGGGCAGAGGCCAAGGAGCCATCCCCAGCGCCCGGGCCATCTTTGCTCTAATGGAGCCTCGGCTGCGGGAGTGGAAGAGAGAGACAGAGAGGAAGGAGGAGGAGGGGGTAGAGAAGCAAATGGGCGCTTCTCCTATGTGCCCTGGCCGGGAATCGAACCCGGGTCCCCCGCACACCAGGCCGACGCTCTACCGCTGAGCCAACCGGCCAGGGCCCCAAGGTTGCTTTGAGCAAGAGGTTGCTCAGTATGCTGAAGGCCCACGGTCAAGGCACATATGAGAAAGCAATCAATGAAAAACTAAGGTGTTGCAACGAAAAAGTGATGATTGGGGATCTGGAAGATGGCAGCGGAGTAGGCGGACGCCCAGACGCCCAGCTCTCAACACCAAACTGGAATACAAATAAATTTAGGAAAAATCAGCATGAAAACCCAACACTGAACTGGAAGAACAGCTCTCAAAAACCAAAGAGCAAAGAGGAAGCCACAATAATCCTGGTAAGGAGTGCCTGAATCTCCTCTGCTTATAGGAACAGAAGGGGGGGGGGTGAGGCTGAGAGCCCAGAGAGGATTTCACAGAGGAAAAAGAGCAGAAACTACTGCTCACAGCCACTTACCTGGCGACCAGGGAGCAAGGTGGGTTGAAAAGACCAGCTTATCTCCCAAGTGGAAAGGACAAGGAGAGGGACAGACTGTGAGGGGCTAAGGTATGCAAGAAACGAAATAAAAAAGCTGACTCATTCGTGCTGGAGGTGGCCATAGCTGGGGGAGGGACTGAACCTTTCACAAAACAGAGCTGAAGTGCTTCCGGATCAGAGATCTCCGGACATCTATCCAGCTCCAATCAGCGCAACAAGACACAGCTGAAAACAAGAAGTGGGGAGGACGGGCAGTAACTCAGGTCTCCATGGAGATCTGAGATACACCTCCCCCTACTGAAGCTGAGAAAAAACCCTGCCCCCAGTGAGATTAGTTGGTGGAAGAGACCTTCAGCGTCTCAGGTTACACCCACAGCATTCCTGGTAACAGTTTCAAGGAAGCCCCCTGCTGAGATCAGTTAACAAGACTATCACCTGTTAAGAAAACAAACAAATCAAGACTTCAAAGCTGCCCAAATCCGAAAGTGGATTACAAATAATAGCTGATACCAACCCAAGAAGACCTAGAAATAACACAACTGAAAACTGGAGGCAGACAACACCAAGCCTAGACTCAACCAACTCTACAAATAAAACACCATTATGAGAAAACAAAGGAGTGCAACCCAAATGAAACCACAAGAGACACCTTTGAGAGATGAGCTGAGTGATATGGAAATAATCAAACTTCTAGATGCGGAGTTCAAAATAATGATTGTAAGGATGCTTAGGGATCTTAGAACAACAATGGAGGGGCAGTTTGAAAACCTAAATAAAGAAATAGCAAGTATAAAAAAGGATATTGAAATATTAAAAAAGAATCAGTCAGAGATGACAAATATAATATCAGAAATGAAGACCACAATGGAAGGAATTAAAAACAGGATGGATACAGCTGAGGATCGAATCAGCGAGTTGGAGGACAACTGAAATGAAGGCATGAAAGCAGAGAAGAAAAGAGAAAAGAGACTCAAAAAGTCAGAGGAAACACTTAGAGAGCTCTGTGACAACATGAAGAGAAATAACATCCGCATCATAGGGGTTCCTGAAGAAGAAGAAAAAGAACAAGGGATAGAGACTTTGTTCAATCATATCATAACTGAAAACTTCCCTAAATTAATGCAAGAGAAACTCTCACAAGTCCAAGAAGCACAGAGAACTCCATTAAAGAGAAACCCAAAGAAACCTACACCAAGACACATCATAATTAAAATACCAAAGCTAAGCGATAAAGAGAAAATATTAAAAGCTGCAAGAGAAAAAAAGTTATCACCTACAAAGGAGCCCCCATAAGGATGACATCCGACTTCTCAACAGAAACACTTGAGGCCAGAAGGGAATGGCAAGAAATATTCAAAGTAATGCAGAACAAGAACCTACAACCAAGACTACTTTATCCAGCAAGGCTATCGTTTAAAATCGAAGGAGAAATAAAAAGCTTCCCAGACAAAAAACAACTCAAGGAATTCATTACAACCAAACCAACGCTGCAAGAAATGTTAAGGGGCCTGTTGTAAACAGATCAAAGTTGGAAAAGAATATAGCAAAAAAAGGAATACACCTTTAAAGAAGAAAATGGCAATAAACAACTACATATCAATAATAACCTTAAATGTAAATGGACTAAATGATCCAATCAAAAGACATAGGGTAGCTGTGTGGATAAGAAAACAGGACCCATACATATGTTGTCTACAAGAGACACACCTTAGAACAAAAGACACACATAGATTAAAGGTAAAAGGATGGAAAAAAACATTTCATGCAAACGGAAATGAAAAAAAAGCTGGGGTAGCAATACTTATATCAGACAAATTGGACTTTAAAACAAAGGATATAGTAAGAGATAAAGAAGGCCACTACATAATGATAAAGGGAGTAATCCAACAGGAAGATATAACTATTATAAATATTTATGCACCTAATATAGGAGCACCCAAATATATAAAACAGACTTTGATGGATTTAAAGGGCGAGATCAACAGCAATACTATAATAGTAGGAGATTTCAATACCCCACTAACATCACTAGATAGATCCTCAAGAAAGAAAATTAACAAAGAAACAGCAGACTTATTGGAAACACTAGATCAACTCAATTTAATAGATATCTTCAGATCCTTTCACCCTAAAGCAGCAGAATATACATTCTTTTCAAGTGCTCATGGTACATTCTCTGGGATAGACCACATGTTAGGGCACAAAAGTGCTCTCAACAAATTTAAGAAAACTGAAATCATATCAAGCACTTTCTCCGATCACAACGGCATGAAACTAGAAATGAATCACAGCAGAAAAGCTCAAAAATTCTCAAACACATGGAAACTAAATAGCAGGATGTTAAATAATGAATGGATTAAGAATGAGATCAAAGAAGAAATAAAAAAATTCCTAGAAATGAACGACAATGAGCATACAACAACTCAAAATTTATGGGACACAGCAAAAGCAGTGCTGAGAGGGAAGTTCATAGCACTACAGGCACACTTTCAGAAGCTAGAAAAAGCTCAAATAAACAACTTAACCCTGCATCTAAAAGAATTAGAAAAAGAACAGCAAGTAAAGCCCAAATGTAGTAGAAGGAAGGAAATAATAAAGATCAGAGCAGAAATAAATGACATAGAGGTTAAAGAAACAATACAGAGGATCAATGAAACTAGGAGCTGGTTCTTTGAAAAGGTAAACAAGATTGATGAACCTTTAAGTAGACTCACCAAGAAAAAGAGAGAGAGGACTCAAATAAATAAAATTAGAAATGAGAGAGGAGAGGTAACAACTGACACAACAGAAATACAAAATATTGTAAGAAAATACTATGAAGAACTATATGCCAAAAAACTAGACTACCTAGATGAAATGGACAAATTCCTTGAAACATACAATCTTCCAAAAATCAATCTGGAAGAATCAGAAAACCTAAACAGACCGATTACACCAAATGAGATCGAAACAGTTATCAAAAAACTCCCAACAAAGAAAAGTCCAGGGCCCGATGGCTTCACAAGTGAATTCTACCAACTATTCAAAGAAGAACTAACTCCTATCCTTCTCAAACTATTTCAAAAAATTCAAGAGGAAGGAAGACTTCCAAGCTCCTTTTATGAGGCGAGCATAATTCTGATTCCAAAACCAGGCAAAGACAACACAAAGAAAGAAAATTATAGGCCAATATCCCTGATGAATATAGATGCTAAAATCCTCAACAAAATATTAGCAAACCGGATCCAACTATATATGGAAAAAATCATACACCATGATCAAGTGGGATTTATTCTGGGGAGGCAAGGCTGGTACAATATTCGTAAATCAATCAATGTGATTCATCACATAAACAAAAAGAAGGAGAAAAACCATATGATAATTTCAATAGATGCAGAAAAAGCATTTGATAAAATCCAGCACCCATTCATGATCAAAACTCTCAGCAAAGTGGGAATACAGGGAACATAACTCAACATGATAAAAAGCCATCTATGAGAAACCCACAGCCAACATCATACTCAATGGGAAAAAATTAAAAGCAATCCCCTTAAGATCAGGAACAAGGCAGGGGTGCCCCCTTTCACCACTCTTATTTAACATAGTCCTGGAAGTCCTAGCCACAGCAATCAGACAAGAAGAAGAAATAAAAGGCATTCAAGTTGGAAAAGAAGAAGTAAAACTATCATTATTTGCAGATGATATGATATTGTATATAGAAAACCCTAAAGTCTCAGTCAAAAAACTACTGGATCTGATAAATAAATTCAGCAAAGTGGCAGGATATAAAATCAATACTCAGAAATCAGAAGCATTTTTATACACCAACAATGAACAGTCAGAAAGAGAAATTAAGGAAACAATCCCCTTCACAATTACAACCAAAAAAATAAAGTACCTAGGAGTAAACTTAACCAAGGAGACTAAAGACTTGTACTCGGAAAATTACAAGCATTGATAAAAGAAATCAAGGAAGATACAAACAAGTGGAAGCATATACTATGCTCATGGTTAGGAAGAATAAACATCATTAAAATGTCTATATTACCCAAAGCAATCTATAAATTCAATGCAATACCAATTAAAATACCAATGACATACTTCAAAGATATAGAACACATATTCCAAAAATTTATATGGAACCAAAAGAGGACATGAATAGCCTCAGCAATCTTAAAAAAGAAGAATAAAGTGGGAGGTATCACACTTCCTGATATCAAGTTATACTACAAGGCCGTTGTACTCAAAACAGCCTGGTACTGGCATAAGAACAGGCATATAGATCAATGGAACAGAACAGAGAACCCAGAAATAAACCCACAGTTCTATGGACAACTGATATTTGACAAAGGAGGTAAGGAAATACAATGGAGTAAAGACAGCCTCTTTAACAAATGGTGTTGGGAAAATTGGACAGCTATCTGCAAAAAAATGAAACTAGATCACCAGCTTACACCACTCACAAAAATAAACTCAAAATGGATAAAAGACTTAAATGTAGGCCGTGAAACCATAAGCATCTTAGAAGAAAACATAGGCAGTAAGCTCTCGGACATCTCTCGGAGCAATATATTTGCTGATTTATCTCCACGGGGAAGTGAAATAAAAGACAGGATAAACAAATGGGACTATATCAAACTAAAAAGCTTTTGCACAGCTAAAGACAACAAGAACAGAATAAAAAGACAAACTACACAATTGGAGAACATATTTGACAATATGTCTGATAAGGGGTTAATAACCAAAATTTATAAAGAACTTGTAAAACTCAACACCAGGAAGACAAACAACCCAATCCAAAAATGGGCAAAAGAGATGAATAGACACTTCTCCAAAGAGGACATACAGATGGCCAATAGGCATATGAAAAAATGCTCAACCTCACTAATCATTAGAGAAATGCAAATTAAAACCACAATGAGATATCACCTCACACCAGTCAGAATGGCGCTTATCAACAAAACAACACAGAATAAGTGCTGGCGAGGATGTGGAGAAAAGGGAACCCTCCTGCACTGCTGGTGGGAATGCAGACTGGTACAGCCACTGTGGAAAACAGTATGGAGATTCCTCAAAAAATGAAAATCGAACTGCCTTTTGACCCAGCTATCCCACTTTTAGGAATATACCCCAAGGACACCATAGAACGGCTCGAAAAGGAGAAATGCACCGGCATGTTTGTGGCAGCATTGTTCACAATAGCGAAGATCTGGAAACAGCCCAAGTGTCCGTCAGAGGACGAGTGGATTAAAAAGCTTTGGTACATATATACTATGGAATACTACTCAGCCATAAGAAATGATGACATCGGATCATTTACAATAACATGGATGGACCTTGACAACATTATACGGAGTGAAATAAGTAAATCAGAAAAAAAAACTAAGATGAATCCATAGAAGGGACATAAAAATGAGACTCAGAGACATGAACAAGAATGTGATGGCAACAGGGGCGGGAGGTTGGGGGAGGGGGGGAGGGGGTGAAGAAGGAGAGAGGGGTTAGGGGAGGGGAGGGGCACAAAGAAAACCAGATAGAAGGTGACAGAAGACAATTTAACTTTGGGGGAGGGGTATACAGCACAATCAAATGTCAAAATAATCTAGAGATATTTTCTCTTAACATATGTACCCTGATTTATTAATGTCACTGCATTAAATTTAATAATTAAAAAAAAGTGATGATTGATGCTTCTCATCAGTCTTTGTTCCTGCCTGTCTGTCCCTCTCTCTGACTCTCTCTCTCTGTATCTGTTAAAAATAAAGGAAAATATTCCCATGAAACAAATTCCTTTAAGTTTATTCTCATTATAGACAGTATAAAGAAGAAGAAAAGAAGGAAGAGGAGGAGGAGGAGGCTTCTGTCTAGCTCCTCCACACAAGAAAACCAACATACAACTTTTCAGATTTAATACACTAAAAAGTTGTTGACCTCTTAAAAAGTTTGGCAGCTCTCCAGTGGATAACAGCCTCTCAGAGACTAGCTAACTCACCAGTAGCAGCAGCTAATTAATTCTTCCACAAAGCTGAGCAGGCTGTTAAGTGTCCTGACTTCAGTGAGGGGTCACTGTTATTCGCTGTGAACTATTTGAAAATGCCTTAACTCTTTCTGGTTACTGGCAGAAGACTGTCTTATAAAGTGTAGAGATGTGCTTAAAATCATTAATAAGCCTGTTTTTTAAACAATCCTTTCTAAACTATTTTAGAGAAAACATATCTGCAATTATTGCTATGAGGGGAAAATGTTGTTAGCCTAGTCCAGGGATTTTCAACTTTACATAATTGACTGTACAACCTTTCTCATTTCATGGCACAGATAAACAGATCACTAAAATTCTGCAGCACACCAAAAAATATATTTTTTGCCAATCTGACCAAAAAAATAGGTACGATTTTCATTCATTCACACAAAACGGCTATTGTTGTGTTGGCGGTTGTCACTTTTATATTGCACAATCTATGGGAAAAGAGATCAGTGCCCTGGAGCGAATAGTCAGGTATTGCATGTTTTAAAAATTCTTATGGCACACCAGTTTAAAAATCACTGGCCTAGACAATACTAGGAAAAGCTAAACTAATATGGAGGGAAAAAAATAAAAAAGCCTGCAGACTCTGCCATCCCACCATAATGTTTCAACATTATAAACATTTTGTCATTCTGCTTTATCCACTAGTTAAAAGTAAAGATGAAGACAACTTCTGCCTTTTAATTTTCATAGTCAAGCCTTCCTCTTAAAGTTGTACATATTTCATTAATTAGATTTTCTAGGAACTATCAGAAGCATATCTATAAAGAATAAAACAAATATGTTTGACCAGGCAGTGGTGCAGTGGATAGAGCACCAGCCTGGGGCTCAGTGGACACAGGTTCGAAACCCCGAGGTTGCTGGCTTGAGTGCAGGCTAATCCGGCTTGAGCGTGGGCTCACCACCTTGAGCGCGGGATCGCTGGATTGAACAAGGGATCATAGACATGACTCCATGGTCGCTGGCTTGAGCCCAAAGGCTGCTCATTTGAAGCCCAAGATCGCTGACTTGAGCCCAAGGTCGTTACCTTCAGCAAGAAGTCACTCACTCTGCTGTAGCCACCCCCCTGTCAATGCACATATGAGAAAGCAATCAATGAACAACTAAGGTGTTGCAATGAAGAACTGATGCTTCTCATCTCTCTCCCTTCCTGTCTGTCTGTATCTATCTGTCCCTCTCTCTCTGTCTCTGTCACACACACACACACACACACAAAGAATAAAGGAAATAAGCATCTCTACTAATCTGATCATGATAAAAAAAAGAATTCAAATAATTAATTCAAGAAATGTTTATGTTCAGTTTTCTCTAGAAACATTTTATTAACTGTTTTTTAATATTAGCTGCTCCTGAAATATCCACCTTAACAATAGCCTTGCAAATGTCCAAAGATGAAAAAAAAGGGAAAGCTCCATCCTAGATGCACAGAAAGGGGCAAATCCAATCAATGTTCTCCAAACACCTGTTGCTTTAGGAAGCCTAGCCAACAAACTTGTAGCTAAATTTTCTAACAATGGTAGATCTAAAAGACAAAAACTTGCAAGACCATATAACACTGAAAATTCAAAGTTATAAACAGGAAAACTCTTACCATGTTAAGACTCTCAACCAAAAACATGGCATGGTTCTTCCTTTTTGTTTTATAGCAATTTCATGTTAACCTCATCCACTACAGATAATCAGTGCTTAATCCAATTCCCTTACACTTATTTTTTTAGAAAATGTAGAATCATTCCCTATAGTTATGTACCTTTATAGTAAAAAAAGCATATGATGTGAGATTAAAATATTTATGGATTAAGGTAATTTAAATGAAAAGCTACATTTTTTAGTACCTAATGTTTAATACTTTATTTTATAGTACTGCGTGCACCATATATTTTGAGAACAAAAAGCTTAGGTGCTGCAGCTGAAGATACTCTCTAGCAACATAACTATTAATGTTTCTCTTCAAAAATGGCCTTCTCATCCAAGAGATAATTCCAGTTTCTTGATGGAGACTTTAAATAAAATCTGCCACATCTAAATATCTTTATGCTAAACTTTAATAAAATTTTGGCTCTTACTGTATCTATGCTGATTTTTATTCACTTAAGGCAGGCGTCCCCAAACTCTGGCCTGCGGGCCACATGCGGCCCCTGAGGCCATTTATCCTGTCCCCGCCGCACTTCCAGAAGGAGCACCTCTTTCATTGGTGGTCAGTGAGAGGAGCACTGTATGTGGCGGCCCTCCAATGGTCTGAGGGACAGTGAACTGGTCCCCTGTGTAAAAAGTTTGGGGACCCCTGGAAGGCCAAGTATTGTGATAATATTTATAATTTTTACTTTTAGCAGTTCATATTTAATACTTTGTTATCTGCTTGAATATGCTCCTAATAACAGTAAGCCTAATACGCTTGATCTTTTGACCTCTTATTCTTTCTCCTACGCAGATCATACTGTTCACTTAAAAATATTATATTAATTATACAAAATAATAAGGTTGATATTGACAGTATTTAGCAGAAATTATAAACCACTTGGTATATACTGATAAATATTTCACTTGTAGTTGCTTATAACACATCCTTCAATCTAGTCTTCTCTCTGTATATTACTATTTTGGCTTTGCTCACTGTTTAGAAAACAAACAAACTTTTAAGAGAGTTTAATCAGTGTGGCAGGCAGAATAATGCCTCCTCTCAAAGACATCCCTGTCCTAATCCCCAGTACTATACCTGGCAAAAGGGACTCCTCAGGTGTGATTAAATGAAGGGTTGGGAGATGGGGAGATTATCCCGTATTATCCCAGGGGGTGATGTAATCACAATAGTTATAAGAGAAAGGAGAGGCGAAGGTGTCCAGAAGCAGATGTTAGTGGTGGTAAGACACAGCGTGACACAGTTGCTGCCAGGGAGCCACAAGCCAAGGACTGCGTGGGAAGCCACAGATGGACGCTCCCCGAGAGCCTCAGAAGGCCAGCCGCCCTGCCAACACACTGGCTTCAGCCCCCTAAAACCTCCTTCAGACTTCCGTCTTCCAGAACTGGAAGATAATAAATCTGTGTTGTTCTCAGCCTCTAAATTTGTGATAATTTGTTACAGCAGCAATAGAAGTCTGATACCCTCGTTTTTATTAATTACTAGTGTACACTGTGTTAGAATGAAAATAAGCTGGTGTATATACAACAGTCAAAATTCCTTAGAAAATAGTATACTAGATGTTAAAATTAATGTCTGACTTTGAATTGACTTTGACTTAGAGATTCTTTATACTTAATGAGCATAAAAACTATGCAGGACTCTGAGAACAGCACATACTTATTAGGCAACCATTTTTTAAATCTACTCACTATGTGTCAGACTCTGGTATTTACAAAAGGAACAATAGCGTAACCAGGCAGTGGCGCAGTGGATAGAGCGTTGGACTGGGATGCTGAAGACCCAGGTTCGAGACCCCGAGGTCACCAGATTGAGCATGGGCTCATCTGGTTTGAGCAAGGCTCACCAGCTTGAGCCCAAGGTCGCTGTCTCGAGCAAGGGGTCACTCGGTCTGCTGTAGCCCCCCAGTCAAGGCACATATGAGAAATCAATCAATGAACAACTAAGGAACCGCAACAAAGAATTGATGTTTCTCATCTCTCTCCCTTCTGTCTGTCTGTCCCTATTTGTCCCTCTCTCTGACTCTCTCTGTCTCTGCCACAAAAAAAATTAAAAATTAAAAACATTTAGAAATTTAAAAATAAATTTAAAAAAAGAATATAAATATATCAAGGCAGAAATCCCCATCTTGAAGGAGTTCCAAAGAGTCATATAAGTGAATCAAAATTTACAACAGGGAACACAGTTGAAATGGTTCCATTGTCAAGGGGGAAGAGGTCCCTTGAGAAGTCTGAGGGTAATCTGAACTGGTCACATCATGAAGTGGACAGCAGACCATGCACAAAACTGGACTACATCTTTCCTTCCTTCTTTCCTTCTTTCCTTCTTTCCTTCCTTCTTTCCTTCCTTCTTTCCTTCTTTCCTTCCTTCCTTCCTTCCTTCCTTCCTTCCTTCCTTCCTTTCCTTTCCTTTCCTTTCCTTTCTTTCTTTCTTCCTTCCTTCTTTCTTCTTTCTTTCTTCCTTCCTTCCTTCCTCCCTCCTTCTTTCTTTTCCTTCCTCCCTCCTTCTTTCTTTTCCTTTCTTCCTTCCTTCCTTCCTTCCTTCTTTCCTCCTTCTTTCTTTCCCTCCATCCCTCCCTCCCTCCCTCCCTCCCTTCCTCCCTTCCTTCCTTCCTTTATTCAATGAGAGGAGGGGACTTCTCCATGAGCCCTGATGGGAATTCACCCAGCAAGCCCACTAGGGGGTAATGCTCTGCCCATCTGGAGCATTGCTTTATTGCTCAGCAACTGAGCTCCTCTTAGCACCTGAAGCAGAGGCCATGGAACTATTCTCAGTGCATGGGACCAACTCGCTCTAATCAAACCATGGCTGCAGGAGGGAAAGAGACAAAAAGAAGTGAGAGGGGAGGGGGGGAGAAGCAGATGGGCACTTCTGTGTGCCCTGACTGGGAATCAAACTCGGGACATCCACATGCTGGGCCGATGCTCTACCACTGAGCCAACCGGCCAGGGCCTGGACTTCATCTTTCAAATAATGAGAAAACAGCTGGGGGTTTTAACTAGTGCAGTGACTGTTACAATTAAACGTTAGAAAAAATAAATAAATAAAACACTGCCTGTGATGTAAAGAATATGAAGACTAAACTCAAGAAATACATATTGAAGACTAAACTTATGATGTTTACATCTCCATATTTTAATATTAATTCACATTCAGAGATCAATTACTTCTATCAGACAGGAGCTATGCTAAATGCTAGATGATAAGAAAGAAGGAATAAGACATGATTATTACTTTTAAGATATAAAAAACGATTGCTTTATATATATAATATGCAAAATATTTACAATGAAGGCAACTATCTCTTCTTTAGTACTCATCCAGAAAACATATTTTCAAGAGCAGACACCAAATACCACAAGAAACCATGAATTAATATGAAGAAACAATTCTTACGTGCATATTTTTCAAAAATGCAATCTAATCAATCTCAAACACAAAAATTGAAGTATTTCATTCTTACAAAAAATTCAAATAGCTCCTCGCAACAAGTACCTTAAAAGCATTATATTCTTAGTATTTCTAAGAAGATTAAAAATATAGTTTCTTCCATTCTGGCTGGTTGGTTGGCTGAGTGGTAGAGCGTCTGCCTGGATTCGGAAGTCCCAGATTCAATTACCAGTCAGAGCACACAAGAAAAGTGACCATCTGCTTCTCCACCCTCCCCTTCTCTCTCTCTCTCTCTCTCTCTCTCTCTCTCTCTCTCTCTCTCTCTCCTGCTCCCACAGCCATGGCTCTATTGGCTCAAGCAAGTTGGCCTTGGGTGCTGAGGATGGCTCCATGGCCTGGCCTCAGGTGCTAAAAAAATGGCTCCGGTTGCAACGGAGCAACTGCCCCAAATGGGCAGAGCATCGCCTCCTAGTGGATTTGCCGGGTGGATATCAAAGGTGCATGTGGGAGTCTGTCTCTCTGCCTCCTCTCCTCTCTCCAAAATAAAAAATAAAAAGTTTCTTATTTGCCATAGCCCAGGAAGGTCTATGTACCACACCCACAGGAATACAACATCTACTATGTTGCAAAATAATGTAGTCTTGACAATTTGAACTAATTAAAAAGTGCAAGCTGTAACAGGATCAGTTAAATTCAGAAACGGAATGACAACTCTGTAGCTCTCCCCAATCCTGCCAGTAAACATCAATCATGGCATTCTCTCTACTCCCATTGTAGTTTTCCCTCCTGAATTACAGCAGCCATCACAATCTGATCTGTAGTACAGTTTCACTGTATGGGTCTATTTCACCCATAAGAAGACAAACTAGACTCACTTTATACATCTTTGTATCTAATGGTACAATGTAGCTATACTCAATATTTCAACTCAATGTGTTGAAGAGAACTCAGCTAAATGTACTTATTAATAATGCTTAGTCAATATTTCCATTTTAGGGCTACTCAATGGTTTCAGTAAATACTTGGATAATAAATAAACATCATAATATATACTATATATACATATTTTGTGTACTTCCTCAGTTGTATAATCAGTAACCTCAGAACAAAATCAGGTCTCAAAGAAGAGGAAGTGGTTTTAGTTAGTTTTTGGCAAATGCTGTTTTTGTATTTAACCTTTTAAAACCTGTTTCTTCTTCCATGAAACTGAACTAATAACAAAACTTACTCACAGAATCATTTTAGAACTAAGCAAAATAAAATGTCCAGTACAGAATCTAGCCCATACTCGATGTTCACTAAACCTAAGCCATTATAGTCATTATAATTAATGTTATTATTATTAAGATCCTAATGATCAACAGCAATAAAATATGGCAATGTTATAATAACACAAAACAGAAGACAAGTGTAAAATCACATTTGGTTCTGAAATATAATCTAAAACTAATATTTAAATTTGAGTGTGACTTATTTGGGGGGAGGGGGGTGATGAGGAAAATATAGTGAAGGGAAAAAAGAAAAGATAGTAAAGGGAGACAGAGGAAAAAAACAAACAAAAAACAGTACAGACTCCCTATTCTGCCAGGGTTGAGACCTCTACTCTGGGTCTTGGCCTAAGCTAAAGATAGCATCACAACTTAGCCTGATTACAAGCACCACCGTGGATAAACTGCTAAATGTATCATTGATCTGTTTATTTTAGGAAGTTTATCACAGATCCTCTGGGCTTAATTATTCAGTTTAGAGGTCCCTCATTGAATATAGGCAGATGAAAAGTGAACACAGCAATCAGAATATATCAGTGACAAATAACTGTGTGACTGCTGTTTTCACTGTTGAGTTTAATTGGTTTAACCATGAAGAATTTAAAAAGCAAGATTTGTCAGAGTTTCAAAAGTATTTATATATGAAAAGAATATAAAAATTAGAATTATATACACTTAGGTAGCCAGATTTGCCTGATTATCTGGTTTCTAACCAAACAATGTTTGAGCTTTCCATATGAATTTATAGTGTTTCAGAATTCTTATTACAATCATCTGAAAGTATTAAATATAGCATCACATAAAACAAACACATAATTACATATGCATCAAAGCACACTGCCAGCTACCTGGTAGGAAAAGCCCTCATCACACCATGTCCAGAACAGAAGGGAGCACAGCAGAGTCAGAGGACAGCACAGCTCTATCAGACATGGCCTTCCAGCCACCATTCCAGAGCTGAAGTGACAAGGGAGGCAGCAACAGGGCTCCTACTGCCTTCCTTCTTCTACATCAGTGACTCTCAAGCAAAGGAAAAGGAAGATTGTTCCTTTTCCTTTTATTTGTTCCTTTTCCTTTTATTCTGCAGAGACGAAATATTCCCTCTTGTACCCCGTCCCTGAGAGCACTGGTTGGAATTTGTCGGGGGTCCATGTCCCTCCTCAGAACCATAACCATCAGCAATCAGAGACCAGGAAAAATTAGGCTGACGGTAACGTCTTCCACTGCCCAGCCAAGCACATCAGACCACCAACAACTCTGACAGTTAGAAGAACACAGACACATGACAACAGAGTAAGTTTCATCGTTTGCTTGAAGCCTTTTATAAGCAAACAAAGTAGAGACAAAAGGAAGACCTGAAAAAATAGCTGTCAAAGTAACAGAGAGCAAAGGCAAGATAACTCCCGACACTAGATATGCCCAAATGCTCAAGAAAATATATATATGTAGTTGTTGGTGAAAGGTGAAAGAATGTAGGTGTATAAATTAAATATTCCTTAGGAAAAAAAATATATACACTGTGCTCATGAATTTAGATAAAAGAATAATAAAATATATACAAGAGAATTGAAAAAAGTGCATCAAAAGTTTAATAATTTCACACTGCAAATAAGAAAGCACTTTTCGTTCATGTTTCATTTCTTTATTTTATTGAACACCTCGATGAAATACGGACTCTTGGGTTCAAACAGCTGTGTTGTATTCCCCAGCTTCTATTAGCTGCTTGATCAGGTGGTAGTGCAGTGGATAGTATCATCCTGGGACGCTGAGGACCCAGGTTTGAAACTTGAGATCGCTGGTTTGAGCAAAAACTCACCAGCTTGAGCATATGATCATGTTTAAGTCACTGGCTTAAAGCCCCAAGGTCGCTGACTTGAGCAAGGGGTCCCTGGCCTGGCTGGCATAGCCCGGTTAAGGCACATATGAGAAGCAATCAATGAACAACTAAGGTGCCACAACAAGTTAATGCTTCTCATCTCTCTCCCTTCCCCTTTCTCTCTCTTGCTCTCAAAAAAAAGACAAAACAATCACTTCAGCATATATGAACAAACAAGAGAGAGCCCAAGTGAACCACTTAACTTCCCACCTTAAGGAACTAGAAAAAGAAGAACAAAGACAACCCAAAACCAGCCGAAGAAAGGAGATAATAAAAATCAGAGCAGAAATAAATGAATTAGAGAACAGAAAAACTATAGAAAAAATTAATAGAACAAGGAGCTGGTTCTTTGAAAAGATCAACAAAATTGACAAACCCTTGGCAAGACTTACCAAGGAAAAAAGAGAAAGAACTCATATAAACAAAATCCAAAATGAAAGAGGAGAAATCACCACGGACACCGTAGATATACAAAGAATTATTGTAGAATACTATGAAAAACTTTATGCCACTAAATTCAACAACCTAGAAGAAATGGATAAATTCCTAGAACAATACAACCTTCCTAGACTGAGTCAAGAAGAAGCAGAAAGCCTAAACAGACCTATCAGTAGAGAAGAAATAGAAAAAACCATTAAAAACCTCCCCAAAAATAAAAGTCCAGGCCCTGACGGCTATACCAGCGAATTTTATCAAACATTCAAAGAAGACTTGGTTCCTATTCTACTCAAAGTCTTCCAAAAAAATTGAAGAAGAAGCAATACTTCCAAACACATTTTATGAGGCCAACATAACCCTCATACTAAAACCAGGCAAGGATGGCACAAAAAAAGAAAACTACAGACCAATATCTCTAATGAATACAGATGCTAAAATACTAAACAAAATACTAGCAAATCGAATACAACAACATATTAAAAAAAAATACATCATAATCAAGTGGGATTCATCCCAGAATCTCAAGGATGGTTCAACATATGTAAAACGGTTAACATAATACACCATATCAACAAAACAAAGAACAAAAACCACATGATCTTATCAATAGACGCAGAAAAGGCTTTCGATAAAATACAACACAATTTTATGTTTAAGACTCTCAACAAAATGGGTATAGAAGGAAAATATCTCAACATGATAAAGGCCATATATGATAAACCATCAGCTAACATCATATTAAATGGCACTAAACTGAAAGCTTTCCCCCTTAAATCAGGAACAAGACAGGGTTGTCCACTCTCTCCACTCTTATTTAATGTGGTACTAGAGGTTCTAGCCAGAGCAATCAGACAAGACAAAGAAATAAAAGGCATCCATATCGGAAAAGAAGAAGTAAAGGTATCACTTTTTGCAGATGATATGATCCTATACATCGAAAACCCCAAAGAATCCACAAAAAGACTACTAGAAACAATAAGCCAATACAGTAAGGTCGCAGGATACAAAATTAACATACAGAAGTCAATAGTCTTTCTATATGCCAACAATGAAACAATTGAGAACGAACTCAAAAGAATAATCCCCTTCACGATTGCAACAAAAAAAAATAAAATACTTAGGAATAAACATAACAAAGAATGTAAAGGACTTATATAATGAAAACTATAAACCATTGTTAAGGGAAATCAAAAAAGATATAATGAGATGGAAGAATATACCTTGTTCTTGGCTTGGAAGAATAAATATAATCAAGATGGCTATATTACCCAAAGCAATATACAAATTTAATGCAATTCCCATCAAACTTCCAATGACGTTTTTTAAAGAAATAGAGCAAAAAATCATCAGATTTATATGGAACTATAAAAAACCCCGAATAGCCAAAGCAATCCTAAAGAAAAAGAATGAAGCTGGGGGCATTACAATACCTGACTTCAAACTATATTATAGGGCCACGACAATCAAAACAGCATGGTATTGGCAGAAAAATAGACACTCAGACCAATGGAACAGAATAGAAAGTCCAGAAATAAAACCACATATATATAGTCAAATAATTTTTGATAAAGGGGCCAACAACACACAATGGAGAAAAGAAAGCCTCTTCAATAAATGGTGCTGGGAAAACTGGAAAGCCACATGCAAAAGAATGAAACTGGACTACAGTCTCTCCCCCTGTACAAAAATTAACTCAAAATGGATCAAAGATCTAAACATAAGACCTGAAACAATTAAGTACATAGAAGAAGACATAGGTACTCAACTCATGGACCTGGGTTTTAAAGAGCATTTTATGAATTTGACTCCACAGGCAAGAGAAGTGAAGGCAAAAATTAATGAATGGGACTACATCAGACTAAGAAGTTTTTGCTCAGCAAGAGAAACTGATAACAAAATAAACAGACAGCCAACTAAATGGGAAATGATATTTTCAAACAACAGCTCAGATAAGGGCCTAATATCCAAAATATACAAAGAACTCATAAAAGTCAACAACAAACAAACAAACAATCTAATAAAAAAATGGAAAGAGGATATGAACAGACACTTCTCCGAGGAAGAAATACAAATAGCCAACAGATACATGAAAAGATGCTCATCTTCTTTAGCTATTAGAGAAATGCAAATCAAAACGGCAATGAGATACCACCTCACACCTGTTCGATTAGCTATTATTAGCAAGACAGGTAATAGCAAATGTTGGAGAGGCTGTGGAGAAAAAGGAACCCTCATACACTGTTGGTGGGAATGTAAAGTAGTACAACCATTATGGAAGAAAGTATGGTGGTTCCTCAAAAACTGAAAATAGAACTACCTTATGACTCAGCAATCCCTCTGCTGGGTATATACCCCAAAAACTCAGAAACATTGACACGTAAAGACACATGCAGCCCCATGTTTATTGCAGCATTGTTAACAGTGGCCAGGACATGGAAACAACCAAAAAACCCGTCAATAGATGACTGGATAAAGAAGATGTGGCACATATACACTATGGAATACTACTCAGCCATAAGAAATGATGACATTGGATCATTTACAGCAAAATAGTGGGATCTTGATAACATGATACGAAGCGAAATAAGTAAATCAGAAAAAACCAGGAACTGCATTATTCCATACGTAGGTGGGACATAAAAGTGAAACTAAGAGACATTGATAAGAGTGTGGTGGTTACGGGGGGGGGGGGGGGGGGGGGGGGAATGGGAGAGGGAAAGGGGGAGGGGAAGGGGCACAAAGAAAACAAGATAGAAGGTGACAGAGGACAATCTGACTTTGGGTGATGGGTATGCAACATAATTGAACGACAAGATAACCTGGACTTGTTATCTTTGAATATATGTATCCTGATTTATTGATGTCACCCCATTAAAAAAATAAAATTATTATTAAAAAAAAAAAAAAGACAAAACAACTCAAGGGAAAAGAATAAATAAAACAACCTTAGGCTCTAGGATTGATCATTTATCCCTGCAGTCTGTATGTTTGTTGTTTGTTATAAACCAAATCTTCAGTTTTGTGTTGGCTTTGTGTTAATACATTAATTTATATGTGATTTAATTATTATAAGGGTTTCCCTTCTCTACTTTATATTTCAATATTGGAAGGAAATTATATTAATGACACCCATTTATTTTTTTAGCAAGCAAAAACTATTTATGGAATAATTCCAATATTTATAAAAGGAAACAGGTAATAAAAATATACTCCCAGTTGGATTATAGATTGTATCTCTGCACATTATAAAAATAGATTATTATATCCATGTAAGTAAATGAGTACACTCTTGCCGTGGCTCAAAGTAGGTAGCTGTCAGGAAAGAAAATAGTCACCCCAACTTTTGATGGTCTTGAAAGGAAATCTCTAATTAGCCATCTCTAAATAGCCAAAATCTCAGGTAACTACTCTTTATTGATACCAGGCCTGTTATGTGCATGGTCTCATTTAACCCTCACAAAATCTCTGTGAATAGATACAATCATCTCCATTTTCCAAATAAAAATCAAAAAGAAGTCACTTGCCTAAGATCACAGACACTTAACCAATGGAAAAGCTAAATATTGTCATCACAACTATATGAACTCCAAAATTTGTGCTTTTCCTTTATACTATATAAAAACTGGTATTTTCTAATAATATTATACAGCCATCAAAAAATATAACCACAGAGATAATCACCATTTCCCAATTTGACATCTTTACAGAATTTGAAGTAATCTACAAGTATATATTATACATTGT
Source organism: Saccopteryx leptura (assembly GCF_036850995.1). Classification (NCBI taxonomy): domain Eukaryota; kingdom Metazoa; phylum Chordata; class Mammalia; order Chiroptera; family Emballonuridae; genus Saccopteryx; species Saccopteryx leptura. The sequence goes on along the minus strand of NC_089506.1, from coordinate 74,656,530 downwards.
GTATCCCATACAGGATATAGAACAATGAATGGCACTGTTTTTAAAATGCTCTAGCTGTTATTGAACAAATACCTTCAAATATGTAGAAAAGAACACTTCCTGTCTACATGACCCATTGGACTTCTTGTGGAGATTTGAATATGAACTAGTTACGTCACATGTACCAAACAACGTAATGTTTTGAATTTTCCTCAGAAATCATTGTAAGGATTCAATGAGATAATATATGCAAAATACTTTCTAACCTGTAAAATCCTCTATGAACATAAGCACTAATACCAGCAATCATATTCACCCAGAGTAACATTTAGTAGTGATAATATAGTATTTATTTCATCTACTTTGTGATCTATGGTACAAAAGCAAAGAAAAAATTGTGAATTGGTAAACCTACAATTTACCAACATGCAGCATACCAGGAAGGGGACATCGATTGATGATACAAACATTTTCAAGCCTAAGTGGAATTTACCACTACCTTCTGGAAAGTGTGAAGAGATAAAAAGTGGTGAAATGTTGCTGTCATTTTACTATCATATTCATAATCTTCAGTAGTCGGCAAACACATTAGTCAACAGAGCCAAATATCAACAGTACAACAATTGAAATTTCCTTTGAGAGCCAAATTTTTTAAACTTAAACTATATAGGTACGTACATTGTTATTATCTTAATTAGGGTATTCCTAAGCTAGCCAAAAAGCCGCACTCAAGGGGTCAGAGAGCCGCATGTGGCTCACGTGCCACGGTTTGCCGACCACTGATCTAGTTCAATGACTGCTGATTCAAAGGGCCTGAGTCAAAGCCTAGAAACTTGTTTTTCTTTTGTTAAGTGAGCGGAGGGGAGATAGTGAGACAGACTCTCGCATGCATCCAGGCTGGGATCCACTGGGCAACCCCTGTCTGCAGCCCATGCTCGAATCAACTAAGCTATTTTTAGTGCCTGTGGCTGATGCTTGGACCAAGTGAGCCACTGGCTAAGAGAGGGGAAAAGGGAGAGTAGGGGAAGAGAAGTAGATGGTTGCTTCTTATATGTGCCCTGACTGGGAATCGAACTTGGACATCTGCACACTGGGCCAATGCTCTATCCACTGAACCAGCTGGCCAGGGCTAGAAACTTGTTTTTGAAAAGCTATTGTAGGCCCTGGCCAGCTGGGTCAGTGGTAGAACATCAGCCCAGCATGTAGATGTCCCAGGTTTGATTCCCAGTCAGGGCACACAGGAGAAGCAGCCATCTGCTTCTCCAACCTGCCCCCCTTCTCTCACTCCATCTCTCTCTTCCCTTCCCACAGCCTTGGCTCAGTTGCAGCAAGTTAACCCCAGGTACTGAGGATGGCTTCATGGCCTCACCTCAGGCACTAAAATAGCTTGGATGCTGAACAACAGAATTGCCCCAGATGGGCAGAGCATTGCCCCCTAGTGGGCTTGCTGGGTGGATTCCAGTTGGGATGTCAAAGGGAGTCTCTCTGCCTCCCTGCTTCTCAAGGAGGAAAAAAAAAAGCTATTGTAGCCTGGCCTGTGGTGGCATAGTGGATCAAGTGTTGACTGGAAATACTGAGGTCTCTAGTTCAAAATTTTGGGCTTGCCTGGTCAAGGCACATATGGGAGTTAATGCTTCCTTCTCTCTCTCTCTCTTCTCTCTCTCTCCCCTTTCTCTCTCTTCTAAAATGAATAAACAAAATCTTTTTTAAAAAAACTATTGTAAAAAGTAAATATGGAGTCACAACTGCTTTGAAAACAACTTCAGTAGTGTCCCCATTATATACGTATTGTCTTTAATCAAATCTAAGATGCCATAGATTGTAAGACACATCCAAACTGCAAAAATACTAAAAAGAGGGGAGAAATATATATATATATAAATTAATGGCCTGACCAGTGGTGGCGCAGTGGATCAAGCATCAACCTGGAATGCTGAGGTCACCGGTTCAAAACCCTGGGCTTGCCCAATCAAGGCACATATAGGAGTTGATGCTTCCTGCTCCTCCCTACCTTTTCTCTCTCTCTCTCTCTCTCTCTCTCTCTCTCTCTCTCTCATCTAAAATGAATAAACAAATAAAAATAATTTTAAAGAAAGAACAGAAATTAATGAAATACACGTAGTTAAACTGAAGACTCATGTCTTTATTAAAAGATAACCCACAACACGAGAGTATGCAAAATTTAGCAGCACGGTGGCTGTACTTGTGCAATCTATACACTTCTGAACGCTCTATGGTTTAAAAAATAAAAAAATAAACATTGTTTTGTTTTCATTTTTATAATCATACAAGGTTATTATAACTGTTTTGCAGAAACAAAACATTCAACTACACATTGACTGTACTGATATTACCGTATTTCCCCATGTATAAGATGCACTTTAATTTGGGGGCCCAAGATTTGGAAAACATATATATTATATAAAGTTACTGAATTCAAGTTTTATTCATAAAATTTGTACAACTCCTCATCCGCGTGAAAAAACAGTAAATGCAAGTAAGCCTAACCAGGCAGTGGTGCACTGGATAGAGTGTCAGACTGGGACTTGGAGGACCCAGGTTCTAGACCTTGAGATCGCCAGCTTGAGCACGGGCTCATCTGGTTTGAGCAAGGCTCACCAGCTTGGACCCAAGGTCACTGGCTCACTCAGTCTGCTGTAGCCTTCCCCCCCCCCCCCCATTGAAGGCACATAAGAGAAAACAATCAATGAACAACTAAGGAGCCACAACGAAGAATTGATGCTTCTCATCTCTCTCCCTTCCTGTCTGTCCCTATTTGTCTCTCTCTCTGACTCTCTCTGTCTCTGTCACAAATACAAACAAACAAACAAACAAATAAAAATACCTACAGCCACTGTATAAGATACACCCAGTTTTTAGACTCCAAATTTTTCCCCAAAAGGTGCATCTTATACATGGGGAAATACAGTACTTATCAAAAAATTTATCCTTTATATTATCAGGACTACACTGCTCACAAAAATTAGGGTATATTTTATCGCTTCACATTCATTTTGAAATATCCCCTAAATCTTATGAACAGTATATTTGGTCTGGTTTTGGAAGATTTTTCTACACTAAAATTGTTCTCAGCCCAGGCCTGTGTCATGTAACGTGCAAAAATGATCACACTTCAGTGAGTGTTGTTTCATTTATGAAGAGAAGGGACTGAGGAAGATTACTTCTAAAATTCCTTCTAGATTTAAAATTCTATTTCTAAATTATTGTTTTTAAATTGTCTCTTACATGTAATATTTTCACCTCCAAACAGACAATCAATTTCTTAAGGACAAAGAGCTTAAATAACTTTGCCCAGGATGTACATGTATGCACACGCGCATGCGCACACATACACACACACGTGCCTAGCAAGCACTGGCCTTTTCACACTATGTGCTCTGCCACATGGGACCCTCTCCTGCTGGGACAAAGAAATGCATGCCCCTCCCCTCCCACCCAGAATTTTCCAGAACTCTTAATCACAGCCTCAGTGATGAGAAAAGAAATTCAAATATCTAGTGCCAGCCTCAATTTCTGCTCTTCTAGCCCTTTTGACAATTTTGTCATTTCCTATAGCAAATTTCTTCATTTATTACTCTGATGAAAAAAGTCAACCAGAGTAGTATCTGTTCCCTATACTGATACCTAACTAATGAAACATTTAATTTATATTGTTTACATATTCAAACAAAATAATGTGAAATGTAACAGTGTTGTTTACTTAGAACCATCAAAATGTCAGCAAATCCTATATCACTGGCTATTTAGTCTTAAGGTACTATGTAATGTTAAAACTATAAATTATTTATGATATATATGTTAATATATTGTGTTAATACTATATAATTATAATCATATATAATTATATATATAGTTCAAATGTGTACATGCATGCATAATTCTTATAAAGACAGGAGTTTCACAAGCTGTGATAGAAGTGTTATTTTCACATTTTAGAAATCATAACTAGAACAAACTAGTACAAAAGTTTACATAATCTGCATTTTCAAAGCCTGGGTTAGTTTGTTTTTAAAGTTTGCTAATGTTTGTCATTTACTAAACTTGACTTGGGGAAATGTTTTAGATCCGCTGGAGGAAAATACCTGTTTATATTGACTTCTTCTCTTACTACCAAAATATTTTTTCTTCTGTAAAAATCCTACTCATTTCCATACTTTATGGCTTACATTTTAGCTTTTCATCTATCCAGCCGAGAACCAAAAATAAAACATTTTTTAATTAATATGTTTAATATGGAGCATAAAGTGCTTTTTCAAAAATATGATAGAGCTAATAAATGAATTCAGTAGAGTTGTAAGAAACCAACATACAAAAATCAGCTGCATTTCTGCACACTAACAACAAATTATCTGAAAGAGAAATTAAGAAAGAAATCCCTTTTACAATAGCATCCAAAAAAAATAAAATACTTGGAAATAAATTTAACCAAGGAGGTGAAAGACCTATATAACAAACACTAGAAGCCTGACCAGGCGGTAGTGCAGTGGATAGAGTGCTGGCCTAGGACACTGAAGACCCAGGTTCGAAACCCCAAGGTCTCACCAGCTTGAGTGCTAACTCATCTGGTTTGAGCACAGGGTCGCTGGCTTGAGTTCAAGGTCAGTGGCTTGAGGAAGGGGTCACTGCCTCAGCTGAAGCACCTCCCACAGTCAAGGCACATATGAGAAAGCAATCAATGAACAATTAAAGTGCCACAATAAAGAATTGATGCTTCCCATTTCTCTCTCCCTTCCTGTCTGTCCCTCTCAGCTCACTCTCACGAAAAAAATAAAAAATAAACACTAGAAGACATTGATGAAAGAAATTGAAGGAGAAAAATAATTGGAAAGATATCTTATGCTCTTAGATTGGAAGAATTAATATTATTAAACTGTCCATACTACCCAAAGCAATGTAATGATTCAGTGAAATCCCTATCAAAATCCCAATGACATTTTTCACAGAAATAAAAAAAAAATTCCTTAATGTATGGAACCATAAAAGACCCGAAAGAGGCAAAGCAATTTTGAGAAAGAGCAACAAAGCTGGATGCCTCATGATTCCTAACTTCAAATTATATTACAAAGGTACAGTAATAAAAACAGTATGGTACTGGCACAAAAGCAGACAGCCACAGATCAACAGAACAGAATAGGGATCCCAGAAATAAATCTGTGCATATATTGTCAACTAATCGTTAACCAGAGCTCCAAAAACACATAATGGGGAAAAGGATAGTCACTTCAACCAATGGGTTTGGGAAAACTGAATATCCACATACAAAGGACCCCTATCTCACACTACTCGCAAATTTTAACTCAAAATAGATTAAAGACTTAAATGTAAGGCCTGTAACAGTAAAACTCCTAGAACAAACAAAGGGAAAATGCTCCCTGTCTTGTCAACAATTTCTTGTATATAACACCAAAAGCCTAGGCAACAAAAGCAAAAAATAAACAAGTAGGACCACATCAAACTAAAAAGCTTCTGCACAGCAAAGGAAACCATTAACAAAATGAAAGGCTGTATATAGAATAAGAGAAAATATTTACAAATTATCTATCTGATAAGGGGTTACTATCTAAAGTATATAAGAAACTCATACAACTCAATAGCAGAAAAAGCAAATAATGTGATTTTAAAATGGGCAGAGGACCTGAATAAATTTTTTTTTTTTGGATATGTTTCTAAAAACATACGGAGGGCCAGAGGTACATGAAAAGGGGCTCAATATCACTAATCATCAAGGAAATGCAAATTAAAACCACAATGAGATATGATCCCATACCTGTTAGAATGACTATTATCAAAAACATAAGAGATAACTTTTGGTGAAAATGTAGAGAAAAGAGGACCCTCTTAGAAAGCTGGTACAAATGAAAATTGGTATAGCTATTATGGAAAACAGTATGGAGGTTCCTCAAAAATTAAAAATAGAACTACCGCATGACTCAGCAATCCCACTTCTTGGTATATACCCAAAGGAAACAAAATCAGTAACTCACAGATAATAACTGCATTCCCATGTTCATTGCAGTATTATTCACAATAGCCAAGCTATGGAAACAACCTACGTGTCCATCTACAAGAATGGATAAAGAAAATATTGTGATGTTATTTAGCCATAAAACAGAAAGAAATTCTGTTTTTAAGAACCACATGATTTCACTCATACATGGGATATAAAACTGAAAGCAAGAAATGAACAAACAAAAATCAATCAAAAACTTATAGACACAAACAAAAGTGAGGTGATTACCAGAAGAAAGGGGGATGGGGGACTAGTGAAGGGTAAAGAGGGTAAAATATATGGTGTCGGAAGACGATCTGACTTTGGGTGGTAGGCACACAACGCAATACACAGATCATGTATCAAAGAAATGTACATTTGAAACCTATATAATCTTATTAACCAAATGTCACTGCCAATAAATTTAATAAAAAATAAATAAGTAAATAAAAAACAAATTCTGAAATCCTGTTTTGTAACAACATGGATGTATCTGGAGGATATGATACTAAGTGAAATAAGCCTGATAGAAAAAGACAAGTATTTTATGGTATCAGTTATATGAGGATCTAAAAAGGAAAAAAAAGTTGAAATTCTAAAAAATAGAGAGCAGAATAGTGGTTGCCAGGGGGTAGGGAGTGGGGGGAAATGGTAGGCAGTGGGGGAAATGGAAACATGTTGGTCAAAACTTTCAGTTATAAGATAAATAAGTTCTAATGTACAGCATGGTGATTAATAAGACTGTATTGTGCCTGACCAGGCGGTGGCGCAGTAGATAGAGCATCAGACTGGGTTGTGGAGGACCCAGGTTCAAGACCCCAAGGTCACCAGCTTGAGCAGGGCTCACCAGCTTGAGCCCAAGGTCACTGGCTCGAGCAAGGGGTCACTCTGTCTGCTGTAGGCCCCCCCCCCCCCCATCAAGGCATATATGAGAAAGCAATCAATGAACAACTAAGGAACCGCAATGAAGAATTGATGTTTCTCATCTCTCTCCCTTCCTGTCTGTCTGTCCTGATCTGTCCCTCTCTCTGACTCTCTGTCTCTGCCACACACAAAAAAAAGACTATTGTATACTTGAAATTTGAGAAAAGAGTAAATTATTAAACATTCTCACCACACACACAAAAATTAACTTTAAGGTGATAGATGTGTTAATGGACTTGATTGAGGTATTCATTCACAATGAATATGTACCTTAGGTCATCACATTGTGTGCTTTATATACAATTGTACTTGTCAGTTATAACTCAGTAAAGCTGAGGATAAAGACGGGAAATAAATTTTCACATAAATTCAATGTAACATTGCATCTGACTTAACAGAGACCTGTACCCCAGGTCATTCAGTCAGTCAGTCAACAAACTTTTATTATGCATTTGCTCCACGCCAGGCTCTATAGTACATAGTGGGAATACAACAATGACTAAAATAGTCCCTGTAGAGGGTATTCATATACTACCAAAGTATCACTCCAGAGCTCCTTTATTAATTACAATGGAGAAAACCTGTAAATAAGAAGTTCTGGAATACCACTTTAACCTACTTATCCAACAGAATATCACCAAAAACAGAACAAATGACACGTGCCTTTTGGTGTGATGAAATTGAGGAACACAATCTCACCTCTATAACATTCTTGCCGTAAAGTATAACCCGAATCCAACAGAAAACACAATCAAACAAAAGCAGACTAAGAGGCATTCTATAAGAAAACTGGCTTGTAACTCTTCAAAACTATCAATATTATGAAAGATTAAAGGCTATAGGGGATTTTCTAGATTGAAGGAGACTAAAGAGGCATGACAACCAAATGCAAGGCATGTTCCTTGATTGAATCCTGCATTAAAAAACCAGCTATAAAGGACATTTCTGGGAAAACTGGGAAATTTTTTATTTTTTTTTATTTTTTATTTTTTTTACAGAGAGAGAGTCAGAGAGAGGGATAGATAGGGACAGATAGACAGGAACAGAGAGAGATGAGAAGCATCAATCATCAGTTTTTCGTTGCGACACCTTAGTTGTTCATTGATTGCTTTCTCATATGTGCCTTGACCGGGGGCCTTCAGCAGACTGAGTAACCCCTTGCTCCAGCCAGCAACCTTGGGTCCAAGCTGGTGAGCTTTTTTGCTTAAGCCAGATGAGCCCACGCTCAAGCTGGTGACCTCAGGCCTTGAACCTGGGTCTTTAGCATCCCAGTCTGACGCTCTATCCACTGCGCCACCACCTGGTCAGGCGGGAAATTTTGAATATAGACTATGTATAGATAACTTCACTATATCAGTGTTTAATGTCTTGGCTATAATAATGATAGAGTGTTATGAAATAAATGAAAATATCCTTATTTTTTAAAAAAACATGCTGAACCCTGGCCGGATAGCTCAGTTGGTTAGAGCAGTGGTCCCCAACCTTTTTTGGGCCATGGACCGGTTTAATGTCAGAAAATATTTTCACGGACCAGCCTTTAGGGTGGGACGGATAAATGTATCATGTGACTGAGACAAGCGTCAAGAGTGAGTCTTAGACGGATGTAACAGAGGGAATCTGGTCTTTTTTTTTTTTTTTTGGTATTTTTCTGAAGTTGGAAATGGGGAGGCAGACAGACTCCCGCATGCGCCCGACCGGGATCCACCCAGCATGTCCACCAGGGGGCGATGCTCTGCCCATCTGGGGCGTTGCTCTGTTGCAACCAGGGCCATTCTAGCGCCCGAGGCAGAGGCCACAGAGCCATCCTCAGTGCCCGGGCCAACTTTGCTCCAATAGAGCCTTGGCTGCAGGAGGGGAAGAGAGAGACAGAGAGGAAGGAAAGGGTGAGGGGTGGAGAAGCAGATGGGCGCTTCTCCTGTGTGCCCTGGCCGGGAATCAAACCTGGGACTCCTGCACACCAGGCCAATGCTCTACCACTGAGCCAACCGGCCAGGGCCATCTGGTCATTATTTAAAAATAAAACATCGTTCAGACTTAAATATAAATAAAACGGAAATAATATAAGTTATTTATTCTTTCTTTACAGACCGGTACCAAATGGCCCACGAACCAGTACCAGTTCGTGTCCCGGGGGTTGGGGACCACTGGGTTAGAGCATTGTCCTGAAGCACAGAGGTTGCCAGTTTGAACCCCGGTCAGAGCACATACGGGAACAAATCGATGTTCCTGTCTCACTCTCTTCCTTCCTCTCTCTAAAATAAAAATTTAAAAAGGATACATGCTGAAATATCATGTCTACAACTAATTTCAAATGGTTCAACATTTAATAAAAGGAGATAATACAAATGTCCCAAAATGTTAACCTTGGTGAATCCACATGAAGGGAATACCATATCCACAGTATTTTTTTTCCACCTTTCGTTGACTTGAAAATTTTGTAATCATAACCTGCAGTTTCCTATTCTATAAAAATAAGTACTGTAACAATAAGAATCCCTTTTTGTATTATATCAGAAAAAGTGAGGCCCTGGCCGGTTGGCTCAGTGGCAGAGCGTCGGCCTGGCATGCAGAAGTCCCAGGTTCGATTCCCGGCCAGGGCACATAGGAGAAGCACCCATCTGCTTCTCCACCCCTCCCCCTCTTCTTCCTCTCTGTCTCTCTCTTCCCCTCCCGCAGCCAAGGCTCCACTGGAGCAAAGATGGCCCAGGCGCTGGGGATGGCTCCTCGGCCTCTGCCCCAGGCGCTAGAGTGGCTCTGGTAGCAACAGAGCAACGCCCCGGAGGGGCAGAGCATCGCCCCCTGGTGGGCAGAGCGTCACCCCCTGGTGGGCGTGCCGGGTGGGCACATGCGGGAGTCTGTCTGACTGTCTCTCCCCGTTTCCAGCTTCAGAAAAATACAGAAAAGGAAAAAAAAAAGAAAGAAAAAAGAAAAAGTGTTAATGATTATACCCAGGTGCACTGAAACTGGAACTCTCCTAACTGCTAGCTGAACTATAGATTTGTGAAAGCGTTAGGAAAAACTTTGAATGTAGCTATATAGAACCAATAAAATCTACTTTAGTACTTCCAAACTTCTACTGCTGGCCATATAATTTGCCAAATCTAAATAAGGCAAGTTTTGCCTATAAATATCCCCCAATTATTTCTAGGTTTGCCACCCACCTAGTCCACTGACTAAAAAAGGAAACATCTGTAACCATGCACAATAATTGTGCATCTTTGTGCCCAGCAAGGCTCACATTTAATATCACCTATGCCTCATGACATAAACATGTAACAAATACTTTAGCCCTCAAAGTATAAAACATTAACCACAAAATATAACCCTGGCCCAACCAGGCCCCTACCCACTCAGAACCTGCGGACAGGGGCCTTTTTAAGGACTTCCTGCCATCCTCCCATTCTGCCTCTTTCTACTTTAAAAAAAAAAAAATTACCTGGACTAATTTGAGATCAAGATCAAGCAGATGGAATTCAAATATCAGTGATTCTGCTATATCTAAAATTCCCTCACAGAATAATACTATGCCCATAACTTTTACTGAACGTTATTACAGAAAATGCCGTATTAAAAATGCTTCAGCACCCACTGTAAAACTGTAGTCGTTCTATGTTATGTCGAGTCGCACATGAGAAATTTTCCTTAGAATTGAATGTTAAGAAAAACTGTTTCCCCTGAGGAGGTGGTATTCCTTTCCGCTTGTCAATTACTTATCAGATGTACCTTAATCCTCTGCTGCTGGGACACCTAAGAGTCAACTATGACATTGAATAAAAGGACTGTAACACTTGTAGATTACATATTAGTTTCCTTCTCCTTTCCTCGGTCCTGATCTCCATCTCTACTTTATTAATAGTTTTTATTAAATGCCACTTCCAAGCTCTTTATAGAAAAAAAGCCAGTATAAATAACTTCAGTAAACAAAATTTAAAGATATAATACAGTGATGAAAATGTTTTGGATCTAGACAGAGGTAACGATTGTGCAATTGTCACTTCTGTCTAGTAGTTCCAATGCTACTGAATTGTACAGTTTATTTAAGTTAGTTAATAATATGTTCTACTTCAATTAAAAAAAAAAGGTACAGCATTATCCCAGCAAGTAGCATATGGTTAGCAGCCAAACAGCCACATTACATTCTTCACATTTTCACTGCAGAGTGTAGAGAGGAAATGAATCTGTCTTCTGCCATATGTATAGCTTCTGCTTTCTTCTTCTCTATGTTCTATTATAATTTTCAACTGCTCGGTTTATGTTTAAAATCCTTAAACATTCTCTTAGGCCAGGGGTTTCTAAACTAGCCTGGTTTTGGACTCAGGAAGAGTCTTTTTTTCAAAGAATGTCATTCCTGTAATCCCAGTATGTAAGTCAATTAAAACCAGCTGCTCTGGTTCAAGATGTTGAGTGAGAAGTCTAAGACCTCCAGACACTATCACCCTGAGTTTCCTCCTCAGATTTCCCCAGAACAGCAACAGGCTACATCAAAAGCTGCAGGCATTTCACACACACACAAAAAAAAACAACAACAAACAAACAAAAAAACTTTCATATGACATTTCTAAACAACCACAACTAAAATGTTATCTTATCTCCTGTTACACAGATAATCACCTCACTCCTCCACTCACATATGAGAAACTGAAGTGTTTGAAAATATAATATATTCTAACCTCGCCTGGCCTGTGGTGGTGCAGTGGATAAAGTGTCGACCTGGAACACTGAGGTCACCAGTTCAAACTCCCGGGCTTGCCAGGTCAAGGCACATATGGGAGTTGATGCTTCCTGCTCATACCTCCTTCTCTGTCTCTGTCTCTCTCTCTCTCTCTCTGTCTCTCTCTCTCTCTCTCCTCTCTAAAATGAATAAATAAAATCTAATATATATATATTATTTATCTTTTATGCAAGAGGTACAAAAGTGCACCTTCTGGACACAAAACAACGTACAGTGAGTAATCCCAGGTGTTATAAAGTGATTATAAAACATCTGTAATAAATAAGACTTTATAACTAGAATAGAAAAAAGAATAAACACAAATAAGTGCATAACTAATGTAAGCAACTTAAAAAAACAGTCAAATCTCAAGTAATTGGTATAATAAAAGTAATACAAAACTAGTCAAAATATGGTACAAAAGACATTTACTTATTTAAAATTATATCTTATATTGAAAGAATTAATTTAGCTTGACCAAGTGGTGGCACAGTGCATAGAGCATCAACTTGGGATGCTGAGGACCCAGGTTCGAAACCCCGAGGTAGCTGGCTTGAGCACAGGTTCATACAGCTTGAGCGTAGGGTCACAGACATGGCCCCATGGTCACTGGCTTGAGCCCAAAGGTCACTCACTGGCTTGAGCCCAAGATTGCTGGCTTGAGCAAGGGGTCACAGGTTCAGCTGGAGTCCCTTGGTCAAGGCACATATGAAAAAGCAATCGGGAGATGACGTCAGAGTAATGGCGCGGTAGGAAGCGATATCGATAAATCTCCCCCAAAACTCAACAAGATCTTCAACCAGAAACAGAAAAACCTATCCTTGGAGAAAGCAATCAATGAACAACTAAAGTGCCACAACTACAAGTTGATGCTTCTCTCTCTCTCTCACTATAAAAAAAAATTAATTTACAGATATCATCCAAAAATACATAACTATTTCAAGTAGAATAATTTAAAACACCAATCACTAATTGGTTTGCTTAACAAGAAATGCCCAAATGTCAAAATAGTTGCATCATCTGCTTCTTAGCAAAATGTTCCTTTCTATATATACATTAATATGTCAGTTTAATACATATTCAAATTTATTACAAACACATTTGTAATAAATTATAACAAACCTATAATATAAATAATATATTAGTATAAAATTATTAATATCTTTAATATAGTATTAAATATATAATAATATAAACTTAATATAAATGTTACAAATAAGAGCCAAATCAAAGACGGCCCTAGCTGTATGCTTATGAGTTTCAGGAAGAAAAGAACCTACTGTTTCTTAAACATAGCACTGACTACAGTGTAAATAGGCACACTATAATAATGCTTATTATTTTAGATGGCACCTTTTATATGCAGGCATTCCGTAAGGCACTTTACTTTTTTTCTAACAAGCACATTCTATTAGCTCCATTATACAGACAAGAAAACTGAGGTTCAAACAAGTGATGTACCCAAGGCCACATAACCAGTGGTCGAGTTCTGAATCAAGAGTTTTGATGCTCACTGTAAGTCAAATATGTAAAAGAAATGATGCATACTTCAACTTTGTAGGCACCAAATGAAATAAGACATACTATACTTTTGGAGGGAATAGAAGGGTCTATACTAAGAATTTGGCTGGCTTCTAAACGTGGGAACTTCCCAAGTGACAGACATATCCTTATTTCCCAATGGGCCCCAGAGACCACATTCACATTTGCTAGTTTACCCTAATGAGGTTATGCTATAAGAAGAAAGACCAGAAAGACCAACCATGCAATGATTCAATCAACCCTGCCTAGGTAAAGAAGCCTCAACAAAATCTCTAGACACAGAGGTTTGGGTGAGCTTCCGTGGTTGGAAATACTCTGCATACTGTCACATACTGATGTTCCAGAAGGTAAATCAATGGTGCTGAACACTTATCAGAAGAGAGTCAAGTTATCGATTTTATCCTTTCCGTTTGTATTTTCCTAGAAAAAAAAATACACTTGTAACATGTGCCTGTGTAAATATTAAATAAATACCAAAGATGCTATGAATGGCTTAACACTAAAGGACTTGACACTCCTTTATGAAATTATAAAGTAAATAAATAACAAATATACAAATTTGATACATGCATGTTGCTGTTACATTAAATGTAAAATAAAACAGTATACTTCTAGAAAAAAGATGGATACTCTGACAGCACATGATAATGAAGAAAAAAAAAAAAAAAAAAAAAAAAAAAAAACAATACAAGGCCCTGGCCGGTTGGCTCAGTGGTAGAGCGTCGGCCTAGCGTGCGGAGGACCTGGGTTCAATTCCCGGCCAGGGCACGCTCGAGAAGCGCCCATTTGCTTCTCCACCCCTCCCCCTCTCCTTCCTCTCTGTCTCTCTCTTCCCCTCCCGCAGCCAAGGCTCCATTGGAGCAAAGATGGCCCGGGCGCTGGGCATGGCTCTGTGGCCTCTGCCTCAGGCGCTAGAGTGGCTCTGAACGCAACATGGCGACGCCCAGGATGGGCAGAACATCGCCCCCTGGTGGGCAGAGCGTCGCCCCATGGTGGGCGTGCCGGGTGGATCCCGGTCGGGCGCATGCGGGAGTCTGTCTGTCCCTGTTTCCAGCTTCAGAAAGAAAAAAAAAAAAAAAAATACAAAAGAAATAAATGGCAACTATGACCACTGTAATGTAAGGTAGGAACTCAGTAAATACAGGCTTAATTAACCCATAAAATGGCAATTATGAAAATATTGGTGTTGATAAATTTCAGTCTTTTCTACTAAAAACACTAAAATTTCAGGAATATTATTTTCAAATGCATTAAAACTATCAGCTTGCACAACTTTTATTCTTTGTAATTCTAATGTACCTGGCACAAATCAGTCATAGCAAATGACTTCTGAATTAATTAAATCTGATACTCTGTTGCTTTATAAATAAGTAAGTAGAATTTTTAGGAAAAATATTTGTTTCCAAGTACCCTCAAGCACAGATTCGCACACCTAGAATTAAGCTGATTACAAGGTTTTCTTAACTACTCAAATCCAAATTTCCTAAGAATCTCTAACAAACAATACAGTTTATATATTACAGCCTTTATTTTCAACACAATAATTAAATTATACAATTAAAGCTTAAGTTTTAATTTTTTATCAGTTCATATTTTCCTCTACAAATACTGCCCCAAAATTGAGTTACTCCTATACATATTTAAATCAAATTATTCAATCTTCTTTAAGCAATATTAATTATTAGTATAGTAATGCTAGGGAGAAAAAAAATTACTTTAAAAGATTCTTACCTAAAATGGTGAACAAGAAAAATCACATGTGTATCCTAGTACCTGGAATTATCAACAGTAAATTAAGCGAAAATAAAAATAAAAGGAATAGCTTGTGAAATGCAATTATTTCTAACAATGCTTCACAAAATAAATCTCAATTGTGACTAAAAAGTATATAGTCTACCATTCTGAAATGTAGCTTAAACTATCTACTCATATTATTTAAAAGTTCTTTCCAGGTTTAAAAAAAAATACTGATACAAATGCTAGCATAGATGTTCCATTTTAAATTCTTACAAGACCTCCTACAGTATATAAAAATATTGTTCATGTGGAACTGAAACTATATGCAGAAATTACTTCCAACTTTTAACTGAAATATTTTATGTAAAAGATACTACTACTTCCCAAATTAAACTCAGATTCTATCTTGCCACATTCATTCAGCTTCTACAGAAGACATTTAGGAGCTGCTAGACCTTACTGAGCAATCCTCAGCTTCCAGGTGGCAGAGTGCTTTCCAACAGCATTGACGGGGTGGAATTTGGCTTGTTAACACAAGGCTGACTCTAGATACAGACAAGCAAGCCCCAACAAGAGCCTGCAAGTCCCAGTCCTTTCATCCAGGGTTTACAATGATTTCATCTAAGGGTATATATACTTTTTAAACACAATCAAGTACTTTACATAATTACATTGGAAACATACTCAAACATAACCTTTTATAGTTGTTCGACCCTTCTATCAAATCCCAAACTATTATTTTAAATTTGAAAACTCAGTATTCTCTAAAAAAATGCAAACACAAACATATGCTTTTCCTAATTAAATACATTCTGATTCTTTTCAGAAAATATAAACTGATGAAAAATCCAGATTTAAGTTTTAATTGTGTAATTTAGAGAGGTTAGAAGAAGTAGACGGTTACTATGTAACTAATCAAAAAGACAGAACACCTGCTTTCTCTTCCTTCCCACCCTGTCTTCCAAATTACATGGCTCAGTGAGAACTGGAGAAGCTCTTTAATCAACCTTCCCGAAAATGAGCTGATGAATGTAAAGCATTCATGTCCCATGTGCCTACAGGTCCACTGACTGCTAGTAACTAGGGACCACCCTCCATACACGAAAGTTTATCTGTCCCCCGAGCTGAATCCTGTACCTAAAGGGCTAGTGTGTTTGTCCCCAGTCATGTTTGTACTCACTCCACAGCTGTTGCAATCATATTCATGTAACAAAAAATTATGTAAACTGATAAAATAGAAGACCCAAATGGGTGGGAAAAAGGACTAAGGCAAGTCAATGAAATAAAAAACTGTTATCAAAATCAGGTATAGACTAAACAGCCATTAAGAAAAACAAGAAAAATTGTAAAAGCATAGGATGACTTTGTACTCAGACCAATTCACAAGTGTCTTTCCATTCTGACTCCACTTTAACAGGACCTTTAAAGTGTGGTTTAGTTTAAAAATGGATCAGAGACTCCACTCTCTAATGTACCCATCTGCAAAGAAAGGACCTTGACCAGGACCTACCTCAAGAGACTAGCAATATATATATGCCTGTTACTCATATAGGCTTTTTATAGAGTATCCAACTTCAACCAACTGTAGTATACCAAAAGAAAAAAAAAAGCCTTTATTACTTTAAATCTGGTTCACTACAAAGGTCAGAGCTGACATAGAAGCCTGATCATCAAATGACCTCAGGTGTCTGAGACAGGAAATGATTTCCCAACACAGTAACTGTCAACCTTTTCCATCTCATGACACAGATAAAAGTAATTACTAAAATTCTGTGGCACACCAAAAAATATATTTTTTGCTGATCTGATTTAAAAAATAGATATCATTTTGATTCATTCACACCAGACAGCTATTGTTGTGTTGACTGTTGTCATTTTTTAATTTGAAAATTGAAGGGAAACACAGTCAGTGCCCCTGACTGAAGAGTCAGGTATTGCACGTTTTAAAAATTCTTGTAGCTCACCAGTGTGCCCCAGGAACAATGGTTGAAAACTGCTACTCTTAACAGGTCACAAAAGCACTAATTATAACAGAAGGTTGGTAAACTGGATTTAATTAAAATTAAGCACTGCTATCTCAGCCCTGGCCAGTTGGTTCAGTGATAAAGCATCAGCCTGGCATGTGGATGACCTGGGTTCAATTCCCAGTCGTGGCACACTGGAGAAACGACCATCTGCTTCTCCACCCCCTGCCTTCTATTTCTATTTCTATTTCTATTTCTCTCTCTCTCTCTTTCTGTTGAGCCATGGCTCAACTGCTTTGAGAGCTTCAGCCCGAGGCAATAAGGATGGCTCCATGGAGCCTAAGCCTCAGGTGCTAAAAATAGCTTGGTTGCAAGCATGGCCCCAGATGGGCAGAGCATCAGCCCCAAATGGGGGGTTGCCAGGTGGATCACAGTCAGGGAGCATGCGGGAGTCTGTCTCTCTATCTTTCCTCCTCTCACTTGAAAGAGAAGAGAAAATAAATAAAATTTTTTTAAAAACCTGCTATCTCACAAAAGAGAAAAGAAAATGAAAATGCAAGTTTGCAATATACATATCTCTGAAAAAGGACTCATATCCAGAATATATTTTTTAAAACTATTATAAATGAATAGCAAAAAGACAAATAATCCAAAAATTTTTTAACTTAAGTATAGTTGGTATACATTTTTAATGGGCAAAAGACTTTAAACAGGCATTTCATGAAAGAGAATATCCAAATGGCCATTAAGTCATATGAAGTGCTTAGCACACCATTAGTCATCTGGGAAATGCATATTCAAACCTCCACAAGATACCACTATACTTCCACAAAAATAGTTAAAATGTAAAAAGCTGACATTATTAGACAGTAGGAAAGAATTAGAGCAACTTCACTGCGGAGATCTAACATTCAGGAAGCCTGTTTGGCTATATCCACTAAAGCCAAATAGGCACTATCCCAAGATCTGGCTATTCCACTTTGTAATGCTGGTGGCCAAGGCCAGGCAGGTTCACACTGGATTCGGGCAGATGGTAGAGGAACTGCAGAGCTGGAAAGCGTTGGGCCATTCCCATGTAATACAGTCTCGCAATGCCAGACAAGCAAACAGGCAGGGGAAACTGCTTCTCACGGCAGCAAACGAACAAACAGCAAAACGGCCCCTCACAGTAGCAGGCAGCAATCCGCAATCCTCCCTGAGTCCAACCACTTGTAGCCTTACATAGACTATACACACGTGGTGCTGCCCTGTGCTCAAGCACTATCATGCAAAGTGCAAGTGAGCAAGCCTACCACAGCTGTTTTCCCAGCACACTCCTAGGAATATACACAAGAGAAATGATTGCCTATGTCCAGCAAAAGACACACACAAAAATGTCCACAGCACCTTAATGATAATAGCCGAAAACTGGGGAAAACACAAAATCTGTCAACAGTAAAATGGATAACTACATTGCAGAAATACATACTGCAACAATAAAAAAGAACACACTTCTGCTATATGCAACAACACAAATATATCTCCCAGATTGAACAAAAGCAAGACTCAAAAGAGTACGGACTGTATGATTCTATTTATATAAAGTCCAGGCACACACAAAACCCCTCTCCAGTGATACAGGCTAATGATTTCTGGAAGAAGAATGGGTATATAGGAGGAGGGCACAAGACACTGAGTGGTAGATAGTCAGTTTAAGATTTAGTTAATGAACTAATTATTAATTAATACAAACTTAGGGCTAACAAGCCTCTCTCAACCTTGGTATTAATGATATTTGGGGGCAGGCAATTTCTTGTTTGTGAGAGGCTGTCCTGTGCATTGTAGAAGGCAGCATTATCCACAGTCCCTCTACCCACTAGGTGCCTATAGCACCCACAGCCCTAGAATGACAACCAAAAATGTCTCCAGATATTGCCAAATATCCCCTGGGGGATAAATCCCACCTGCCTCTCTAGGCCTAGGTTAACCTCCTGGTATATTGAGGAAAATATAATAAACCTTCCTTATAACCGCTTAAACTCTGAATCAGAGTACGATCAAATCATAACTTAAAAATTTACAGCCAGACAGCATTGTTCACAATAGCAAAGATCTGGAAACAGCCCAAGTGTCCGTCAGAGGACAAGTAGATTAAAAAGCTTTCGTACATATATACTATGGAATACTACTCAGCCATAAGAAATGATGACATCGGATCATTTACAACAACATGGATGGACCTTGATAACATTATACGGAGTGAAATAAGTAAATCAGAAAAAACTAAGACTATGTGAATCCATACATAGATGGGACATAAAAATAAGACTCAGAGAAATGAACAAGAATGTGATGGTAACGGGGGTAGGGGGTGGGAGGGAGGGGGGATGGGGCATGGAAGGAGAGGGAGGGTGGGGGAGGTGAGGGGCACAAAGAAAACCAGATAGAAGGTGACGGAAGACACTTTGACTTTGGGTGAGGGGTACACAGTATAATCAAATGTCAAAATAATCTGGAGATATTTTCTCTCAACATATGTACCCTGATTTATCAATGTCACTGCATTAAATTTAATTTAAAAAATATTTTTAAAAAATTTACAGCCAGAATCCTCGACCTATAACAGGGGTCGGGAACCTATGGCTCGCAAGCCAGATATGGCTCTTTTGATGGCTGCATCTGGCTCGCAGACAAATCTTTAATAAAAAATAATGTTAAAAATATAAAACATTCTCATGTATTACAATCCATTCATTTCCTACCGCTCATGTTCATGGTTGCGGGTGGCTGGAGCCAATCACAGCTATCCTCCGGGGCAACACCAAATTTTTATTGGATAATGCGTAATGTACATGGGTCATTGTATGGCTCTCACAGAATCACATTTTAAAATATGTGCTATTCATGGCTCTCTCAGCCAAAAAGATTCCCGACCCCTGACCTATAAGGACACAATGATTTCATAGTCTTTTCATTTGACACAAGCAGTACTCATCTAAGCTGCCCAATTATAAAAGGGTACCTGGGATACTTATGAATTTCTAGGTGCTTTCCCTAGAAATTCAGTAAGTCTGGGGTGAGGCTTATAAATCTAAACTGTCTAACAAGCACCTCAGGTGAATTGTATAAACATGTAAGTCTGAGAACAGTACTCGAAGACTGCTATATTTAATGTATATACCTTAGATAAAAAATGTTTTGGTTATATTGCATGACAAAAATCCTGAACATTTGTACAAGCATAATAAACAAGACTTTCTTTTTCTAACTTGTGCTAACATAAAAATAAAAGGCTACTAAAGCTGAAATACTGTGCATAAGAACTGTCTAATATTTGGAAACAGAGGGGCTATGAACTCCCTAGATGCCTGTGAGACTGACACCACTTCTGGATTGCTGACCTTGCCTTTCAAAGGGAGGGCAATAGGAAGAGAAAGCACTCGTAAATTTAAACCTGGATCCTGTTTCTGATAAACCTTTCTGCCATTCTTTTACCTCAACAATATCCCTACTCACCTCCACCACCACTCTATCTCTTGTCACCATCTGCCCCCGCTGCAGTTCCCCACTTTCCACAAGTCACCCTAATTACCAGCTCACTCTTTCAGCACACCTGCTCCCACCAGCAGGTCCTGGGCTGGTCACACTCCCTCATCACTCCAGTCTCAGCAGAAAGCAGCTCATTTTTTACCAGCCTCAGGCAAGCACTGCCTTAGCTTCAAGGTCATTTTCTTTTCGTTCGTTCTTCGTGCTCAGCCCTCACCTGCTCTTCGAACCCCTCCGCCTCTCCCTCCCCCAAACACTGACCTGATACATGTTCTTCCCAATTTCCTTCTGGCTAATCTGATTCCTGACACCTTACCTCTATCTTCTCCGACTGTATTTCTGACTGATAGGACGATTCGCTTTCTACAGTTCTCTAATAATGGTGTGTTTCTATGCCTGGTCACTACAATTTCATGATAACAAGTATAACAACAATCATAATAACAAGTTAGTATCATGTGAGCATTTCCTTTGTTGCAAGCATTATGTTAAATACTTATAGGAATTATCTCACTACTTTTTCATAATTCTGTGAAGTATGCACTAATATTATTCCCACTATAATAGAAGAGGATAAGAGACTTAGATTTAATTTACTGATTCTCCCAATTCCATCTGGTTTCCATACTCAGGCACTGTTTTGTTTTGTTTTCTTTTCTTTTCCTCCTTCACAATAGATTAAGCTATTAATAAGGAGACCACACCACCAGAATGGTGGATAAGAAGACATTCCCAACAAAAAGACCACTGTGTGACCATAAAGATGTAGCAGGCCAGGTGGGCATGAGAACTGGGAAGTTCAAGGAGGAGGCTGGAGGCATCCTCTCCATCCAACACCCCACTTTCCTATACCACCTCTTCAGTGTAAAAATAGTATCCTTCTGACCTGTGGTGGCGCAGTGGATAAAGCGTCGACCTGGAAATGCTGAGGTCGCCGGTTCAAAACCCTGGGCTTGCCTGGTCAAGGCACATATGGGAGTTGATGCTTCCAGCTCCTCCCCCCCCTTCTCTCTCTCTGTCTCTCTCTCTCTGTCTCTCTCTCTCTCTCTCCCTCTCCTCTCTAAAATGAATAAATAAAAAAATAAAAATAAAAAAAAATAGTATCCTTTACACAGTTCTCTCTGGAGGACTTGTATGCTTTTTCCACGTTCTTTTTCTTAAAACAGCAGCAGTACCATTCACTGCCTTAAATTATGGTATTTAACATTTTCCTTGTGTGCCTTTTCTCTTCCAACTGCATTATAAACCTCTTAAGGCCCAAGTCAAATGTCACCCTTCTTATACTCCTAGACATATAACACAGTCCCACTCAGAAAGAAAACACTCAAAAACAACAACAAAGTATATATATAAATATTTTGTTGGAATTATATCAACAAAGCATTGATGAATGCCGAATACATATCAGTCATTGTGGTGGATACTACAAATATAAAAATGTCGTTGCCCCAACATTTTTTAATTTTATTTTTCAATTACAGTTTACATTCAATATTATGTTTTTAGTTTCAGGTGTGCAGCACAGTGGTTAGACAATGTCTCAACCTGCAATGAGTTTACAAACTAGTAGTAAAGAGAGGCTCGCAAATGAACAACAAGAATACTAGACAGCTGCATAATAAAGCTATTAATAAGGAGTACGGGAGCACACAGTTAGAAGCAACTTTCAGATGGGGACTGGGGGTTGTTATCAAAGATGATGTTATAGAAAAAGAAGTGACTTGAGTGGCGTTTGTAAAGATTAGGAGACCACACCACCAGAATGGTGGATAAGAGGACATTCCCAACAGAAAGACCACTGTGTGGCCATAAAGATGTGGCAGGCTGGTGGGCATGAGAACTGGGAAGTGCAAGGAGGTTGGAAGGCAGAACTGGAGAGCCAGGTGGGGGCGAGGGCGAGGGGCAGGACTTAGCAGGACCTCCCTGTTCAGGAGGTTGGGCAACTCTCTGAGTAACTGGACTAGGCCTAAGAAAGGAGAGAAAGGAGGACTGAATAAAAGGCTGAGTCAAATACCCCATCAGTGACTAAGAGTCTTACACACCAGACACTAACATTATACAAGATTAAGCTAGACCCTTTCATAATCTGTTTCCATGAACAGTCAACATAGTTGATTACCATCTTCAATGATATCATGATTACTTAAGCCACTAGAGTACAAAAGAGTGCATCTAATATTTTGCATAAATGTGAGGTCCAATGAGTGTCTGTGCCATAGAAAGGAAGCAACAAAACAATCAGGAACTCCTATTAAGTTTATTGCTTTTTTTTAAGGTATTCTATTTATTTTTTATTTTATTTTAGAAAGAGGTAGGTAGGTAGGTAGGTAGGTAGATGATAGATAGATAGATAGATAGATAGATAGATAGATAGATAGATAGATAGATAGATAGAGAAAGCAGGAAGCATCTACTTGTAGCAGTTGCTCTTCTGGTATGTGCCTTGACCAGGCAAGTCCAGGGTTTCGAACGGGTGATCTCAGTGTTCCAGGTCGATGTGCTTTATCCACTGCTCCACCATAGGTCAGGCTAAGTTTATTGCTTTTTAAAAACATTTTTAATATTTCTTAGAATCTTCAATACATAATGGCATAAAAGAAATGCAAGTGAGCTTAAAAGAAAAAAGTTCACACTATGTTTGTTTCTCGCCAGTCTGGAAAGGACTTCAAATGAAGTACTATGTGTGGATTTCCATCACCCTATGCTTTCAAGCTCCCATTTTCATACATACTGGAGCTATAAATTTCTTCGATACTACAACTTCAAGAATCACTAGGGGGTAAAAACTTTCCAGCCCTACCAACATGCTCTTTCAAAGTGCCATGATTAGGTTTCTGAGCAACTTGAAAATCACTCGAAGCTCCTCAGAGAAATGTGTAATTCAGTTAACCTATAAATGCCATATTCTTTCTAGAAATTTAAGAATGACAGAACAACCACTGCCGTTACATTTTCCTAATAACAGAGTTCTTCATCTTCTTCATACAGGTAGTAGATGTACTGACTTTAAAAAGTCTCAGATTAAGGACAGCATTTCATTAAAGAACAAAACCCTTAACTGTTAAAAAATTACCTGTCTTTCTTCTGTAAATGCTAGAACCAGCCCCTGAAACTTCCACATTCCTCGAGACCCAGAGCAGATCTGCTTTCGGAGATCATGGAGGGACCCGGGAAAAGTGTGTTCGCTCAGCAGCTTCCCCTCAGATGCAGGCAAGCTCACGCTAAGACCAGTGTTTATCTTGTTTCAGCACAAATCACTGAAATCTCTCATGCCTGGTTGCTAACTCACTAATCTTACACCTGATTAGCTCAGCCAATATTTGTTCACGGCCATGGTGGAGCTGATAACGGGCGGTAAGAAGGAAATTAAAACACTCCGATGACAATGAGATTTTCATGGCTTCCACTCACATAACCAAAAAAATCATCCTCTAAACATCCTACACTGACACCTTTATTATTCTTGTTTTTCTCAGATCAACTAATTTTTAAATGTAAAAGCCAGTTTAATTATGGATAGTAAATTGAACCAGAGGAACAAATGCAAATGTGTTCCATGTTCTAAAATTTCTCAGATACCTGAGATAACTCCCACAGTGTCTAAGACCTCAAAAATAAACAAGCAAAGAGAAGACTGTTGCATTTACACCTTGTTTTCTTTCTGGGGAACTCAAACCAGAAACCTATCTCTTACTAGGTGGTAATTGGTATGCTGCAGCCTCTTCCCAGGACTAAATGTTCTCCATCCACCACTAAAAACCAACGAGGGTAGAGGTGGAAGGAGGAAAAAGAAAAGTGGCAAAGCAGAGCTAAATCTTCCCCAAAATACCTGCAGCATTTTCAAAGTTGAGAGAACCACCTTATGCAAATTGCCTGGCTGCCAAGTGCACCCCCAAATGACCATAAATAAAACCTTAATTACATTAATTAGCACAATTTCTTTCTGCAGAGCATCTCATTATTTGGGTGCTGTGTCTCAGCCTTGAAGCCTTATTCACCCTCGTTGGCTCCTCCCCATCACAGATATCCCACTTCCTCACTGCTTCTAACACTGCTCTTGGCGTGCCTCAGTGTGTCCTTGACTCCCTACTTCTCCAGGACGGCCTCCCACTGTCTGAAAACAAATGTCGCCTGTTGCTACTCTCTGGCTTGGGCAGAGCATGGGTAGTAACGTACATGCAACAACTATGGAACATAACCTTATCATTAGTGGCTGGCGGAGCACCTGATTTCTCATTAATTTTACCCAGTTACTGACATGTAAGGTGATTTTTTTTTTTTCTGAAGCTGGAAACGGGGAGAGACAGTCAGACAGACTCCCGCATGCGCCCAACCGGGATCCACCCGGCACGCCCACCAGGGGGCGATGCTCTGCCCACCAGGGGGCGATGCTCTGCCCCTCCGGGGCGTCACTCTGCCGCGACCAGAGCCACTCTAGCGCCTGGGGCAGAGGCCAAGGAGCCATCCCCAGCGCCCGGGCCATCTTTGCTCCAATGGAGCCTTGGCTGCGGGAGGAGAAGAGAGAGACAGAGAGGAAGGGGGGGGTGGAGAAGCAAATGGGTGCTTCTCCTATGTGCCCTGGCCAGGAATCGAACCCGGGTCCCCCGCACGCCAGGCCAACGCTCTACCGCTGAGCCAACCAGCCAGGGCCTAAGGTGATATTTTTAACTGCTTTTTTAGTGACAGATGTTCTAATAACCATCAATCAAACCCCCAAGCATTGGTAACTGCTAATACGCCTGCAATATTGCCAGTACGCCTGCAGGCAGACATAGCGTCCTATCACTACAGAAAGAACACCTGTCATAACAATCTGACCAGCAGTGGCGTCAAGAAGCAAGAGTCACGATGGCAGCTGGGACATCATGATGAGACTGTGCTGTGCCTACTCCTATGGGTCTCCCTGTTTCCTAAGCTTAAATGAACTGAAATGGGTTCCTAGAGTTATAATCAAAACCCCTGTACAGGAAGGGGCCTTGCACCCCTTACGCACTGGTTCTCCCAATCCAGGCTGCACATTAGTGTCAAGATGGCTACGTCGCAGTTACCATTCCTTAAATAGATTCCCGGGTCTCATCCTGGAGATGTTGATTCAACATACCTGGGGAGGCCCGAGAATCTAATAAACATGTATACTTTTAAAGTCCCCACAAGACTCTTATGTGCTCTCAGGTTAAAAACACCTGCATATCCCACTCCCCACCCTGCTGGAATTCTGACTTCAGTGGCCCCAATGTTCATGAAAAATGCTGCCAATGTCCTAGAAATCGTAATTACTGATAAAGGATGCCATCTCTCACAAGTAGCTTTGGTCAAAAACAGAAAAAGTGTGCAAATCACTGCTAACACCCAGCCCACTTATTTCACAAATGAAAACTCTTCTCCCTTGCTCCTTCAACCAGCCTTCCTCATATCTGTAAACAGCATGAAATGCACCCATTAGTTTAAAAAAAATCTGCAAACCCGGGAGTTATTCTTATCATCTCCACAAATGGCCTTCCTTCCCTAACTCATCTCTTGCTTTTGTCTACAAGTACAGAACATTCAACTCAACCCTCACAAACTGAAAAGGCCAACAGGTAGGTGGGACAGGATTGTTCCCACCAGAGTTCAGGAGCGGTTCTCCCAAATCCTTCAAGAGCACTGCCCTCATTGTGTCAGTGCCGTCCTCACTCTGACAGTGAATTAACTGTAACAGTTCTAGGCTTTACGTCTATACGCAACAACCAACGAGACAACGTTCTCAGGAGCCCCAACCAAATTTCTCTCCTCTTGCATCGGCAAATACTGAGACTCATTGCCTGGATCGCCAGGTACCTTAAAAACCAGCTTGTGCCTGGATTCCTGGATGAGTCAAGGGCATTTCCCCCCTGGAGCTGGGAATGGGCCAGCACTCCTGTCGCATATGGGCTGAGTGGCAGAAGGAGACATCACTTTAAGAAAAATTTAAGATTTTATTAGGAAAAGAGTTGGAGAATGTATCAACTGCTCAACACAATATTGAGTAAGTTTTCTTTTTTTACTCGCTCACAGCCCTTCTCACAGTTTGAAACTGGGTCTTTGTGCAAATGTAGCTAGCATTTCAGAGCTCTTCTTATATGGCACTGTGCTAAATGCTTTATATAAATGGGTTCCCTTAAACCTCAGGAATAATTCTATCATCCCCATATTATAAATGAGGAGGGCAATGTACAGAAAGGTGCAGCTGGCCCAGGGCCATGGAGCCCACAGCTGGTAGAGCTTTGAGTCCCAACCATCAGACTCCATAGCCTAGGCACTCAACTACTACACTATGTGTTACTTTTTCCTTAGTTTTTTCTCACTCCTCTACAAAACTGTAAGATATATGAATCATGGGATACATTTAGTTTATATACCATTTCATATCAATATCCAATATAGTACCAAGCATATGGAAAACATCCAATTCATCTAATATTTGACCAATTAACAGATGGTGGGAGGAGTAAGTGAATGAATGAATGAATGAATGAATGAGGTGATAAAAGAACTTGGAAAACCATTAATCCAGATTCACAGATTTTTCATTTTATGAAAGAATGGGGTCGACATCTTCAATTTCCTATGTCTGTATCTCTAACTGGGGGTCTGTTATCTCCGCTCCACATGGTCAGACCTGCATAATCAGTAATAATTGGTCTTTTCTCCTTTGCAAAGCTACCAAACAGCAAATGAAGACTCAAGTAAGAGTCAGTCACTTCTTTTCAGACAGATCATAAATGAACATGTTCAAAACACAGAAAGATATGAGTTAAGGTTGAGAAGTTTTTGCATTTACCCTATCTGCATTTGACAAATGAATACTTTGTTCATTGAGAGTAAGAACCCAAAACTGTAAATACTGTATACACATATAAAGCCCTTTGCTGCATCAGGCACTGAGGAAATTTATCAAACATTTTTTAAATAAACAATTTTCAGTCAGTAAACTAAACAGTTCAGAGTCTCCACTTGATTTACAGAGATCTAAGTATAAAAGAGTTTGTGGTAATTCTCTTTCATGGTGGCAGAAGGGCTTTTAAAAATAAATCATGTGGAAAATGTAAGTAGATAAGAAGAGAAAATTACAATGTATACATATGTCAGTTCCCACTGTCAAAGTCCAGAATTAATTCTGCTCTCAGAAGAAAAATCACAGCAAAATCATAGCAAACAAGATTGCCAGAGAAGTTATTAATTGATACAATCACATACATGTACACAAAAGCTATTAACCTGTTTCCTCAGGATAATATAAACAAGGTAACAAAGTCAATGCTAACAAATATCAACTTCCATGCTCGATATGGACATTACAGCCTGTCTCTGCAGAAGTGACTCCTGACTTTATCCGCCAGTCCAGGAGCAAAAGAAAACAACCTTCTGTAAATGGGCAAGCATGTTATGAAACTATTTACATGTCTGCCTTTTGCCTGAAAAAGAGCTACATTTGCCATTTTGAACAAAGAACCATCAGCAATATCTGTTTTCAAGCCAAGCTTATTAATAGAAATGTTTTCAAAGATCATTTTAATCATTAATAAAGGACAATGACAAAAACAGAGAGGCTCAATTAGAAAACACATGCTGCTTCATCAATGAAACAAAAGGTAATCGCCTACCTTGTGGAAGGGACTGAACGCTGAGGGAACGTGGAGATGCTGGTCAGTAGACAAATTATACCTGAAGGCAATGAAGGAATGAGAGAAAATGCCCTTTTCTGAAGGGGAAAGGAAGAAGCAGGGGTCTGTATTTATAAAGGTAAATGATTGTGGTACTTTTAAATTTTTCCTAGAAATATAAAGTCACCTCTCTTCATGTGTATATTCTTTCAAACCAAGCCTCAAAGCCATGGGAGTATTGTACTGCAGAATGTGAATACCACCTTACTTGCAGCTTCTTGGTTCATGTCCCTGTGGCTACTGAGAACTGTAATAAACCTACGAACTGCTCTTGTTCTAAACAACTGATAAAATGAATACAAGGGTAGTAATTACTCTGTCACAAGGACATACTGTTAAAGCAAACAAAGAAACCTGGAATACAAATCCTACATATTACCATTGGTCATGAGTTCACTGTGGACATTAGTCACAGTTTTCTTCTTTCCCATCCCTGGTCTCATCCTAATGGATCTCCTCTCCATTCATTCATTTCCCTTTTTGATAAAAAAATAATAATATTTGAGACACCTCTTGAGTCTTCCCTGCTCTTTAGGATAAGGCTTAAAATTCAGGGTCTAAGAAAATAGTCAATTTTAGACTCTGGAGTAAAAACTTACAGAATCCATTCAAAGCACCATGTAATAGCCTTCCAAATGAGATTTTTCCACTGAAAAGCCACAACAACTGAGCTGAACTGAAAAATAATCCAATTATTGCAAGGGCACATTCACAACGCCACTCTTGCTGACCATCTTCCAGATGCCTGAAAGCTCAATTCTCGTGATTCAACAAAAAGGCCCGAGTCTTCTGCTCTGGTGTTGACAGCAATAGGAAATTTCCTGTTTTGATGGGGGGAGAAAAGTACAAACTTTTTCCAGGAACTACATGACTTAGTTTAAAAAATGCCTGTGCTATAATCACATTTAATATTACATGCAGTACTTTGTCTCTGAAATTATACACATCTATAACAAAAAATAACAATATTGTACAAACAATACAACAAACACTTGTTAAAGTTAATGATAACGAACGGCAACAAATGTGGGAACATATGCACATCCTCGCCAGTAAACTTTAAACTCTGTCGTGGATTTAAATTCTTTGAGGGGAGGGCCCAATTCTTCCTCGAGTTCATTTGACTTTGCTCAGATGAATCCCTGCTATAAAACAAGGTCCTGGGCATACAACTGTGAACAGGTCTCTCCCCTATGGAGCTTTATATTCTAGGAGTGGTGACAGTAAACTCAAAAAGTGTTAAAATTTTAATTGTAAATGTTAAAGGGACAACAGAAATAGGAGTAAAGGACTGAGAGAGAAGTGCAGAACTGAGATCTCTACCTCATTTATTAGACAGAGGGTCACTGGAGGCCAAGCTGAAAAAGTGACATTTGTGAATTAAGCAAAGAACAGAAATATGAGAAAATGATCTAGCAGAGACCAGGAGCCACGCACGCAAAGGCTTTGAAGCAGTCTAGGAGCTCAGCCTGTGTAAGGCTGGCTAAAAGGGAGAGCAAGCTGGAGAGAACAGTCTGAGACAAGACTGGAGATTCTAAACTGGGCGAGTCACACAGGATCAGATGAGAAGGAACTTGCCCATTACTTTGAATGTAAAGGAAACCTGATCTGCTCTGACTTTGGCAACAACCGCTCCTGCTGCTCCAGAGGAGAAGGGACTGAGAGGAGGACAAGAGGCAGCTGGGGGACTCCGCTGTGAGGAGTCTAACAGTCCCAGCAAGTGATGGTGAGAGTGAGACCAGGTGGCGGCCCTGCTGATGGAAAGATATGGATAAATTAAAACTAAGTTTTGGAGGCAGAATCAACGTGACTTCCCTCCGGGACCATAACTGGGAAGTGAAAAGCAGGACTCAAATATAATTCCTAGGTTTCCTGAATCAGCAACTACTTATTCAAGTGCAGGTGTTAGGTAAACATTTAGATGGGGGGGGGGGCGGGGCTGAAGCTCAGAGGAGAGGATGAAGCTATAGCCATAAATCTGAGGGCCAGCAATAAAAATTTACCAAGTGGGTTTTAGAAAGGGCATGGGTTTTGGAAACCCGGATCTTCTACTTGCTAATCTGTGTCCTTAGGAAAATTACATATTTAGCTTTCCCACCTACAACATGATATTAAAAAAACCTATTTTTAATAGGATTGTCTAGAGCAGAGACCAATAAACTTTTTTTCTGTAAAGGGCCAGATAATAAGGATTTTGGACTTGGTAGCCATAGGGTCTGCATCAAAAATAGTCACTGCTACCACTGTAGCATGAGAACAGCCACAGACAATATGCAAACAGCTGAGTGGGCTTGTGTTCATATAAAACTATATTTGGAATCTAATGAACACAATAAACTGAGGAACAAAATATAAACAGAGGCAGGGTCATCGGGAACAGAGGGACAGCTGTCAGAGGGAAGGGGGAAGAAGGGATGGGACCAAGGAAGCTGTAGGGATTAGCTGAAATCATATATACATAACAGGTATATACAGACAACAGGGTAGCAATAGCCAGAGGGAAAGGGGGGTGGAGGTGTGGGGGACAAGTGCGGGAATTGAGGGTGGGGAGAAACTTTGCATGGGGCATGGGGGGACACGATGCAGGGTACAGAGGGTGTTATATTGAGTTGGATACTTGAAACCATGTCAACACAATAAATTAAAACTAATATTTTTAAACTGTATTTACAAAAATAAAGGCCACAGTTTGCAAACCCCTGGTCTAGAACAGCAGTTGTCAAAGTGTGGTCATAGACCAGCAGCACCAGTAACACCTGGGGATTGTTAGAAATGCAAACTCTGGACCTCATCCCAGACTTAATGAATCAGAAACTCTGGGAGCGGTATGGTTGTCCAGCAATCTGTATTGTAAAAAACGCCCTAGGTGAGGCATGCTAAAGTTTGAGACTCCCCCCATCAAAAAAATAAAATATATATTTACATCTTAGAGCTATTATTACTGTTCATGCATACCTATTATTATTATTATTATTATTATTATTATTAACCTGGCTCCTGGAAATTTACAGTATAATTCCTAAAGATAGAATCAAACACTGGATAATTGTGGTGGGTCAAACAAAAGAGAGATAAGAAACTCTGTTAAACTGTGCAGTGTGTTTACGTAAAAATACTTGAGAAATTAAATGACAGTGAACTTCACCAATCTAACAAATGGTGAAGCTGAACTCTGGTCTATCTTTATGTAATAGTGTCCTTACGAATGACAGGAAAGTGAAGGATGAGAGTCCATCTGTAACCTTTTCAACTACTTTAGTTTAGAATAAAAAAAATGAGACCCTGGCCGGTTGGCTCAGTGGTAGAGAGTCGGCCTGGCATGCAGAAGTCCCGGGTTCGATTCCCGGCCAGGGCACACAGGAGAAGCGCCCATCTGCTTCTCCACCCATCCCCCTCTCCTTCCTCTCTGTCTCTCTCTTCTCCTCCCGCAGCGAGGCTCCATTGGAGCAAGGATGGCCCGGGCGCTGGGGATGGCTCCTTGGCCTCTGCCCCAGGCGCTAGAGTGGCTCTGGTCAAGACAGAGCGACGCCCCCTGGTGGGCAGAGCTTCGCCCCTGGTGGGCGTGCCGGGTGGATCCCGGTCAGGCGCATGCGGGAGTCTGTCTGTCTATCCCTGTTTCCAGCTTAGGAAAAAAAAAAAAAATGTTTAGGCTTTGTATTTAAAGAATAGGTACAATCATGCATCTGAATATATTTTACTGAATCATAACGTATATAAATATTGCAAAGTATTACAATTTTACTGTGATATAAAAGTATATCATTATATAGCATAAAGTATAAAATGATTAAAATATACAAATAATGCATCTTACCATCATCATACAACATATACAATAAAGCAAGGGACATTGGGATCAAGTTGTATAATCTTAATTACCTTGGGTGAAGGAAAAAGAATATGTAAATTTTAAGGTTAGATAAAGCCCAATGACCTGGTGAGCTGATGTATGGTTTTGCAGGCATTCAAGTAAAAATAAGTGGTTCCAAAAACGGGGGAGGGGAAGACACCACAGTAATATCAGCATGCTCAACTATGCTATATATAGCATCCAGTGCAATAGTCATGTGTTTGGAAAATGACATCTTGCACCACATTGAATTTAGGTTGTTAGTAAATATGTTATTGGTTATATACTTGTGTTTGTGGGTATTTTGTAAATTGCTTTTGGTT
Source organism: Saccopteryx leptura (assembly GCF_036850995.1). Classification (NCBI taxonomy): domain Eukaryota; kingdom Metazoa; phylum Chordata; class Mammalia; order Chiroptera; family Emballonuridae; genus Saccopteryx; species Saccopteryx leptura. The sequence goes on along the minus strand of NC_089506.1, from coordinate 74,624,283 downwards.
TTAGAGTTGCTTAAAATCTATAGCTACGCATATATGAAGTTTATATCTACATTTTTGTGAACATACTTAAATAAAGTAACAGTAAAATAATTACAGTATGTTAACAACTTAATTTACCTTTTAAAGGGTTCTGAAGCCCTCACAGATTGGCTCAGTGGCATAGCATTGGCCGAGCGTGTGGAAGTCCGGGGTTCGATTATGGGTCAGGGCACATAGGAGAAGCAACCATCTGCTTCTTCACCCCACTCTTTCCCCCTTTTCTCTCTCATTCTCTCTCTCTCTTCCACTCCCGAAGCCATGGCTTCAAAGTTTCAAGCAAATTGGCCCCAAGTGCTAAGGATGGCACACTGGCCCTGCCTTAGGCCCTAAAATAGCTCAGTTGCCAAGCAAAAGAGCAGCAGCCCCAGATGGTCAGAGCCTTTCCCAGTTGGGGGCTTGCCAAGTGGATCCTAGTCAGGGGACATGCAGGAGTCTGTCTCTCTGCCTCCCCACCTCTCACTAAATAAATAAATAAATAGGGTTTTGAACAACCATAAAAGTTTAGACTGTCAGATGTTATTAATATGTCCCTGATACTCTATGACTAGATGGCAGAAAGGGAAAAAATGTAGGATTAAAATTTTGGTTGGTTTAGTTTCAGATAATCTTGACAGAAGTTTTTGCAGTCCCATCAAAAGCCTATTGAAGTTATTATTATTTAAATTACTGATCTATTCCAAGTTTTATTTCTTATAAGAAGCTGAGATGGAAAGAGGATTTCCAAGTAATGGGATGTTCCTGACTAAATACACAACCTAAATTTGCTGCTCGAGTTCTTGAATTTGTAAATGCCCTTAACCAGTTAAAGAGTCTTTACTTTGGAACTGTTGTAGATTTTTACACACGTTTCTTAAATACTCAAATTTAGAGCCCTAGAACATTGTGCTATCCATATTATATAATTTGTTAGTAATTTATCAATTTGAATTCTAAGTCAAACAGTGCTTCTGTTTGAGCAAATCAAGTACCTCACAATTGCATCATCACACACATTTTCATATTAGGTCGTATAATCTGAAGAAACACATTTATGGCTTGAGTCTTTAACAAACCAATAAACAAATCTGTTTTCAGGCCCTAGATGGTTCCAAGCTTTTTCAATTCACCTCTTGCGCTGGTTTTAGCCATTTAATTCTCATTAGCTGGGCAGCCCAAAAGTTATTCTTCTGTTTACCTGGAATTAAACTAATGGTCTTCCTGCTTGGTTCTGCAAATATTTCTCCCCCGTAGGTATCTAGCAGCATGTTCTTCAAGCCTGTTGGGATAATCCATTATTCTGTGCTGGACAGCCGGACTCTGCTGCTCACCTGAAGGCCACCTAATGCCTGTTGCCTAATCCTTTAAATATTGTGCAGTCTGCTTGAATAAATTTCTTCCCAGTTACTAAATCTGGTCTTTCCTATTCTGAGAGATGGACTGCTGCTGCCCCTTCCTGTTGGCTCCTTGCAAGGTTGTTAACCGCTGCATACTGCTTTTATTTTAGTTTTCATGTGGATTTTGTAAAGGCCTGTTGGGCATGAGCAGAGCCTTGTGGTGGCAGTGGGTACAACCCCTCTATATTCATCCATAATTCTCTTATCCAATTGAAGCAGGTTCAGATCTCTGTCTAGTTTTTATTGGCAATATTAAAGCAATATTAAAATGGGTGGCGTTATATTCTATTTTCTGACCGCCCTTTATATTTTGACTTGCCCCATTGAGCCTACAGCTTTTCCAGTGGTCTCGGAAAAGGCAACTGGTTAGCTTCACCAGCCTAACAAATCAAGTAGGTTTTTACTTCCCGTTAAAAGAAAAGGGCATACTGGCATAACTATATTCAAGTACACGTTCAGCATTAATTATCATTTGACAAAATTCACAGGCACATTTAACTGTGGAGAATTTCAATATAAATGTAAAAAATATATAAATACTCACTTATACATGGAATATAAAATACATGCTCTCACTTATATATATATGAAATCCATAAATATCCAACTTTTTTTCTGTGTGTGTGACAGAGACAGAGAGAGGGACAGACAGGAAGGGACAGAGATGAGAAGCATCAAGTCTTCATTGTGGCTTCTTAGTTGTTCATTGATTACTTTCTCATATGTACCTTGAATGGGGGGGGCTACAACAAAGCAAGTGACCCCTTGCTCAAGCCATCAACCTTGGGCTTAAGCCAGGGACCATGGGGTCGTGTCTATGATCCCACACTCAAGCCAGTGACCCCATGCTCAAGCTAGTGAGCCCATGCTCAAGCTGGTGACCTCGAGGTTTCGAACCTGGGCCCTCTGAATCCCAGTCTGATGGCTCTATCCACTGTGCCACCACCTGGTCAGGCCAAGATATCCAACTCTTAAATGCAGAGTAGAATAGTGGTTGCCAGGGGCTGATGGAGGGGAGAAATGGGTTATGTTGGTCACAGGGTACCAGCTTCCAGTTATTCAGGATAAAGGAGTGCTGAAGATCTAATGCACAGAGAGCACGGTGACTATAATTAATAATACTACATTGTATACTTGAAATTTCCTAAAAGAGAAGATCGTAAGTTGTCTCACCACAAGAATAAAAATGATTTCCAGCTCAATCCCTGGTCAGGGCACATACAGGAAAGATCAATGCTTCTGTCTCTGCCTCTGTCTCTCTCTCTCCCTTCTTCTCTCTCTCTAAAAGCATAAATAAATAAATATTTTTTAAATGATAATCATGTGAGGTGGTTGTTGGGAAAACAGCTGTGTTAGACTTGCTCGCTAGTGTACTGGCTTGATTAGTATGTGAGCATGGGGAAGGGTCCTGTGTATAGCATATGTGAGGCTATGGGTGCTTGCACTCAGGGGAGATTGCAGATGGTGGATTGCAAATTGCCTGTCTGCCTGCCACTCTGAGGGGCTATCATTTTGCTGTTTGTTTGCATGAGAAGTGGTTTCCCTGCCTGTCGGCTCGTCCACCATTGTGATATTGTATTAAATGGTAATGGCCCAACGCTTTCCGGCTCCACAATTTCTCTACTGTCTGCTCGAATCCAAAGTGGACCTGCCTGGCTTCGGCCACCAGCATTACATCTGGCATAGTGGACAGGATTCAGATCAGATCCACATGGAGCTGCTGACAGCCTTGAAGAGTGGGGTAGAGGCATGGTTGTTGTTCTCCAGCATATGGCTCCCCATGGCTGTCCTTTTGGGGGCCGTGGGCTGGGTGTTTTTTATAGCCCTGTGAGAGAAAACCGAGAGCTCTGTGTGAGTAGTTGCACAACATCAAGAGCTCCAGGGTGAGCTGCAGACTGAGCAGCAACAATGGCATGAGTTGGAATGGTCATTAGAGGAAGAGTTGCAGATCCGAGAACCGCAGGTCAGGTTGCAGGCTGAGAACCAGCAAGGAAGTGAACTGGAGCGAGCACTGGAGCGGGAGGGTGACCATCTTCAAGAGCTGCAGTGTGAGATGAAGGCTAAGCACCAGCAGCGCCTGGAACTGGAACAATCTCTGGAGAAGGAATTACAGGTTGCAAGTTGCAGTTTTCCCTGGAAGCTAAACGTTGCAGCAACAGGTGTTGGAGAAACAACTACAGCAGTGGTAGTCAACCTGGTCCCTACTGCCCACTAGTGGACATTCTAGCTTTCATGGTGGGCGGTAGCTGAGCAACCAAAGTATAAATAAAAAGATAGATTTAACTATAGCAAGTTGTTTTATAAAGATTTATTCTGCCCAACTTAGAGAAAATCTGACATAAAGTACTTAGTAAGTAATTATTATTATATGCTTTAACTTGCTGTAACTCTGGTTTATAAATTTTATAAAGTAAAGTTACTTCCCTACTTTACAAATCACCATTACTGTGGAACCGGTGGGCGGTTAGAAAATTTTACTACTAACAGATACAAAAGTGGGCGGTAGGTATAAAAAAGTTGACTACCCCTGAACTATAGGTTCAAGAGCTCAAGTCTCAGCTTCAGGCCAAGAGCCGGCAACCATAAGAGCCAAAGCGGACATGGAAGACAGAGCTGCATTCATGCCAGCAAAGTGGCTATGAGTCAGCAGGAGCAGGTGTTTACAACTCCTCCTCTTCCGAGAATGAGGAGGTCCAGGCTGAAGCTGCCGTCCACCAACTCAGAGCCCGACCAGTAGTTGCCAAGTAAAAACCCAGCAGCCAAGAGTCCCTCAGGGGCAACCACAGCCCCTTCCCCAGGTAGTGGAGCCCTGTGGTCTGGCCCTACACCCAGGCAGAGCTGATGGAGTTGGAGGTGCAATTCAGGCAGAAACCCACTGAGCCCCTGGCAGCCTGGTTGCTGCAGTTGTGGGACATAGGGGGATGGTATCATACTCTCTGGAACATCGAGAAATTGGCTGCCATTACCATGCATTCCTCCTTGAGGCAGCATCTTCAGAACTGCCATGACAACCCTGGAAACCACACCCTATTAGAATGGGTGATGGCTGTCATTCATTCAGTCTGGCAGAATGCTGGAGACTTGCTGGGGGCAGTGAGTCGGTGGCAGTGCTATAGTGAACTGCCTTGGGTCCTTCAGGAATTAGGTATGAAGAATTCTGCTTTCAACACGATGTCCTGTGAGCCAGACAAAAAAGTATTTGTAGCAGGGATGAGAGATCTCATTCTCTGCAGCTCCCCATCAGCCCTTTTTGAGTCACTAGTGGCTATCCTGGGCCCCTATGTGAGACAATGCAGTTACACAAATGGTAGCAGATTTGCAGGAGCTGGAGGCAGCATGGAATCATAGAACTGTGAAGGCTGCTGCCCATGCTGCCCCCACGACTAATGAGGGAAATGGGCCTGTAAAGGTTACTGAAACACAGATGTGGGTAGATTTGACTGCGGCTGGGACAGATAGAGAGAAATTAGATGGCAAGTCTAATAAATTTCTTTTGGAGCTTTGGCAGCAGCTTAAACCAGAACAGAGGTTCCAGCGACTGAACCAAATGGCCCCAGCAGCTACCAATAAAATGGTTGGTGCACAGGAGGCACAGTTACAAGATTATATGATGGAGACATCTGAGGGAGAGAAGGACCCCCAGAATCCGTTATCCTAGCTTGAATAGGGGGAAGGCTGAGGAACCTGTTCAACAGGGACAGGCAGGGGTCTGAAGAGCCCATGTGGAACTGGCAATCCACTGGTCCCCTTCTAATGTGTAGCAGGTGTTGGCCTTAGAAGACAATGGTGCTTTTTTGCAGCAGCAGCAGCAACAGCTAAGAGAACTGTCAAGGTGGCACAGGACTTGAATGTGTTTGACCCTGCCAAGCCCTATAAGCTTGCTGAGGGGTTTGGATGGAGCTTGTGGCAACAGACAGAGAGCTTATGAAAAGGCACTGAGGTCCATTAATAAAGAGCTATATGGCTAATTGCCTTTAGGACATTTACCTTGGTGATTTGCACAGACAGCTGGGCTGTCTATCATGGACTAATCATTGAGTGCTGTAATGGTCTCTTGGACTGTGACCAGAGGGCAGCACCAGCTCCTCTGATGAATGGACATGCCATTTATGGACAGTTCTACAAGAGACCTTGATGGGGTGACACAGCACGTGTGAAGGCCATCCTGCACCAGGAAGTTGTTCCCATCCAGTTGCAGAGATGCACCAAGAACACAGCCCTGGACTACACAGGCATCCCACCTACTGAAGGGTAAGGGGCTAGAGGTGGGCCTCCAGTTGATGCCCTGGGCAAAGTGCTCACAGAGACACTGTGAAGGGCACCTTTGTAATTATTGTAATTACTGTGTAACTTGTGCTACTGCTGTAATCTCTGTTTATGTAATACCTCACTTCTTGCATAGGGACCATTGCAGAAATACCTGTCACGTAGATTGTGGAGTGAGCAACCCTAAAGGGATGGAATGTTAGGAAAATGGCTGTGTTAGGCTTGCTCGCTTGTATACTGGCTGCAAACACTTTGCTTGATTAGTGCATGAGCACATGGAAGGGCCCCCGTGTGTATAACCTATGGAAGGCTATGGGTGCTTGCACTGAGGGGAGATTGTAAATGGTGGATTGTGGACTGCCTGTCTGCCTGACACCGTGAGAGGCCACCATCTTGCTGTTTGATAGCCTGAGCAGTGGTTCCCACCTGCCTGTTTGCTCGTCCACCGTTGCGAGACTCTATTAAACAGGAATAGCCCAGTGCTTTCCGGCTCTGCAGTTTCTCTACCATCTGCCCAAATCCAATGCGGACCGGCCTGGCCTTGGTCACCAGCATTACCATGATGAATATGTTAATAAGCTTGATTGACTGCAGTAGTCATTTCATTTGATACATATATCAAAACAGTACAACTTAAAGTATATACAACTCTTGTTAATTATGCCTCAATAAAGCTGGAAAAAATAAAATGAAACTGCTCTATTAAAAAAAGAGTGGGAAAAACTGATAGCATAAAAGTTCATAACACTAACAATTAAAAACACTTTTCAACAACTGCATTCTAGAGCAGCATATAAGAGAACAGGGTTTAGAACCTGCCTGCCTGGACTGCAATCTGCGTCCATGACTACAAGCCTGTTTTCCTGGAGAGATAGGTTAGCTTTTCCATACCACTTTTGTCACCTATAAAATGGGGGGGGAAACGTAAATACTTTACATGGCTGCTATGAAGATGGAATGTGATAATCAAAAAAATACACTAAGGCAGTGGTCCCCAACCCCCAGGCCGCGGACTGGTACTGGTCCATGGGCCATTTGGTACCAGTCCGCAGAGAAAGAATAAATAACTTACATTATTTCCGTTTTATTTATATTTAAGTCTGAACGATGTTTTATTTTTTAAAAATGACCAGATTCCCTCTGTTACATCCATCTAAGACTCACTCTTGATGCTTGTCTTGGTCATGTGATACATTTATCTGTCCCACCCTAAAGGCTGGTCCGTGAAAATATTTTCTGACATTAAACCGGTCTGTGGCCCAAAAAAGGTTGGGGACCACTGCACTAAGGGCAGTGCCATCACCCAGCAGGAGCTCAACAAACGTTAACTTTAACGCAGGGGTCCCCAAACTATGGCCTGCGGGCTGCATGTGCCCCCCTGAGGCCATTTATCCAGCCCCCACCACACTTTTGGAAGGGGCACCTCTTTCATTGGTGGTCAGCGATGCAAAGCGCAGCATCGCTCACCTACAGTACTACTTCCGGTGACACGGGCGCACACATCACAGCTCCGGAAGCACGTCATATCACTTGTTACGGCTAGCAGTGACAAATATGGCACCGGACATTGACTATCTCATTAGCCAAAAGCAGGCCCATAGTTCCCATTGAAATACTGGTCAGTTTGTTGATTTAAATTTACTTGTTCTTTATTTTAAACATTGTATTTGTTCCCGTTTGGTTTTTTTACTTTAAAATAAGATATGTGCAGTGTGCATAGGGATTTGTTCATAGTTTTTTTTATAGTTCAGCCCTCCAACAGTCTGAGGGACAGTGAACTGGCCCCCTGTGTAAAAAGTTTGGGGACCCCTGCTTTAAAGAAATGCTTAAAAAAACCTTCCTGAATAGACATACTATGGTGTGTACTATCACATTATAGCCTTAGAGTAAAAAGCCAATGGCATCCTTAGTTGATGCTCCCTAATGAGTTATTCAATTTGTATTAATATTTTATGTAGATCATATTTAAAGCACAGTCCTTTCCCTGGTCACTTTGCTTGATTAGTGCGTGAGCACCTGGCAGAGGCATGTGTGCATAGCCTGTATAAGGCTATGGTTGCTTGTGCTAGAGATAGATGGGGAATTTGTGGATGGCGGATTGCCTGCCCACTACTGTGAGGGGCCATTTTTGCTGTTTGTGTACTGGAAAAGCGGTTTCCCCTGCCTGTGTGCTTGTCCGCCATTGTGAGACTTTATTAAACGAATGGCCCAACCCTTTCCAGCTCTGCAGTTTCTCTACCATCTGCCCAAATCCAATGTGAACCTGCCTGGCCTCAGCCACCAGAATTATATCTGGCGTAGTGGGCAGGATTCGGAGCAGATGAGTATGGAGCCACAGCCACCCTTAATGGGTAGGGTAGAGGACTGGTTGTTGTTATGGCTCCCCATGGCCGTCCTTTTGGGGACTGTGGACTGGCTGGTTTTTACAGGCCTACGAGAGGAAACCGAGAGCTCTATGTGAGAGGTGGCCTGAGGTCAAGAGCTCCAGAGTGAGTTGTGGACCCAGCAGCAGCAATGGCTTAAACTGGAGCAAGCACTGAAGGAGGCCAAATGGGTTTATGAGTTGCAGTTTGCCCTGGAGGTTGAATGTTGGCAGTGGCAGTTGTTGGAGGAACAACTTCAGGTTCAGCTTCAGGCCGAGAGCTGGCACCCATAGGAGCTGAAGATGGAGCTGTGCCAGCAGAGTGGCTCTGAGTCGGCGGGAGCAGTTGTTTCCAGCACCTTTTCTGAGGATGAGGAGGCTCAGGCTGAAGCTGCCATCTGCACACTCATAGTTTGACCAATGGTCATCCAGAATGTAAAAACCCAGCAGCAAAGAGTACCTACCAAGCCCCTGGTAGGCTTGCTGCAATTATGGGGCATTGGGGTGGATGGCATCATGCTCTCCGGAGCAGAGGAGGAGAGGCTGGCCACTGTTGCTATGTGCTCCTCCTTGGGGCAGCGTCTTCAGAGCTGCCATGATGGCAGGGATGAGGGGCGAGGCCTGAGGTTCTATGTGAACCTAGTTGCCTATAATGGATCTTTACCTTGGTGATCAGCACAGACAGCTGGGCTATCTATCATGGACTGACTCTTGGACTGCAATCAGAGGGGGGCACCAGCTCCCTTGATGGATGGACATGCTACTTTTGGACAGTATGAGAGACCCTGATGGGGGGGGGGGGCGGCAGCTTCAGTGGAGGCCCTCCTGCACCGGGAAGCTGTTCTCACCCAGTTGCAGAGACGCACCAAGGACACTCTATGGTTTCAATGGACATGGCCCTGAGCTGTACAGGCTACCCATTGTAGTTGGGGGGCCTGTACAGCTCAGGGCCACCTACGATGGGGGGCCTTGTTGGCACCATGGAGTGGGAAATTGGAGGTAGGCCTCCAGTTGACTACCTGGGCAGAGTGCTCAGGGAGACATTGTGAAGGGTACCTTTGTAATTGTCATTTTCGGTATGTATGTAATGTACCTATTGTGAGGCGAGCAACCCTAAAGGGGTGGAATGTGGAACAGCTGTGTTAGGCTTGCTTACTGGTTTACCAGCTGAAAGCACTTTGCTTGATTAGTGCGTGAGCATCTGGCAGAGGCATGTGTGCATAGCCTGTATAAGGCTATGGGTGCTTCTGCTCGAAAGAGATTGGGGATTTGTGGGTGGCAGATTGCCTGCCCGCCAGTGTGAGGGGCCATTTTTGTTGTTTGTTTGCCTGAGAGGCGGTTTTCCCTGCCTGTGTGCTTATCCGCCATTTTGAGACTTAATAAAACAGAATGGCCTAAAGCTTTTCAGCTCCACAATTTCTGTCTGGCTTCAGCCACCAGCATTACAATTACTAAATTAAATTATAATTAATCTGTCCCTCATTTTACAAGGGGGCTACATCTAAGTAACTGCATGTTGACTTGACTCAAAAATGCTAACATGGCCCAGATGAAACAAAACAAAGGCCCTGCAATTAAAGAAAAGAAAATGAGAGAGAGAGAGAGAGAGAGAGAGAGGAAGGAAGGAAGGAAGGAAGGAAGGAAGGAAGGAAGGAAGGAAGGAAGGAAGGAAGGAAGGAAGGAAGGAAGGAAAAGAGAATTGTTGCAGTAATTATTCAAAGTGGCCATCATCTTATTTACCAGTGTCAAATCTGTTTCTTTTTGCTTGATTTTCTTGATAGCCAGTATACCAAATATGCTGAATGCTGTTATTTCTCTAGATGCAAATAAATCTTCATTTTTTGCAAAAACTTATCAGAACATTAGGATATATCCCAAAATTGCTTATTTCCTTTGCAGAACTAAAAATTTTTGCTTGAAAGGTAAAGTTTTCTCTCAACATCATCTTAGACCCTGATAGTCGTATGATATCTGACCAAATAATGCCTATCAAGGGAAGAAGATATGCAAAGCTATTAAGCTAGAAAATGAAGAGTTTCATAAAAATCTCCTGTGGTTAGATATCATTCCTCCTCATACTCAGCTTGAATTTTCAAATCTGAGAACAATGTTGGGCAAACAAGTGTGTTAGGCTTGCTCACCCATACTTTGCCTGATTGGTGCATGAGCACAGGGCAGCACCTTGTCTATAGTCTATGTAAGGCTGCACAAGCTTGCCCTCAGGGCTGCAAATTATAGATTTGCGGATTGCCTGCCACCATTGGAAGGGGATTTTTTTTCTTTTGCTATTGTTTGAGGGGAAGCAGTTTTGCTCTGCCTGCTAGCTCGTTCACCTTTGTGAGACTCTAATAAACGGAATGGCTCACCATTTTCCGGCTCCACAGTTCCTTTACCATCTGCCCAAATCCAATATGAACCAGCATGGTGACAACCACTGGCCTTACAATTGTAAAGATAACCAGAAGGAATACAGTGGTCACAGAACCAACTAACCACCTGAACAAAATCGCTGAGAGCCATAGTGCTCAAACTTGTGGCTCCCAGACCGGTAGTCTAAGCATAATCAAGGAACTTGTTAGCATCAGAAACTGATGCAATCTGTTTTAACAAGCCCTCTCGGTGATTCTGACACATAATCAAGTCTGAGAACCTCCGGCTTATGATAAACAAGTCCTGATACTGAACAGCCTTAATCTTCATTACAACTCTCCTTCTCCACTGGGAAGCTCTGGGCACACAGTTTTACCTTCCCCCAGATAGCACTGCCAAGATTCTCCCATGGAGATAGAGCACAGTCCTCCACCTCAGATCAGGAGGAAGGGAGAGAACATAAAAGTAACATAGCCAACATGAGGGGAGAGAGGGCTACCTGTCCAAAATAGCAAAAGACTCAGTAAGCAGAACAAGAACTGTGAAAATCTCCACATTTCTATTTCTCTACTTACCTGACTAGTATATTCACTAAACTATTGACCATCAATTATGAAGAACCAAAAAATGACCTTGTTGAAACAGATCAATAAAAATTAATTCATAAAGTGTTAACCTGAATGAAGCTCAGAAAAGATGTCCTTGCAAACTTCAAAAAATAACATAAAACAATTTCTGCTTTTTAATAGGGAAACTGAGATAATGCTATACAGCCTCTTTCTAAAAGGATATAAAGAGAAATATTTGAAAAATTTTAATGACTCATCCTAGATCTTAGGTAGATAATCAAATATTCTTGGATCCCTACAACTGAATTTATGCCAGTGGGATGTTTTTTAAGTAAATAGAGTTAAACACTTTTACTAGTTCAAATACCAAGTCTGACTGAAATGTGCTAAGGTTGACATTTCTCTTGTGCAAGACTACACAGGCTTGAGTAAATGGGAACCAATCTGTGTTGGCATATATTTGACTTGAAACTGGTTGGTTTGCTCCCAACCCCCACCTGTCTTTGCACTTGGGAAACCACTCTGTATTAGACTATTAGGGTTGAGCACTCTTCTTAAGTTGACTCTGACCCTACAGGAAGGTCTGGAGCCAGAGGACACATCACTATGGCAACTCCCCCAAAACAGATCCAAGCTACGAACAGTGCTTATATCTCTGAGGTCGCATATAGGTCCACCTCCAAAAAGATGTGCAAATAGATATTCTGCAAAACATTATCATTTTATATATAGAAACCACTATTTTCTATGTTCATCTCAGTAGCTCAGCAGGAATAAAAATTGCCACTTAACTACAGCCCCCATATATCCCGGCTTGCGCTAAGATCTAACTTTGTACTTGTTATGCTTGTGTAATTATTAATGGCGCCCTTTTTCCCCTGAAAACTGTCCCGGATTAAACAGTAAATTATACAGTCATGCCACAAACAGGTCCATTTCAGAAAAAGGACAAGAACAAGGGACAAACCAGAGGCACGTTTATTTGAGGATGTTTCCAGACCTACTGCTCTGGGCTACCTTCCACACTTCATTCAGTGACTGTGGAAAACACTTGTGACTTTCTTAACCATGATCTTAAAAGTACAACTAAATAATAATTCTCCTCTTCAAATGTAGAACTCAGAGACAAAGCAAACAGCAGGTCTTTTTCCTTCTGATTTCAAGAGTGCCCAGAACCACCCAGAGCCTACCCTGTATGAGGCATACTGATGGATAGTAATAATGTGGTGAATTCATCCCTCTAACAAGTGCTGAAGAATCATCACTTATGGGAGTTTTACTTAATACATGCTTCCTCAAAAATATTTCTAATGTTCTCTCTTATAAGAGCCATTTCAGGTGTATTCAGATACTCAAAAGGAAACATGGTAACAGCACACAATGTCTGATGACTACACTTGTCCATCCAACAAATATTAATGCCAAAGAGTGAAAGTGGCAGTCTGCAGATCTCTGAAGCCAACCTTCAGATTTGTTTTCTTTGGCCCAGAAGGATTTTTAAATATTTAAGATATTTGCTAATACTATAAAATGTGGAGTGATTCATAAAAAATTCTGATTTCCACTTTCCCTTGGGAAATCAGCTCTGGCAACACTGGGCTTGTATCTTGTTAGTGCAATTTCTAACTGGAGCAGAACAGCACCTTAAGACACCCACTGTCTAGTCCTCCACTGTCCTCCCTCAACCCTCTTCCCAGGCATTTGATTTGTAACCCCTGATTTAGCGCTAGATATAATCTTTAGAGGGACAACATCTGGCCTTTCTCAAATTAACAAACAGAAATCCATAATCTTTATTTTTTATTAAATTTATTGGGGTGATATTAATTAACATTATATAGATTTCAAGTGTAGATTTCTATAATACATGATTGGTATATTACATTGTGTGTCCACGACCCAAAGTCAAATTTTCTGTCACCATATATTTGACCTCCTCCTTCTTTACTTTCCCTCCAACCCCTTCCGCCTGGTAAAAACCATACTGTTGTCTGTACGTATGAGTTTCAGTTATGTATCACACATAGGAGTGAAATCAGATGGGTCTTAGCTTTTTCTGACTGCCTTATTTCACACAGCATGATATTCTCAAGGTCCATCAGGTTGTCACAAATGGCAGCATTTCATCTTTTCTTATGGCTAAAACACAAGAGAAGTAAAGGCAAAAATAAACAAACGGGGCCCTGGCCAGGCAGCTCAGTTGGTTAGAATGTCACCGTATATGCCAGGGTTCAATCTCTGGTCAGGGCACATTTAAGAATCAATCAAAGAATGCATAATAAGTGGAACAATAAATTGATGTTTCTCTCTCTCTCCCTCTACCCCTCCCTCTCTCCCTCTAAACTCAAAAATTTTTTTAAATGAATGAATGGGACAATATCAAACTAAAAAGCTTCTGTACAGCAAAAGAAACCAACAATAAAACAAAAGGTAATTAATGAAAGATTATATTTGCAAACAACTCCAACAAGGGGTTAATTTCAAAAATATATAAAAAACTCATACAACTCAACATAAAACAAACAATCCAATTAAAAATGGGGAGAGAACCTGAACAGACCCTTCTCCCAAGAAAACATGCAAATGGCCAATTGATATATGTAAAGATGCTTAACTTTACTAACTATTAGAGAATGCAAATCAAAACTACAATGAGATACCACCTCACACCTGTTAGATTGCCTGTTATCAACAGGACAAGCAATAACAAGTGATGGAGAGGCTGTGGAGAAAAAGGAACCCTCATTCACTGCTGGTGGGAATGTAAAATGGTGCAGCCACTATGGAAAACAGTATGGAAGCTCCTCAAAAACTAAGAACAGAGTTGCCATATGACCCAGCAATCACTCTTCTGGATTCTAACCGAAAAACAAAAACATTTATTCACAAAGATATATGCATCCCTATGGTTCATTGCAACGCGATTCTTAGTGGCCTAGACATGGGAACAACTAAACGGTTCTTCCATAGATGACTGGATAAAGATATATATAATATATATATATTACATAAATATATATATTATATAAAGTATATATATTATATATATACACGCACACACACACTAAGGAATGCATATCTTTAGATCAAAGACTCAACTGGGAAATGGGAATAAACAGGAAGTTATGTTTTTTCTTTTTTAAATCAAAAAGCCATGTTATTTCCACTGCTCCTACAGAATCAAAAGAAGGAAATAAGCCTAAGCACATTATTATTTGTAAAGTAATAACACATTCAGCCTTTAACACCTAAATACACATTCAAGGTAAATAAAAGGGGATGTTTTTAATGGACCTACCAATGAATCCAGGAGTTATTCAACAGCTACTGTTGATAATTCAAGGTGCCATGACCCATAAATAAACTTTGACCATCAATGAAATTAGCAATGATGTGTCATGTATCAGATCAGAATAATTTTAATATAAACCACCAAGAATCACAAAAAGTTCTTGAAAGTCCTGGAAAGCTGCAATTTCCTCCTCCTTGCTGACAGAATCAAAGATGACGAAAACTCTCAGAAAGAAAGAGCATGCTGAACTCCAATTCACAACACTGATGAGAAATAAAGATAAGTTTTGAACAAATAAGCATAAATAAAATTTATTTTAATCATGTTTAGGATCTTAAAATAACTCTTAATAAGGTATTTTACAATATATATAACTGTAGTCACATAAGTTAAAATTGCTCTCTTCACATTAGGCGGTTCTGTTAAGATATTAAACTATTACAAAGTGACTGGTGAAATACAAGACGATGAATGAGCTTTTATTTTTTTCAATTTAGCCTCAGGCCTTTTGTGAGAATCTACTGGACAAACAGAAAGTCTTTCAATTACAGATAATATAATAATGAATTTTTAAAAATTAAAGTCTTATTTATAGGATTTTTTTTTCTCATCTGTCAATTTACCACATACCAGAGGAACAGCCACAAGGTGCTACTTAGACTTTACTTATTTGTTTATTTATATTTAGAGAACACTTTTTCCAAAGGATCCAAAGTACTATGCAAACATTAAGTAATTACCTCTAGAATAGCATTTTGGGTTTTTGATATAGTAAAGACTCTTCACCCATTTTTTAACGCCTGTTTTCAAAGACACAATAACTATGGTAAAGGTATATTTAGCTTCCTCTCACCGCTAGATAAAGAACCACGCCAGTTTTTAAGGAAGTAAAATGTACTGTTTGGTAACAGACACTTCGATTTAGTAAACTCTGGAGAAGTAATATTAGAAAACAGATTTCGACCTGTTCTGTGACACTGATTTTTTTAATCGCCCAAATAGGTATTGATTCTGTCTCTAATCAGCGTATAAAAAACATTTTTAACAAAAATCTTTCTACTCAACATCTAAACGCAGATTTTTGTATTTTGCTGAGAATCTGATAACTTAAGTAAACTTTTCTTAATTCCCGCTTCGAAAGAGCCTCCCAGACCGACACCTGCAGGTGCTGCTGTGACTAGGATGCGATCATCCAAATGGGTTAAAGGGCAGAACTCCACCCAGACCGAGAGGAACGCGGGGCCTCTAGAAACCCAACTCTCTCCCTCTTTCGCTCTTCAACACAACATATGCGCAGAGGCCAGGCATGCCACCCCCAGTCACACCCAAACACAGCGATCCTCCCAGGACGCGTGCTGCTCCCGGCATCCTTCCAGGGCGCACCCGTTCCTCCACCGTCCCGGGACCACTGTCTGTCTGCCTCCCTGTCCCCTGCTCCCGCGTGTGGTCAGATCCCGCCAGCCCATTCCCGCCTCGCCCCCGAACGCTCGCTTCCCCACTCAGGGTCTGGGGAGCAGGACCTGCCAGCGCTCAAAGGCGCCACGTGGAGAGCGCGCGCCAGCAGCCGGACCACAGTCGGTTCTCCCCGTAAGGTCCCAGCGCCCCAGCCTGCTACACTCCCCAGGTGCGGCTGGACCCTCCCCCACGCCCTCGAGCCGCCGCCTTGCCTGATTGGGGTCCGTGGCGCGGAAAACGTGGCAGGCCATCTGCGACTCGGGGTCGTCGGGCTGCGCCTTGATCAGGTAGGCAAAGTAGGTGAGGTCGTGGCTGTTGTGGATAAAGCGCGAGATGTGCTGTGCCTTGTGCTCGAAGATGAACACCGCGGTGCTGGGCTGCGCGGCCGCGGGGCCGGAGCCCCCCGGTGCCCCGGATCCTGGCGCGGGGACGCAGCGTAGAAAGGGCGCGCTGAGCACCAGGAGCACCTCGCGGGCCGCCGGCGCCCCGCAGCCGCCCGCCTCGGGCTTCTGGCTGCGCCGGCGGATCTCGGCCATGAGCCAGGGCAACATGGGCAGCGTGGTCCTGCGGTCCAGGCATGACCCCCCCACGTACCACAGCCGGAACCTCTTGTCGCCCGGTTTCCCCGGGCCGGGCTGTGCAGAGGCAGCCGGCTCGGGCTCCAAGGGGTGCGGGAACGGCTCGTCTTGGATGCAGCTGAGGGGCTCCATAACTCGAGCCTCACGAGGGCACCGAAGCGGCGGAAGAGGCGCGCCGCGCCCAAACTCCTGCACCGAAGGCGCCGCCGCAACTGTGCCAACTGCCTGACCAGGACCCCGCGCCGCCCCGAACTCCGCGCTTCAGTGGCCCTGCCCCATGCGGCACTTTCCCGGGCGCGGCGCGGCGCGCAGGCTCCAGCGGCGGGCACCCGGGAGCGCCGGGCAGCTGCACTGGCAGGAGAGGGCGGCTTCAATCGTCACCCTCCTTCCTCGGGCTCGCGCCTGGGGGCCGACTCCCCCCTTCCTCCGCCGGCTCTCCTCGGCAAGACACCGAGGGCCGAGGGCCGCCGGGGGCCGCCTGCTCCAGCGCTGCAGAGCCGCTGCGGCCGCTGCGCTCGCCCCGGCGGGCACTGGGAGGCAGGGCAGGGAGCAGGCTGGGGGCGGGAGGGGACGGCTGGGGGCGGAGCTGACTCCTACCAGGGTGACCGGCTGTCACCTGGAAGGTTGGGGCCGCCGGCCTTCGACTCGGGCAACCTTCGGAAAAGGCCTGCGAGAACTGTTCGAATGGAAAATAACAAAAACAAAACGTGGCCTCGTGGGGGCCGCTCCTCCTCTTGTCGCCACAGCCCAGTTCACTGCTCCTCCTCCAACTGTTCCCGTCCCTCCCTCGCTCCTTCCTTCCTTCCAAGCTGCGTCTTTAATCGGGCTGCTACCCCGCCTCCCGTCCTACGAAAGCATAACAGTGAAGTTGCCCCTCCGCCCCTTCCTCCTGCCCCTGTACCAGCCCGCCCCTCCATTCCGCCCCCGGGGCAGCACTCCTTCGCCTAGCGCGGGCACTCCTCAAACCAACTCGGCCTCTCTCAAGTCGCCTAGACCTCTGTCCTCTTCTGGGCATCTCTGCTGCCCCCTGGAGAGGGGACCACGCTCAATGGGGTGCTGGGATTTTCTTTTTTTATTAACAATATTTTCATGGTTTTAATTCCTTCTAAAGATTGCATGATAATTTCTGGCTCTTATTTCCTAATAATCTCAAAAAATACTCGTTTTTTAAATCACAATATCACAATATTGTAATTCCAATTTAACATAAAAATATAACATTGTATAAGAAATGAATCTTCCTAGCTCTTAGTACAGCCAGCTTCTTAAAATAGGGGAAAATTATATTTTATTCATTATATATACTCAGTTCAGAGCTACAGTGGAGATTTCTCACCGTTTAATATGTAGTAATATGTATTTACAAGGAATTCAAAAAAAATGTTCGGGATAATTTGTTCGTTCTAATTTTAAAACAGAAAGAGAAGTATTCTTCATTCATTTTAGCAAATTGGACTCTTGGCTTCTCTTTTCATTCTTACAAATTATAGTTAAGAATTAGACAAGAGGTAAACAAAACAAATGGGAAAGACACTGAAGATTACCAACTTTTTCCAAAATGCTTATCGGAAGAATGAAAACTTGGATTTCTGATTTTTAGTTGAATGATAGTATCCCATTCTATAAAGCCCAATATTTTTTATCCTATTTATTTAAGATCACTATAATCAACTGCCATTATTCCTATGCTGAATTTCTGGGTTCACCCTGATGGCTCTCTTGTAAATAAGCATCTAAACTCTAAAATGGAGACATTAATTGCTTACTTTTAGTCATTTGGTTTAATCATTCCACCACAATTTTGTGCAAAATAAGCTCATGTCTTCAAAAAGCAGTGAAAAGTTCCTAGAATGTAGATTAAAACCTTCTAGATTCATATCAGAAACTCTCTCATAAAGATCCCATTTCTCTAGGCCACATATCTGAGATCTAAAAAGAGAAAGAAAAAAAGATCCAGGGGAGGCATGAAACTTTGCAGGTTCTACCAAATCAGCCAGCTTCAGAACTAAGATTGAATTTGGAGCCCCAGCAGGCCATTTCCTAGTGGTTAAAGAAAGTGAAGCAATAAACAGCTTTAACTTTATTGACAGAAAAACAAAAGAAATGTCTTTTACTACAGGACATCCTAACTGTGATTGCTTCCTGCTCTGGAATGCCCTTAGCCCTTTCTTTGTAACCTCTTGTGATGTTTCTCTTACAATGCATTACTGAATATTTATTACTGTTTACCAATATCTGATCCTCTCTGCATCCTAACACATGGGAAGGTAGGTACCTGTTCCCTGCCCTCTTAAAGTCAGGCCCAGCCGTAAGACTTGTTTTGACAATGAAATATGAACAAAACTGACTTGGGTCACATCTTGAGTAGAAGCGTTTAATTGCCATTAGTCAATGATCCTACCTACTCTTGCTCTCCAGCCCCACTCTTCCCCTCCAGTAGAATCAAGGAAACACATCCATGTGGAAGTCCTCCTGATCGAGGTAGCCCAGAATGCTGCGTCTGCACAGGGAGGACAGTTGTCCTAGAGAACCTCTCAGGCTCACAGCACACTTCTGAGTGAGAAATAAACTTTTTGTTCTGTTAAACCACTGAGATTGAGGAGTTGTTTACTACCTTATTGTTAATCTATCCTAACCCATTGAAAAAACTTATTATATTATAGTAAATAATATATTGGGTCTTTTGTTATTTATTTTATTATAATTGCTACATTTGACTAATTACATTCATGAACTAGATGGTAAGCTATCAGTTTCTTACCACCGTTGTATCATCTGCAGAATCTTAGAGAATTGCATGCACATAGAAAGTGCTTGTTACATATTTGATCGCTTGGATGTAGAAAAGGATAAGAGAACAAGATACAATTTGTAAACATTTGGTAGAAATTACACACAATATACATCTCTGTAATGTTTACTAAACAGTGAGGTCATAAACCAACCTCGGACCCCCCAACTCTTCCACACTTAACCTTAACCACACTTCCCCAAAACTGGGTCAAAGAATAGGCTTATTTATGAAAAGTATTTCCAACAATCTACAAGGATATGTCCTGAATAGTTTTGTAAGTACTTCTACCTATGATATCCAAAAGTAAACACATGGTTTTTAAAAGTTTCCCTCTAGCTTGACTGGTGGTGGCGCAGTGGATAGAGTGTTCGCCTGGGACGCTGAGGTTCCAGGTTCAAAACCCTGAGGTCACTGGCTTGAGTGTGGGCTCATCCGGCTTGAGCAGAAGCTCACCAGCTTGAGCCAGGGGTCACCAGTTTGAGCGTGGGATCATCAACATGATTTCAAGGCCACTGGCGTGAAGCCCAAGGTCACTGGCTTGAGCAAAGAAAGGGTCACTGGTTTAAGCAAGTGGTCACTAGCTCAGCTGGAGCACCCTCTGCCCTGCCTGTCAAGGCACATCTGAGAAGCAATCAGTGAACAATTGAAATGCCACAACTATGAGTTGTTTCTCACCTCTCTTCCTGTCACTTTCTCTGGCTAAAAAAAAAAAAAAGTTTCCTCTAATATCTCAAACTAAATTAGTCATATGACCATGAATTAAACATCCAGTCAACTCCTAGTTTAAGAATTTGTACTACACGAGAAATATAAGAGTATAAGAGCCTGAGCTAGTGTGGCTAGTGTGGTGGTGTAAAACTACAAAGGTTTGTTGCAATCTCTAAGCTTGTTGTTTCTTTGCTTCCAAACACAAATATGCTCTGTCTCGCTCTCTCTCTCTGCTTCTCTCCCCTCTCTCTCTTCCTTTCTCCCAACATCTGCTTTTCTTCCCTACTTAAACTTCTCTAGATAAAGATATATTTCCTAAAGCTTAAAACACAAATCTTTCTGGTTTTGTATTTGCTGCTCCTGTCTCCTTACTTATTTATCCAGACAACCTCTCCATTCCCAAATGTCTTTCTTGTCCCTGTGGGGCCTCACAGGTTTCCTCTCCCTGATTGCTCTTGCTTCCTACCACCCCACAACTTGAATTTCCCCCATCCTTCACCAAGAATATGAATTCATTGTTCAAGACCCAACTCAAAAGCCTTCTCTTTGGTGAAGATATTTCTTATTTCCTCAGTCAGAGTTAGTGGTCCTTTCTTCTTTGTCCTCTTTAAATAAATTCCACTATTATGAACATTTTTTGTGTGTGTATATGACAGAGACAGTGAGAGAGACAGAGAGAGGGACAGATAGGGACAGACAGACAGGAAGAGAGAGAGAGATGAGAAGCATCAATTTTTTGTCGCGGCTCCTTAGTTGTTCACTGAGTGCTTTCTCATATGTGCCTTGACGGGGGCGTGGGGGGGTTACAGCAGAGCGAGTGACCCCTTGCTCAAGTCAGCATCCTTGGGCTTCAAGCCAGTGACCTTTGGGCTCAAGCCAGTGACCATAGGCTCCTGTCTGTGATCCCACAACTCAAGCCAGCAACGCCACGCTCAAGCTGGTAAACCCACGCTCAAGCCGGTAAACCCACGCTCAAGCCGGCAACCTTGGGTTTCAAACCTGGGTCGTCTGTGTCCCAGTCCAACGCTCTATCCACTGCGCCACCGCCTGGTCAGGCCACTATTACAAACTCTTATCACATCTTTCATAATTAATTATTGAGTGATTTGTCTGTGTTCCTCACTACAAAGGCAGCATCTTTAAAAAAGGATTATTTGTTTTGTCTCATATTTCCTCCAGCAGAAATTACACTAGCTGACACTAAATAGGTTCTTAATAAATACTGAGTGAATGAATGGATTGAATTGAATAAATAGCAAATTAGAATTTAAAAAACTAAAGATTAAGTGGGGACTTTTAATATTACAGAGGTGATATACCAAATGATTTAATTAGCTGATTTCAGGAAAACATACTAAATTTGTCACCAGTTAATCATAAAATAATGGATAATGATAGAATGCTTCCTTTCAGGGTTTCCTCCCTCATGTTACCCGTTCACCCTGACCTTCCCTAGCCCAAGCAGCCAGGGTCCTGCTGCTTCACTGCTTCAGGGAAAGGATGACACAGCAGAACACAGATAACAAAAGAGTCCATTCTTAGCTTTCAGATTTCAAAAGCTAAGGACAAGGACTTGGCAAAGGCAAAAGGTTTAGAATATATGCTCCGAGTTGGTTTATCTTCCTTTAGATACTAAAGAAATTTCCTCAACTTGAGATGGCAACAAAGAAAAAAGGAATTAAAAAGGGATAACTACAAGAACATCAGATATACAATGTATGACATTCAAACCAGTAAAATATTTATCTATCCTGTGGAAAGAAAAGGGAATAAAAAGAAAAGAAAAAAGGAAACAAAGTGTGATAATTAGAAAACTTAAAATAGTATTACTAAAATAACTCCAAATAGTAACTATAATAAATGTAAACTATAATAAATATAAATAGAGTAAACCACTTACTCTAATCAACCAAAAGATAAAGACTTAAAGATCCTAGAATATGTTGTTTATGGAATGACTTTTAAAACAAAAGGATATAGACTGACCTGTGGTGGACAGAGGATAAAGCTGAGGTCTCCAGTTCTAAACCCTGGTGTCCTCAGTCAAGGCACATACGAGAACTATTATGCATTGATGCTTCCTGCCTCTCCCCTTTCTCTCTCTCTCTCTGCTCTCTTTAAAATCAATAAATAAGTCTTTAAAACAAAAGGATATAGCCCTGGCCAGTTGGCTCAGTGGTAGAGCATCAGCCCAGCGTTTGAAAGTGCCGGGTTCGATTCCTGGTCAGGGCACACAAGAGAAGTGCCCATCTGCTTCTCCACCCTTTCCCCTCTCCTCTCTCTCTCTCTCTCTCTCTCTCTCTTTCTCTCTCTCTCCTCCCCTCCCACAGCCAAGGCTCCACTGGAGCAAAGTTGGCCCAGGCGCTGAGGCTGCTCAATGGGCTCTGCCTCATGTGCTGGAATGGCTCCGATTGCAGCAGAGCAACGGCACACATGGGCAGAGCATCGCCCCCTAGTGGACATGTCGGTGGATCCGGTCCTGCACATGCGGGAGTCTGTGTGACTGCCTCCCCACTTCTAACTTCGGGAAAAAATACAAAAAAAAAACCCCAAAACAAACAAACAAAACAAAAGGATATAGAAATATTGAAAATAAATAGAGGAAAATAGTTCAGGCACATATGAATAAAAAGAAAGCCAGGGTTGTGGTTTCAACATCAGTTTAAATAAAATTTAAGGCTAGGCCCTGGCCGGTTGGCTCAGCGGTAGAGCGTCGGCCTGGCGTGCGGGGGACCCGGGTTCGATTCCCGGCCAGGGCACATAGGAGAAGCGCCCATTTGCTTCTCCACCCCCCCCCTTCCTCTCTGGCTCTCTCTTCCCCTCCCGCAGCCAAGGCTCCATTGGAGCAAAAATGGCCCCGGGCGCTGGGGATGGCTCCTTGGCCTCTGCCCCAGGTGCTAGAGTGGCTCTGTTCACGGCAGAGCGACGCCCCGGAGGGGCGTGCCGGGTGGATCCCGGTTGGGCGCATGCGGGAGTCTGTCTGTCTGTCTCTCCCCGTTTCCAGCTTCAGAAAAATACAAAAAAAAAAAAAAAATTTAAGGCTAATGAAGAGGTCACAAAGAAATATTTTCTATAGGCCCTGGGTTGGCTAAGTGGTAGAGCATCAACCTGGCATATGGATGTCCCTGGTTAAATTCCTGGTCAGGGCACACAGGAGAAGCACCCATCTGCTCTCCATCCCTCCTCCTCTCACTTCTCTCTCTCTCTCTCTCTCTTCCCCTTCTACAGCCATGGCTCGATTAGAACGAGTTGGTCCCAGGCACTGAGGATGGTTCCATTGCCTCTGCCTCAAGCATGAGGAAGAACTTGGCAATGGAGTGATGCCCCAGATGGGCAGAGCATTGCCCCCTAGTGGGCTTGCTGGGTGGATCCCAGTTGTGGTGCATGTGGCAATCTGTCTCTGCCTCCCCTCCTCTCACTAAATAAAAAAAATAAAATAAAAATAAATATTTTATGTTAAAAGTATTAAGAAGGTATTTTTAAATACATATACACCAAATAAATTGTTCCCCAATACATAAAACAACAATTAAAAGAATGACAGGAAAGGTAAATAAATTAACATTTTTAGTTTTGGTGACATTAACAAATTCTCAGATACTACTGATTAAATATATTTTAGATTAAACTAAATAAAATCATATTTATAAACTTCAATAGCATGATTTATAAGTTTAAATATACATATATATCAAATTAGTAACTGAATAGGGAATACAAAACCTCCAATGAATTCCTATCATGTAAAATGTGTTTTCAGATTACTACTTATGATAAATTAGAAAATGGTTTTTTCAGGGGCTGAGCCTAACACGCAACCAGCAGATAGAGGCAGCAGGAGGTGGCTCTCTGGGAACCTTGGGTCTTTCGCTGACTTGCCCCAGGCTCAGTGCTGGTAAAAGCCAGCCTAGGTGTACAGCTTAGTCCTTCCATGTGCACCTAAGCACAGTAGAGGCAGCCACAAATGCTGGATTGCTTATAGCTCCAAGAAAGGTTGCTAAGGGCCAGACATGGGCAGTGTCTGGCATTGTTCTGCACCAGGTTTCCTCCTAAGAAGCCCAGAACCAGCACATCTAGTGGCCAGCTACAGACTACATCAGAGCTGGACCAATTAGCCTTTCTAGCAGCATATCCAAAGAGAGAGCTCATCAGGCACCACATCCAGCTGAGGCAAATTCTGCTTTCTGTGGTGAGCACCTGCTCAACAGCTCACACACACTGGACAAGCTAGCGTCTCACAGCCAGCCGGCCCAAGTCCCAGATTCCCTGACCCACTGGTCTAAGCTTCACAGGGAGAAGGGATAGAGGCTTAGAGCAAAGACATTGAAAGTGTGACTTCCTTGGAGCCTATTGTTGGGACTGGTCATGGTGCTTAGCCACCTTCTGGGGGGAGGGACACAGTCAGCCCCAGTGGAAGACTCTCTTAGTCTTCATCCATGAGACCAAAGGTTCCTCACCTGAAAAACTTCTGCAGAGGGGACTGTTAGTCCCAACCAACCTGAACCTGCTGCTCACCTCTCTGGGGAGAAATAGAATTGGAGTATCCAACCATGGCTGAAAAATTAGGCTCTACAGTAGGGAAGACTTTCCCCATACTGAGCACCTGACCCAGAGACCCGCCCATGTAGGGGGTCCCAATAACATTGTCCTCCAAACCTCTCAGTTACTCTAACCCGTCAATCTTGCAACTTGTCAGCCAGCCTGAAGAGATAAATCCACCCATGAAGGGACCAATAACATTAAAGATTCACATACAACATCAGGGTAAATATAACCCTAAAGACACACTCCTAGAGCAAGGAGCTCAGGAGGCCTGAAGATTAGTACCACTGAGTTTACCTAGCTTATAAAAACATCACAACAAATATGGGAGTTAGCAGAGCTACCTAATATACAGACAAAATGGGCAGACAAAGAAATAAACCCCAAATTAATTAAGAGAAATCCCCAGAAAAAGAATGAAATGAAATGGAACTAACTAAACTACCAGATGCAGAGTTTAAAATAAATGGTTATTAGGATACTCAAGGATCTTACTGTAAGAATGGATGATCTCAGAAAAAGCTTAAACAAAGAGATAGTAAGCATTAAAAATGACATTGAAGTGGTAGAGTGTCAGCCCAGCGTGTTCATGTCCCAGGTTTGATTCCCAGTCAGGGCACACAGGAGAAGTGACAATCTGCTTTAACAACCTCCCCCTCTCGCTACTCTCTCTCTTTTTCTCTCCCCCTCTCACAGCCATGGCTCAATTGGAGTAAGTTGGTCCTGGGCACTGAGGATGACTTGGTGGCCTCTGCCTCAGGTGCTAAGAATAGCTTGGTTGCTGAACAATAGCACAACACCCCAGGTGGGCAGAGCATTGCCTGGTAGGGGACTTGCTGGAGGATCCCAGTCAGCTTGCTAGAGGGAGTCTGCCTCTGCCTCCTCTTCTCTCACTTAATAAAAAAAATTACAAAAAATGACATTAAAATCATAAAAAAGAATCAGTCAGAAATGGCGAACACAATGTCTGAAATGAAGAAAGCACTAGAAGGGATCAACAGCAGGATGGATGAAGTAGAGAATGAAATCAGCAATTTAGAGGACAAGAAAAATGTAAGCATGGAAGCAGAGCAGCAAAAAGAAAAGAGGCTCAAGAAAGCTGAGCGAAGTTCTAAGACAGGGGTCCCCAAACTACTGCCAGCGGGCCGCACACGGACCCCTGAGGCCATTTATCCAGCCCCCACTGCACTTCCGGAAGGGGCACCTCTTTCATTGGTGGTCAGTGAGAGGAGCATAGTTCCCATTAAAATACTGGTCAGATTGTTGATTTAAATTTACTTGTTCTTTATTTTAAATATTGTATTTGTTGCCGTTTTGTTTTTTTACTTTAAAATTAGATATGTGCAGTGTGCATAAGGATTTGTTCATAATTTTTTTTTA
This sequence comes from Saccopteryx leptura, assembly GCF_036850995.1. NCBI lineage: Eukaryota > Metazoa > Chordata > Mammalia > Chiroptera > Emballonuridae > Saccopteryx > Saccopteryx leptura. The sequence goes on along the minus strand of NC_089506.1, from coordinate 74,598,555 downwards.
TAGTCCAGCCCTCCAACGGTCTGAGGGACAGTGAACTGGCCCCCTGTGTAAAAAGTTTGGGGACCCCTGCTTTAAGACCTGTGTGACAACATCAAGCAAAACAACATCCACATCATTGGGGTTCCTGAAGGATGAGGAAACAATTAAGGGATAGAAAACTTATTTTTTAAAAATCATAGCTGAAAACTTTCCTAACCTGATGAAGGAAAAGTCACACAAATTCAAGTAGCACAGAGAGTCCCATTAAAGATGAATTCAAAGATGCCCACACCAAGATACATCATAATTAAAATGCCAAAACTAAGAGACAAAGAAAGAATCCTAAAAGCTGCAAGAGAAAAGTAATTACCTACAAAGGAGCCCCAATAAGGCTTACCTCTGACTTCTCAATAGAAACACTTCAGGCCAGAAGGGATTCCCAAGAAATATTCAAAGTGATGCAAAACAAGAAACTACAACCAAGACTACTCTATCCAGCAAAGAAATAATTTAAAATTGAAGGAGAGCCTGACCAGGTGGTGGTGCAGTGGATAGAGCATTGGACTGGGATGCAGCAGACCCCGGGTTGAAACCCTGAGGTTGCACACTTGAGTACAGGCTTATATGGCTTAAGCACAGGTTCACCAGCTTGAGCGTGGGGTTGCTGGCTTGAGCCCAAGGGTTGCCCAAGGTTACTAGCTTGAGCAAGGGGTCACTCACTCTGCTATAACTCCCAGTCAAGGCACATATGAGAAAGCAATTAATGAACAACTAAGGTGTCACAACAAAGAATTGGTGCTTCTCATCTCTTCCTTACTGTCTGTTTGTCCCGATCTGTCCCTCTCTCTGTTTCTGTCTGTGTCACAAAAAAATAAAATAAAATAAAATAATTAAAGGAGAAATAAAGAGCTTCACAGACAAAAAAAAAAAAAAAAGGTAAAGATTTCATTACCACCATACCAGTATTGCAAGAAGTGTTAAAGGGCCTGCTATAAGAAGAGAAAAGGAAAAATAAATCAAGAGAAAGGGATTATGGGTTCAAAGAATAAAATGGCAATAAGTAAATACATATTTATAATGCCTTTGAATGTAAATGAATTAATGCTCCAATCAAAAGACATAGGATAGCTGAATAGATAAGAAAACATGACCCATAATATGTCATCTACAAGAGACCCACCTCAGAACAAAAGATACTCACAGACTAAAAATAAAGGGATGAAAAAGGATATTTAATGCAAATTGAAATGGAAAAGTAAACTAGGGTAGCAATAACTATATCTGACAAAATGGTCTTTAAAACAAAGGCTATAGTAAGAGACAAAAAAGGTCAACACATAATGATAAGGGAGCAATCCAACAAAAGGATATAACCATTGTAAATATTTATGTATCCCATATAGGAGCATCTGAACATATAAAGCAGATTTTGATGGACATAAAGGGCGAGACAACAGCAATACTATAACAGTAAGGGATTTTAATACCCCACTAACATCAATGGATAGATCCTTCAGACAGAAAATCAACTGAGAAACAGCAGCCTTAAAGGACATACTAGATCAACTGGATTTACTTGATATCCTCAGAACATTTCACCCCAAAGCAGCAGAATACACATTTATTTCAAGTGATCATGGTACATTTTCTAGGATAGACTACATGTGAGGACACAAAATCAGTCTCAATAAATTAAAGAAGATTGATATCATATCAAACATTGTCTCCAAACACAATGGCATGAGAGTATAAAAAATCTACAATAGAAAAACTGAAAAACATTTAAACATTTGGAGACTAAATAGCATGTTATTAAATAATAAGTGGATTAAAAATGAGATCAAAGAAAAAATAAAAAAATTTCTTGAAACAAATGAAAATAGACATACAACCCAAAATTTATGGGACACAGCAAAAGCAGTCCTAAGAGGGAAATTCATAGCATTACAGGCATGCTTTAAGGAGCAAGAAAAATCTCAGATAAACAAACTAACCATGCATCTAATATAACTAGAAAAAGTACAACAGACAAAGTCCAGAAGAAGTAGAAAAAAAGGAAATAATAATAATTAGAGTGGAAATAAGTGACATAGAGGCTAAAATAAAAATACAAAAGATCAATGAAACCAAGAACTGGCTGTTTGAAAAGGTAAACAAGATTGACAAATCTTTAACCAGACTCATTAAGGAAAAAAGAGAGATGACCCAAATAAATAAAATTAGAAATGAAAGAGGAAAAGTAACAACTAACATTACAGAAATACAAAGGATTGAAAGAAAATATTATGAAGATCTATATGCCAAAAAATTGGACAACCTGGGTGAAATGAGTAAATTCCTAAATACATATAATCTTCCAACTCAATCTGGAAGAATCAGAAAACCTGAGCAGACCAATTATAAAAAATGAAATTGAAACAGTTATCAAAAAACTCCCAGCAAACAAAAGTCTTGAATCAGATAACTTCACAGATGAACTAACACCTCTTCTTCTCAAGCTATTCCCAAAAATTTAAGTAGAGGGAATACTTCCAAACTCATTTTACAAGGCAAGCATTCTAATTCCAAAATTAGGTAAAGACACTACAAAGAAAGAAAACTATAGACCAATATTCCTGATGAACATAGATGCTAAAGTTCTCAACAAAATATTAGCAAACAAGATCCAATATTAGCAAGCAATATATTAAAAAGATCATACATCATCATCAAGTAGGATTTATTCTGGGGAGGCAAGGCTGGTACAATATATGCAAATCAATAAATGTATTCATCACATAAACAAAATAAAGGATAAAAATCATATCAATAGATGCAGAAAAGAATTTAATAAAATCCAGCACCCATTTATGATCAAAACTCTCAGCAAAGTGGGAATACAGAGAACATACCTCAACATAATAAAGGCCATATATGACAGACAGCCAACATCATACTCAATGGACAAAAACTAAAAGCAATCCCCATAGAATTAGGAACAAGACATTTTCTAGGATAGACTACATGTGAGGACACAAAATCAGTCTCAATAAATAAAAGAAGATTGATATTATATCAAACATTGTCTCCAACCACAATGGCATGAGAGTATAATACTCTCATAAGTATATTAAAATATACTTTGGACCAAATGATGTGCTTTTTATATTTTGATTAGTGATATACTTTTCTACAATAGAAAAACTGAAAAACATTTAAACACTTAGAGACTAAATAGCATGTTTTACCACATTTATTCAACATAGTACTGGAAGTCTTAGCTACAGCAATCAGACAAGAAGAAATAAAAGGCATCCAAATTGGAAAACATGAAGCAAAACTGTCATTATTTGCTGATGACATGATACTGTACATAGAAAACTTTAAAGTCTCAGCTAAAAAACTACTCAACCTAATAAATTAATTTGGCAAAATTACAGGATATAAAATTAATATTCAGAAATTAGTGGCATTTTTATACACCAATAATGAATGGTCAGAAAGGGAAATTAAGGAAACAATCCCACTCACTATTACAACAACAAAAAATAAAAGAATCTAGGAATAAATTCAACCAAGAATGTAAAAGACTTGTACTTGGAGACTTACAAGACACTGGAAAAAAAAATTGTCTTGCTGGTAGGCTCAGTGGTAGACCATCGACCCAGTGAGTGAATGTTCTGAGTTCAATTCCCAGTCAGGGCACACAGGAGAAGCAACTATCTACTTCTCCAACCCTCCCCCCGCCCCACACTTCCTCCCACAGCCATGGCTTTATTGGTTTGAGCACATCGACCTCGGGTGCTGAGGATGACTCCGTGGAACCTATACCTCAGGCACTAAATAATAGCTCAGTTGCGAGCATGGCCCCAGATGGGCAGAGCATCTTTCTACAGCAAACCCTTTATAGCTGAAGAATATAGTGACATATTTAATACTAAAACAAGAAAATGTGACCTAAATGTTTTATATCCATGCAAGCTGATATTCAAATATAAAGGCCATGCACACACTGCTGTGAACATTCAGGTGGGTAAAATTTCATGCATGCACTCATGCATGTATAGAATTCAAACTCCATCTTAAAGGAGACGGTTACTACTCAGCTATAGCCAATTATTGGCACTGGAAAATGTAGGCATAGTCTATATTGGGTGGGTCCTCCAACTTTTTGAAGGACTCTCAAGTTAAAAATAAAAGCATTGTAGAGAACAAGAGAGTGTTTCTGCTGAATCACTAGATGTGTAATCTCTTAAACTAAGGCTAAAAAACCACTTATCTATACTGCTCACAAACATTAGGGAATATTACAAAATGAATATGAAGCGATAAAAATAAGAAGCATTTGGTTTTTCTTACTAAACAAGAACATCAGAAAAGCAAACAACAAATCAAAGAAAGTTGTTTGATTATACAAATGAAATGCAAAACCAGCTTTTATTTCATTGGTGAAAATGCACTATACAAAAGGCTGAAAGTACTGGAGTATCTGCACATTCCCTGATCCCCTAATTTTTGGGAGCAGTGTATTTATTTTTCATTTAATATTCAGTTATATTGTTTAAAATTTTAACAATGAGCACATAATTTGTAATAAGGCTTTTTATAGAGATGACCACTTTGAAATTTATATAATGTTATTAATTAGTGTTACTCCAATACAATTAATTCTAAAAAATGAAAGAAAAAAAATTCTGTCTAGTATATTTCAGGAGGAAAGAAACACTTGATTTTCTTATTTTGCATCTTTATTCATTTTTTACAAATAGTAGAGCACAGTTCCTGCCAGTTGAATGTTCACCATGACTTGGGAGGGTTTTTAAAATATGTCTAGGTTGTTTATTTTATTTATCTTGATATATCCCTCTGTCCTAACTTTTTGTCAATTTATTTTAAAATTTTTTAAATATTTTAAACATATTAATATTTCAGAATAATTTGAGCACAAAACTTTTAGAAATTTGTTAGTCAAACAAGCATCTTTTACTGCCAGTATAATTAGGATGCAATCTGATTACCAATTTATATATCACTAATCAAAATATAAAAAGCACATCATTTGGCCCAAAGTATATATATATATTTTGTAATTTTTATTTATTCATTTCAGAGAGGAGAGAGAGAGAGAGAGAGAGAGAGAGAGGAGAGACAGAGAGAGAAAGGAGGAGCTGGAAGCATCAACTCCCATATGTGCCTTGACCAGGCAAGCCCAGGGTTTCGAACTGGCGACCTCAGCATTTCCAGGTTGACGCTTTATCCACTGCGCCACCACAGGTCAGGCCCAAAGTATATTTTAATTATGGTACTGTGTATGATTAAGGCCAGCTGCATGATTAAAATTGTTCTATGACTGCCTGACCTGTGCTGGTGCAGTGAATAAAGCATTGACCAGGAATGCTGAGGTCGCTAGTTCAAAACCCTGAACTTTCCTGGTCAAGGCACATATGAGGAGCTACTATGGGCTGGTGCTTCTGTTCCCCCACCCCTTTTCTCTCTCTCTCTCCTCTCTCTAAAATCAGTAAATAGAATCTTTAAAAAAATGTTCTATGATGTATTTTGGTCTCCCACTATATCTGTAAACTACAAATGCTACAGTCTTGATTTTTAAAATAAACAAGGTAAGTTTTGAGAATTAAATAAAAATTAATTATAGAAATTTTCAAATAAAAGATAACAATGGTATAATGAACCCAAATATAGACATCACCCAACTCAATAATTATTAATAAATGGTAATCTTTCACCTGCGCCCCATCCACTACATGGTTGTGGATAGAAACGAGCTCCCCAACTGATTGGTACCTTATATTTTGAAAAACTACCTCAAAATCTTAACCTTTCAAGGTATATTCAATTTCATCCATTCAATAGTCTTGACTCTTGTCATATGGTTGGTACAAAATAGGCACCAAGTATATGATGAATAGTCAGTTGTCTGTACTAGAAAGTGAGGGTTCTTTTCCCCTCAACCCCCAAACTAACCTACTTCTATGGTGTGAAGGGGTTTGTGTACATTGGAAAGAGACCGTAAATAGAGTCTGCTTCTCTAAGATTCTCATTTACCCTGCCATTCCTTTGGAAACGCCTGTGGGCTAGAATGCTAGTTTCTATTTCAATTCCTCAAACCTGTTGCCTGAATCATCATGGCTTAGAATCTGAGATCTCCCTGCATCCTGCAGTGGTGTTCTTAATAATAGCAATTCTTGTATAGCACATCTTACTTAATATTCCTTTGCCCTCTCCCTTGATACAGACACATAAAATACAATAAGACATATAAGTGGTTTTCCTTAACAAATGTCCTTCATATGCTGAAATAACAACTAGCCAAAGATTAATAGCTACTTTCTCCTAGGGCACTTGTAATTCAGGCGAACATACGTCAAGGTCAACTTCATGAAGCTAGGCAATCCATTATACTTAGTATTTATGTGTGCTACAAAATGGTTGTTAAATCAACCACTGGAATATTCCCATTATCAAAGATAGGCCAGGTAAAATCAACATACCCCTTGGAGAATGAGACCTGAAATATGTTTAATTTCATTTAAATGATGGCACACATACGTTTTTTATTCAAACTTAAAATGCTTTAATACTTCGGTTCTAAAATTCTTGAACAGTGAATTCTTGATCAGTGTATACAGGCTAAATTTATACTAGCATCATTCATATTCATTCCACGAGAACTAATGAAATATTAATAGCACAAAAGCAGGTAAATTATTTCTTTAGGCAACATATAAACTTTATAGCAAGTTCCCCCAGTATTTTCTTAAATTTTCCCTATGCTGAAGAGAACTAATATATTTATAGTAGTCCTGATTGCTTATAGTTAAATAGGCCTGCTTTACAAGGTTGGCCCTTGGCTGGCATCTGGGAACTTGGATTTCAGGAGGGTTCCCACCATTAACTGATAGGCTTGGTTCACTGTGTCTGAACTGTTTGTACAAATAATATAATTCATGCAAACTCTTGCATTCCTTCTGGGAAACTGAAATTTGGGTATGTCTAGGCAGAGGACACCTATATGATCAGCCCCCAATAAAAATCTTGGGTATTGAGTCTCTAATGAGCTTCCCCGGTTGGCAATATTTCCCACAATCTGTCCCAACTTGTGGCTTGAAGAATTCAGCACATCCTGTGTGACTCCACTGGGACAGGAATCAGAAGCTTACCTCTGGTTTACCCCAGACTTTGCCCCATATACCTTTTCTCTTTGCTAGTTTTGCTTCCGTCCTTTCATGGTAATAAACCATAGCCATGAGTATGGCTACCTGCTGAGAGTCTGGGAGTTACCATAATGAATGACCAAAACTAAAGGTGGTCTGGAGGACTCTCAACACAATCCCCAAATCTACTTTGAAAAGAATCACTTAATTGGAGGATTAGAAATTTTCACCTTGTAAGAAATGGTTTATAAATGCATTACTAATGAAAATTTAGGGATTACCTAAGCAATGTAAATTTAAAAATCTATAATAATTGACTTCAGTTGTAACTTATGATGATTTTGGTAACAGTATTGTAACATAGCAATAGAACTTTTAAAGGGGCACATAGCTGCACAGCTACAGACATCTACTAGTCTCCTTTGCATTTGTGGCCATATGAATAGGTTCTGGTCAATGAGATGTGAACAGATTGAGGTGTATAACACCCAGAACATGAGTTTATATGGAAAAGTATGCCCTTCCTATATACCCTTTCTTTCTTCTGCTTGTTGGTATGTAAACATGATCGTAGAAATTGGAGCAGCCATGTTTTTTACAAGATGGAATCCAGATATTTAGAATGGCTGGCCACCTACATAAAAGAAGTCTGGAGCCCTCAATGACTTCCAAAGGAGACCCACCATATCAACTATCTTACTTAGCCTACTTCACCTGGAAAATACCTCCACTTTCTTGCATTCATTATCCCCTGTGTATTATTTTGCCATTTGTCAGCTGGTTTAATTATAAAATGAAGGAATAATAACATTGAGTCCAGGGCATCTTTCTCACCAATCTAAAACATAAGCCAGATTTTGTGGTCTGACCTGTCTCAGCAGCAGAACTTTTCCTTTCGGACTTCTAAATGTCCCCCCATTTTAATGAGTTACAATTCACATATAATATTGCGTTAGTTTACAGTGTACAAAATAATGACATATTTGTATATATTGTGAAATAATTACCTCAGTAACTCAGCACCCACCACCTCGCAGTTATAAATTGATTTTCTTGTGATGAGAAGTTTTAAAATGTACACTTAGCCACTTTCAAATATATAATACAATATTGTTAACTATAGTCACCATGCTGCTGTACATCAAGCTCCTAAATTTTGAATGATCTCAAAATATTAATTTTTAAAATTGATTTGAAAGAGCGATATATCAATTTGTTGTTCCACTTATTTATGCATTTATTGGTTGATTCTTGTATGTGCCCTAAGGATTGAACCCACAACCTTTAGCGTATTGGTATAACACTCTAACCAACTGAGCTATCTGGCCAGGGTCTGATTTCAAAATCTAAAATACAGAGCATACTTAGCACCCAGATTTTGGTTTCTAACACCATTACCCAATAAAAAGAACCAGGGCTCCTGAGAAAAATGGCTGACTCTAGGACTGTGACAGAAGATAATATAAATGAGACTGGAGCATCCTGTAGTGTCAAATGATGTAAAGTAAGGAAGTCCTCAAAAAAAGAGAGTGATTTGACTATGGGTGATGGGTATGCAACATAATCAAATGTCAAAATAACCTGGAGATGTTTTCTCTGAACATATGTACCCTGATTTATCAATGTCACTCCATTAAAATTAATAATAAAAAAAGAGAGTGAGGTGTTCTCAAAGGGGCACAAGAGCCAAAAGTAAAAGAGCTCCCAATGGTCAAAGTTGGATCAATTTGAGCAATAAGTGTATTCAATTATAATCCCAAGTATAAAATAAACATCTATGAGTTCACACTGATATAAATAATGAATAATTGTGGAAAAAATACAAACATCTCACATAAGAATTCCAAATAAAACATGCAGCTACTTCATCATGAAAGGGAGCATAGCGCCATACTCAAGTATGGGCTGCAGGTAGTCACTTCCTTCCGGAGTGTAGTATGGAGAGGGGGGAAAGAGGAGCTTTACAGTGGAGAAAACTAACAAACACTGCTTCAGCAAGGTTCTCCTGCTCAACATCCAAGGTCAAAGGTCATACTGCTAGTATATAGCCTTGATCTGATGTGAAGAAAATAGCACTTTATCTCTGTGACCTCCACGTGGGAAGTTGATGTCCTTTTCACACCCTGACAGCATTTCCACAGGTCTATGTAAACCTACTTTCCTTTTTTGCCCTCTGATAGTAAGCATATGTGTGAGGAGCTCAAGTTCAAGGTCCGCTGTGTACTTAGATCCCATCAGCTTGACAAATTAGCCAGCTGGTCATTTGGGCATACCAACAGCCAACAGACATCCTATTCCAACCCTCTGGATAACTGCATATTAATGAGTCTAGGACTGTGAGAAGCTATGCCCCCTTTCTTTCTCCTCTTCCATCCTGTTGGGCACCAGTTTCATTGTATTGCCAAAACTCATAGTAGAGACTTGCCCACCCCCAGGCTGGGTTAAAACAATGTGTTCCCCTTTCCACACTGTGTGTAGGGTTTCTCCATATCCCAGCCATCCTAGTCAATGCCTTCCATTCTTCCCCCTTTCTGCTTTTGCAGTGTTTAAGGTTTTATGTAGCAAGGCCCAAAGTGAGCTCCTGACTCAAACACTGAGTGATTAAATTAATTAGAATAAATGTAAATTGTATGTTTAAACTTATCTTTTGAACTTTAAAGACAAGTTTTACTCATAATTTTATACTATTTTCATTGCAAATGTCTTTTTGCTTTTAATGAATTTAATGAGCTTCACTGGGCAGGCCTGGGATTAACCGTTGTTTGTAATAACATTTCTGTGGGAAAATGTTTCAAGTTTGAAACACTTGACTTAAATGTAAACTTTTTCGGAAAACGGCTCATTTTCAACTTGGAAAAGGTGTCAAGGAGCTTTTAGTTTCCAAAAGGAATAGGTTGCTCCTAGCTTATCAAGCACAACTTAGGTATTTTTATATATTCTGCTTCCAAGACAGATTAACGTAAGAACAGATTTATGTGGAAAGAAGACAAAATAGTCACATTTACTTAAAGGCATCAAAACTTCTAACATCCTGGTCGTTGTTTTTTTTTAATTTTAAGATTTTATTTATTGATTTTGGAGGGAGGAGAGAAAAAGAAGGGGGGAAGGGGAAGAAAAAGGAGGGAAGGGGAAGGAGCGGGAAGCATAAACTCATACTGCTTCTTGGAGGTGCCTTGACTGGACAAGTGCAGGGTTTTGAACCAACAACCTCAGCGTTCCAGGTTGACATTTTATCCACTGCGCCACCACAGGTAAGGTTGGTGGCTTGTTTTGAAAAGTGCTTAAGCAGAATTATCTTCAAATAATTTGTACAAATTATTTAGTCATTTAGATTTAAACTTTTCCATTGATTCGAGAGAGAGAGGAAGAGAAAGAAAAAAAATCAACTTGTTTCACTTAATTGTTCCATTTAGTTGTGTATTCATTAATTGCTTCTAGTCCGTGCCCTCACTGAGGATCGAACCCACAACCTCTGGTACGCCTGGTCAACACTTTATCAACTGTGCCACCCAGCCAAGGCTGTCATTTAGAGTAAAAAATAAACTTTATTTTTCAGAAGTTTTGGATTTATAGAAAAAAAATGAGAAGATAGTATAGCGTTCCCTCATACCCAACTTCCCCTAATTAACATCTTACATTACTATGGTACCTTAATTATAATTGATGAGCCAATATTGGATAACATTAGTTTCTTTAGTTATTACCTAATATCCTTTTTCTGTTTCAGGACCTCATCTGGGACATATTACATTTAGTAGTATGTCTCCTCAAGCTCCTCTTGTCTATGACAGTATCTAAGACTTTGTTTTTGTTGTCCTGACAGTTTTGAGGGATACTGGTCCATATACTGTAGGATGTGCTTCAATTGGGATGTGCTGGTTTTTTGGACTGGATGGATATTTGGGAAGATAAAACATACACACACACACACCACACACACACAAAACAAACAGGTAAGAGGCAGTAATGAAGTTTCTTACAGTGGTGCCAACCAAAATGTTAGACCCAGATGGATCTAAAGCACATTTCTAAACCACAGGGAGACCTGCATTTGACGTATTTCAGGTTTGTCTATTCTGGCTTGAGAAAGTACTTCACAAGTAATTTGTTCTATATTTGTTACACATTTCTTAAATAAAAAAACTTTCTACTATTAAAAAACTGTAAGGGCTTTTCAAAAGTATACTTAAAACCCAAATTTTAAGCCATGCATTTTCAGGGTTTTTGTTTGGGGTTTTTTGTTTTTGTTTTTGTGACAAGAGACAGAAAGTGAGAGAGAGGGGCACATAGGGACAGACAAGAAGGGAGAGAGATGAGAAGCATCAACTTTTCATTGTGGCACCTTAGTTGTTCATAGCCTGCTTTTTCATATGTGCCTTGATGGAGCAAGTGACCCCTTGCTCAAGCCAGTGACCTTGGGCTCAAGCCAGCGACCACGGGGTCATTTGTGATCCCACGCTCAAGCCAGCGACCCTGCACTCAGGCTGGTGAGCCTGTGCGCAAACCAGATGAGCCTACGGTCGAGCTCTATTCACTGCGCCACCACCTGGTCAGGTTTCAAGTATTTTTTTAAAAACCTTAATACATGTATTTTAGAATACATCATGGACTTAAGAAAAAATTTTTTACTGTTCTTCCAAGAACTGTAAATATCATCTCCACCAGTGCTCACAACCTGGTACCCTTCAGCTGTACCTTTCTTAATTTCCCATGAAGTGTTCAAATGTATGAAAACACATTTTCACAAATTTGTATAAATTGTATGTATAGTATTGATAATATTCCAGAGGCAAACCTTAGCATTCCATAACATAGCTACGCCAAATTTATTCAACCATTTCCTTATTGACAGGTAGTCTTTTATTTTGCTTTTTGCCACTGGAAATGCTACAATTTTCATATGTATAGTTTGTTATCCAAAAATCTCACCAGCTTACAGTAAGCTTGTTTCTAACTTACAGTCCTGTCCGATACAAGTCAGGCTATTCTTGTACAGTTTGCCTCCAATACTGCTTCACAGATCCACCTATTATAGTCTTGCTATCTGGGAGTCCTTCATTGCCAGCAGCAAGGATGGGAGGGCTTGGGAGATAACGAGGCAGGAGCAGATTTAATAGCAGGTGCACTGGGCGTGCACCCTGGGCCCTGACTTCTGAAGGACCCGAAATAACCCCAACTTTGATTTCATATGTGCAATTTTAACAATAGTACATAATATTTTTTATTTATTTAAAAATATGGTTAACATGTATTTTTATTATCCCTGTCTCTCTCTTTTTTTTATGGGCTCAATATTTTATTCTGCGCCCAAAGCTTCAACTGACCTTAATCCACATCTGCAAGGAGGGATCCATGAGGAAGGCTTGGTGTGGCTTAAGCCACTTCTGCCCAAAATCTGTTGGCTACACACCAATCATATGGTCCGAAATGAGAGGCAGGCAGTGAAATGCAGTCTTCCAATAGGCCCAAACAGATCAATTTTTCCAAATATCTTTGTATTGATGTCCTGCATTGTGGAGAGATGACTGGCAGTGGCTTTCCCTGGAATTCTTGCACTACTGGGTTTTCCAAATCAGCAACGTCTCCTGACTGATAGTTCAGTAAATACCTGATTTCTTGTATAAAATTTCTTCCTACTAAAAACATTTAAAGCATTTTGTTTTCCAGACTAAGAACTAACTTACACATCAACCTATTGTGTCTTTCGTCTCTGTTTATGGTCCATTATTTTTCTACAAATAGTTTTTTTAACTTTTATTTTCAAATACATTTATGTAGTATATTTTAGCTCTGGGGTTGCTATCTTTCCTAGCCTTAATTAACATAGGTATCCTGTAAAACTTCTAAGTCTTATCTTTTCTATTTAGGTTATTAATCTATCTAGAATTCACTTTTGCATCTATTGTGACTGCTAGTATCGTTTATTAAATAATCACATTTTCCCACTCAACTGAATATCATCCTTGTCCTAAATGTCTTAATCTATTTCTAGGTCGCCTAGTTTATTCCAGTGACCTATTTGTTTATTCCCAAACAATGCTATGTATGCTGACTGCTGTGGCTTTATAAAATATTTTAACAATTGGTTTATAAATTTAAATTCAATGGAGATGATGTAAAACAATAATTTGTATTAACAGATTAACTCAGTTGTACACGAACTCAGAATAAAACCTATTTCTATTAATCTTCATGTATTTGAGCTTTTTATAAATATTAATAACAGAAACAATTGAATGCTTTGCTAATATAAGGAAACAATGATCAATTCTAACCTGATTTCAAATGTTTTGGAAGAGTAGCCTCACTTTTCTCACCAACTGCTTCTACAACAATTATTGTTATAAAATTGAATTTATAAAATAATGTCATCCTTTTCAATGTTTTCAATCATTCAGTCATTTGTCTTGTCTTACTCAATTAGTGAGATGTAATTCACATACCATTGAATTCACCCTTTAAAGTGTTCAGCTCGGTGGCTTTTAGTATTCACGTCGGTAAGTGCATTGATCACCTCTTATCTAATTCCTGTTTGTCTAATTTTTTATTATTAAAAAAATGGAAAAACAAAAGTGCAATTTTCTTTCAATAAATATCATCTGTTCCTTATGCAGTTAGATTGCAGAAAGTGAAGTCTATGATTTTAGAACGATGGTAGCAATTTATCAACCCATTAATCAATTTTCACACAGTTTCCATAACTGCAGCCATTTCCTTGAACTGTCTGTAGAAATTCTAGAGAGAAAGAAGAAAAATAATATGAATTTTTCTTTCAGAGGCAATTACAGTAGTTCTAATAATATCTGACCACCAGAGACTATATAACATATTAAGATTACATTTTAATGTTACATTCTCAACTACTGAAGGTTGCTCTAAGAAACAAAGAGGTATAATTTGGTACTACAAGCAAAAATATTATTGCAGAGTTGTATGATTAGCACATGACTAAATTTTCAAAAAGCATACAAGAAAGTTCTTTTAAGATCACACAACCAGAAAGATAAACTACCCAGCACTGTCCTAGAAACTAATCTATGTAAACACAAATTAAAAAAAAAAAAACACCCCACAATAAAACTGTTATTTAAGATTAAAAGACTGCATTTCAGGGTGATAGGGACTGTTTTGTTTATAGGTTCAATTACAATAAGACTAACAATGGCTTGAACCATAGAAGCTTATTTTTCTTTCATTTGAAAATGAGCTAGTCCGATAGTTCTCCTGCAGAAGGCATCTAATTCAAATCTCAAATAAAAAAGGAATCAAATTCTGTTTTCCTCCTTCTCATACTGCCAGAAAATGAGGCAAACTTAAAATTTAACCTCAACAATTAGAACACCGTAAAATTATTTACATATTCAGATTTTCCCCTCTTTTTGGTCTTAATTCTCTCTCTTTTTTGTGTGTGTGACAGAGACAGAGAGAGAGACAGACAGACAGGAAGGGAGAGAGATGAGAAGCAATAATTCTTCGTTGCATCTCCTTAGTTGTTCATTGACTGCTTTCTCATGTGCTTTGACGGGGGGGGGGGGGGCTACAGCAGATGAGTGACCCCCAGCTCAAGCCAGTGACCCCATGCTCAAACTGGTGAGCCCACACTCAAGCCAGCGACCTTGGAGTTTTGAACCTGGGTCCTCCACATTCCAGTATGATGTTCTATCCACTGCACCACTCCCTGGTCAGGCCTGATCTTTTTTTTTTTTCCTTGTATTTCTCTGAAGTTGGAAACGGGGAGGCAGTCAGACTCCCGCATGAGTCCGACCGGGATCCACCCGGCATGCCCACCAGGGGGCGATGCTCTGCCCATCTGGGGTGTTGCTCTGTTGCATCCAGAGCCATTCTAGCGCCTGAGGCAGAGGCCACAGAACCATCCTCAGCGCCCGGGCCAACTTTGCTCCAATGGAGCCTTGGCTGCGGGAGGGGAAGAGAGAGACAGAGAGGAAGGAGAGGGGGAGGGGTGGAGAAGCAGATGGGCGCTTCTCCTGTGTGCCCTGGCCAAGAATCGAACCCGGGACTCCTGCATGCCAGGCTGATGCTCTACCACTGAGCCAACCGGCCAGGGCCTCAGGCCTGATCTTAATTCTCTTGCTACTTAAGAGTATATGTAATTTCCTTAATTTATATATAACTTGATTATGGAATGAAGTGGATATAACTATTTCTTTAAAAATATATAATGATGTCTCAAGTCGGGTGGTTCAATGGATACAATGATATCCCAGCAAACTGAGGTCAAGGGTTTGAACCCCAGTCAGGAAACATATGAGAAGCAACCAATGAGTGCGCAACTAATGGAGCAACGAGTTGATGCTTCTCTTTCTCTCTCTCAAATCAATAGAAAAATTAAGAAAAAAAAAAGAAAAGAAGACTGCAATAATATATAGGGTCAAAACTTCATCAACAAAAAAGATATATATAAAAAGTTCAAAAAATGTTCCCAAGGTCTTACTTATATAACATGACTAGTATGCTCTGTTTGTCTGTTTAGATTTTAAAGCCATGTAAAAACTAACTTTAAATGGTTGCCCCCTGACCTGTGGTGGCACAGTGGATAGAGCATCGACCTGGAATGCTGAGGTCGCTGGTGTGTAACTCTGAGCTTGCCCAATCAAGGCATCTATGAGATACAACTACTATGAGTTAATGCTTCTCACCCCACAGCCCCTTTTCTCTCTCTCTACATTCAATAAATAAAAATCTTTCAAAGAAAATAAGAAAAAGAATTGCCCCATTTTGTTTTTCCCTATGAGGAAAAAACATTCTGGAGGTGGAAACATAGCCCATAAATAATGCTGCACAAAAAAATAAGAATTAGGCCAGGATTCTGAATTACAAAAAGAATTGAAACCTATATTTTCCTTTGAAACTGACTGGGCCCATATATTCAGTTGAAGCTATTCATATATCACAATATACTACATTTATTTCCTTTAAAATCCTAATTCCTTTCAAGATAATAGTTAGCATCATCCATGTTGAACCTGTGGCCCTTATTTTCTGTTCTAAAGCAGAGATCCTCATTTAAAAAAAGAAAACACCTAAAATGAGAAAAAACCCTTAAAACGTAATTTGTAAAATAGAACTACAATATATCCAGGAAATCCCACTTCTGGGTAAATATCCAAGGAAAATAAAATCTCTATCTCAAAGAGATATCTGTATTCCTATGTTCATCGCAGCATTCTTCACAGTAACCAAAGTATGGAAACAACCTAAGTGTCTGCTGACAGATGAATGGATAAAGAAAATGTTATATAAAAATGCATATAATAAAAAACTATATAAATATGTATGAATGATATATAAATATATATACAAACATATACAAAGGAATACTACTCATTCTTAGAAGAAAATCCCACTATTTCGACAACATGAATGAGCTTGGATGACATTATGCTAAGTGAAATAAGCCAGACACAGAATGATACTACATCCTCTCACTTATATATACAATCTAAAAAAGTAGAACTCATAGTAACAGAGAGTAGACTGGTTACCGGGGTTAGGGAGTGGGGAAAATGAGGGGAGGTTTGTCAAATGTACAAACTTTCAGTTTGTAAGATGAGTCAATTTGCCTGACTAGGTAGTGGCGCGGTGGATAGAGCCTGGGACCCTGAGGATCCAGGTTTGAAACCCTGAGACTGCCAGCTGGAACGCAGGCTCACCAGCCACTAGCTCGAATACGGGATCATTGACATGACCCCATAGTCGCTGGCTTGAGCCTAAAGGTCGCTGGCTTGAGCAAGAGGTCACTGGCTCAGCTGGAGCCCCGCAGTCAAGGTACATATGAAAAAGCAATCAGTGAACAGCTAAGGTGCTGCAACTTTGAGTTGATGCTTCACATCTCTCTCACTTCCTGTCTGTCTCTCTCCCTTGCTAAAAAAAAAAAGAAAAAATGAGTAAGTTCTGGAGACCTAATATACAGCATGATGACTACAGTTAATCATGTATTACATACTTGAAATTTACTAGGAGACCGAATCTTAAGTGTTTTCACCACACAGAAACACAAAAAAGCTAACTACGCGAGGTGACAGATATTTTAATTAGCTTTATTGGGGTAAACATTTCACAACGTATATGTATACCAAAACATTACCTTGTATACCTTAGATTTGTTAATTATACCTCAATAAAGCTGAGGGAAAAAGTGTAGTTTGTAAAAGAAGTCTAAAGCATCCTACTTTGGTATACGACAGGTTTTTTGAGGGGGGAGGGGTTTGATAGCGATAGAGACAGTAAAAGGGACAGAAAGGGACCGACAGACAGGAAGGGAAAGAGATGAGAAGCATCAATTCTTTGCTGAGGCACCTTAGTTGTTCATTGACTGCTTTCTCATATGTGCCTTGACAGGGGGGCTGCAGCAGAGTGAGTGACCCCTTGCTCAAGCCAGCAACCTTGGACTCAAGCCAGAAACCTTGGGCTTCAAGCCAGCAACCTTTGGGCTCAAGCCAGCAGCCATGGGATCATGTCTATGATCCCACACTCATGGTGGTGAGTACATACTCAAGATGAAACTGCACTCATCTTGCTGGATGAGACTGCACTCAAGCTGGCAACCTCGGGCTTTCAAACCTAGATGCACCACAACCCAGTCCAATGCTCTACCCAGTGCACCACCGCCTGGTCAGGTGAAACAGGTTTTCCTTCGAGTATTAACTGCTGTGAAGTCTCTTATCTATTACCTCACAAAGAAAATCAAACACAAAACCCAAAGACCAATTAAAATAGTCAAAGACAAAACATTTTCCTGTATGCACATTTAAAAGGAAATCTAATTTTTCACTTACTCCTTTTTTTCTTCCTTCTTTATAGAAAAAAGGTAGAATACTAATAGGAATAACAGGTCCCCAAATATAAACTACTGAGTTACTCAAATCTCTAGCTAACAGAACTAGTCATCAAGTATTGGTGCTCTGATCTATATTTTATAAAAATTATCAGTCAGAAGATTAAAGGTCAACACTATTCAAAATAAGATTAATTTAGCTTATTCTTGAATATTAAGCCTAAACAGAATAAAACACTTAAAAGCAAATATGCTGCCAAAGAGGAAAATTCCTAAATATACTACAGAAGTGTTGTGAAAGTGATCAAATGTCACAGTATACAAATCCAGCATATTGTATTGAAAACAATTTATCAAATTCTCAAAGTAAACAGATTCAAATCTTTTGTACTGATAAATATAAACCACATCGGCCCTGGCCGGTTGGCTCAGTGGTAGAGCGTCGGCCTGGCGTGCAGGAGTCCCGGGTTCAATTCCCGGCCAGGGCACACAGGAGAAGCGCCCATCTGCTTCTCCACCCCTCCTCTCTCCTTCCTCTCTGTCTCTCTCTTCCCCTCCCGCAGCCAAGGCTCCACTGGAGCAAAGTTTGCCTGGGCGTTGAGGATGGCTCTGTGGCCTCTGCCTCAGGCGCTGGAATGGCTCTGATTACGGCAGAGCGATGCCCCAATATGGGCAGAGTATCGCCTCCTGGTGGGCATGCCAGGTGGATCCCGGTTGGGCGCATGTGGGAGTCTGTCTGACTGCCTCGCCATTTCCAGCTTCGGGAAAATACAAAAAAAATAATAATAATAATTTAAAAAAATAAACCACATCAAAACTATTGCAAATTAAAACAATATTCTCGGCCCTGGCCGGTTGGCTCAGTGGTAGAGCGTCGGCCTGGCGTGCAGAAGTCCCGGGTTCAATTCCCGGCCAGGGCACACAGGAGAAGCGCCCAGCTGCTTCTCCACCCCTCCCTCTCTCCTTCCTCTCTGTCTCTCTCTTCCCCTCCCGCAGCCAAGGCTCCATTGGAGCAAGGATGGCCCGGGCGCTGGGGATGGCTCCTTGGCCTCTGCCCCAGGCGCTAGAGTGGCTCTGGTCGCAACAGAGCGACGCCCCAGAGGGGCAGAGCATCGCCCCCTGGTGGGCAGAGCGTCGCCCCTTGGTGGGCGTGCCGGGTGGATCCCAGTCGGGCGCATGCGGGAGTCTGTCTGACTGTCTCTCCCCGTTTCCAGCTTCAGAAAAATACAAAAAAACCCAAAAAAACAATATTCTCCCTTAAGAAAGATTTTAGCCTGACCAGGCGGTGGCGTTATGGATAGAGCATCGGACTGGGATGCGGAGGACCCAGGTTCGAGACCCTGAAGTCACCAGCTTGAGCGCGGGCTCATCTGGCTTGAGCAAAAAGCTCACCAGAGTGGACCCAAGGTTGCTGGCTCGAGCAAGGGGTCACTCGGTCTGCTGAAGGCCTGTGGTCAAGGCACATATGAGAAAGCAATCAATGAACTAAGTTGTCACAACAAAAAACTGATCATTGATGCTTCTACTCTCTCTCCATTCCTGCCTGTCTGTCCCTATCTCTCTCTCTCTCTCTCTCTCTCTCTGTCCTTGTAAAAAAGAAAGAAAGAAAAAGAAAGAAAGAAAGAAAGATTTTATACATTGAGAACAATGAGCTAAAACTGAATGAGTTAAATCACAAACCTGAAACTGTGGAATTGTCATTTCAAAAGACTTGCTCTTTACTTGGCCTGAATGATCTGCCGCTTTTAGCATTACCGCAACGTAAGGATACTTGAGTGATCGGCAACTGTCTGAGCTCACAGCCATGCCAAGTTTCCACTGGAAATCTACAAGCTGTAATGAAACAGTACAAAACAACACATTGGTAATACTTCTCTGAACGCAAATATTTAATTTTACTGCCTTCACACTCAACTTTTGCCAATCATATCAAAAGAAAACATTTTCATTTTAGTATTGATAGGTAGAACAACCACCAAATAAAAATGGAGAGAGGCAGTCAAGGTTATAAACAGTTAGAAAACATTACCATCATAATTACAAAAGGGCAAAAACGAAAACCCAAAATCTCCACCAGACGTGTAATGGAAGGTGTGGCAGTGCTGGTTCTCCTTCCGTTCTGCTCCTGCATTTATGGGGACACCAAACGCTTTGGACTCTCTTATCTCTCATTGCTGTTCCATGCATGCCTTCCCCCAATTCCACAACTTAAAAGTCCTAAAATGGAAGATGAGTTATACACCATCTTCATATTTGATGGAGGCACACAGGGGAACCCATTCCTGTTTCTTTCCTCACCGCAGCCCTCGACCTGAAACCTTCACATTAGCATAAATACTGGGTGCTAGGCAGATTCAGATTTCAGCACTGTTGATGATGGACGCCTGCCAGGTGATGTGCTAGGCAGTTTACATGTATTAAATACCTCACTGAATCATCATGCCATTATAAGCTATTATTTCCATTTTGCAGATGACACAGCTAAATTTCAGACAGCTTAGATAATGTGCACAAGGTCACACATTTCTGGAATCAGAATCGAAATCAAAGTCTGTTTGACTCCAGAGATTGCATGCTTATTGACTACTGGCTGTTTCAGTACGTTTTAGCTAATTCCTGTCAATGATTGCTCAGTGTTGCTATGGCATAAAACAGGATTGGCTAAATGCAGCTCTTAACATTGACTCTAAAACATAAGGCCATGAGGGGAGGAATTAGCAGGCACTCACAGAAGTACTTGTCTACTAGCTGGTGCCTTTTGCTACGAAATTAGTACTGATTGTGTAAAAAGCTTTGCTTGTTAATAAATTTCTTTCTTTTAAAGATTAAAAAAAAATTTTTTTTTACATTTTATTTATTCATTTTTTTTTAGAGAGAGGAGACACAGAGAGAGGAAGAGACAGAGAGAGGAAAGAGATAGAAAGAACAGAGGGAGGAGCAGGAAGCATCAACTCCCATATGGGCCTTGACCAGGCAAGCCTGGGGTTTCAAACCGGCGACCTCAGCATTCCAGGTCAATGCTTTTACCCACTGAGCCACCATAGGTCAGGCTCTTTTAAGATTTTTTAAAAAAATTTTTTTCATTTTAGAGAGGGGAGGGGAGAGGTAGAGTGGGAAGGGGTGGGGAGAGAAGGGTAGAAAGAGGGAGGGAGAGAAAGAGAGAGATAGAGAGAGGGGAGGAGGGGGAAGCATCAACTCCCATATGTGCCTTGACCAGGCAAGCCCTGGGTTTCAAACCTCCGACCTCAGCGTTCCAGATTGACATTTTATCCACTGCACAACCACAGGTCTTTTTATAAATGGTGGGAGTGGTGTGAGGACCAAAATTTCCTTTGGTCTCAGACTGTCTCTGGACCAATAAACTATATATAACATTAAGGTCAGGCTGGTGCTGATAAAAAGCTAATGTATTTAATAGCTTTATAGATAAATTTTAAATAAAAATCTTCCATACAAAAATAAAGGATAGTAGATACAAAACGAAAAACTACAAATAAGTAAACATGAAAAGGAAACAGGAAAGTAAAATTTAAACCACAACAATAATGGGGCCAAATATATGATGATGGAAAATGGTTTGACTTTGAGTGGTGGGCACACAATGCAACAAACAGATTGTGTATTATAGAAACCTATGTATGTATTCATGTACACTTGAAACCTACACAATCTTATTAACCAATGTCACCCAATAAATTTAATAAAAAATACATTTATCTTAAAAAGTAAACATATAAATAAACCACAATGAAATACTGACACACACCTACCAAAATGGCAAAATTTCCTGTTTCTCAAGGTTAAAGGAACGGAATCACAGAACTTCGACAATTCTGGTATGAGTGAAAAAAAAAGTGTCATATGCTGTTGATGGGAGTATAAATTGGGACAATCTTTTGGAAAACTGCCTTTATTCAGGAAAGCTGAAGTTATCCACATCCTGTGATCCAGTGATTCTACTATAAATACTACACTTGATCTTAGCCAAAAGGCTGAGAAGGAATCAACTACGAATACAACCTAGAAAAACTGTTCATATGTACACAGGATACATAAACTAGAATGTTTCTGGCAGCTTTATTCCTATAATTGTCCTAAACTATAAAGAACCCAAATCTTCATCAGTAGCATGAACGATAAATGAAACTCTGTACAGCAATGAAAATGAAGGAACTTCAGCTACACTTAACACCAAATATGCCAAAAGAAACAAGTCAAAAAGTTCTGCGATTCCATTCCTTAACCGTGAGAAACAGGAAATATAATAGCTTAGGGATGCCTATATAGATGGAGATGCAAGAATATGGTTAACACAAAAGGATAGGAGGAAGGAAAGAGGTCTGACTGGGGAGGGGCATGTGGTTAGACTTCTAGGTACTGGTAATGCTCCATTTCTTGAGTTTTTATTGTGGTTACACACATGTTCACTTTTAAATTATTATTTTTTTGTAACTGTATCAGGATAAACAGGTTAACTAAATTTGTTGTGGTATCACTTCACAATAAATGTATGTTGAGTCATCATATGATATACCTTAAACTTATACAGCACTCTATGTAAAATGTCTCAAAGAACTGGAAAAAAATTAAAATAATTTATTAAATTGTCCAGGTTTTATATATGTATATATGTTATTTTGCACATATAGCAGGGTGGGGATATAAGTTAGTTCCTAGTTGAAGAAAAGTTATTGTAGGTTAGGGTTATCAAAAGAAAGTGTTACAGAAGGGATAATTTTTTTGTTGGTTTATTTTTAGCGAAGGATAGACAGACAGGAAGGAAGAGATATGAGAAGTATTAACTCATAGTTGCGGCACTTTAGTTGTTCATTGATTACTTTCCCATATGTGCCTTGACCAGGGGGCTCCAGCTGAGCCAGTGACCCCCTGACCACTTGCTCAAGCCAGTGATCTTGGGCTTCAAGCCAGCAATCTTTGGCCGTAAGCCAGTGACCATGGGGTCACGTCTATGATTCCACACTCCAGCTGGTGACCCCATGCTCAAGCCAGTGACCTCAGGGTTTTGAACCTGGGTCTTCAAGGTCTCAGGCCGATGCTCTATCCACTGCGCCACTGCCTGCTCAGAAGGGATAACTTTAAACTCAGTTTTGAAGCTAAACAACTGAACTTGAGCGAAAAATGTTCCTTATTTATATATTTCACAAATACACACCTACCAAAGAATGCTCAATAAGTATTAAGCTGAACCAAACAGAGATGAAAATAATCAATATATCTGGTTAAGAAATAGCACATTTATCTGTCTTAAAGTGGAAGGCTTTTGTAATAAGTATGGAAAATAAAACCAAGAAAAGTAATCATAAGGCCAGTAATTCTTTGCAAGTTGTATGCGTTGTCAGAGGTGTCCAAAATACCCTCATAAACTATCTTATTATGAAAACAAACATATCATTTAGGATATTTAAACTTTTCCTGTAGGCAATAGGGACTCACAGAGAATGATATGAAAGTATTTTTTTATTTTTAAGATTTTAAAAAAGATTTTAGAGGAGAAAGAAAGGGGGGAGGAGTAAAAAGCCTCAACGTATAGTTGCTTCCCATATGTGCCCTGACCGGGGGCAAGCTTGGAGCCTCAAGCCAGTGACCTCAGCATTCCAGGTCGACGCTCTATCCACTGCACCACCACAGATCAGGCTGAAAGTATCTGTTAGTTAAAAAATGTTCATGTGGTAGCAGGACACAATAATCCAGGTATAAAGTTCTAAGTACCTGAACCTATACAGAATGAATCACTAGATACTAATAATTATCTACAAATTTATGGGATGTATCAAAGACAACTACAAAAATTTGAGCCAAGATGACTAGGAGAATTCTGACATCATGTATCAATCAGGACTTTATATATTTTAAGTACAGAGGTGCCACCAAAAAATAAGTAATATCTAAATAGGAATGTTCAATTAGTGGCTAAAATCCAAGAACAGAATTCAAGGAAGTTCATGATTAGAGACAGAGTTTTTATATCAGTTCAAAGGTTATGTTCGCCTGACCTGTGGTGGCACAGTGGATCAAACACCGATCTGGAACGCTGAGGTTGGCGGTTCAAAACCTTGGGCTTGCCTGGTCAAGGCACATATGGAAGTTGATGCTTCCTGCTCCTCTCCCCCTTCTCTCTCTCTCTCTCTCTCTCCTCTAAAATGAATAAATAAAAATAAATTTTTTTCAAAGGTAATGTTCAAAAATGTAACTGGACACTTTTAAACTTATTCAGCCTATATAACTCCTTGAGGCAGAAAGTTCCATTTTTACTGTCCATAGTAAAATGGAGTAAAACATTGCTTATGTGACTCTCGAAGTATGAAATAAAACTCTGACTTATCTCGATCATTTCAGCAGGAAAGCAATGAAGGATCACAATGTTAGAATCCACTGACCACTGCAACAGTGAAACTGGCAGGTGAGAACACCTTTGGCAAAGTTAGTACTCATGGGTTAAAGAAGGCTGGGATCAGGTTTATGAGATGAGAATTTCCCAAATCTAAACTGAACACTTAAATACGAATTAAAAGCAAATTTTTAATAAGTGTGATTTGGCCTTAAATAAGAATTAACCGCATACAAGATTTTTAAAAGTATAAAACAAACGAGCTGACCTGTGGTTGCACAGGGGGTGGAGAGTCGACCTGAAAGGCTGAGGTTCCTGGATTGAGGCCTCAGGCTTGCCCAGTCAGGGCACATGCAAGAGGCAACTATGAGTTGATGCTTCCTGCCCCGCCCTCCCACTTCCACCACCTTTCTCTTTCTCTATCCTCTGTCTAAAATCAGTAAGTTAAAAAAAAAAAATCAAAACAGCACTTATCACTATGAAGAGTATTAATAATTAAGTAATGTAGCCTCAAAATTCTTGTAGAATTGAGAAAATAATTTACAAATAAAACATGCAAACAAAAAAGTTAGTTTAAAAAAAAAAAATCCAGCACCCAGGCCGATGGCTCAGCTGGTTAGACCACCGTCAAAAAGTGCAAAGGTCACCAGTTCAATCCCCAGTCAGGGCACATACAGGAGCAGATTGATGTTCCTGTCTCTTTCTCCCTCTTCCTTCCTCCTTCTCTCTCTAAAATAAATACAATAAACATTTTTTTAAAAATCCAGCAGTAAAATAAATATAAAGAAGAAAAATAATCAGAAAGCAAATGTAAATTAAAAGGTGAACAAAGATATCAGCCACAGTCACACCAAAACTTAATTGATATGGCAGCTGAAGTTATTAGTAATATAACAAACATCACTATAGCCTGACCAGGCAGTGAGACACTGGATAGAGTGTCAGACTGGGATGTGGAGGACCCAGGTTCGAAACACTGAGGTCGCTGGCTTGAGCGTGGGATCACAGACATAACCCCATGGTCGCTGGCTTGAGCCAGGGCTCACTCACTGCGCTGCAGCCCTTCACTCCCCCTGGTCAAGGCACATATAAGAAAGCATTCAATGAACAACTAAGGAGACTAAGGAGCTACAATGAAGAACTGATGCTTCTTATCTCTATTCCTTCCTGTCTGTCTGTCCCTATCTGTCCCTCTCTCTGGCTCTGTCACACAAAAACATCACTACAAACACTGCCCATAAAGATAAAATTGATAAAGACCATTTCAGTTTAAATTTAATTTTTATTTTTCAAATTACAACATAGGAGAAAATTAGTAAAATAATTATGCATAACTCCATCCTTAAAACTATTTTCTTATGCCTGTCCCCATTTCAAGCCTTTATCAGTATCAAATTTTTATAGTTAGAGTTACAAAATACACACTTTTATGTTCAAAGTTTTCAAATGGAAAGACTGGTAAGTGTTCCACACACATTAGTCTTTCTCAAAAGTGCTGAGGAAAAGACTGATTAAACAACTCATCCAAGGACACAAAACTAGTAGAGCTGGTATTCAAACCCAAATTTGTCTGATTCCATACTCCACGCAATTACTATCTGGAATTATGCTCTAGTAGGTCAAGAAAGTAAATAGGTCTGGAATGGGACAAGAATGTTTAGCATCTTCTACATAAGGGGTCCCCAAACTACAGCCCGCGGGCCGCATGCAGCCCCCTGAGGCCATTTATCTGGTCCCCGCCACACTTCCGGAAGGGGCACCTCTTTCATTGGTGGTCAGTGAGAGGAGCATAGTTCCCATTGAAATACTGGTCAGTTTGTTGATTTAAATTTACTTGTTCTTTATTTTAAATATTGTATTTGTTCCCGTTTTGTTTTTTTACTTTAAAATAAGATATGTGCAGTGTGCGTAGGGATTTGTTTATAGTTTTTTTTATAGTCCGACCCTCCAACGGTCTGAGGCACAGTGAACTGGCCCCCTGTGTAAAAAGTTTGGGGACCCCTGTTCTACATGTTAGACCTGAGCTGTCTAATAGAGCAGTCATTAGCCAAATGTAGCTATTTAAATTAAAAATAAATAGAATAAAAAATTCAGTTCCTCGGTTGCACAAGCTACACATCAAGGGCTCAGCTGTCACACGTGGCTAGTGCTACCACACGTGGCTAGTGCTACCACACTGAACAGGGCCAACGTAGAACATTTCTATCACTGCAGAAAGTTCTATTGGAAAGTAGCGTGCTACACCTGTGCTAACATATGTGGAAATTAAGGCATGAGTTATTAGGAAATTTCTGCTTGAGAATTCGTATCAGGTCAACATGTGCTAGTCACTAGCCTTCCTTATCTTGTTTAGTGGCACCTTCCTCCATATTTTGCTTTCTTTTTTAAATTAATTTTACAGAGAGAGAGGAAGGGAGGGAGAGGGAGATGGGGACGGGGCAGGAGAGGGGGACACATGCATTAGCTCTTCCACTGACTTGTGCGTTCATTAGTCGCCTCCCTGCTTCTGCTCTGCCTGCGGAATCTAGCCCGCAACCTTGCTGTTTCAGGATGCTGCTCTAACCGCCTAGAGCTAACCCGCCAGGGTCTGCTTTATTTTCTTAACTGCTCTTATCATTGTCTGAAATTATTACATTTACCTATTAGCTGTCTCACAAAGAAAATGCAACCTTCAAGGGAGCAGGAGCATTACCAACCTAGTTTAGCACTTAATCTACTAGAACAATAATAGGTACAAAGTGAATGTTCCAATAAGCATTTATTAAATTAATGTTTAGAACTTCTGTTAACTGGTCTCCAAAAATAGCTTCTAAGAATTAGTATGTGTACATGTTGCTCCTCACGTCAAGAAATGGAACTTATTGTTCCTCTGCATGAATTCGAGCTGTCCCTGCGGTTGCTTCACCAGCAGAACGTGGCAGAATCCTTGAGGACAGGCCTTAGGAGAACTGGGGGTGTCTGTCTCCTTCTTCATGGAAAGCTGGCTTTGGGGATTCTCCCTCTGGGAACCCAGCCACCACGAGGTGGACAGACATGTGAAGGAGAACCAAGTCACTCCAATGACCAGCCCTAGCTGAGCTCCCAGCCAAGTCATCACTGAGCCATGTGAGGGAGCCTTCTTGATTTCCGGAACAATTAGGCTCCTAGATGCCTAGAGCTGTAGCTGAAATGACAGGGAGTAGAAACCTCCACCCAGCTAAACCCAATTAGCCCACAGAGTCACAAAAGATAAATAGTCATTTCAAGTCACTAAGTTTTGGATACTTTGTTATGCAGCAATAGGTAAGTAAAGCAAACACAACTAGCGGAAAAGAACTTTGTCACTAAGGTTAATATGATATATAGTTTTATCAAAAATGTATTCTCATAACTATATAATCTGCACTATATTCGTTTATAGAAAGTAACCAAAAAATATTTCAGGTAACCAATTAACACTGAGATGTTAATATATCTAGTAAGAATAATAAAGAAAAATAAAGTCTTTCCCATTAAACACATTCACTACTATTTAGTAGGTTCATAGTGCAACTGCCCACAACACCAAACATATATGATCCTCCCTCAAAAATGTTTTTCATCCTCATTTCATCTCTACAGATGACTCCCATTTTCCTAGGGACTCAAAACTGAACTTTGGTCAACTCCGATTCTTCTCTCCCTTACTGAAAACATGTCTGAATGGCTAGGTGCTCAGGATTTCACTTCGGCCAATGCCACTGACGTTTATGCCCTTCTTCCCAATCTCACTGCTACAAACCTACTCAAAGCCTATTTTAAAAATCTTGCCTTGAATTTTACTGCAACCTCCTAATTAGTTTCTTGCCTATAGTCTTTCTCAGCTCCAATCCAGAATATAGACTTTTTATAAATACTGTTTATAAATTAACACTATCTAATCTAATAGGTCAAAACCTGTAAAATCTGCCACCTCAAGAGCTAGTTACCAACAATTTACCTAGCACTAAAATCATGTCCCAGCAGTTCTGAAGAACTTCCCACTTGTACTCAAACTGGACTGTACCCCTTCTTTAAAGTAACTTTCAACCTTTACAGCTTTCTCATGCTGTTCAATCCTCTTAGCATACAACTTTCAAATATCTTAAAATTCAAAACTCCTCTCAAATTCCACCTGCTCTGGGAAGTCCTTCCCGGTTTATTCACCCTTTCAATTAATGTTCTTATCACTTCTTCTACCCTAGCACTCAGAACATTCTGCTTTGTATACTAGTCATTTGTGGGTTTGCTTCTCTCCCTCGTCCACTAGACTGTAAATGCTTTGAGGGCAGCTGGTACATCCAACACAATATAAAGAACAAAAACAGTCTTACATTTACAAACCAGTACAATAAACCGTACAAATTTTAAGTCATTACTTCTTATGTTTGGGAAGAGAAAAAATGGCACTAGATATTGCATGTCAATAAAACATATTTCTTTTAATTTATATCATAAAACTGGCAAGAAAGAACAAAATGTGGCAGCAATAGGAACAATCATTAATCTATGAAGAGTTCTAATTAGACATCTATATAAGAGAACATGAATTACTTCAAAACTGATTCTAAATATCACAGTGTGAAGTAATGGATAATCTTAGACCTCTGGGGCTGGGCAACAGAGTGTGTTAAATTTAACAAGCTCAGATTCTAGAGTCAGAAAGACCGGAGTTTGAATCTCAGCTTTCTTACCTTATAATTGCATGGTTTTTGGACAAGTTACTACGTCTCTATGCCCTATTATTTAATAAGTATTTACGAAATACAATATTCTAGGCTCTGAGGATATAAAACAGAATAAAATAAAGTTCCTTATCTCAGGAACTTACACTTTAGTGGGGAAGACAGACAATAAACATATAAGGAAGTTGCAGTGTTATAAAAAGTGTAAATAAAAAAAAAAAGAGTGACCAAGAATGCTGATTAGATAGAGCTGGCTTTTTAGTAGTAAGAGTTGTGAATAGCCTGACCTGTGGTGGTGCAGTGGATAAAGCACCGACCTGGAACACCGAGGTTACCAGTTCGAAACCCTGCACTTGTCTGGTCAAGGCACATATGGGAGTTGATGCTTCCTGCTCCTCCCACCCTTTCTCTCTCTCTCTCTCTTTCTCTCATTCTCTCCTCTCTAAAATTAAAAAAAAAAAAATTGTGAATAAAGTGAAGGAACAAGTCACCTGGATATCAAGAAAAGAGTATTCTGGACAGAGGAGAAGCATGCCTGGTGTGTACGCAGGGAACATTTGGCCCATGTGGCTGGAGTGGCATGGGGGTGTGTGTGTGAGGAACCCATTTTGGAGCCTGTCAGCAAAAATAAACCTATTTCGAAGAACCTGTAGGCCAAAGTAAATATTTCAGACTTTTTTTCTTTAAAAAATCTGTTAAAGGCTTCGAGCAGAGGAGAGGCCTGATCTAACTTAGATTGCCAAAGGCTATCCCGACTGCTGGACAGGGCATTAAGTTTGAGAAGAAAGCAAGGAAATCCAACCGGAAGCCTACTGCAGTAGTTGAGGCAAGAGGATGGTAGCTTGGACTCAGGTTGGGAACAAAGGGACGTGAATTTAGAGGATATTTTTAAAGGTAGAGAAAAGAGTATGCTGACGGATGTGAGGGTTGTAAATTCTTATTGGAGTTATGGTCCCAACTTACCTGGATAATTCACATACTAATGAGAAATAGTTAAAGAGAGAAAAAGGGTGAGGGTGTTACATTCAGTGGGACACTTGAATCCATGTAAACACAATAAATTAAAATTAATAAAAATTTTAAAAAAGAACATATTATCCCTCAAGAAATTCAAATAACGGCCCTAAATATCAGCTATATCTGGTACATTTAAACAGCATATACTACAAACAAAAACACTTTATAGCTGGGTGATAGTTTTTCTTCTATAATACTCTTGAATAGACATAATCTTTTTATCTAGCAATATATCAAAAAATCATGACCTATGAATTAAGTGTTCAATTTAGGAGTTCCTCACAAAAGAATGAGGCCCTCCTCATGACTGGGTCCCCGAGATTTTAACTCGTACTTGTCCACACTAAGCCTCCAGAAACTTGTCAATTATAGTATGTTTTCCTACCCTTGGCACTGGTTTTCGCCGAGGTTTTGGTTCTAGTAAGTTGTGAGTCTCTGTAGTCACTGTCCACTTTTGGGAGCAGTAGTATGCCGGGCCCTCACTTCTAACAACCAAAGAGTTGTTGATTTTTCCGTTTGTTCAGCTTTTTGCTTTTTATTTTTAAATTTTTATTTATTGATTTTAGATAGACACAAAAACAATTTTGTAGTTTCACTTATTTATTTATTTATTTATTTATTTATTTATTTATTTATTTGTATTTTTCTGAAGCTGGAAACAGGGAGAGACAGTCAGACAGACTCCCACATGCGCCCGACCGGGATCCACCTGGCACGCCCACCAGGGGACGATGCTATGCCCCTCCGGGGCGTCGCTCTGCGGAGACCAGAGCCACTCTAGCGCCTGGGGCAGAGGCCAAGGAGCTATCCCCAGCGCCTGGGCCATCTTTGCTCCAATGGAGCCTTGGCTGCGGGAGGGGAAGAGAGAGACAGAGAGGAAGGGGGGGGGGTGGAGAAGCAAATGGGCGCTTCTCCTATGTGCCCTGGCCGGGAATCGAACCCGGGTCCCCTGCACGCCAGGCCGACGCTCTACCGCTGAGCCAACCGGCCAGGGCTCACTTATTTATTCTTTGGCTGATTCTTGTATGTGTTTTGACTGGGGATCAAACCCACAACCTTGCCGTTTTGTGATAATGTTCTAATCAACTGAGCTACCTGGCCAGGGCATTATTTGCTTGTTTTTAGAGTGAAGTGATGATTTCCAATCTCCTTATGTACCAGATTGGAAACTGAAAGTATATCAATTTCTGTAATTTTCTTTATAAAAGTTTAAAACATTTTTTGTTATATTTATTACAAGATACTTTTTAACTTCTTTCTGAACGTTGCAAATGATATCTTTTAAAAACATATTTAGGCCCTGGCCAGTTGGCTCAGTGGTGGAGTGTTGGCCTGGCGTGCAGGAGAACCGGGTTCGATTCCCGGCCAGGGCACACAGGAGAAGTGCCCATCTGCTTCTCCACCCCTCCCCCTCTCCTTCCTCTCTGTCTCTCTCTTCCCCTCCTGCAGCCAAGGCTCCACTGGAGCAAAGTTTGCCCGGGTGCTGAGGATGGCTCTGTGGCCTCTGCCTCAGGTGCTAGAATGGCTCTGGTTGCAACAGAGAGACGCCCCAGATGGGCAGAGCATCGCCCCCTGGTGGGCGTGCCGGATGGATCCCGGTTGGGCGCATGCAGGAGTCTGACTGCCTCCCCGTTTCCAACTTCAGAAAAATACAAACAAAACAAAACAAAAACATATTTAATGCCCTGGGTCAGGGCAAATACAGGAATTGATCAATGTGTTTTGTTTTTCTGAAGTGCAAAGCAGGGAGGCAGAGGGACAGACTCCTGCATGCGCCTGACTGGGATCCACCTGGCAAGCCCCACCAGGGGGCGATGCTCTGCCCCTCTGGGGCATTGCTCCATTGCAACCGGAGCTATTCTAGTGTTGAGGCAGAGGCCATGGAGCCATCCTCAGTGCCTGGGCCAACTTTGTTCCAATGGAGCCTTGGCTGCAGGAGGGGAAGAGAGAGATAGAGAGAAAGGAGGGGGAAGGGTGGAGAAGCAGATAGGCACTTCTCCTGTGTGCCCTGGCTGGGAATTGAACCCAGGACTTCCAAGCGTGGGGCCGACGCCCTACCACTATGCCAACCTGCCAGGGCTTGATCAACATTTTTGTCTGTCTTTCTCTCTTCCTCTCTCACCAAAATCAATAAATTAACAACACATATTTCAACTCTGTGTCTGAATATAGAAAAACTGAATCACCTTGCTAAATTCTCATACTAATTTTAATAGTTTGTATATCATCTCGGCTTTTTCTATATCAGCAATCATGTAACTTGTGAATGACCACACGGAAGGGATGAGTAGAAGGCTGAAGAACAGACCCCCATGCTGTCCACATTTCATTTTCTGAAACTCGTGAATATGTTATCTCCCATGAAAAAACTGATTCTGTAGATATGATTAAATTAGAATCTTGAGGTGAGGAGTTTCTTGGATTATCCAGGTGGGCCCAACGTAATCACCAAGCCCTTATAACAATGAGACAGGAGGGTCAGAGTCAGAGAAGGTAACATGATGATGACGGTAGCAGAAAAGGAAGTGACAGCAGAAGCAGAAGTTGCAATGATGTGCTTTGAGAATGGAACAACTCACAAGCCAAGAACGAGAACAGCCTGTACAAGCTGGAAAAGAAAAGAAAACAGATTCTCCCCCAAAGAGCCTCCAGAAGGAACAAGTCCTGCCAACAACCTTCACTTTCAGTCCCACAACACTAATTTTGGACTTCTAACCTCCAGAACTGTAAGATACTAAATTTGTGTTGTAAGTTATTTGTCTAAAAACAGTTTATTAGCTAAAATAGAAAAAGAATATTTGGAACCAAGAAACAGGATTAAGATATACCTAAAAATTCAAATTCTTATTCTTAGCATAAATATATATATATATCCTGGAAAGATAAAGAGGTATACCCTCCATCCTCAAAATTACTGGTTTTTAAGACTAAGAAAATGTTTGCGGTTCTATCTTTATAGATGTTAAACAACTTCTTCCCTCTATAATCGTTCTAAAATATTGTGTTCCGAGCTTCCAATAAACGGTGCCTAATCAAGAATACTTGGTCTGTACTCTTTCGGCTACGGTGTGGGGGCGGGTGTTGTTACAATGGCCGTGGCTACCATCTCAGGTGCAAAGGGGAAAGAGCAATGCAGGGTGGAGACAGGGCAGTTACGGCTCGCGGACAGGCACTGGACAGTGGGGAGAGCTGTGGATGGTTCACAGTGGCATCGTCCCCCGCTTTCCCAAGCCGGAGGCGGGCCCCGGGCTGCAGCCCGCCCTCTCCCCCGCGGAGGCCGGCTGAAGACCGGGCGGGGCTGCCATACACTCACCTGGTTGGTGACCTGAAACGGAAGTAGAAAAAACACAATTTAGGGACTGCTCGTTCTTGCACCATAAGCCCGCTTTCCCGGCTTCTTCTAGGCCAGACTTACCTTGGTCTTAGCATCCAGGAGCGGCTCACTAGGCACCTCCATTGCAAGCGTCCACGGCTCGCAGCACCGACGCAGGGGGAGCCCCTCGGGCCACCAACACTTCCGCTTCCTCTTCCCGGCCCTGGTGGCCTGGCGCACGCAGCGGACGTGGGGAGCAAGAAGCAAATATCTTCGTGTAATTCACCCATAGTATCAATTAAACAACAGTTTTCAGGAACCACTCAGAAAACTTTAATCACTGTAGAGATATATTCCGAATATTTAGAATACATCCTTCCAGGGAAGGACCTATTAATTTTAGGACGCCGTCTCCCCCTACTAACGTTGTAGATGTGGACTCTTCCTATCAGCGCCCGCCGCTGCTTCTGCGCGAGCGCGAAATTGTGGCTGCAAGAGCAATTGATCCCAACCAAATTCTAAGGCTACTGGAGAGCCACACCCCCTTTCCCGTAGAAGTTCCTCTTGCGAGGGAGTACCCTGAGTGAACTATAATTATATGACCAGTTTTCATCACTCGGATTTACTTCGCCCGCCTGTCTCGGGGTGGGATGGGATAATTTTCTTGATCCCCGTTGCCACTCCAGCTCAGCCAGTCCGCAGCCATCGCCTCCCGTCTGGTCTTCTAACTTCGCTTCTTCTATTCAGCTCAAATCCATTCTACAGAGAATCCAAAGCGATCTTTCCCCCGCCACTTTTATTTTGAAAAGCTTGATTTTTTTTTTTTTTTTTTTGGTCCAGAAAAGGTGCAGAAGTAGTTCAATAAGCATAGGCATACAGTTCACCTGGATCCATCAACTTAACGTTTTTGTACTTTTACTTCAACCCTAGCTACATAAATTGTAATGACACAGTATCCCTAAATATACTGCTCACAAATATTAGGGGACATTTCAAAGTGAATATGAAACGATAAAATATCTCCTAATTTTTGTGAGCAGTATACTTGAGCATGTATCTCCTAAGAGCAAGGACAGGCTCCTAAAAAAAAAAAACTCACAACTATCACACTCAGGAAATTTAAAATTGATAAAATACTATTATCAAACGCATGGGCCAAATTCAAATTTCCTCAGTTGTCTCAACAATATTCTTGAAAACTGTTTCCTACCCTTCCCACCAATGTAATCTAAGCAATGACCACCCGGTGAATAGGGTTGCGTGTCTCCTCTAATCTAGAGCTGCTCTGGTAAATGGCAGGACTGCCTTGGTGCCTCCCTGGAGGCTCTGGGAGAGAAACCACTCTCAAGTTGTTGGCAGAACACAGTTTTAAGTGATAGATATGTAAATTCCAAACTGCCCTCTTGATGTTCCGCTTATCTGTCAGACCTCACCCTTACTGGACTATTGCTCCTGAGACAGAGGAATTCCAAAAAGCTGACAAGCCGCCCCAAGGAGGGGCTCCGGACATACCAGGACTTTTGATTCAACACTGACAAGCTCCAAGCTCCCCAAGGAGGAGCATTCCGGACATACCAGGACTTTTGCCTCAGTATCCCCTCAGGCTCTATATAACTCGCCCCTAGTCTGTAACCTGGTGCACTTCTTCTGGAGGAGTGCCCCGGCAGGTCTTTCTCCTCTAATAAAGCCGGCACATCTGGTGATGGGGAGTGCCGTCTCATTCTTACATTAAGTAGTTGCCATTTCCTTGTTGGCTTTTGAGTGGGGGTTCTCAGCTTTTAGAAACCATCTGCATTTCTTGTCTTGTGGCCCCCTTCATCTTCAAAGCCAATAATGGCAGGTCAAGTCCCCCTCACACTGAATCCCTCTGACCTCCCATTCTGCATCACCTTCACCACATTGTTCCCACGCCAACTTGAGAAAGTCACTTGTTTTTAAGGACTCAGATGATTACATTGAGTTTACCCAGGTAATTCAGGATAACTACCCTAACTTAAAATCCATAACCTTAGTTACATCTGCAAAGTCCTTTCAGAGAAGTACCTAGATGGTGTTTGATTGAATAACCAAGGGATATGAATCTTGGGGGAGGAGGAACGTCTTTTAAAATTCTTCCTACCACAAATAACTTTCATATAATTGTTGGAAGGATACATTAATTAACACAAAGTCCCTAGGACTGTGCCTGCCATGTAGCACTCAGAATCTATGCAAAAAAAAAAAAAAGTGACATACTCAAGCTTATTGGACCTAATTAAAAACACTAATTAGCTTGTGGGCATAGTCTCTGAATGAATCAAATTATTTATTTCCTATGGAGACCTGATGAAAGATGAGAAAATATACTGTGTTACACCCTCTGGTCAGTGCATCAGTTTCATTTGTCAGGCAATATTTCTCTGTAGTCCTTGGCTGCCATCAAGTTATGATCCATGGGGCGCATTATGCTCCATGGAAGGCTGTATGCACAAACACACACACATAGGCACACATGCGTGCACACACATATGTAAATCTTAACTATATAAAAAGTCTCCTGATAGGTGAAAAGAAATATATTAAAAGGTTATTTTCTTTTATTTCTCTGTATTTTTTATGCATTTCTTTTAATATTTTATTTTTGGTCCTGGCCCAGTAGCTCAGTTGGTTGGAGCACTGTCCTGATACACCAACATTGTGAGTTTGATCCCCAGTCAGGGCACATACAAGAATAAATCAAATGCATAAATAAATGAAACAAAAAAAAACCCTTTATTAAAAAAATTAAATTAGCCATGATTGTCCATTTCCAAAAATCAATTGATCTAATTTGGGGAGGGTAAAATGCCACTTGTGTGTAGTTTAATCTCTGCCAGTTGTTACTCTTGTTCTTGTGCTCCTGACATTCTAGCAACAAATGTGATCAACTGTTTATTTTTAAGCCCTCCATCTTACAAAAGATTAGAACTGATGCAGGCTTAAGAGTTGGAAAATACAGGTCCTGGCCGGTTGGCTCAGCAGTAGAGCATCGGCCTGACGTGCAGGAGTCCCAGGTTCGATTCCCGGCCAGGGCACACAGGAGAGGCGCCCATTTGCTTCTCTACCCCTCCCCCTCTCCTTCCTCTCTGTCTCTCTCTTCCCCTCCCGCAGAGAGGCTCCATTGGAGCAAAGATGGCCTGGGTGCTGGGGATGGCTCTGTGGCCTCTGCCTCAGGCGCTAGAATGGCTCTGGACGCAACAGAGCGACGCCCCAGATGGGCAAAGCATCGCCCCCTGGTGGGCATGCCGGGTGGATCCCGGTCGGGCGCATGCAGGAGTCTGTCTGACTGCCTCCCCATTTCCAGCTTCTGAAAAATGAAAAAAAAAAAGAAAAAAAAGAAAAAAGAAAAAAAAAAGAGTTGGAAAATACAGATTTTATTAATAGTAAAAAAATGCTAAAATGAAAAATATGTAGCATAAATTTTATCTTATGGCATGTAAGTAGGATACATAAATCAGAAAGCACTTTTGGAGCTCTTACAATAAACCCAGGACTATCAGATGTGTAGGAGGAGGTCTACAGAACTATGACATGAAGTCTAATCTTCTATGAGTTACAGTGTAATGGAGAAAACAAAACTGTCACCCATAAAGCAAGTAATACTTCAGTCTAAGCTTGTTGATTTTGGGCTTTTGGGTGCCAAATGATATAAATCCAATTCAAACTAGCCCGAGCAAAATACCAGAAATTATTGTCTTCCGGGAGTGGCCTCTGAAATGTAGGGGTGGAGCAAAGGGCCCAGTCTCTGTTTCC
Source organism: Saccopteryx leptura (assembly GCF_036850995.1). NCBI lineage: Eukaryota > Metazoa > Chordata > Mammalia > Chiroptera > Emballonuridae > Saccopteryx > Saccopteryx leptura. Next base: position 74,561,498 of record NC_089506.1, on the reverse strand, counting down.
CAGTTGTGGTGTGGCCTTCCTTTGTTCCGTTGGCTTCATTCTCTGAGGCATCTCCACATGTTATGGGGGAGAGGTAAAACCCTGATATTCTTTGACAACCATTGAAATAACTCTGTCAATGTTAAAAGTGCATGGTTTATAGCAGTGGTTTTCAACATTTTTATATTTGGGGGCCGGTGAAAATAGAATTATTTTAGGGTTTGCTAAGGCAGAAATTACCCCGAACATAAGTGACTGATTAAGATATTGGGTCTGTAATCGTCATACAACATCAGGGTGGTAAACTCTTTCACAGACCGGGATGAAATTTCTAGTGAACCAGTCCATGGACCAGTGGTCAAAAAACATTGGTTTAATTATATTTTTTAATCTGTATCATGTGAGGAAAAAGGCAGGGAAGCACTAGAATATATAATAAATGCTACAGGCTTTTGAGAAAGAATTTTAGGATGGAGGATGAAAAGACTGTGAAGTAAAAGCCGATAACAACTTTTAAAAATGTTCAATTTAAGCCCTGGCCGGTTGGCTCAGCGGTAGAGCGTCGGCCTGGCGTGCGGGAGTCCCAGGTTCAATTCCCGGCCAGGGCACATAGGAGAAGCGCCCATTTGCTTCTCCACCCCTCCTCCGTCCTCTCTGTCTCTCTCTGCCCCTCCCGCAGCCAAGGCTCCATTGGAGCAAAAGATGGCCGGGGCGCTGGGGATGGCTCCTTGGCCTCTGCCCCAGGCGCTAGAGTGGCTCTGGTCGCGGCAGAGCGACGCCCCAGAGGGGCAGAGCATCGCCCCCTGGTGGGCAGAGCGTCGCCCCTGGTGGGCGTGCCGGGTGGATTCCGGTAGGGCGCATGCATGCGGGAGTCTGTCTGACTCTCTCTCCCCGTTTCCAGCTTCAGAAAAATACAATAAATAAATAAATAAATAAATAAATAAATAAAATAAAAAATAAAAAAAAATGTTCAATTTAAACAAAATGAGCTATCTCGACCTCACACTAAATTCTGGGATATCTCTCTCATAGGCTCCTTTTTATAATCCTCACTCTTACCTCCTTTTATGTATTCTCTCATTCTCTCCCTCTCTTCCTTCCTTTCTTCCTTCCTCCCTCCCTCCCTCATTCCCTCTCTCCCTCCTTTCCTCCCTTCCTCCCTCCCTTCCTCCCACCCTTCCTCCCTCCCTCCCTCCTTCCTTTCCTCCCTTCCTCCCTTCCTCCCTCCCTCTCTCCCTTCCTCCCTTTTTTCTTTCCTTCCTTTCTTTTTTTCTTCCTTGCTTCTCCCCCCCAAATCTCCTCACACTCTTCTCTCAGGAAGGGAGGTTTAACAGTGATCTGTTGCTGCTTGTCCTGCTGACTCTGGCCTCCTCAGGTTTCAGTGTCCAACCTAAGTGGCTCATCAATGAAAATTTTCTGAATAAATAGTTTCTGCTGAAGAAGAATTCTGGCACCAACAGAATTGCTGTTGCCATTGCAACAACACATTTTTCACCATGTTAAAATTGTATTTGTAAAGATTATAGACCATAATAAACTACATTAAAGACTCTCATCTCTCTGTTAAACTTATATTCATTTCAGGCGCATTTATTTATTTATTTATTTACTTATTTAATTATTTGAGAGAGAGAGAGAGACAGACAGACAGACAGGAAATGAGAGAGATGAGAAGCATTAGCTCATAGTTGCGGCACCTTAGTTGTTCATTGATTGCTTTCTCATATGTGCCTTGAGTGGGGGGCTCAAGCTGGGTCAGTGACCTTTTGCTCAAGCCAGCAACCTTGGATTTAAGCCAGGACCTTTGAGCTCAAGCCAGCGACCTTGGATTCAAGCCAGGACCTTTGAGCTCAAGCCAGCAACCTTGGATTCAAGCCAGGGCCTGTGAGCTCAAGCCAGCGACCTTGGATTCAAGCCAGAGCCTGTGAGCTCAAGCCAGCGACCTTGGATTCAAGCCAGGGACCTTTGGGCTCAAGCCAGCAACCATGGGGTCATGTCTATGATTCTATGTTCAAGCCAGTGACCCTATGCTCAAGCTGCTGAGCTTGCACTCAAGCCAGCAACCTCAGGGTTCGAATTGGGTCTTCAGCATCCCAGGCTGATGCTCTACCCACTGCACCACTAAATAGTCAGGCTTATTTCAGAAGCATTTGAAGTCACTGACTTATATATAAGAAATGTTTCAACTCTTGACCCATGATAGAGGCAGATTTGTTCCTTTAGCGATTTACAGCTTATTTCCTTCTTTTATAAATAAATAAATATTTATTTATTTATTTATTTATTTAAGTGAGAGGAGGGGAAGCAGAAAGGCAGACTCTCACATGCACCCCACCAGGATCCACGGGGCAAGCCCACTAGGAAGCTATGCTCTGCCCATCTGTGGCTATTGCTCCATTGCTCAGCAAGGGAGCCATTTTTTATCACGTGAGACAAAGCCCACGGAGCATCTTCAGTGCCCGAGTCTGATTTGCTCCAACCAATTGAGCCATGGCTGTAGGAGGGGAAGAGAGAGCAAGGGAGACTGAAGGAGTGGGTGGAGAAGCAGGTAGTCATTTCTCCTGTGTGCCCTGACTGGGAATCAACCAGGGACATCCACACACCACCTAATGCTCTACCTCTGAGCAAACCCGCCAGGCCCTTACTTCCTTCTTTTTAGTCTTCTCCAACCCCAGCTTCCTGAGTACCATTCCTGGGTTGGCAACATCATGGTGCTCTTGCTTCTTTCCTGTTTTGAAAGGAATCCTAGATACATCTGCAGGAAACTAGGCTGAGGCCCCATTCTGCCACTCGTGCAACCTTGGGGAACAACTTAACCTCTCCATGCCACCCCTACCTTGTGTGTCCTGTGGTGACAACTGTTATCTCCTTCCCTGCCTACTTTACAGAAGTGGTAAGGATCAAACAAATATATGAGGCTGTCAAGGCTTCTATTAAGTGCAAAGCTTAAATCAAGTGTGAATATCTATTATTTTCATTGCTAAATAACATCTCATTCAATTAAAATAATTAAACAGTACATTTACAAATTAAAGCTGCATTAACATATACTATTTTAAAGAATTTAGAAGTAAAACGACACGTTTATGTTTGGTTATTAGAATGTTGGGAGCTGCTCTTGGTGGCGGCCCAGATGACGGAGTCCCTGGGCAGTGGCAGTGCTGTTCCCAGCGCAGTCACAGGCCTGTCGCTGCTGTGCCTCTCCTGTGGGCTCCTTGACCCCCGTGCAGCCCCAGAGCCAGCCTGGGCCCAGGCTAAAAAAAAAAGTGTATATACAATATATATATATATATATATTTTTTTTTTGCGGGGCAGAGCTAGGGGCAGGTTTATTAACTAGGTGGCTACTTTTAATTTGATTATTCAATTTTCTGGTAGGTACAGCAATCAGCTTTTGCTATGTAAAATAAAAAAATGAATGAATGAATGAAAAGTCCACAGCCCTGCAGCGGTTCGTTCAGCGGTAGAACTTCAGCTCAGCGTGTGGAAGTCCCGGGTTTGATTTCCGGCCAGGGCACACAGGAGAAGTGCCCATCTGCTTCTCCACCCTTCCCTCTCTCCTTTCTCTTTGTCTCTCTTTTCCTTCCCCTCCCGCAGTCAAGGCTCCATGGGAGCAAAGTTGGCCCGGGTGCTGAGGATGGCTCTAGGGCCTCCACCTCAGGTGCTAGAATGGCTCTGGCCACAACAGAGCATCACCCCAGATGGGCAGAGCATTGCCCCCTAGTGGGCATGCCGGGTGGATCCCGGTCCAGCGCATGCAGGAGTCTCTCTGCCTCCCCGCTTCTCACTTAAGAAAAGTACAAAAAAAAAAAAAAAAAGTCTACAAATCCCCAATGTCATACTACATACAAGTGAACACTTATTTAACTTACATGTCTGGGGGGTTAGCAGTGGGTTGGCCATTCTAGGCTGGGCTCGCTGAGATGTCTCTCACTCTGTTCCCAGGACCAGCAGGCTAGCCAAGCACATTCTTCAAGGCTATGGTAGAAGTTCAAGACAGCAAGCAGAAACACAAGCTAGTTAAGGCTCAGACTTGAATTGGCACACCATTATTTCTGCCCCATTTTATTGATGAAAATAAGTCACATGGCTGAACTCAGTGTCAAGCAGTAGGGAAACATACAGTTGAGTCTCATTATTTGTGGTAGTTATGGTCTATAAACTCCCTGAACACTGACTTGGTAAATACTAAACCACTCCTCCCAGGGGAAATACAGGTTAGGTTTATGTGAGCGTCTGGCCATATTTCATTGACAGATCAATACACAACCTTGTTTTATATGTTTCTGTTTAAAGACAGCTCATTTAACATACATTATTGATTCACTATCATTGAATTCACAACCAACAGCACCATAACTTATTCCTGAAGGAAGTTATCTAACATACGTATTTCCTCCATAAAGCACATCACAGCCTTTTTGGATTTAGGAACACTAGATAGCACATGAGCACAATGCTTGTGCCATAGAGACATACAGTGAAATCAACAAAAAGCACAAAAATGACAAAAAAAATGTGGCACTAAATAGCAAAAAATAGCGTTTGTTTTCAGTATGAAACTGCAGCTGGGAACTCAAGTTTTTTTGCCACTCCTCCACCCATGTCTGAAAATGACTGTGAAAGTGAAGAGTATTGATTTGGGGGGGGGGTTATTGAATTAACAAATAAATTGTTAACAAGTAAGCAAATTCAAAACACAGGATTCATGAATAATGATGATCAACACTACTTTGCCCCTTAGTGGAAAGAAAGTTAAGTTATACGGTAAAAGATGTAAATTAAGGGAAGGTTAAAAAATTGGGGCCCATAATTCAGAATCTTGGTCCCCATCTCAGATTTATTGAATCAAAATTTGCATTTCAGACTCCAGATGTTTGTATGCACATTCAGGCTTGAGAAGTATTGCCCTTGATAAGATTGTAGGTATATCCATGCCACAGGGGGACAGTTTAACGCTACAAAGGTTAGGGGCCTACTATATTAATATAGTTTTTATGGGTCCAAAAGTCTAGGCATGCTTGGACAAGAAAGGTGAAGAAAAGTCATTGCATCTTACATTTCCTATTAATTGGGAAGAAGCAGAGCACTTGGTGGGCATTCTGGCTTTTGAAGGCAGCATATACCACAGGTGGGAATACAGCTGCAACACTTCTATTGAGTAACACAGACAGCTTCCAGTTTAAGTGGGTCCCTGAGCAAGAAAGTGCTATGTAGCAAATCCAAACTGAAATGCAAGCTGCCCTGCTATTTGGCCCTATGTCACAACAGATCCAGTGGTGCTCATGGTAGATAAAGATGCTGTATGGAGTCTTAGCTAAGGCCAAAAGAGTCACAGTGCAGAAAGTCGGGTTTCAGGAGCAAGTCCATTCCTCTGACAGCAAGTCATTTGTAAAATAGCCCCTGGCATGCCATTGAGAGCCTGGCCTTGCAACTCAAGTATTATGCAACTACAGCTGTCCATCATATGCTGGATGTGTCAGATTTACCAAATCACAGTTGGGTGGGGATAGGAGCAAGCTATCAGATAGATGAGGAAAAAGAGGAATCATGGATTGGAAATTCTTTGGAGGTCAAAGAACAGTGGCCAGAAAAACATGAGGAGAGTTGGAAGTTCCTCAGGAAAGGCAAACAGCATAATAAAATAATCTTTTTCTCATTCTCTAACTGTTCCTGTCCCTGAATACCCGCTGTTGGGTGCAGAATAGTAATATGCACTCTACCCCTGGTCAAATATCTGGAGTTACCATTGACAATTCCTGCTCATCAAAGGGATACCCCCTCAAAACAGTATCTCTTTAGTCTGTGCCTACCTCTCCATCTCCATGGCTACTGCTTTAATTAAATCTCTCATCATTTCACTAGCAAATTTTCTACATTACTGACAAACAATTTTTCTATATACTTGATTATTCCATGTACTCCTCAAATATTTATTGGGCATCTATTATGTATCAGGCACTGGGTTAGCTCTTGGGGAAACAACATGAAAAATTTTAAAAATGCTGCTGAAGGCCTCACGGAATATACAGTTTGGTAGAAGAGAGATATGAAAATTCTGCTTAAAATCCTTTAGTGGTTTTCCGCTGTTTTCAGGATGAAGCCCAGGTTTCTTCACTGGCCTATCCCTACTTATCTCTCCAGCATCATCTCTAATCGCTGCCCTGCAACCTTGCAGGCTCTTGAGCCACGGGGTGCATCCTTTCCCTTCTTCAGAGCACCTCTTTAAACAAGGTTCACTCCAGGTGTCCAACTGGAGTGGACAGGAAGCCTTTCAGATACTCCCTTCTTCCTTTAGCTGCACTTCTCTGTAGTTCTATCTACCACACTTCGTGCTACCACTACCCCTTATGTATCTATCACACTTGATTGTTATTACTTATTCTTTTGTCCTCTTATTCTCTACCATGAGCTCAGCTTTGTGTAACCACACTTAGTACGGGGTCTGATTCGTAATAGGGACTTGACATTTTCTGTCAAACATGCCACCCAGTTTTGTAATCGCGGTCAAGATCAACACATTACTTCTGCACCTTGACACAGGAGCTTCTGTGGCATAATTCCTAAGCGTCCTCCAGCTTTGGGGCTTCCAGGTGGGGAACTACTTTTTAGACTAGGACTCAGTGGTGCGCCCCCTAGCGCCTCCGGCTAATGCTGCAAGAATGGGTAAGGAACCCGCGAGCACGCGGTCCTAGACGGGCGCATGGCGCATGCGTAGCACGAGAGCGCTTGGCTCTGATAGGAAGAGTCCAACCATGAGGGGAGCGGGATGTAGATTCAGATCCTTTTCCTTTCTCAGTAGGCAGGTGGCCCTTATTATTTTCCTTTATGATTGTATCTTCACTTAAAATGCAAGACTTGACATGTGGCTTTTCGGGGAGCGAGAAGGGGCCCAGAGTTGTCCTCCTCTTCTTCGTTCTTCCGAACTCCCCCGGAGGGCGGCGGGTTGGACCGTCCCAGGTCAAGGCGCGCGGGGGCGGAAGCGGCCGCGGCCGTGACTGCGACTGCGACCCGGGCGGCTGTCAGAGCTGGAGGGTGCCCGGGCGGAGCTGCCATGGAGCGTCAGCGCTGGCTGCCGCTGGAGGCCAATCCCGAGGTGAGCGCGGCTCTGACTTCGGCCTCGGGACGCAGGCGGGGCTAAGGGGGCCGGGTTGCCGCAGCTAGCCCGGGCAGTCTTTCTCTAAACCGTGTTCTCTGTTTCGTTTCCAGGTCACCAACCAGGTGAGTGAGGTGTCTGGTCGCTCGGGACCCCGGAGCGGTCTCTGGCCGTCTGCACCAGCACGCTCTCCTTTCTGGGAGTCCGGGATTTAATTCCGCGAGGGTCCCTGTCTCGGGCGTGCCCGTTTTGCGGCCGTCTGCCTCCCACCTGGCTCCTGGAGATGTTCCCAGCTGTCCCAGCTCCGTCTGCGGTCCCATTTCCCCCGTCCTCACGTTTGCTGGGTCTCGGGTGTGAGGAATGTTCACCCTGCACTCCTAGTCCCCATTCTCTCTCCGTTTTGCTTACTGCTCGTGTGCTGATTCCATAATTTTCCCACCCCGTATTTTCTGGGTGACTAATTTGCTGCCACTACCTGACTCCAAGCTTTGTAAACTCGCCCACCCAGTCCTTGTAATTTCATCCACCGCCTGCACTATGAAATCACCTTCCAATCTTCTCTTGCCCCATGAAGTCACTTCTTTGCCCTGCCACGCCCCCTTTCTCTTCCAGTTTCTTAAAACTGGAATTAAATGGCTTTTATACCATAGACAGCTCAGTATAATAGTTACAACACTATTGTTTGCCACATACAACCTTTACAATGTGGGGCAGTCACTCGATTAAAAGAACAGTGAATGCTGTCAGTTACAAACTTCTGATTTGCTCAGGTGTATTTTGCCTTACATTCTCAGCAGCTAATTTACTTTTTACTGCCTTTTTAGTTTATTATATGATAAACTTGACTCCCATAATCTTACTTCTCATCACCAAGGAATAATGATTTGTCACGGACTTAACTGGCTTTTGGTTTTAAAAGCTTCTAGAAAATTCCTTATATAAGTAAAGTAGATAGAAATATTTGGATGTTGCCAGCAAACACTTTTTCTTATTCGGATTTATTATACGTTTTTGAAAGGACTATTATTCCCCCAACTCTCTTTAGTAATTTAGAAAAAGCTTAAAACCCAGCATATATTTTGTGTTTTATTATTATCATTATTATTATTTAACTAAGTGAGTGTTGGGGAGGCAGAGAGACAGACTCCCACAGGCGCTGGGACGGGAAGCCACCCGGCAAGCCCACTACCAGGCAATGCTCTGCCCTTCTGGGGCCGTTTGCTTGGTAACCAAACTATTTTAGCACCTGGGCAAAGCCATGGAGCCATCCTCAGTGCTGGGGGCAAACTTTGCTTGAACCATTGGAGCCATGGCTGCGGGAGGAGAAGAGAGGGAGATGGATGGAGGGGTGGAGAAGCAGATGGTCACTTTTCCTGTGTGCCTTGTCCCGTAATTGAACCGGGGCTTCCACACGCCTGGTGACTCTCTGCCGCTGAGCCAAATGACCAGGGCTATATATTATTCTGATGGTGATTTTTTTCTATCGATGTTAATTTCCTTTTGTTTTACCCCCTTGGACATTTGTTGTTCATTTTTTTCCTAACAAATTTTGAACTTGTAAAGTGAGAATAATCTTCAGGCAGAAGAAGTTTGTATTTGCAACTTTTGATTTAATGTCATTGGAAAGAAGCATATTTCTCTTAGGTTTATTCCAAAACTATTTTTACACCTTTTGTGAAAGTTCATTTTACCATTTATTTGGAAAGTGTTCAGTTCTATTGATTTATGTGTCTGTTCTTTTACAAGTACCACACTGTTTGATTACTGTTGTTTTATGCTATCCTAGTTTTTAAAAATGTTTAGGTTGTTTTAGTTACTTTGCTTTTCAATATGTTTTAGAATCAGCTTGACAATTTCTACAAAAAGTCCTATTGTAATTTTGATGGTAATATGTGCCTAAATCTATAGTACCTTTTGGAGAAAATTAGCATCTTAACAATACTGAGTATTGCAATCCATGAAGATGGTACATCTCATTATTTATTTTGTTTGTTTCAACAGTGTTTTGTAGTTTCAGCTTAACAATAACCCATCACTTTCAGACCAACTAGTTTTGTAGTTTCAGCATGTAGATTTCACACATATTTTGTTAGATTAATACCCAAGTATTCAGTGATTTTTGGTACTATTGTGAAATATACTGTTTTAAAGCTTTAATTCTGATTGTCCATTGCTATATATTGAAATACTGTTTTTTAAATTAAAAAAACTTTATTTTCAGATAAAATTAATATGTACATAACTAAGGATAAAGCAGACACATTTCTTGAGTCCATTATTTTAGGTAATTGTGATTTCCATTAATAGAGTTACTGAGTATTGAATATTTTCCTACATGCTTTTTTTGGAAGCTTCTGTAGCCTTTTCTTGGTAGGAATTCCAGTTTTTCTGAATTCTCTTTTTTTCAAGTATTACATTTTGCATTTTTCATAAAAGGTGGGATCATTGTATAAGCCATTAGACATTTTTTTTTTCTTTTTGAATAGATGTGGAAGAATTTTGTAACATAAAAATATCCTCAAAATCTAAGGGTGTGTATGAAGGGCATATTCTATACATAATTTTAGACATTCTTTCAATGCAGAATTCTCTTTCCAGCATTTTACTACCATAAGGATTCCAGATTCCTTGCACATTTGGAAGAGTCTAGAAATTGTTCAGAACATCTTTCTCAGGTCTTTTCTTATTATTTTAGGGATCAAAACATCTTTTTCTACATGTCTGAGATGCTGCTCTATCAGGTTGAGTGCCATCTTGACAACAGAGCTAGAGATACTCGTTTTACCTTAATTGATTTGAGAGAGAGAGGAAGGGAGAGAGAACGAAACAGAAACGTCAGTATGCTCCTCTTAAGTGCCCTGATGGGGGATCGAACCTGCAACCTTTGCACATTGGGACAACACTAACCAACAGAGCTACCTGGCCAGGGTGAGGTACTGGCTTTTATATGTTGACTTTGTATACTACTGCCTTGCCAATTTCACTTATTCTAGTTGGGTTTTTTTAAGTTGCTTTGAAATTTTCTATATAGACAATTCTATTCTCTGTCTATTCTATATAGACAATTTCTCCCTTTTCAATCTGGATGCCTTTTATTTCCTTCTTATTTTTTTTTAAAGATTTTATTTATTGATTTTAGAAGAGAGAGAAAGGTAGGGGGTGGAGATATAAGGAAGCATCAACTTGTAGTAGTTGCTTCTTGTATGTGCCTTGACCAGCCAGGCAAGCCTGGGGCTTCAAACTGGTGACCTAAGCATTACCAGGGCACTGCTTTATCCACTGTGCCACCACAAGTCTGGCTATATGCCTTTTATTTCTCACTGCACTCGTTAGGACCTTCAATACAACATTTAATAGCTAGAACATCTTTGCCTTGTTTTGTGTATGTGTTGGGAAATATTTGGTCTCTCATCATTAAAGATGTTAGCTGTAAAGTTTTGGTAGATGCTTTTTATCAGGCTAAGAAAGTCCCCTTTTTTTTCCTAGTTTGCTGAGGGTTTTTATCATGTATCAGTGTTGAATTTTCTCAAATGACTTTCTTGCATATCTTGAGGAGATTATTTAAGGAAGAAATAGTATCAGTTCCATGTAAACATAGAAGATGGGGGACACTTTACCGCTCATTTTGTGGCCAGCATTACCAGACAAACCATAATAACAAAAACTGAAAACTAAAAATCCTCAACAAAATATGAGCAAAGAGAATGCAGCAGTATATTAAAGGATAATATATCATAATGAAAACAGTTTATCATGGTATTGTAAAGCTGTTCACCATTCAAGTCAATCAATGTAATTAACTATATTAACAGACTAAGGAATAAAACTATTTTTAGATGATACTATTTCTTTTAATAAGATACTAGGCTTATACTACTGTGATTCAGCTACTTTTGGACCTTGTTCCTAGCTATTCTTGATAAACTATAAAAAACATTTACTTATTGACATTAATTAAATAGTAGTTTGGGGGCATCTTTTTAAATACCAGGTATCTGAACAGAAGGTGGTTATACTTTGGTGGTTAAAACAGTCATAATTTTCTGCTTTTCAATCTAATGGGGAGAGACAGAAAAATAAGCAAATAATTAACAATTGTTATAGATACTATGAAAAAAATGAACACAATACTGAGATGGAGACCATCAGGGAAAACATCACAGGTTAGGTGGTGATAAGAGGCCATTCTGAGGTGACATAAACAGAGAAGAGATGTTATATTTCTGGAATGCTTTGTTGTGGTTCAGTTTGTTTTAGAATAACATAAAAGAAGGGATGTACTTAGAGAATGTCCAAGTATCTGGAAGTGATTAGTTTTTAACAATTTTTGTTGTTGTTTCTTTATTCTCCTTGTATTAGTGGTAGAAATCAGGATAGAAAATGAATAGAAATTTAATTAACTGACTTAGAATATGGTGAATTAACAGAATTAAGCCATGAATAAATCCCAACAACAGTAGCCATCCCCACTCCCTATTTTCTCAAATTAATGGAATAGTAGGCCCTTTACTTATCTTGATTTCACAGTGTTACCATTTGGTAGTTGCATGTGTTGTTATTGTACTTTTAGTTTGAGCAAATACTGTTTTTGCTCTAATGATGCCTACTTTGTATAAGAATGATTAATAGATCATTATTAACTGTTAGACAGTCACAATGTGTTTGTGTTTCAATAGGTATGGTAAGCAATGATTTGTTCAAATGAAATCAGTTAAGTAATAGAAAATTTATTAAAAAATTTAACCTCTTATTTGCATATACATTTAAAGGGGTCATAGCAGTTTGTAACTGATGGAAAGTTACAGATAAACATATGAATTAAAACTTTTAAAAAAGGTATAGACTGTGATATGGGCATTCATTGCATTTCTTTTTATGAGCACACTAGATTTTCATCCTGATTATGTTTTGTGATCTGAGTACAGGACGGCCACATTATGTGTATTTAAAATGTTGTTGTATTTTAGAACCAATCATTTTGATATGGAAATTCCCTAGAAATATTTTTAATGGTGATTTTATTAAAGAGTCAAAATATTTTCTAGCATAATGTATAAGATTTAAAATAAATTTAACGTAACTATTGTATTTAGCTTAGAAGCTTAGAGTTGGAAAAAGAATTAGAGATCATCTGCTGCATTGTTGCCATAAACATACAAAAGTTCTGTAGTTAGTAGAGTTTATCTTAGGAAAAAAGCCTGTTACCCTGTCCTCCTCTGGCTATTATCTCATATCTGTTTTTCTTCTTTGTAAAAATTTCACAGCCTGACCTGTGGTGGCGCAGTGGATAAAACATCGACCTGGAAATGCTGAGGTCGCCGGTTCAAAACCCTAGGCTTGCCTGGTCAAGGCACATATGGGAGTTGATGCTTCCTGCTCCTCCCCCCTTTCTCTCTCTCTGTCTCTCTCTCTCTCTCTCTCCTTTCTAAAATGAATAATTAAAATAAAGTTAAAAAAAAAAATTCACAAAGAATTGTCCTTAGGAGCTGTTGCTACTTTCTTGTCTCCATTTTTTTCTCTCTGTATTCATGTCTATCTAGCTTGCTTCTCTCCTCAACATTTCATAGTTAACTACTTTTGTCAAGTTTACTAACCATTACTTTGCCAGATCCATTGGTCACTTTGTGTTACCATATTTCTTGACCTCTCAGCAACATTTGGTAGAGTAGTCCACTCTATCCTTTTTGAAACATCATCTTTTCTTGACTTCTGTGATAATTCTGATTTTCCTCCTTTTTCTCTGACTGCCTGATAGATTCGCCTTTGCTAGATTATCTCCCTCCCAACTTCTAAGGAGTGACTCAGAACTTTGTCCTAGACTGCTAATCTCTTTCATGTGCATTCTCTCCCTACCAATGTTTCTGTTGCGTGGCATTAATGTTCTCAATTGTCACATAGTTGATCCCATGTTTCTCTAAGCCCAACTTCTCCACCAAATTAGGAAATCTGTTTATTCAGCTATCTCTTTGATATTTCCATTTGGATGTTTTATAGATACTTCAAACTTAACACGAGAGAAAGAACACTGGATTTACAGTCTCTCACCTGTCCTCCAACATACTTTTTTCTCATTCTTCCAAGGGCACTGCCATTTATCCAATGCCCAGGTCATTTTCATTGATTCTTCTTCACAACTATGCTGATTTGGAGAGGCTACACTGTTTTGATTTGATTTCTTGGCTTTTATCTCTGCTCTGAGACTATGGGCAGTTACCTAACCTCTTTGTACTTGAGTTTCTTAGTTTCTTCTAATCTCTCCTGATCTTGTAAAATTGTTGTAAGGATTACCTAAATTACTGCATGTAAAGTATGCACATACAGCAATTTCTAGAACAAACATGCACTCTGTGAATGTTAGCATTTTAAAATATTATTCTTTCCCTAACCTCTCATAGCCTGTTGATCTGCAAATCTTGTGGACTTTTCTTTAGAATTCTATTCTCCATTTCTGCTACTACAACTCAAACCACCATCCTCCTAGTTTAGATACCTGTGGTAACCTCCTAACTAGTTTTTCTGCTTCTCCCTTCACCCTGTAAAATCTATTCATATATGTGGTTTTATAAAAATACAAATCACGCCTTTTGTCTCCCTGCTTAAAACATTCAAAGCTCAAATGGTCTCCTGCTTGTCTTCAGAATACAATTCAGATGTCTTACTGTAAGCTGATGAGGAGGTACTGCCCACTTCTCTTCCACTCATGTTGAGTTCAGTCTTTGAATGCCAAACCCCTTCCTGCTTCAGAATCTTTGCACTTGCTACTTTTTGCTTGAATCATTCTGATCTGGTTTGCTTTGTGGCTGGTTCTTTCTTGTCATTTGTGGCTTAACATAAAGTCTCCTCCTCAGTCTTTTCTTGATTCTGCAGCTAAAATTCTTTCCACCGCCCGAATCTGCAATGACATTGTTTCTTGTTTTATTTTCTTCGAAATATTTTACTTCCTTGTAAAATTATTTATGTCTTTACTTGTTTATTCTGTGTATACTAATACTAGAATGTAAATTCTATCAGAGCAAGAACACGTTTGAAGTGCTAAGAATGGAGCCTGCCTGGCCCATAGGGTGCTCTCAACAAATAGTGAATGGAAGAGTGAATAAACATGATATAGCTGCCCTCCTGTTCCAAAAAATCATTCTGGAAAATATCTTTAATGTGTTTGTGAATCTTTTACTTTAGTATTTTAATGAGCAGTATTGTATCTCATAAGGTGATTTAATTCTTTATAATAGTACATTATATTTATGTAATAGTTAGAAGAATTACATTTATATTTATCTTTTTTGAAACAAAATCTGTTTTTTGTAACTTCCTCAGTAGCCCATCAGTCGTTCCTTTGAAACCATACAGCATAAATCTAATTGTTCTTATTACTAAAAATATCTGCTGATAGGATCATAATAATATGTCTTTTCTGAATTTGCCTCAACTCTCCAGTTGTGATGTCTTCCAAGCCTTAACATTCTTGGTCACCTTCCTTTGCGCTTGCTTCTTTTTGTCATTGTCCTTCATAAAATAGGCCTCCCAGAGCTGTTATCCATTCTGATAATCCACTCTGAATAATCTGTGTTGAATACAGTGGGTTACTGCATTATTCTGAATAATACTTCTCTTTTAAATTTTTTTCAATTATAGTTGATGTAAGGTATTTTCCCCCTGAGGAAGAAAGAAGGGCGTAGCCACCAAGTGTGGACTAGCAAAAGCTTTATTCAGAGCGCATCCCAGGCGGCTTCGGTAAGGTGGTGGCGGGTTGATGTGACGTGGCAAAATTTCATTGGCTTGCAGACAGTTGTTCTTTTTTCAAAGTACTCCTGGCCCATTTCTTTTGGCGGGCATGGATGTGGGTGGGTCCAGCCAAAGTCCCTGGACCTGGTTCCACATGTGACCTTCCCCCATTGCCAACCGACCCAACAGGTGATATTCACTATTATTTTATAATGGTTTCAGGTGTAATGCCTAGTGGTTAGACATTTATGTCTAAATTATTAAGAAGGGCTCCCCCTGTAAAGTCTAGTACCCACCTGCACCATACATAGTTATTACAGTATTGTTGACTATGTTCCTTATGCTGTCCTTTACATTTCATGACTATTTTGTTTTTTGTAACTACCAATTTGTACTTCTTAATCCCTTTACCTTTCTCACTCAGTCCCCCAACACCACCCCCATCTGGCAACCATCAGTTTGTTCTCTGTATCTATCAGTCTGTGTCTGTTTTGTTTTGCTTAATTTTTCTTTAAATTCTACATGTACATAAAATCATATAGTATTTGTCTTTTTCTGACTTACTTCATTTAGTATAATATCCTCTAGATCCGTGATGGCAAACCTTTTTACAAAAACCGCCCACTTTTGCAGTGCTGGTCAACCTGGTCCCTCCTGCGACCCAGGGCGCTCCAGCTCTCCTGGTGTGCAGTGGTGGAATGGCGCTGTGATTGGCCCACCATGAAAGCTGGACCACTCACCAGTGGGCGGGAGGGACCAGGCCGACCAGCACTGCAAAAGTGGGTGGTCTCCACAAAAAGGTTCGCCATCACGGCTCTAGATCCATCCATATTGTCACAAATCATAAGATTTCATTCTTTTTTATGGCAAGTAATATTTAATTGTATATATGTACCACATATTTATCTAATTTTCTATTGATGGGCACTTAGGTTGCTTTTATAAATCTGGCTATTGTAAATAACACTGCAGTGAACATGGGTGCATATCTTTTTGAATCAGTGTTTTGGATTTCTTCAATAAATACCCAGAAATGGAATAGTTGGCTCTTAAGGTAGTTCTATTTTTAAGTTTTTGAGGAATCTCCATACTGTTTGCCATAGTGGCTGGTCCAATTTACAGTCCTACCCACAGCACATGATGGTTGCCTTTTCTGTATACATGCTTGCCAACACTTGTTGTTTATTAACTTTTTTTTTTTTTTTTTACAGAGACAGAGAGAGGGACAGACAGACAGGAACGGAGATGAGAAGCATCAATCATTAGTTTTTCGTTGGGACACCTTAGTTGTTCATTGATTGCTTTCTCATATGTGCCTTGACTGTGGGGCTACAGCAGACCGAGTAACCACTTGCAAGCCAGTGACCTTGGGTCCAAGCTGGTGAGCTTTGCTCAAGCCAGATGAGCCTGTGCTCAAGCTGGCGACCTCAAGGTCTTGAACGTAGGTCTTCCGCATCCCAGTCCAATGCTCTATCCACTGCGTCACTTCCTGGTCAGGCTCAACACCTTTTTTGAAGGGATGTCTTTACCCCATTGTAAATTCTTTCCTTCATCATAGATTAGTTAGCCATATAAGTGTGGATTATTTCTGTTTTCTCTACTCTGCTCTATTGGTCTATATGTCTGTTTTTATGCCAGTACCATTCTGTTTTGATTACTGTAGTACTCTAGTATAGTTTGATACCAGGTAGCGTGATACTTCTAACTTTGTTCTTTGTTCTCAGGATTGCTATGTCTATCTGAGGTGTTTTGTGATTCCATGTAAATTTTAGAATTATTTATTCTAGTTCTGTGGAAAGTGCTATGATAAATGAATTCAGTAAAGTAGCAGGATACAAAATTAAAATAATGCTTCTTTTTATAGCAGACTAGCATTGCATTTCTTTGTTGACAGTTGTGTAGTCAGTTTATATTGAGCCTGCAGAGAAATACACTACCTTTTTTCTTAATTTCCACATAAAATGTTTCCAGTATTTTTCCATTTTCTACTTAAATAATTTCATTTTTTTTTTGTTTAGGGTTTTTTTTTTTTACTTTTCCATTAAAATTCACTTTGCTAGCTCCCAGATTTAAGAACCATCATTTTCTCATTTAATTATTCATTATTCTCCTAGTTTTACATCTAGCAATTACTACTAGTATACATTTAATAATAGTAATACTAAGTAAATACTAAATAATTATAATTTTTGGCATAACCCAAATCATTAATAAATTAGAAACAAGGGGGAATATCTTGCTGTCCAGAACCTTGGATCTCTAAAGACCAGAGAAAGTGGCTTTGGAACAGATTTGAAAGGAGAGTGAATTTAATTCAATTTAATTTAATTTGTGTGTGTGTGTGTGTGTGAGAGAGAGAGAGAGAGAGAGAAAGAGAGAGAGAGAGAGAGAGAGAGACTAGGACAGAGAGAGAAAGAGGGACAGATGGACAGGAAGGTAGAGAGATGAGATGAGAAGCATCAATTCTTTGTTGTGGCACTTTAGTTGTTCATTGATTGCTTTCTTATATGTACCTTGACTGGGGACTACAGAAGACAGAGTGACCCCTTGCTCAAGCCAGTGACCTTGGCTCATGCTGGTGAGCCATGCTCAAACCAGATGAGTCTGCGCTCAAGCTGGCGACCTCGGGTTTCAAACCTGGGTCCTCTTGAGTCCCAGTTGATGCTCTATCCACTGCGCCACCACCTGGTCAGGCATTAATTTCTTTATTTTAAAAAATGAAATTAGATTTTTTGTTATTTGTCACCTAAAGAATGAGGAACAACTAATGATAAATCAGGGGCAGAGACTAACTGTTTTAGATAGAGAACTCCAGTTTGTATTGAAAAATCTGGAGGGAAGAGAGGGTTATAGGCCCTTTGAGAACTTGAGAGATCATTGTAGCTAACATTAGGGAACTAGGTACAAAAAGATACTTCAAGTAGTGAGAGATGAGGCTTGAAAAGTAAATAGGTAACAGAGTATCTAGAGTTTTGCATGTGGACCTTGAAAAATCAGGTAACCTCTCAGACTGTTTTCTTACTGGAATGTTACCTACCTTACCAGTTGCAGTAAAGGTGAAGTACATTAAAATTCCTTGAATGGTTTCTGATATACCATACTCTTAAAAATCATTACAAGTAATTTAAAATATTCTTTATCTGATGGACCACTGAATAAAAAATATAAGTTGACCAAGTATCTTTTAGGGGTACATATTCTAATTTACTATTTTATTTTTTATTTTTAGTGAGAGAGAGAGATGGAGACAGGAAGGGAGAAAGATGAGGAGCATCAACTCATAGTTGTATCACTTTATTTGTTCATTGATTGCTTCTTATACATGCCTTGACTGGGGGGGTGTACTCCAGTGGAGCCAGTGACACTTTGCTCAAGCCAGTGATTTTTGGGCTCAAGCTAACAACCATGGGATCATGTCAATAAACCCATGCTCAAGCTGGTGACCTCGGGGTTTTGAGCCTGGGACCTCAGTGCTCTATCCACTGTGCCTCTACTGGTCAGGCAACTACTTATATTTCCACACCAATCCTATCTTCCGAATATGGTCCGAAATGGTTTGCTGAGCTGAATTAAGCCTTTCTGCGATCTCCGATGTTGTCAGAAAAGGATCTTGCTCCAACATGGTCTTAACAACATTGTCATCGATCAAAGATGGATGCCCAGAACGTGGCTTATCAGAAAGGTCGAAATCACCTGTTTCGAATTTTTCGAACCATCTTCTGCATGTCCTATCAGAAACTGTACCTTCACCAAACACTTTCAATAAATTTCTACATGCTTCTGTAGCATTTCTTCCTTGTTGAAATGAACTTTATCAGTAGCCATGGGTACACTATTGCTTCACACATAAGACTAACATGAATCAACTTTGTTTTAGTTAATTTGCTACGTCAGTATGTATACATTAAGTGATAAAAATAGAGAGGCACACATGCGCCAAATAAACATGCTTACGTGTCGAAATGTGATGGAAACAGACAGAACTTTCTGGTAGACCTTATATATTTTTTTTGGTTGGCCAAAATGTTAGAGGCATTGTGAAAATTTAGTGAGTCACCCTAACTAGGCAGTGCTGCAATGGATAGAGTGCCGGGCTGGGACACAGAGGACCCAGGTTTAAAACCCAGAGGTCACCGGCTTGAGGGCGGGTTCATGGGCTCACCCGGCTTGAGCCCAAGGTCGCTGGCTTGAGCAAGGGGTCATTCTCTCTGCTGTAGCCCCACAGTCAAGGCGCATATTAGAAAGCAATCAATGAACAACTAAAGGAGCTATAACAAAGGATTGCTTCTCATCTCTCTCCCTTCTTGTCTGTCTGTCCCTCTCTCTGTTTTTCTGTCTCTGTCACAGAAAAAAAGAAAAAAAATTAGTGAGCCAATCATTTGGAATATTTTGTTATTCTATTACCCAGGATTTGGAAAAGCCAGAAGACTGGTATTAAGAGGTTATAAGTGACATCTGCTTGATGCAAACAGTATGCTAATTGTGTAGGTATACTTTGCAAACACATATATAAGATACTTTTCTTTGTCAGTAGTCTAGAGAGATTTTTTTGGGTTTTCTTCCAGTTGTGTGAATTTAAATAAAATATACATGTGTATCAGTTCTATAGATTTGTAACTTAAAAACTGCATGTAACTATTGCAAAATAACACTTTTTTTAGAAGACTGGAAAATAGAAAGTTGAATTCACATCACCCAAGCAAACTGCTATTATTTTAGAGAATTTCCTTCTAGTTTTTCTCTATTTGCATATGTTATCATCAAACCCACTTGTTGGTTTGTTTGTTTTTAGAGATAAAAGTAGAACACTTTTATCATTTAAAGAAAGTAAGAGGTAAAAGTTGAACACCTATCTTCCCCACTCTTTCTCTACTTCCCAGAGTTAGTTACTATTAATAGTTGCTTTTATTATTTTTAGTATTTGATGGCTTTCTGTTTGAGTCTTACCCATAACTATCTTGGGTCAGAGGAGCAACCAATATACAGTACTTAATAGATATTAATTTAATTGAACTTTTATCAATCTTGTTTGATTGGTGATATGAGTAACAACTTAAGGAAAAGTTATGACTCCAGTTAAAATTTATTTTTGTTTTTATTTTAATCTTTTATTTAATCATTAATCATGTCTTCAGTGTGATACTAATCAGTCTTACTACAATTGCTGCCTGTGGAGCTTGGTACGTGGCTGACATGGAATAAGTTTACTGCTTACTTAATATAATTGGTAAATTATGTTAATTTACCAATTATGTCTTGACTGTTTTTTTAATTTTTATTTATTTATTCATTTTAGAGGAGAGAGAGATAGAGAGAGAGAGAGAGAGAGAGAGAAGGGGGGAGGAGCAGGAAGCTTCAATTCCCATATGTGCCTTGACCCGGCAAGCCCAGGGTTTTGAACCGACAACCTCAGCATTCCAGGTCAACGCTTTATCCACTGCGCCACCACAGGTCAGGCTGTCTTGACTGTTTTTAAACTAAAATATCTAACTGTTGCTTTTACTTTATAGCCCAGATGTAAAGTTACTATAGATACCATCTTGTTTTATAACTTTATAACAATATGGCTTTTGAGGGTATGTAAAATTAACATATAAATTGAAATCCTCTTATCAGGGTCAGGGCTGTCAGTCCTGTGCAGGTACTATTTGGAGTTGATTAAATGAATGCTTGGTTTTAGATTAGTAGCCAAGTGTATTTTTTTTAACCTCCTTAATGTGGCCACAAATGAAAACAAATATATATAAAATATTCATTATAAATAATGTGGCTTAATGGATGTATCTAGACATGCAGATAACTTAGATTACCGTATCTATTAAAATAGAGATGTAATCATATAACTTGAGTGTCTGTGGCTAGGCAGTGTGATTAAAAAGATGAATAAGACACAGTTCCTTCCCCTTGATGTTGCAGTCAATTTTAATCCTTTTTGGTTTCTAAATAGAATTGAATATTGAGAAGGGCATAGACTAAGATTTTTTAAATTGGATTTATTGGGGTGACATTGGTTAATAAAGCCATACAGGTTTCAAGTGTACAACTCAACAAAACATCCCCGGCATACTGCATCATGTGCCCCCATCCAAAGTCAGGTCTTTTTCGTCCCTATTTATCTCCCTTTTGCCCTTTTCCACCTCCCTCCAATCCCCTTTCCCAGTACAACTGTCATCATACTGTTTTCCGTGTCTGTGTGTCGCATATATATGAGAGAAAGGGGGGGGTGGAGGGAAGCAGATGGTCGCTTCTCTTGTGTACCCTGACTGGGAATCGAACCCGGGACATCCATATGCTGGGCTAACGCTCTGCCCACTGAGCCATCCAGGGCTGATAAATGTTTAATATGAATTTTTCTTCTTCTTTTTTGTATCATCTGAAACTTATCTTGTGATGATGCACTTTTAAAAGTTACCAACTTCATTCATTACAGACATTTGTTAAGAATTTGTTGTGAAGTTGAAATCATTCTTAATTTCTTTCTGTAATAGATTAGTGCTTGACATTTTCTGTTCCTATGAAATCTTTTTTTTCCGACAATTTACTTACTTACTTATTTATTTATTTATTTATTTATTTTTACAGAGACAGAGAGTCAGAGAGAGGGATAGACAGGGACAGACAGACAGGAACAGAGAGATGAGAAGCATCAATTATTAGTTTTTCGTTGCGCATTGCGACGCCTTAGTTGTTCATTGATGCTTTCTCATATGTGCCTTGACCGTGGGCCTTCAGCAGACCAAGTAACCCCTTGCTCGAGCCAGCGACCTTGGGTCCAAGCTGGTGAGCTTTTGCTCAAACCAGATGAGCCCACGCTCAAGCTGGCGACCTTGGGGTCTCGAACCTGGGTCCTCGGCATCCCAGTCCAACGCTCTATCCACTGCACCACCGCCTGGTCAGGCCCTGTGAAATCCTAATTAAAAAAACCCACTATTCTTTTGTTACAGTTGTTTTGCCAGATATAAGATGCAGTGAATTGAGTAGGGTTTATCCTGTATTAGAGGTCAAGAAGCCAGTAGTTTACTTCTTATATCAAGATTTCTCTGGTATTCACACAAATCAGTTGGACTCTTTTGGTTCTATATACTCTTTGCTCATCGGTACGATTTGTGATATCTACCTATTTATCTTTAAACTTCAGGCATCACTTTTGGTAAGTAGGATAAACTGTGTTGGTCTTCTACTAAAATATTTATTAGAACTTAGATGCATTTCATTAAGAATTAAGTGCTGGAAATGAGTTTAACATACCAGTCAAGTTAATATGTTTGTGCTTGGTTAAGTCCTGGCTTATGTTCAGTCCTAAAGTAATGGATTTTGAAAATAATTTTGCTTAGTATGTAATCAAGTTTAAATGTCTATTAATTGATATAATTAAATTGATATCTCTTCCTACCATATTTATGGGAAATCTGCTTAATTCTTAATGAATACCAGTATGATTTGTACCTTGCATTTCCTTTTATGTATTAGATACATAGTACATACGTGTTGATTCTTTCCCAACTTAATACTGTCTATTTACTTTTTCCTCCTTTGACCAGTTTCTCAAACAGTTAGGTCTGCATCCTAACTGGCAGTTTGTTGATGTGTATGGAATGGATCCTGAACTCCTGAGCATGGTACCAAGACCAGTGTGTGCAGTGTTACTTCTTTTCCCTATCACAGAAAAGGTAATTGCTAAGGAAGATAGAAGTTTTTGGTAAATGCAAAGGGTATTTTTATCATTCTATTAAAAATCATGCTGTTCTTTAAGAGCAGACAACTCTACTCTTGCACAGAAAAGGGAAATCAAGGAAGCGGGGGTACCTTTAAAATCTAGTTTTATGTAAGAGATGATATTTAGATTTTTAAAGTAATTTTTATTTTTAATTTAATGATACTTAGATTTTGATTTATAAATTGACAGTAAAGCCCTTAGTTAGTCTGGCTTTTTTTTTTTTTGTTTAGCGAGAGAGATAGAGACAGAGAAGGACAGACAGACAGGAAGAGAGATGAGAAGCATCAGTTCTTCATTGCAGCACCTTAGTTGTTCACTGATTGCTTTCTCATGTGTGACCTGACTGAGGGGCTCCAGCCGAGCCAGCGACCCCTTGCTCAAGCCAGTGACATTTGGGCTCATGCCAGCGACCATGGGGGATCATATCTATAGTCCCTGCTCAAGCCAGCAACCTTGAGGTCTCAAACCTGGGTCCTCAGCATCCCAGGCCAACACTCTATCCACTGCGCCACCACCCAACCAGGCTGAGATTGTCTTTTAAACTTGGGTAATTTTTTTCTTTTATAAAATGTGTTTAGTTTGCCTTAACTGTGATTTCATGTAACATTGATTCACATTTCGATGTATATATTTTAGAAATGTTAAGTAACAGAATAACCATAAATCTGTCATAGAAAATGTATGAATAAAGGATATATGTAAATTTTCAGTATATAAAATCTGTAAATTTAAAAAATATGTCTGTTAAAAGTTGTTGCTTTGTTTTAAGGAGATAGGTGTAAGTAATAATTACATTATTTCAGGATAAATTTGATCTGGGTGGAAATCACTAAGATTGAATACAGTTTAATTAGGATGTGTTAGGATTTTAAAAGCTATTATTAGATTTCTTTTTAAATTCAAGTCAAAGTATTTCAGGCTTTTCTTCCAGAATGATATCATGTAGATACATGTATTATGGAACCAGAACTTTTAAATTCATTCAAATATACAGCTTATAAGTCCAGATCTTTCTGACTTATTTTTAAGCATAGAAACAATAGGATGAACTTGGTAGTTGTAAAAAATGAAGTAAATGTTTGGGACTCTGGTCTGCCATAATTACATTTTCTTTTTCATATACTTGCTCTTTAGGATTTTTTTTCTAAGTATTGAACTTGCAAAGTTATCAAATATTTTGCTTTGTTACCAAGAAACAATAATATTAAACAACAAGAAGAAACTGAACTGTAGAACCATATAAAAATAAGGATAAGACCTTACTATATTGAACATTTTCAGTTTGTATCAATTAAACTTAACGTATATGAATGAAATAATGGTTTGGAATTTATTATGAAAATATTACTTAAAAATTTGATTTAGGCCCTGGCCAGCTAGTTCAGTGGTAGAGCGACAGCCCAGCGTGTGGAAGTCCCGGGTTCAATTCCCAGCGAGGGCACACAGGAGAAGCACCCATTTGCTTCTCCATCTTTCCCCTCTACTTTCTCTGTCTCTCTCTTCCCCTCCTGCAGCCAAGGCTCCATTGGAGCAACATTGGCCCCAGGTGCTGAGGATGGCTCCATGGCCTCTGCCTCAGGCACTGGAATGGCTCTGGTTGCAACAGAGCAACACCCCAGATGGGCAGAGCATCGCCCCCTGGTGGGCATGCCGGGTCTGCCTTCCCTCTTTTCACCTCAGAAAAATACAAAAAAAAAAAAATTGATTTAGAAGTACATTCATAAAATTTATTTTTAAAAGCATTGATATATTTATTGTTAGCAGTTTATTTTTTCTTTTACATGCAATATTATTTTGTATTAGTTTCAGTATGCAGCATAGTAGTTAGACAGTCATATACTTTACAAAGTAGTTCCCCAATATTTCAAGTACCCAACAGGCACTATACATAGTTATTACAATATTACTGACTATATTCTCTATGCTATACTTTACATCCCATGCCTATTTTGTAACTATCAATTTGTACTTCTTTATTATTCATTTTTTGGGTTATTTTTAATTGAATTCATTGGAATCACGCTGGTTACCACAATTATACAGGTTTCAGGTGCACAGTTCTATAACATATCATCTGTGCACTGTATTTGGTGTTCCCCACCCCAAGTCATGTCTCTAGCCATTATCATTTATCCCCCCTGTGCCCTCCTCTACTTACCTCTACCCTCCCAGCAGTCACCATAGTGTTGTCCGTGCCCATAAATTATTTTTTTTGTCCTATTTTGCTCAGTCTCTGTCCTCCCCTTACCTACTCCCCGACCCTCTGACAGCTGTCAACCTGCTCCCAATTTGTACTGTCTTAAACCCTTCACCTTTTCACCCAGTCCCCTAACCCCTCTCCCCTCTGCCAATCATCAGTCTGTTCTCTCTATCGATGAGTCTTTTCTATTTTGTTCATTTATTTTGCTTTTTAGATTCCACATATAAGTGAATTCATATGGTATTTGTCTTTCTCTGGCTGACTTATTTCACTTAGTGTAATACCCTCTAGGTCTGTCTATGCTATTGAGAATGGTAGTATTTTATTCTTTTTAATGGCTAAGTAATATTCCATTATATACGCGTACCACAACTTTTTTATCCATTCACCATGATGGGCACTTGGGTTGCTTTCATATACTGGCTATTGTAAAAAAATGCTGTAATGAATGTAGGGGTGTGTATATTCTTTTGAATTAGTGTTTTGGGTTTCTTCAGATATGTGGCCAGAAGTAGATCGCTGGGTATCTTTTTGAAGATTCCCCATTCTGTTTTCTATAGTGGCTGCACAAACCTGCAATTCTACCAACAGTGCACAAGAATTCCCATATCTCCACATCTTCTCCAATACTTGTTGTTTGTTGATTTATTGATAGCTGTTCTGACAGGTGTGAGGTGATATTTTATTGTGGTTTTAATTTGCATTTTTCTGTAGATTAGTGACATTTTCATGTCTATTAGCGACTTTCGTGACATTTTCATGTCTATTAGCCATCTGTATGTCCTCTTTGGAGAAATGACTATGTCCTTTGACCATTTTTTAAAATTGGATTGTTTGTATTTTTGGTGTTGAGTTGCATGAATTCTTTATAAAGTTTGGATATCGATCCCTTATTGGATGTATCTTTGGCGAATATGTTCCTCTCATTCAGTAGGTTGTCTTTTTGTTTTGTTGATGGTTCCTTTTGCTATGAAAAAACTTTTTAGTTTGATGTAGTCCCATTTTTTTCTTTTGTTTCCTCTGCCCAAGATGCTATATCAGAAAAAAATAATATTGTTATGAGAAATGTCAGAGATTTTACAGCCTATGTTTTCTAGAAGCAGTCTCTGAATTATGGGTTTTCATAGGTGACATTTGTTTTGTTTGTTGCAGGGATCAGCAAAACTATCGCTAAAGAGCCATATAGTAAATATTTTCAACCTCTGTTTAACTTCACCTTTGCCTTTCGCATGGAAATAGCCATAGACAGTACAAAAATATAAATGTATTTCTGAAAAAGGCAGTTGACCAGATTTGGGCTGCAGGTTGTCCTTTGCTGACTCCCTACTCTATTGGAATCTGAAAACTATAGAACAATAGACAACACAATAAATCATCTTTCTACTCTAGCCCTCCTGCTGCTTCTCACTCATTTATTTTAAATTAATTAATTTATTATTTTCAACCTTATTTTTTTATTTGATGAGAGGAGGGGTGGCAGAGACAGACTCCTGCATGCGCCCCGAACAGGTCCACCCTGCAAGCCTGTTAGGGGGTGATGTTCTGCCCATCTGGGGCGTTGCTCCATTGCTCAACAACTGAGCTCTTCTTAGCACCTGAGGTGGAGGCCATGGATCTATCCTCAGCACCTGTGGCCAACTCACTTCAATCAAGCCATGGCTGCAGGAGAGGAAGAGAAAGTGAGGGCGAGAGAGAGAAGCGAGAAACAAGAGGGAGAGGGGTGGAGAAGCAGATGGGCACCTTTCCTGTGTGTCCTGATTGGGAATTGAAACCAGGATATCCACACAGCAGGCCAGGTCCACCCTGCAAGCCTGTTAGGGGGTGATGCTCTGCCCATCTGGGGTGTTGCCACTGAGCCAATCGCCAGGGCCTCAATCTCTTGTTATAAATGATGCTCAGAGACATTAAATAATGTGTCAAAGTTGCACAGCTAATAATGGCAAAGCCAAGATGTGAACTCTGGCAATTAGATGTAGAACTCACACTTTTGACAGTTATCATCATATTGTATTGTTTTTACAATCAGTTATTATAAATAGTGAATGTTCTTTTATGAATATTATGTTTATAAATATACTGTGAATTTTGTTAAAGTGTGATTTAACAATAAAGAAATGTAAAAAATAGAAAATGAAAATCCTCTGATTGCTTATATCAGAGGTAACCTTTGTTAAGTTTTTTTATATTTCTTAATGCATATATAAAATAAGTATTTAAAAATATAAATGAGAATTTTATTAATATATGTTGACCTATAAGTACTCTATAATCATAGATTACTAAGAATATGTAAATTTATGTACTTTACTCTTTTAAAAATGCTTTATAATAGTTTAGTAAGATATCCCATAACATGTTAACCAAATTTCCAAAAATAAATATTTAGAACTTTTCAAGTTTTATGTTTAAGGCCTCTTTAATGTATTATTTTCATATTTTGACTATTGACTTTTTCTTTCATAGTATGAAGTATTCAGAACAGAAGAGGAGGAAAAAATAAAATCTCAGGGACAAGATGTTACATCATCAGTATATTTTATGAAACAAACAATCAGCAACGCCTGTGGAACAATTGGACTGATCCATGCTATTGCCAACAATAAAGACAAGATGCACTTTGGTAAATTTTTATTACTGCTGTTTTTGCCCCTTAATGTGTAAATTAACTTACTGATCACTAGGTGGTGCTCTAGTTCTTTCTTTCAAAGTATTATATGGTGCAATGATTTCAACCATTTTCATTTTATGACACACATAAACTAATTACTAAAATTCTGCAGCACACCAAAAAATAATTTTTTGCCAGTCTGACAAAAAACATAGGTATAATTTTGGTTTGTTCACACCAGATGGCTATTGTTATGTTGGCTCTTGTCATTTTTTTATTTGATAGTCTAAGGGAAAAGAGGTCAGTGCCCCTGACTAAATAGTCAGGTATTGCATGTTTTAAAAATTCTCGTGCTGACAGAGTATGTTCCTTTCTTATTTCATTTAAACAGGATGTATATACTTTTAGAAGAACTATTAATCCTTCTCATTTTTTACATTGCTGATAAATGGAGGTTTAACAAACAGATAACTTAAGCTCTATCATTTATCCCAATATTCTTACATTCCTGATTTACCAATGAAAAGAGTTTATCTGAAAAATAAACAGCTTGCTTCTAGTATTTTCATCTGTCAGTCTCTTTGAAATATCAAGCCTTTTCATCTTATCTTCTTTAATATCCTCAGAATCTGGATCAACCCTGAAAAAATTCCTGGAGGAGTCTGTGTCAATGAGCCCTGAAGAACGAGCCAGATACCTGGAGAACTATGATGTCGGTACCCTCTGTCTGTCTCGATTTCACATGTGGGCAGATTTGTTTGGGATTGTAGATTAGTTAAGGAGTTTGTCTTGAAATTGTAGTTTTGAACACTTATAGATTTTGTCATATTCATTGAAAAAGGCATGTTGTACTTTTTAGGTTAACAGTACCGAAATATCTATAAGTGTTGATAAATTGATGCTTCTTTTTATGTCTGAAGCTGAATAAGAGAAAACAAGCAGTTTGATTTATAAATTTATAAAATATGTTATGTAGGCTATTACTATTCCCTCCCTAAAATAAATATATACTTGGCAATGCCCTGTGTGTCTTTCATGGGGAATTTGGAGTAAGGCTGAAGAGCAATGGAAAAAACAAAGGTTTAAAGGTAGATGTTAGACTCTACTCTAGCTTTTATACTCATAAAACATCTTTATTTTACATAAAAATAAACAACACAAAGGTCAACAGTAATCCCACCAATGAGAGGCAGCCACCATTAATATTTTTTATAGGGAGTATATGTGTATATACACAATTTTTTAAAACAAAAATTTGATTTCACTGTAATATTGTTTTATAACTTGCTTTTTTCACTTAACGTATTACAATGGCTGCATAGCTTTCCATTATCTAGTATTTTATTTAACCAATAAATTATTGTCATAAATTTAATAATTTTTCCTTTTTTTCACTGTTTAAAAATATACTGCAAGGTATATCATTATAGCTAAATCTTTGCAAATATCCATAATTCTGTATACTTATGTACAATTATATGTAGATATATAAACTTCGAAGAGAAATTGCAGGATCAAACAGTTTGCATGTGTCTAAAGCTTTGGCACTTACTGCTACATTGCCATGTGCTGAGGGGAGCTTTCACCTGTAAGTTACTCCTTTGCCCATTTCTCTTCGTCTTTGCCAATAGTAGGTATTAGAAGGGCATTTTTTTAAATTCAGGAAACTAAAATCTCTAGCTTCTGATAAATGCGTGCTTTTGCTCCCCATTTCTAATTGCTGACTGAAGCTGCATGATTAAGCGTAAATCCAGCCAGAGCTACAGAGGAGCATGTCACCTGGAGAAGCAACAGCTAAGCTTCTTCTGCCTCCCTCTGGGAGATGCTTACTTTATTCTAGTCTCAGTGAATAAAGTGTTAAATGTTTGAACATTATATATAAATGATTCCCACTCAGGCCTAGAAGTTACAAATAATTCACTATTCAATATCCTAAGTCTTCAGAGATTTGTGGGTTGGAAAGGACAGCAATTTTATTAGTTACTCAATTTATATTCTTAAACATTTAATACTGAACTTTTCCTAAATTTTCTCCGATTTGTTGTTTCATCAGTGTTTAAGATGTTAATATTTCACATTGTTATTTTCATTTAAAAAGTAGGACATAGTCATTTTTTTCCTATTAATACCTTGTATTCCTATTATAGGCTATTCGAGTTACTCATGAGACCAGTGCCCATGAAGGTCAAACTGAGGTATTTCAGATTTTTTAAAACTTTTCTTGCCATGTGTAAATTTAACCACAGTGTTATTGTGTAACATATAGTTTTAAAAAATTATTTGGACTTATTTTTTCCTTTGAAGGAATTTGCTTATGTAACGAGTAGCCACGAAATAGTACAGGAATATGTTTTGACAAATTGTTAAAATGCATGTTGGTATCAGCCACATCAGCTTGTCTAATCATTTAGGTAGACTGCAGATTGTGTGTTGTTTCTTTGGGTACTGATGCCTGTGACTTCCCTTTCACGTTCCTTTGACTTGCAAGTATTTTGAGAAAAATATCTGCCCTGTAGCACAGGTAGGTAACCTGTGTGATTTTCAAGTCTTTATCACGCCCAGCTTCTAGGAAAAAGCTCATCATTCTGTTTGCTCAGTCAGTTGGTTCAGGACAGTGATCTCCATCGTCTCACTCTGCTAGCTGGGCCTTCAGCTAGGTGGCCTCTGCTCTCCTCTCACTCCTCTTTTTCATTTTCTTGGTTTCCCTCACTCCCTCCTTCCATTTTTTCTTTTACTTCCTTCGAAACCTCATTCTCCCATTCTTGGGGGAAGTTTGTCAAAAGGTATTTCAGTCGAACAGAATTTATTTAAAGTCATTGGTATATTTATAACACAGTTAAGTGTTAATAGCAGAAAATCATAGATATTTTTTTTTATCCATGTGTGACTTGAAAACATACTTTTTAATATACAAACTGATATTGCCTTTATGTTTTAACAGTACTTTTAAAATACCTGACTTAAAAATAGTGAACTTAAATATTCCCACTATCTTCAAAGATTTTTTTTTAATTAATTAATTAATTAATTTTTTACAGAGACAGAGAGAGAGTCAGAGAGAAGGATAGACAGGGACAGACAGACAGGAACGGAGAGATGAGAAGCATCAATCATTAGTTTTTCATTGCGCGTTGCAACACCTTAGTTGTTCATTGATTGCTTTCTCATATGTGCCTTGACTGTGGGCCTTCAGCAAACCAAATAACCCCTTGCTGGAGCCAGCGACCTTGGGTTCAAGTTGGTGAGCTTTTTGCTCAAACCAGATGAGCCCACGCTTAAGCTGGCGACCTCGGGGTCTCAAACCTGGGTCCTCTGCATCCCAGTCTGATGCTCTATCCACTGCGCCACCACCTGGTCAGGCCAAAAAGTTTTTTAATGGTGAAAACAATTTGATACTATGGTATATCAACAGTTTTTCATAGATCAAACTGTATTACTGAATGTGTATAATAAAACCAGTTAGGAATTTAAACGTTAATTCTCCCTCATGGTATCCTATCTTCTTGGTGGTGCTGGAGTTCTGCTTTCAGAAATGTGGACTTTGTTCTTTTGACTCTGACACACACAGACATACACATGCGCACAGTGTGCCTGAGCAGCTCCAGATTGGAAATTCATGAAATGCTGTTTTGTAAATTCCTTTATATGATCCTGGCATGTTCTTAATTCTCACTATGCTTTGCTTTTTTTAAAAAAATTTATAGTGTTAATATTAGTGGTGGTGATCATCAGCATGAGATATGTAAAGAATGAAAACAATTATTTGTAATAAAGGAACCAAAGTGTCTTTGGGATACTTTCTTTTGCCCTCTTTTCATTGCTTTATCCTAATTATGGCTTTAATACCTCATTTTAGATAATGTTGGCATCTTTTTCTCCAGATTTGAACTCCTTCATTTTTTTCTAAACTTAGATGTTTGTTAGACATCACCTGAATGACCACCAGTGTTTTAGAAAGCACAGGTTCTTGTGTGAGTTTATTGTCTTGTGTCTTAAACATTTTCTTCCCTGTTTTTCTTTTCCTTTTTCTTATAATAGTTCTACCATACATTTCCCCCACTGTTACTAATGTAATTTAATTGGTTTAACTTCTTGCCTTGAAGATCAGCTGCTTATATAGAGTCTCAGTCTTTAGAATTTTTTCTAATTCTCATTAATTTTTACACAGTTGTGCTGGATTACCTTTGCTGAAATGTAACCTGAAATTACTTGGCTACTTAAATATTTCTAGGGGCTCCCTAAGTGTGGAGAAAGCAGTGTGATTCTCAAGGAGAGGGGGAGGTGGAAGTTAAGACATTCTAGATGGCATTTTCAGATTGAGTTCCCAGAAGAATTATTCTCGTCTGCTCCTTTCACATCTCCCATAGTTGAGAATCACTGCTGGAATGAGCCATAGTTTTAATGTATATTATAGTCCTAAAGTGTATAGGGGTAAAAAAAAAAAAAGCATTTGAGAACCATTACCTAAGCATATGTAATAATTTTCAGCCTCATTAGCCTAGCTGGATACAAGGTTTTTTCAACCCTTGTCCTTCCAATTTTTCAAGTGTTTTCTCCTTAAATATTTCTCTCAAGCCATCCCTTACTTTATTGTTGCTGTGCTTTACCTCTTGCATTTCCCTCTTTCTAAAAATATTCCTTCTTTCAATCTCTGTTCTCCCTAGTTCTACCGATCCTTCAAGATTGGGCCTAAGTACCACTTTCTTCCTGAAACAATCCATCCCTTCTATGAACTCTTTTATACGACTCCTATTTGCATTCTGCCTGTTATCATATTATTTTTCATTTATTTAAGATATATATGTTTTTTACATTTTAACAGCTCTGAATTTAGGATGTGTCTTACAGTTGATGTCATAATTTATTTGGTGATATGTATTTATACATAATTTATACATATACATAATTTATTTTCCTTATGTTCTAATATTTATGTATTTATTTATTTATTTTTAACGAGAGAAATAGAGACAGAGAGGGGAACAGATAGGAACAGACAGACAGGAAGGGAGATAGATGAAGCATCAGTTCTTCGTTGCGGTACCTTTGGTGTTCATTGATTGCTTTCTCATATGTGCTTTGAGAAGGGGGCTCCAACAGAGTGAATGACCCCTTGCTCAAGCTGTTTACCTTGGGGTTTCAAACCTGGGTTCTCAGCATCCTAGGCCAATACTCTATCCCTGTGCCACTGCCTGGTCAGGCTCCTCATGTTACAATTTTATAACATAAAATTATAACTTGTTTTAAAATGATACAGTTTATAACCAGTGGTGCCTTAGATTTGATGAAATGTGGTATCATATCACCCATACAGTAGCTCTTGGGCGTAGGATTGGGGTCTGATTCATTTGTTCTTGCTCCAAAGTATCCTTGCACATTTATGAATTCACCAGAATTAGCTCAGAATTACCCATAGTACTATAAGAACTACAAAAACAACAACAAAAATAGACTAAATCTTGGTTTTCTCTAGGCCCCTAAGTAAGCAAAACAAATCCATTAGCCACTGTTCCTCAATAGCACACTATTCACATTTGCAAAAGATTCAATTCTTTTTGTGCATTCCAGAGTGGAATATAGATTATTATATTCTAGTAACTATATAGTGTGAGCAACAGTAGGTTTATAGTTGTGAGTACATGAAACAGTGAGCTTATTCTTGTATTATGTAATTTTCCACCTAGACAACTACATATAAACATATTTTTGCCCACCCCAGTCACTGTGAGAACAAAAACCCACTCCATACATTTCCAAATCCAGTGTTAACCAGCTTAAAACTCCTGCAGAAAGACGTGTTTTCGTGACCATCTCATTTCTGGCTCATCTACTGTCTAGGGACTTAAGTCTGACATATTATCTTCATTGCTGTCTATATTCTAGCACCCTGGTTTTTGTTAGTTCCCATAAACATCTAGGTTTTTCCTATTTGTTTTCATTTTTGTTGGCTGCCATAACAAAATATTGCAGACTTGGTGACTTAACCTGACTTAAAGACAGGTTTCCACATATGGCCTTTCTTCTTTGTGCATGGGGGGGGGGAGAGAGAGAGAGAGAGGCCTCTTTCTTTTCTTATAAGGACACCAGTGCTGTCAGAGTAGGGCCCCAACCTTCTGACCTCAGTTAACCTTAATTATCTCCTTAAAAGCCATCTCTTCAAATACGGTCACATTGGGAGTTAGGGCTTCACATATGGATTTTGGGGTAAGACAGTGCAGTCTCTAACACCATCTTTGTGCTTTCTAATGACCAAGTAATATACCCTTCCTCTTTGCATAGTCAGCACTTTCTCATCCTTTAGGTTTACCTTAAGAGTCCATTTCAAAGAGGCTTTCTTTTATCACTATTAGGTATGTTCACTACTATGAATTTTCTGTTATAAAACCTTGTTTATTTTCTTTTTGGTGCTTTTTAATAACTTATAAGTTTCTTCTGTTCTTTGATTATTCTGTGTATGTACTAGAATATATGTCCCGTAATAGGACGTGCCTTTTTTTGTCATTCACTTGACACCCAGGACAGTGCTTGGGATATATAGACATTTTTGAGAAACTACATAGTATAAAAGTAAGGAGCACAGGATAGAGGTTTGTTTACTGATTCCACTATTTAGTAGCTTAGGCAAGATACTTTGCTCAACGCAACATGAAGATAAGAGCATCTCTTATGGGATTGTTGTGAAGATTAGTGAGTTAATCATTTAAAGTACTTAGAACCTGACCAGGCAGTGGCGCAGTGGATAGAGCATTGGATTGGGACGCAGAGGACCTAGGTTTGAAACCCCGAGGTCACTGGGTTGAGCCAGGGCTCATCAGCTTGAGCACGGCTCACCAGCTTGAGTGAGGGGTTGCTCGCTTGAGCACGGGATCATGGACATGACCCCATGGTAGCTGGCTTTAGCCCAAAGGTTGCTGGTTTGAAGCCCAGAGTCGCTGGCTTGAGCCCAAGGTTGCTGGCTTGAGCAAGGGGTCACTTGCTCTGCTCTAGCCCTCTGGTTGAGGCACATATGAGAAAGCAATCAATGAACAACTAAGGAGCTGCAACGAAGAATTGATGCTTCTCATTTCTCTCCCTTCCTGTCTGTCTGTCCCTCTCTCTGACTCTCTTTCTGTCTCTGTCAAAAATAAATAAATAAATATAATACTTAGAATAGTACTTGGCATATAGGGGCCCCTCCATAAAAAAAAAGTGGTAATTTTATTTTACTGGTAATTTTATTTTATTCAGAAAAATGGATATGGATTTTAAAGGATGAAATTGAAGTAAAAGGGTGAAGCCAAATCAAGAGGTAGGTAGAATTTTATAGACAGTAGGAAGCTATCAAAGATAGTGTGTTTAGTGTTTAGCATATTGAGTTTAAGGTGGATTTATGGGTTATATGTGTAGAATTGGATATGGAGTCTAAAGCTCTGGGCAGATACTTAGGGTCTTTTGTAGTTGGGTAATAGTTGTATTTGGAACCTTGAGAATTCATTCTATAGAGGGGGGATAATGGTGAACCACAATAACACCCTGGGGCCTGTAGGTGTTCAAGGAGTGGGTAGAGGAAGTGGAGCCACTAGTAACAGTGCAATAGCAACAGTCATCACTGACATCATTGATACTCAGTTGCAGAGCATTTTCATTGGAATGGAGTAGGCAGGAGCCTTTTTGTTTGCAGAGATTTGTAGACTAAATGAGGTCTCAGTAACCTGAACCACCAAAATACAATAGTCTTTTAGGAGGATTGGCAGTAAGCATGCTGCTACAGAGTGATTGTTTACTTATGTTTTTCCCCATCCCACCCTGATTATTGAGAAATTTGGACAGAAGCCCCAACTGTCATTAACCCATACTGAAAGTTATTACTTTTATGTTTCAACTTAAGATGGGAAACATAAAAGAACAACAGTGGGATATAAGGAAATTAAATTGTGTTTTCTTAAATTATGAACAAAGACCAGTGATGCAATAATGAAAGGAAACTGCAAGTCAAATGTGAAGGCAAGGAAAAGATTAAAAAGGATATTTTATTTGCCTTTAGATTATACTTTTACTTCATTGCTACTTATCTAAAAAGCAATTTCTAAAGTTTGTTATTTGTCCATATTAATCTAGGAGCCAATTCAGATATGAGTAGATATTTCTTGATGCTTTATTGTTTCTTTGGCTTTTTACAAAAAAAATATAAATTTAAAATCTGCTCAGGAACCTCCATGTAAATTTATAGTGATGATGAAAAATAACAGAAATGGGCACAATTGTTTTATTTCTGATTTTAAATAAACATGCCAGTATGGAAAAGATGGCAAAAAACACTTTTAGCACTTCACATTTATTTACTTTGAGTCTATTTTTAATTCATTTTAAAACAGTTGAGATCAAACAATTTTATGGGATTTTTTTCCTTAACATTTTATCATGAGCATTTTTTTGTTTCATCAAAACCTCTTCATAAATAATTTTTATGGCTTTATACTGTCATGTGAGTAAACCATAATTTACTTTCTAATTCCCTTAACTTTTAACATTTAGATTTTCAATTTTTCAAGTTAAAGATATAACTTCCTTAAATTTCTTTATCTATGTCCTCATTCTGGGTTCTTTAAGATAGTTTCTTATAGGTAGAATTACCCTGAGTCAAAGAAATGACCATTCTAAAGGTTCTGGCCACATAATATGAAATTGTCTTTCTTTCAGTGATCAACCTGGGAAGCTGTGTGAGCACCTGCAGTGCCAGGCACTGTGTTAGCATGTGTATGTACAAAGTGAGGAAGACGTAGATTGTGTCTTCTTTCAGTGGAAATAGCCTCAAAAATAGACCTTGCCGGTGCTGAATTCTATTTTTAAATTTTGGCTTGTTTGATAGAGGGAAATATTGTTTGATTACTAATGATTGTTCAAAGATCTTTTATAAAAGTTTATGAAGTAAATTTCAATCATGAAATTACAATTAATTTAATGAACTATGTAACCTGTTTTGGTTTTATTACCCTATAAAAGAAGGATTATTGGACTACTGGGTAAGCAATAGGTACATTCTGATTTCAAGTTGTGTTCATATACAGGGTGGGGCAAAAGTAGGCTTACGGTTGTGAGTATGTAGAACAGTTTATTCTTGTGTTATTATTTATTAATTATTGTATTATTTCCCATGCAAACAACTGAAAATACTGTTGCCCCACCCTGTATATTTATACCCAAAGATAAATTATGTGTGTGAATGTTTCTAGTTGGCTTTTATTTCATCTGGATTAGATGTACAAGTATAGTTTGCATGGCTTCACTTTACTCTGAAGTATAGTTTTTAGTTATTTTGATTATGTTAGAATTACAAGAGTTAAGATGCTTACATTTATTTTCCTTCTTTAGGGATTTATTTTCTTCTTTCTTTAACTTTGAAAGAAACTGTGAAGGTATTAGGGATAAACTTAGTTCTTATATAATGTACAAGTTAAGTTCCTGATTATCTTGGAAGAATCAGATAGAAACAGTAAATAAACTTTTTTTTTTTTAATTCAGTGAGAGAAGGAGAGGCAGAGAGACAGACTCCCACATGCGCCCTGACCAGGATCCACCTGGCAAGCCCACTAGGGGCTGATGTTTTGCCCATCTGGGGTGTTGCTCAGCAACCAAGCTCTTAGTGCCTGTGGTGGAGCCATGAAGCCATCCTCAGTACCCGAGGCCAACTTGCTCCAATGGAACCGTGACTGCAGGAGGAGAAGAGAGAGAGAGAGAGAGAAGGGAGAAGGGGAGGGGTGAAGCAGCAGACAGGTGCTTCTCCTGTGTGTCCTGACTGGGAATCAAACCTGGGATATCCACATGGCAGGCTGACACTCTACCACTAAGCCAACCGGCCAGGGCTAAACTCTTTATTTTTTATTTATTCATTTTTAGAGAGGAGAGAGAGAGACAGAGAGAGAGAAGGGGGGAGGAGCTGGAAGCATCAACTCCCATATGTGCCTTGACCAGGCAAGCCCAGGGTTTTGAACCGGCAACCTCAGCATTTCCAGGTCGACACTTTATCCACTGCGCCACCACAGGTCAGGCGGGCTAAACTCTTATAAAAAGTATTATGCATTTTAAGGTGTATGATGTAGTTTTATCAAGAAATCTGAAATCGCAACTTCTGATTTTTTCTTCTTTTTCCACATATCTTCCATACACTATTTTCTTTAGCCCATGCCAACAGGACTTAAGGTAAATGTTTTTGGGGCAGTTTCATTCTTAAAATTGAGAAATTCTGTGGAACTTCTATCTTAGCTCCTTTTGTCTCTTTCTTGTTATTTCTTCTGCATTAGTATAGGTATGTTTAAAGATTATGTGTGGAATTGAATGGGAGAATTGAGTTTGAAAGAGGGAATACAAATTAGGATTAGTCATAGCGAGGAAAAATATTATTGAAATGGTTCTTTTAATTCCTCTATTTCAAAGCATTGACCGTCTCCATGCATGTAATCAGCTCTTTATTTAATATTATTAAGAAATGATGAATAAATGGCTTAAAATTGGTTGTTGAGCTCCTGGCTGGTGGCTCAATGGATAGAGTGTCAGCCTGGCATATGGACATCCTGGGTTCTATTCCTGGGTAGGGCACACAGGAGAAGTGATCATCTGCTTCCCCCCTTCTCTTCCTCGTCTTCTCTCACAGCCAGTGGCTTGATTGGTTTGATCGAGGCCCCAGGTGCTGAGAATAGCTCAGTTGGTCCAAGTGTGTCAGCCTCAGGCACTAAAAATAGCTCGGTACTCAAGCATTGACCCTAGATGAGGTTGCTGGGTGGATTCTGGTTGGGGCACATGCCGGAGTCTGCCTCACTATCTCTCTTTCTCTCAACTGAAAAAAAAAATGGTTGAAAGGTTAAGAATGTAGTCACTACTCTATCCTGTTTACACTTTGTTTTCTTAACAAATGTTTTATCCTAAAATGGATAAAAATAGTCTTATTTTAAAATTTCTTCTTCATCTTTTTTTGTTTTGTTCTTTTTTTTTTCTTTACAATATCAGGATTTTGACAATGGAGATATTAAACGATTATTATTTTAAAGGAAATTTTTTAGACTGAACTTACCAGTTCACTCTTCCATATCTGACTAGATGTAACTCTTCTATCTAAAAATATCTTCAGGGATAAAAGTAGAGTTGATATTGTGTTTGGTGATTGTGGGTTTTTCTGTGTGTTTTGCTTTAAACCACAACTTTCTAAAGCAGAGAGTTACATTAGGATTTAAGATTTTTTTCATTTGTTGTAAATGAGAGTCTTATTTAGGCTATTCTCAGGTTTAAATAAAAATAAAATTTCTGGGACTTAGTTTGGTCACCTTAACACTGATAAGCTTGAGTTTAATGCAACATGTAGAGTTGTAGCTCATTGTATTAGCAGTAATTTCTGACATATAGAACTGTAAATGGAAGTGAGAAAACATAAATGTTAAACCATTAGGAGAAAGAAGTAGAATGTCTTGAAATCTGTGGGTATCTTGATTTATTAGGTGAGCAAAATGAAGAAATTAGCCGTTGTCCAGATTTCCCGTGGAATATGTGGTGGTATTGGGTGTACGTTGATAGCTGGCCCATGTCTTACTCCGACCTCTTTGCCAACTGAATATGGATACTCTGTAGGAAAGTTTGCATCTTCTGCATGAATCTGAGTTTACTTTGCTCTTTTAAATTTTGTATAATACAATGAATTATAGTGAAATTTGCTTGAAAATTTACAGAAATACATTTAGAATTTAGAATTTTGATTTTAAACTTTAATAGGTTTTTATATAAGTATATGTTCTCATACAGCTGCATACACACATCCTCATGCATTTATGCATGCACATTATAATTTTACTTCTTTTCATAGCATTTGGCAGCCTTAGAAAAGTTCCTGCTATTTTTCCTTTCCATGTGTCTTTCCTTTTGTTTATGTGCGACAGAGACAGAGAGGGGGACAGATAGGGACAGACAGACAGGAAGGGAGGGAGATGAAAAGCATCAGTTCTTTGTTGCAGCACCTTAGTTATTCATTGAATGCTTTCTCATATGTGCCTTGACTGGGAGCTACAGCAGAGCGAGTGATCTCACACTCAAGCCAGTGACCCTGCGCTCAAGCTGGTGAGCCCATGCTCAAGCTGGCGACCTCGGGGTTTCGAACCCAGGTCCTCATATCCCAGTCTAATGCTCTGTCCACTGTGCCATCACCTGATCAGGCTTTCCCTGTGTCATTTTTTTTAGACTGAGTGGTATTTCTGATGTCTGAAGGGACATGCCACTGAAAGTACATGGAAACAATTTAAATTTAATTGTCATGATCAAGTACATTATTTTATCAGCAAGTCATTAAGTAAAATCATGATTTCCACTGATTATCTTTATAAGAAGCTAAAGTTCTTTTAAAAGGTTGAATTTTATTCTTTTCAATATTTTATTCCCATTTCTACTCTATAAAGTAGGGCTAGTCAACCATTTTATACCTACCACACACTTTTGTATCTCTGTTAGTAGTAAAATTTTTTAACCGCCCACTGGTTCCACACTAATGGTGATTTGTAAAGTAGGGAAGTAACTTTACTTTATAAAATTTATAAAGCAGAGTTACAGCAAGTTAAAGCATATAATAATAATTACTTACCAAGTACTTTATGTTGGATTTTCGCTGTTTGGCAGAATAAATATTTATAAAACAACTTACTATAGTTAAATCTATCTTTTTATTTATACTTTGGTTGCTCTGCTACTGCCCACTATGAAAGCTGGAGCGCCCACTAGTGGGCAGTAGGGACCGGGTTGACTACCATTGCTATGAAAGGTATTGTAAAGAAAGCACACACTGTTTTCTACTAGAGAGTCACAAGTATTGTAGGTATTCAATCCAAAAGATTCTCACCATCAGATATTTGGGGTTGCTAGAAACATTGGACAGTGTTTTGGGGTGCCACAGTGTCAGTCTTTACTACTTGTTATGAGTGAATGCCGTGGAAATTGAGGTGCTTTTCAGGTTTTCCTAAGTATTTCCATCATTTTAATCCTTACTGTTTTTGAAAGTCTATTTGTCATTGTAGAATGATGGTTACCATTTTGAATGCATCTTATGAGGTAGGCACTATACTAAGCACTGTCTGTACCCTGCTATAATATTTTCCATTCCTTGAGATAGATATTACCTCATTTTATAGATTAGAAGATTAAGAGTTACTAACTTTTCTAAAGATACACGACTAGTAACTACTGCCCATGCTCTTAAGGCAACAAAATGTATAGTTAACATCAAAATTGCTAAGACAAACAAAAATAAGGAGAGTTGTTACACATTAGAACCAGTAATCTTGAATTTTTACTTTAGTCCTTTATGTTCATGAAGTTACATGGCTATAATAATATTTATTTAAATAACAGGATACCTACTTAAATGAGAAAATATTTGGGTATAAGCCTAAATATACTAACTTTATTTTAGCATTTTAGAACAGTTTAGATTTAAGCACCTTCACTAACCTACCAACATTTGATTTCTTAATAGAGAAGTACTTTTGGGTCCCCTTTTATAAAAGGTGTGTATCATTTCTTTTTAGCCTTCATAGCATTTCTAATTATTTTGTTATTATTAGTTTAAAGAGTAATCTCATTTTTAAAATACACACAGAGGTATGTACATTAACTGAAGGAAAAGTAAGTTGGCTTTTGAAACAGACATACTTTCTTACCTTTTTATTAAAAGTTCAGTTCATTTCTTTTTAGCCTTCGTAGCATTTCTAATTTTTTATTATTGAACAGTTTAAAGAATTGTTGGCCCTGGCCGGTTGGCTCAGTGGTAGAGCGTCGGCCTGGCATGTGGGGGACCCGGGTTCAAGTTCCGGTCAGGGCACACAGGAGAAGCGCCCATCTGCTTCTCCACCCCTCCCCCTCTCCTTCCTCTCTGTCTCTCTCTTCCCCTCCTGCAGCCAAGGCTCCATTGGAGCAAAGATGGCCCGGGCACTGAAGATGGTTCCATGACCTCTGCCTCAGGTGCTAGAATGGCTCTGATTGCGGCAGAGCAACGCCCCAGATGGGCAGAGCATCGCCCCCTGGTGGGCATACTGGGTGGATCCCGGTCGGGCGCATGTGGGAGCCTGTCTGACTGCCTCCCCGTTTCCAACTTAAGAATAATACAAAAAAAAAAAAAAAAAAAACCCGTTGACTCATTTTTATATGTACAAAGTGAAATGTGCATTAATGGTGAAGGAATAATAATTTGACCTTTTAGGATCCAGTTATTTTTTGTTTCTGAACTAATTATAAATTTTTAAAAAAAAGAAAGAATTGCATAGTGTTTGGGGAATACAGAGAGAAAGAGTAGTAGATTGTCTCTGTGAATCAGTTAAATTATTTGATTGTTGGCAAGTGGATGGTTTTGTGTGTATTGAAAACACTGAAATTGGAGCCAGGAGCCATTGGTTTTTACTCTGACATTTAAGGTCACTGCTTATGTGGCTTTTCTGCTTCTTAAAAAAAGAAAAAAACCCAACCTAACTGTCATAATACTTGTGGACTATTTCAACATAATTCTCTGTATTTTTTTTCATTCTGAGAGGATTTAAGTTAGAATCAGAAAGCTTAGAAAACTCAAAATGAATGTATATACCTAATTTCTCCATGAAAAATAATATATTAAATTCCTTAACATTTTTCTGAAGAACAAAACATTTAATCTTCTTTTTAAATTCCGAGGTTTTCTGAAAAGCCTATTCTAGGTTTTCCTGAACTATAATGAAGAGATAGGTTTGTATTACATGTAATGTGGTGTATATGAAGTCACAGTGTACTGTTGCAATACTCAAACAGAAAGCAGTGGGAACGCAGGTTCAGTGTTAGTGTCCAGGCAGATACTGATGTTACTAATAATTTCAGTGAAATACATAATTTTTAGCAATTTTGGATTTCTCTTGTAGAACTAAAAAACTAAGAAACTGAGTTCTTTATTCAGACACTCTAGGAAGTGAACTCTTTATTAAGACCCTTTTAAAAGACTCGAGTAAATTGTAGATATTTGATCTTTTCCAATTAGTATGGAAAACAAAGTGAAAAATTGGATATTTAGTTTCAAGATTCAGCTCACAGTTTATTTTACTTTTTTCCAAGTTTAAATTCTTATATTTGAAAACAAGGCTAACTTAGTTACTTAAGCAACTGCATTGACAGCTAATATTAGAAAAATTAAAAAGTTAGTGTATGTGTCTAATCTTTATAATTTTAGGAAGAAAATCTAGGAATTTTTAGATTCCATAAAACATACTTCCTATCACAGTCCTTTCATCTGTTGAAATATTACTCAAAAGTCTTTTTCTTAATTAGCCAATAAATGTATTGGAATTTATAATATATATGATGTACGCTGTTATGCCTATATTATGAATTATCTTTCCAAATTGTGTAGTTGGAGAAAATATGTAAATGTTGTGTTCATTTAGCTTAGGATTAGAGGTAGAATCGGAGGTAGCATAGGAATAGAAGTAGAAATAA
This sequence comes from Saccopteryx leptura, assembly GCF_036850995.1. Classification (NCBI taxonomy): domain Eukaryota; kingdom Metazoa; phylum Chordata; class Mammalia; order Chiroptera; family Emballonuridae; genus Saccopteryx; species Saccopteryx leptura. The sequence continues at coordinate 74,518,711 of NC_089506.1, read as the reverse complement.
ATATGACTACAGTAAAAATTTAGAAATATTGATACTAATATTTAGCGCTCAACCTATTTATGTACTTATTAAAAACTGTGCTTAGTATGCTGGCACTCACAGTAAGATTGTGGGTAAAAACTTTCCCTGCCCAGGAGTTTTACAAGATAGTTACTAGTGGAATCATCATAATATAGTCATGTACCCTCCTATTTTTTTACATTGAGGAACATTTGCCAGATACACACATTGCCATCTTGAACTCATTTACCAAGTGTACTTTTGTACTTTATTTTTTCCTTCCTCTTATATCTTTACATTGAAAAACATAATGAACAAGAAGTGGGCTCAAATCATAATTAGATAATCTGGTAGTGTTTGGACAGAAATGATCTATCTTTAAAGAGACATCATAATTTCTACCTTACAGGGTTATTGTGAGGAGCTATATCATCTTTAGGTTAGAACATTTGGTACACAGTGTTAGCTATTATTATTGACTGATGAATATATAAAGGTACCTATGTGAACATATTCACTAAAGCATAGTTTGTAATTGTGGAAAACTAGAAAGACCCTAAAGATGCAATAATGTATTTATGTTAAATCTATTTAAGGAGTAATGTATTACTATGAAAAATAATGTAGAAGTATATTTATTGAGCTAGATAGATGCCTGACATCTATGGTTAGTGATAAAAGCAGCATAAAGAATAGAATCCCTCTGTTCTTTTTTTTTTTATTTATTTATTCATTTTTAGAGTGGAGAGAGACAGAGAGAGAGGAGAGAGAGACAAAGAGAGAGAAGGGGGGGAGGAGCTGGAAGCATCAACTCCCATATGTGCCTTGACCAGGCAAGCCCAGGGTTTCAAACCGGCGACCTCAGCATTTCCAGGTCGATCCTTTATCCACTGCACCACCACAGATCAGGCAGAATTCCTCTGTTCTTTTGGAGGTTTTTTCTTAGAGAGAGAGAGACAGACAGACAGAGACAGAGAGAGGAGCAGACAGGGACAGACAGGAAGGGAAAGAGATGAGAAGCATCAACTCATGGTTGCGGCACCTTAGTTGTTCATTGATTGCTTTCACAAATGTGCCTTGACCAGGGGGCTCCATCTGAGCCAGTGATCTTGGGCTTTAAGCCAGTCACTTTTGGGCTCAAGCCAGTGACCATGGGGTCATGTCTATGGTTCCATGCTCAAGACAGAAACACTGTGCTCAAGCCTGTGACCTCGGGGTTTCGAACCTGGGTGCTCTGCTTCGCAGGCCAACACTCTATCCACTGCACAACCACAGGTCAGGCGATTTGTGTTTATCTTTAAAAAAAAGAGAAGAAAAGAAAAAAAAGTAAGAAAACAGGTGAAGGAAAATATGTGTTAATGTCATAAAAGACAAAGACTATTGGAGAAATGTTTCAGGTTAAAGGCTAGTAAAAAGATAGGAAAAGTAAATTTAATACCTGTTTCTACATTACTGTATTCCCCATGTATAAGATGCACCTTAATTTTGGGGCCCGAAATTTGAAAAAATATGTATTACATAAAGTTATTGAACTCAAGTTTTATTCATCATAAAATTCATACAACTCTTCATCACTGTCAAAACTCCCATCCGTTAACTTGTCCTTATCTGTGTCTGATGACGAATCACTGTCTTCAACAATGAGTGCAAAAACAAGCATGAAAAAGCAGGAAATCCAAGTAAAAAAATCTACAGCCACTGTATAAATGCATCCAGTTTTTAGACCCCAAATTTTTCAGGAAAGGGTGCGTCTTATACGTGGGGAATAATGGTAAATCCTGAGAGAAAATGCTACCAAGGACATGAATAGGTAAACTAAGAAATTAAAGTCTGAATGGATGATTAGACAAAAGCATTTTATCTATATGAAATTATGAAGGTGATAAAAATATCCTATCAATATAAAATTACAAAGATGATAACTACTGATATGTGAGAGAATTCGCTTAGTCTTAGGAAATAATGAAATATTTAGGGGAAAGGGCCATGATATATCTAATTTGCCTTCAAATGGTCCAGGAAAAAATTATGTAGAGAGTGAGGAAGAAAGATAAAAGTATAAACAAAACGATAAAACATATTGGGATAAAATGTGATAGGCAAATCTAGGTGTTTCCTGTACTATTTTTGTCTTTGTAACTCTTTGTAAACTTGAAATTACTTTTTAAAATTTTTTAAAAAAGATTCTTTAAAAATGGCAAAAGAAGAAGGCCATCATACTTAAAGTGGGAAATTGCTTTTCTCACAGTAAGCAAGAGTGACAGATGAGGTAATGTCTGCTTCTAGAACAAAGAGCAGGTTTGCTTATTGCTTGCTGTAAAACATTAATTTCCCCAAACTCAGTGTTCCTGTCCTGCAGTGCAAGCCCACAGTGTGTGCAGCCAACCGTCTGGGCCTTTTGCATTGCTCTCATATGAGATGACAGAACATACTGACCAGCATGCTCCTTGCTGGAGTAGGAGGAGTCAAGTCCTTTTTCTCTGACCTAGGAGTCTCCTGTCTTCTGCCAGCACCACGAAAAAGCAGCAGGCTTTTAGATTGAAAGAAGACAAAACAAAACAAATCCCAGACCAGATAGGCTAGACCCCTGAACATTTGTTGCTATTTTCTGTTCTTTTTTTCATTCTGAATCTTTGCAAGGAATGCCTTTTTCATTTCACCTGACCAAACCCCAAACCTTACACATTCTTTCAGTAGACCTTCAGTTATGCTTGCTTAGAAGTGTCTCCCTCTCCAAATTCTTAGAAAAGTGTTTTCTCCACTACTCATTAGTCATCTCTCCCTCCCTCTCTTTCTTTATTCCATTTCTTTATCTTCCTTATCCGTTTTCCTTTTCCTCTTCCCCATTCTTTTTCTTCCCTCTGTTGCTTCTATTTAAATATAATCAGAGTGAATATGACAAACTTCTGATTAAACTCTGTCTGTGAGAGCACTTTAGTACATACACCTTTTTTCCCATACAGAGCAAAGTATAGGATTCATTATATATTTTTGATTGACTGATTCTTATGAGCAGATGAATTGTTCAGAAACATGTTTTTTAAACCCTAATCACAGTGGTAGCTTTATCTATGTATTGTTTACACAGATCAAAAGTACCGAGTAGGATCATAGAATTTTCGGGGTTGGACAGTCTTAGAAATCAAACAGGGAAAACCCCTTCATTTTCCTAAAGAGAATAGGTCATGACTAATGAATCATTATTACTAATAAGGACTGATTGTTTCTGTTCTTATTGCTTCTTCTCATTCTGGTTATAAGTAACTAATTTTTTCATACGACTTTAAATTGATTATTTTAGGTACTGCTGTTATTTATTGGAGGTGACAGTTATACAATTATCATTTGGATTACCATGAATAAATTAGTTATTGTAAGCATATTCATTTCATGGGAAACTGTTGGGTCATATTCGTCTTTTTTTGTATAATAGTGTATGAAAGAGTAACTCTCAAAATAAATAATTTAAAGAGGATTACTCCTCCTCATTAGAGTCTGGTCTAATAAATTAGTATTAAAATCTTTCTCTTGCCCTCTTAGGCTGCACACCATAGTGACTGAGGCCATTGGAGTCCAGAACCAGATTTCCAGTGTTTGAATCCCAGCACTGCCATGTGCTGGTAGTGTGTCCTTGTGCATGTTAGTTAAACTATGTGCTCTGATTCCTCATTTGTAAATGGGAATAATTATAGTGGCTATCTCATGGGTGACTGGGAGATTAAAGAAATTGAAATGTAAAGTGCTTTAAAAAGTGCCTGGCACAGAGTGAGAGATACATATTTTAACTATTATTTACTAAAATTAGGCTAATAAGCCATGCTTGTTTCCATTTAAGTTGTCAGTCCAAGTTAAGAGGATATCTATGCCAGTCATCAGCTTCATAGGGGTTTATTTCACTTCTCTTTTATTTTAAAGTGTTGTGGTTCCCCCTTTAGTGCTTATTCTAAGAAATTCTTTTTACCAGTGCTTACCACCATACAGTTTTCTTCTGCACATCATTCTTAGTATGTTTTGTATGTTACATGTTTTATGTGTATTTCTTTTTTTAAAAACCATTTTATATAATAATTCCATTTTAGTGGCTTTTAAATGATTCCATGAGTCTGTGCTCTGCAAATGAGAATATGTAAATATTTCAGATGTGCACTTACAGAAGCTAGGGCATATGATCAAATACCTTGGTTATATATTTCCACTTTACCTGCTTTTAATCACTATTCACTTATAGTCTTCTTCTAGACTATGGTTGATTAAAAGTACTAAATCATATAAATATAAGTATGACCATACGTTGCTTTTAAGAATAAACGATCACCCAGTAACGTGGTCTAAGTAAAATGTTCTCTTTTTTAATTATGTAGTCCTCCTCGCCATCCTCATCACAGCCTCATTCTAGCCACTGCAGAACGAAGGCCTCATCACTGTGTCACCATGCATCCCTACCCTGGGTCAAACGTAACCATGTAGACCCTGCAAAGGCTACCAGTCCATCTCTCCGTCTTCGTCGCTGGCGACCCTTCTTACGCCTACCATCTTTGGGTCTCCATTCTGTTGTAAGTGTAGTCAATCTTCCATCTCTTCTTACAGTGACAAGGGCAGTTCATTTTTTTCCTTAAACTTCTTCAGTCTTCAAAGGGCTTTTCTCTTGGTTCACTCAACTATTAGCTTTTGTCCCCCAATAAGATTGCAAGCATACTGCCATGCTCTGCAGTCTGGCTTGACTTTCACCAGTGCCTTGGTGAACATCCATCTTTCTACTCCATATCCTGCCAACATAAGAATGCCTGCCTTTTGATGAGTACTGATCGACATTCATGATGATGTTTAAGTTCCTATCAGTTGTTAAAGTGAATATGTATTTTCTTACCTTTCATCTTTCTGATTTCATTTAGTTGACTCAGGTCAACAAATGCTGTGTACCTTCTGAGTTCTTTATCATCTACTTTTTTTTTTTCCATGTTTCTGAACATGACTTTAGCCTCTTGTCATGCTCTGGGGTGCTTTACTTACTCTATTCTGAATCTAACCCTTCATGGTGTAGGGTGTTTCATCTAAACTGGTTTATTCCCTGAGGTGGCTCAGGTCCTCGGTTTAATCTTGGTCCGATCTTCCCTGCCTATTCTGTTTCCAGACATCTTTCCAAGTAGGAGGTGAAGATTTTTTCTTTGTGAATTGATGTAGGCTTCCCACAAATTTTATTATTTTTCCTTCTTAGGTAGAAAATATTAGCAAACTATTAAAAAGTACCTATGTTCTTGTAAGCTTGTTAATTTTCTTAAATGTTGAGGTTGATAATGGAATTCTAATAATTTTCATAATTGAAATAAACTACAGAATCCGGAAACCACAGCTCTTATCTTTCTGAAGTTTTAGACTATTAGTGGCAATGACTATGGATTGGTAGAGCATACCTAGAGATGTTATATCCGAAAGATTTGGTGTGTGCCATGCATTTATAAAAAACTTGCCACTTCTCTAAATCATCATGACTTTCGAAGCCAGAGGAAGTCTGATTGCTCATACATATAATGCTTAAAAAAAGTTGGTGTCAAACATTCTTTCCTCCCCTTATTTATTCTTCTAGAGCTATCCTCAAATTATGAAGTGGAGTCCTGACACTTTCCCGTAAACATCTGCTTCCACCAGATATCAGAATGGTCATCTAAAAAGCCTTTCATTTGTGCTGACTATCAACCAACTGGTGTCTCTCTACTTCATTATCCTCATTGGGTCACTGTGTGCTTTTGTCATTTTTATTCATTTATCATTCAGTATTTGTTGCTTCTCTGCTGTGCCAGTTTGTACAGTAGGAGATATAAGGTGAATTAAATGATCAGAGTAAAACCCTAATTTGATAAATTCTGACTTGGGCACAATTGATTCTAAATATAAATAAACTCCTTTGTACTTAAAAATATTCTAGATATAAATGAACATGTCATAAAAATTGGTTTTTCCAGGTTTATATATTTTTTATATAATGCTGATCTTTGCTCTGTATTAATTCCATTGTTTTATAGCTTCATAAGTATTTGCATAGCCTGGTGGTGAAGAGCATGGATTCTAGAAAGACACTGCCTGGGTTTGGGCCCAAATTCTATCACTTACAAGTTTTGTGACCTAGAGCATGTTACTTAATGCTTCTGTGCCTCAGTTTCCTTAAAAGTAAAATGGGTTTAATTATATTACCTACTTTGTAGGGTTTATATAGCAATTAATTGGTCAGTACCTAAAAAGTACTTAGAACAGTGCCTGGTATATATTAAATGCTGTACAATTATAATTACATTTAAACTATACTTTTTTATAATTTGAAAATTTTATTTAGTATTTAATTTCTATCTAATTGAATTGTTATGTTACTTTTTAATTATTTGAGATAAGTATTCTAAATTAGAGAACTTTATAAAAGAATATATATATAAATGTAGGCAAAAATAACCCAATCAATAGCTTCTGGAATTTTTTTGTTGTTTTGTTTTGTATTTTCTGAAGCAAGAAGCAGGGAGGCAGACAGACTCCCACATGCACCTGACCAGGATCTACCCGGCATGCCCACCAGGGGGTGATGTTCTGCCCATCTGGGGCATTGCTCCATTGCAACTGGAGCCATTCTAGCACCTGAGGCCAAGGCCATGGAGCCATCCTCAGTGCCTGGGCCAACTTTGCCCAAAGGAGCCTTGGCTGCGGGAGGGGAAGAGAGAGACAGAGAGGAAGGAGAGGGGGAAGGGCGGAGAAGCAGATGGGCGCTTCTCCTGTGTGCCCTGGCCGGGAATTGAACCCGGGACTTTCAAATGCTGGGCCAATGCTCTACTGCTGAACCAACCAGCCAGGGCCTGATGTTCGTTTACTTATTTGCTGATCACTTTTTGAAATGAAGAACTTACTGGATTTTTTTTTATTCTTGTTTTGTGGTAGAATACTTTTTAAGGAGTGGATAGTTACAGGTTGTAAGCAGTGGATAATTGCACATTTCAGATTTTCAAACTAATTAAAGTAGTGCAAAGGAAAAGCCTCTTAACAAGTACTGACACAATTTTGAGTCACAAGATTTCTTACATTTGTGATCATTTAGGATTGATACTGTAATGATGCAGACTGTTTAGTAGCTCTTAACAGTTTGCAAAGTACTCGAATGCATTTTATTTAAACCTCAGAACAGATATGAAAACCAGTGCTCCCAGGGACTGGGTGTATGTTCAGCTCTCTGACTCTAATTATACTACTTTTATCTCTAGCACAGTTGTGTTTACTGACAAAATATGAAAAATGAAAAATGGAAGCTATATTCTTTTCTTTTTTTTAAAGATTTTATTTACTGATTTTACAGAAAGAGGAGATGGGGTGTTGGCACAGAATGAGAAGTAGTTGGTTCACTCTAGCTGGTCATTGGTTGCTTACTGTATGTGCCTTGACTGGACCAGCATAGGGTTTTGAACTGGCAGCCTCAGTGTTCCAGGTCAGCGCTTTATCTACTGCACCACCACAGGCCAGGCAAAGTGTATTATTCTTAAGAAGAGATGGTGTTAAAATAATTTAAAATTTTTGGAGACATAATAGCTTAAAAGATTTAAAGTACTTACTTGATATCCTGTTGGAATTTTGTGTCTTACATGAGAAAACAACAATAAGAAAATGAGACCCTTTCCTAGTTGGATGAGGAATTATTTCTAGCATTTTAAAAATAGAACTGAATATATAGTTTGTAGAGTTGCCTAGGTGTAGCCTTAGAAAATGGAATTCTTTTCTAGTCCTTGGTAAAATGAGGGTATTGGGTTGAGTGATCACTAACATGTTTGACTCTCTGACCAGGGAAGTAAGGGAGCATGTTCTCATCATCTGTGATTAACTGAAGAAATATCATGCTCAAGAGCTACTAGACTTTTTGTAAGATGATGGGAAACATATTTTAGCCTCAGTATGAGGGATATAATAAAACTGTCAAAGATGGAATGGATTATCTCAAAACCTAGAGACAGTCCCCTGTTCTTGGAGGGCCAACAGAAGTAGGGGCTGTGGTAGAGAGTCAGGCAACAGTAAAACTAGGCAACTTTGATTCCTACCAACTGTGGAACTCTTTAGTTCTGTGTTGAACTTAGGAAGACCTAGTTTGCCACATCAATTTTTGTTGCGGTTCTCTCATTCATAAACTTGAGGTAAATAATTTCTGAAGAATAATGTGAGATTACATGAGTCACTCTATAAATGTTTTAAAAGCATTCAGTAAATCTAAGATAATAGTGTTTCTTCTATACCTTTCAATTTCTGCATCTTAAAACTTTATGTTACAACCACTTAAATTATATAATTACTTAAGGGAGAAAGAAGTATGCATTTTAGAGTTAAGTTACTATTGTATTACAGGATGTTAAGTAATACGAGATGTAATTTGATTTGTGCCTCTTTAAAATTTTAAAACTTTTGCCTCTAAAGTTTGTACTTGCATTTAACACCGATGTATTTCTTTACAAACCTTTTAGATTTGATATAACACATACTCATGTTAACTGTAATTGTTGCATATTATAGACACTGTCAGTGAATCATGTATTGACTTTGCATAAGTTACTTGAATATTTAGCAGATGTAGCAGATGTTGCTCAGGCAACTTGAATTTGGTAAGGTAAAAAGCCTGATACAATTTTAATTTTAAACAGTTTACTGAAAAAGCGAGAGAAAAATTATAGGCTATAGTTAATTATGCTTTAATTTGTCCTTATCTTATTTCCCCCTTTAATCTCTTGGGTTATTTTCCTGCATCTATTCATTTTTAAACCTTTTGAATGTAGGATGAATAAAAATACTTATTTTACTCTAATACTCCTTAAATTGCATTTTTTAAAAGATGAGATTATCAAGGTCAAGTCATTAAAAGGAAAGCTAACCCTTGCCGGATGGCTCAGTTCTTTAGAGCATCATTCTGAAGCACAGAGGTTGCTGGTTCGATCCCCAGTTGGGGCACATACAGGAACGGATTGATGTTCCTATCTCTCTCTCTTTTTTTCCCTTTCTGTTTCACTATTAATAAATTTAAAAAAAATGAAGATCTCACTTTGTTGACATCTTAAAACTTGAATAGTTTTTTTTTAAACTGTATTTATGCTATTGCTTTCTTTTTCAAATTTCAAAACTTAGGCAAATCACTTCATGCATTCATTTCATTCAGCAAGTAAGCATTGTACATCTACTATATACCAGGCATTGTGCTAAATAAATATTAGGGCATTGAAAGTGAACAAAACTTTGTTTTTAGATTGTTGAGATAAAAAAAAAAGAGGTGCTTGTAATAAACATCTTTCTTGTTAATGTCTGAGCATTTTATTATAAATGTAAACATATTTACTTGTTTATCATATCAAAGGTTAATTAAGCCTTGAATTATTTTGGATAAATATTCTCTCATGTCACTTGATTTTATTTGTATCTATTTACATGTATTTGACTGATTTGTTTGACTACTAACATATATAATACACACTTTTCTTCCTATTCCAGGCGCCAAATATAGATGAAAAAGTAGATCTTCATTTTATTGCATTAGTTCACGTAGATGGGCATCTCTACGAACTAGGTAAGAACGTTTAAAATTTATTCTGGGGAGAGAAGTTGGAAATGGAAGAGTTTTTATTGTATTTATGATAAACAGGACTGTTGGTATTTATTGTATTTACTTAAATTAATTGATTGCCCTATTACATTGAGTTGGCATAATGAAAGTTTTTCATTTAAGACTTTTACCAGAAAAAAATTTAAATGTTTTTGGTATTCAGACAACTTATAATTCAAGAATGTTTGCATACCACCTTTGCATTTTAGCAAAGCAGTAAAGTAAACATCATAATAGGAACTCCTGTAAATCACTTCAGCTGTTTTTCCTAAATGATTGAGATAGTTATCATCAACATCTCTGTGAGCCATCTTGAGTCTAAACTAGTTTTAAAACATAGTGCAATATTAATGACTAGTTTTTTTTTATTTTTTTTTATTTTATTTATTCATTTTTAGAGAGGACAGAGAGAGGGAGAGAGAAGGGGGGAGGAGCTGGAAGCATCAACTCCCATATGTGCCTTGACCAGGCAAGCCCAGGGTTTCGAACCGGCGACCTCAGCATTTCTAGGTTGACGCTTTATCCACTGCACCACCACAGGTCAGGCTAATGACTAGTTTTTGTATTTGGTTACGAGTATCATGAGTCTTCAGGATTTTGTACTAATTTTTTGCATTACATCTGAGTTTTTAAAAAAGACTTTACAGGAGTCTATGTTTTCTGGCAACAACTTCCTAAGGCATATATCAAAGTACCCATGATGAATTACCTAGTATTTAGGCCTATCACTGCATTTAGTTTTTTAAAAAGTTTAACTATAGGTAGACTATTTCAGGGACTATTTGAAGGAAATCCTCATTATTTTATTAATTTATTATTTTTTTGTGAGGGAGGAAGATGAGAAGTATCCACTCCTAGTTGTGCCACTCTTTAGTTGTTCAGTGATTGCTTTCTCATGTGTGCCTTGACACACACCAAGAAAGTGGGACTCCAGCCAAGCTGGTGACCCCTTGATTAAACCAGTGACCTTGGGCTTCAAGCCAGCGATCTTTGGGCTCAAGCCAGCAACCTTGGGCTTCAAGCCAACCACCATGGGAGTATGTCAATGATCCCATGCTCAAGCCGGCAACCCTTCACTCAAGCTGGTGAGCCCACGCTCAAGCCAGATGAGTTTGCACTCAAGCCGATGATCCTGCACTAAAGCTGGATAAGCCCACTTAAGCCGGTGACCTCAGAGTTTTGAACCTAGCATCTCAGTGTCCAAGGTCGACCCTCTGTCTACTGCACCACCACTGGTCAGGCAATCCTCATAATTTTAATTGCTTCATTCATATAGAGAACTTCTTTTGATTCCTTCATAATTGACACATAGTACTATAGTACTCATGGATCCTTCTTGTCCTTCTCCATAAGACCTTTTTGGGTTAAAAAAAAAGCCAAATAAAGAAACAAAAAAGTGAAGGCCTTTTCAGTATTTACTTGCTACTTTATTTTCCTTAACATATTTAAAAACAAAGTTGTTTTTTGTTTTGTTTTTATTTTTTATTAAGTCAATTAAATTTAACAGGGTGACATTGGTCAACTAGAATACACATAGATTTTGGTCAAACATCTCCACATCATTTGGATCAGGGATCCCCAAAATTTTTACACAGGGGGCCAGTTCACTGTCCCTCAGACCGTTGGAGGGCCGGACTATAAAAAAAACTATGAACAAATCCCTATGCACACTGCACATATCTTATTTTAAAGTAAAAAAACAAAACGGGAACAAATACAATATTTAAAATAAAGAACAAGTAAATTTAAATCAACAAACTGACCAGTGTTTCAGTGGGAACTATGCTCCTCTCACTGACCACCAATGAAAGAGGTGTCCCTTCCGGAAGTGCGGCGGGGGCCGGATAAATGGCCTCAGGGGGCCACATGCGACCCGCGGGCCGTAGTTTGGGGACCTTTTATTTGGACAGTCGATTATGTTGTATACCCATCACCCAAAGTCAGTCATCCTTCATCACCTTATATTTGTCCCTCTTTATGTCCCTCCCGCACCCTCTTCCCTCTTTCTCCTCCCCCTGGTAACCACTGTACTCCTATTTCTGTCCATGAATCTTAATTTTGTGTCCCACCTATGTATGGAATCATACAGTTCTTAGCTTTTTCTGATTTACTTATTTTATTCAGTTTTTAAATTAAAAAAATTATTATAGTTTGCATTCAATACTGTGTGCAGCACAGCAGATAGACATTCATTAGATTAAAGACAAAGAGTTTTGAAAGGACACAGATTGAGCAATAAATGTACATAAAACTTAGGGGGATTTTATGTTTGGAATATGACAACAAAAACCATACACTTTGTTTAAAAGAAATGGCTCTATTAAAAGGGACAGGAAAATGAAATAACATAGTATTTATAACAATGTGTACCCCTGATGATTGTCTTCTATAGTAGAATGATTTGAGTAGGGATCAAACTAAAATGAGAAGAAATTATTATAGGAGTATATAACAGACCTGAGCATTTTGGAAGATATGCCTTGCTAATTCTATATAATTTTGTGTAAAATTTATATAGAGATAAGATTTAGGCCCTGGCCGATGGCTCAGTGGATAGAGCGTCTGCCTGGCACATAGACTTCCTGGGTTTGACTCCTGGTCAGGGCACACAGGAGAAGCAACCATCTGCTCCCTCAACCCTCTCTTCCTTCTCTCCCTCTTTCCCTCCTGCAGCCCGTGGCTCAGTTGGTTCAAGCATCACCTCAGGCGCTGAGGATAGCATAGTTGGTCCCAGCATATCAGCCTCAGGTGCTAAACATAGCTTGGTACTTGAGCATCGGCCCCAGAAGGGGGTTGCCAACAGGGGTTGCTAGGTGGATTCCAGTCAGGGTACATGTGGGAGTCTGCTGCACTATCTTCCCTCCTCTTACAAAAATAAAAAAATTTAAAAATAAAATATTTAATAGTTTCCACTTGAATTTTTGTTGTGTGTGTGTGTGTGGGTGTATTTTTCTGAAGTTGGAAACAGGGAGGCAGTCAGAGAACTCCCGCATGCGCCTGACCGGGATCCACTCGGCATGCCTACCAGGGGGTGATGCTCTGCCCATCTGGGGCGTTGCTCCATTGCAACCAGAGCCATTCTAGCACCTGAGGCAGAGGCCATAGAGCCATCCTCAGTGCCCAGGCCAACTTTCCTCCAGTGGAGCCTTAACTGCAGGAGGGGAAGAGAGAGACAGAGAGGAAGGAGAGGGGGAGGGGTAGAGAAGCAGATGGGCACTTCTCCTGTGTGCCCTGGCCGGGAATTGAACCTGGGACTCCTGCATGCCAGGCCGACACTCTACCACTGAGCCAACCGGCTAGGGCTCCACTTGAATTTTGAATAATAAAGAATAACTAGTAGAAATGGAAATAAAGAGAGTACATGAGACTTACCAGACACATTCTATTGACTTTAAGGGAATAGATTTATAAAAGGCCAGGGAATTATACATAAGATCTATTAACAGGGACTATAAAGTAATGGTGACTTTCTGGATGAGATATTTAGTAATAGAACAAACATTAACATTGAAAAGCTTTGTAGGGCCTGACTAGTATTGGCACAGTGGGTAGAATGTCAGCCTGGGATGCTGAGGTCTCAGGTTCGAAACCCCAAGGTCACCAGCTTGAGCACAGGCTCATCTGGCTTGAGTGCAGGGTTGCTGGATTAAGTGTGGGATCATGTCTATGATACTGGCATGGTCGCTGGCTTGAGCAAGGGGACAAGGGTATGGCTGGAGTCCCCTGGTCAAGGCATGCATGAGAGGCAATCAATTAACAACTAAAAGGTGACACAACTACAAGTTGATGCTTCTTATCTCTCTCCCCTCCTCCCTTCCTCTCTCTCTCTCTTTCTCTTTCAAAAATAAAAATATATTTAGGGGGAGCAAATCTTTGATCATTTCAATGGGAAGCAAAGAGTTGTCTAAAATACTCAATTTGACTGGCTAGCTAACAGTACAAGGAAAGATATATTTATATATGGTCTACCGGAAAGTTCTGTTCGTTTTTGGAATAAAACAAAATACAAATTTTTCTTACTGTCAATAAACTTTATTAAATAATATAATTGTCATTATTATTAATGATTTCTTGCCAGCATGAGGGCAATTTGTATATCCCATTTTTGAAAAATGTTTTATCTTTTGATGCAAAAAATTGAACCAATGCTTGTTTGCTATCTGCTTCATTTTTGAATTTTTTGCCCTTCAAAAAATTTTGTAAGGACAAAAACAAGTGATAGTCGGAGGGTGCTAAGTCCGGGGAATATGGTGGATGCAACAGAATTTCCCAGCCTAGTTCTGCAATTTTTTGACGAGTCTCTAAAATACAGTGGCGTAAATGAACTTTATCAGTAGCCATGGGTACATTATCGCTTCACACATAAGACTAACGTGAATCAACTTTGTTTTAGTTAATTTGCTATGTCAGTATGTATACATTAAGTGATAAAAATAGAGGGGCACACATGCGCCAAATAAACGTGCTTACGTGTCAAAACTTGTTGTGATAGAAATGGACAGAACTTTCCGGTAGACATTATACATTAGTGGTAAGCTATATATGAAGAATGGTTCTCTTTGGAATATGCCACGATTAACACAAAAAGTATTTTAAAATTGGTTTAAAGTAAGAACATCAGGAAAGGAAGGTAGAAATATTGAGATCTTTGGTTTAGGTGTTCTTTAGCAAGTAGAACGATCAGTATGGCTGATAGAGTTTTAGAACCCTTTGGAGATTTCAGTTTGTAAATGAGTTTGAGGAACTTCAGAGTTTTAAAGACTAGTCATAATCTTTGAGATGTCAGAGAGAACAGGGATAACTACAGGACTAATGAAGCCTGACTGGTGGTAGCGCAGTGGATAGAGCGTCAATGTGGGACACTGAGGACCCAGGTTCGAAACCCTGAGGTCACTGGCTTGAGTCCAAAGGTCACTGGCTTGAAGCCCAAGGTTGCTGGCTTGAGCAAGGGGCTCAACTGTAGCTGCCGGACAAGGCACAAATGAGAAGACAAATGAAGATGGGTAGTTACAAGGAAAGTTGACAGTAACCCTGAGGTAGATTCCTAAAAAATTCAAAAGGAATGTTCAGCAGGAAGAAGACTGAGTTAGTGAATAGAAAATTACAGATGACATGATGCTATACATAGAGAACCCCAAAGATTTCACCAAAAATCTATTAAAACTGATAAATTAATTCAGTAAAGTAGCAGTATACAAAATTAATATTCAGAAATTGGTTGCATTTTATACATCAGTAACAAACTATGAGAAAGAAATTAAGAAAACAATCCTATTTACAATTGAATCAAAAAGAATTCAATACCTAGGAATAAGTTTAACCAAGGAGGTAAAAGAAAGACCTATACTCCGAAGATTATAAGACACTGAAGAAAAAAATAGAAGATACACATAACTGGAAGCATATACTGTTCTCATGGATAGGAAGAACTAACATTTCTAAAATATCCATACTATCCAAAGCAATCTATTGATCAATGCAATCCCTAACAAAATACCAATTGTATTTTTCACAGAACTAGAACCAATAATCCTTAGAACCACAAAAGACCCCGAATAACCCTAGCAAAGTTGAAGGAATCATACTACCTGATATCAAACTATACTACATTATAAGGCTATAGTAATAAAATAGCATAGTACTGGCATAAAAACAGGCATGTACATCAATAGAATGTAAGACCTGAAACTGTAAAAGTCTTAGAAGAAAACATAGGCAGTAAACTCTCATTGTTTTAGATACATCTCACTAGACAAGGAAAACAAAAGAAAAAATAAATAAATGGGACTACATCAGACTAAAAAGTTTAGTACAGCAAAGGAAACCAACAAAAAAAAGACAGCCTACTGAATGGAAGATAACGCCAATGATACATCCAATAAGGCAGTGGTCCCCAAACTTTTTTGGGCCATGGACCGGTTTAATGTCAGAAAATATTTTCACGGACCAGCCTTTAGGGTGGGACGAATAAATGTATCACGTGACCGAGACAAGCATCAAGAGTGAGTCTTAAACGGATGTAACAGAGGGAATCTGGTCATTTTTAAAAAATAAAACATCGCTCAGACTTAAATATAAATAAAACGGAAATAATGTAAGTTAGTATATTCTTTCTCTGCGGACTGGTACCAAATGGCCTATGGACCAGGACCGGTCTGCGGCCCAGGGGTTGGAGACCACTGCAATAAGAGGTTAATATCCAAAGAACTCATACAACTCAACACCAAAAACTCAATCCAATTAAAAAATGGGCAGAGGACCTGAATAGATACTTCTTCAGAGAGGACATACAGATGGCTAACAGACAAATGAAAAGATGCTCAGTGTCACTAATCATCAAAGAAATGCAAATTAAAACCACAGTGAGATATTACCTTACACCTGTCAAATTGGCTGTTTTCAACTACTCAATAAATACTAAGTGTTGGTAAAGATGTGGAGAAAAGAGAATCTTTATGCACTGTTGGTGGAATTGCAGGTTAGTGCAGCTAATATGGAAAACAGTATGGAAGTTCTTCAAAATTAAAAATGGAACTACCTTATGACCCAGCAATTCCATTTTTGGGTATTTATCCGAAGAAACCCCAAACACTCATTTGAAAAGATATTTACATTTTTATGTTTATTGCAGCATTATTTACAAGATAATGGAAGCAGTCTAAGTGTACATTAACAGATGATTGGGTAAAGAAGAAGATATGGTACATAAAATCAAATATTACTTGGTCACCAAAAAGAATGAAAGTTTAGCATTTGTAACAACATGGATGGACCTAGAAGGTATTATACTAAGTTAAATAAGTCAGACAGAGAAAGACAACATATGATTTTACTTATATGTGGACTTTAAAAAAATAAAATAAATGAACAACAAATCAGAGACAGACTCACAGATACAGAGAACAAACTCATTGTTGCCAGATGGGAAGGGCATTGAGGACTGGTTATAAAAGGTGAAGGAATTAAGAAGTACAAATTGGCAGTTACAAAATAGTCACAGGGATATCAAATACAGCACGGAATATAGTAAAAATGTGATAACTATGTATGGTGCCAGTTGGATACTGGAGTTATCAGGCAAACACTTTGTAAAGTATATGATTGTCTAACCACTATGCTGTACACCTAAAACTAATATAAATTGAATTTCTACTACAATCAAAAAATTAGCCCTGGCCGGTTGGCTCAGCGGTAGAGCGTCGGCCTAGCGTGTGGAGGACCCGGGTTCGATTCCCGGCCAGGGCACATAGGAGAAGCGTCCATTTGCTTCTCCACCCCTCCGCCGCGCCTTCCTCTCTGTCTCTCTCTTCCCCTCCCGCAGCCAAGGCTCCATTGGAGCAAAGATGGCCCGGGCACTGGGGATGGCTCTGTGGCCTCTGCCCCAGGCGCTAGAGTGGCTCTGGTCGCAACATGGCGACGCCCAGGATGGGCAGAGCATCACCCCCTGGTGGGCAGAGCGTCGCCCCATGGTGGGCGTGCTGGGTGGATCCCGGTTGGGCGCATGCGGGAGTCTGTCTGACTGTCTCTCCCTGTTTCCAGCTTCAGAAAAATGCAAAAAAAAATAAAAATAAAAAATAAAAAATAAATTAAAAAATAATTCTAAAAAGATTAATGGAATTAAAAAGAAAACTGATTAAGAGAATAGCATATGGTTTTTAAGAAAAAAATAATTTCTAAGTAACTATTTTTTTGGTTTATTTGGTTAATTTTTGCTTATATTTTTCTTTAAATATAGTATTTATTAGTCCTTGTCTATCACTTCATATACATATTGATTCAAAAAAATTTATATTTAGAAGCCAATGGAGTTATAGAAGGAATTGTATTTTATGGATTGTACTTGAAATGCCACTTATAAAATATCTGAGATTATAAATTGGACTATATAGGGTGGGGCAAATGTAGGTTTACAGTTGTATGTGAAACATAGTTGATTCTTTTATTACTATTAATTAGTTAATGTAATATTTTTATAAGAACTGTAAAACTACTTTTTGTCCCACCCTGCCTAGATTAGAGTTTCAGTTACCTTTGGGTGGCATGAGTTTATGTAATTCTGGACTTTTTTGTTTTTTTCCTTAGTGTTGAAAGTACTATTCAAGATGATTATAATTATGCTTAGTTATTTTTGGTGGTCAGCTGAGTAATCCTAGTTGGCCCGGGCCAGTTGGTTGAGTGGACAGAGTGTCGGCCCAGCATGTGGCCAGTGAGCAGATGTCTCGGGTTCAGTCCCCGGTCAGGGCACACAGAAGCAGCCATTCTTGAGGTTGATCCTGGTCAGAGCCATGCAGGAGTCTGCCTCTCTATCTCCCCTCCTCTCACTTTAAAAAACAAAAAACTTTGTGATGGCTCCCTTTTGTTGATGTAAAGATGTCTTACTTAAAAGCCTCCTAATCCCACTTGTAAAAAAAAGAATTATTTTCATCTTTTATGATTGTAATTTGAGAAGAAACTGACTTATTAATTTTGCATACTCTTTAAGGAAATTAAAGTTAATATGAATATTCTGTTTATGAAGATAATTTAAGCTTTCAAACATGGAAGCAAGGTGCTTATAATTTTTAATGTTAAAATATATTCATAGGTAGTACATTTAAAATATTTGTTTTAGCATATATTATTTTAAATATCTTTTAACCTTTGCGTCACTGTGAGCAGAGGAAAGTGGAAGTTGTACGAACAGCTAAACTCAGCTGTTTGTTTACTTTTTTCAGATGGACGGAAACCATTTCCAATTAACCATGGTGAAACTAGTGATGAAACGTTATTAGAGGTAACAATAAAACTTGTGGGTCCACTTTAAGTGTTATCATTCTTGTTTTCTCTGAAACATCTCAAAAGATCACTTGTATAACATTTTATCTGTGTTTGGATACTTCCTTGTCCTGACTCTTTCGAAAAAATTCCAAGAAGAAAAATCTGACCTAGTGTTATCCTACAGCAGCGGTTCTCAACCTGTGGGTCGCGACCCCAGCGGGGGTCAAACGACCAAAACACAGGGGTCGCCTAAAGCCATCGGAAATACATATTTATTATACAATACATTTTTAAATAAAATATGTATTTCCGATGGCTTTAGGGGACCCCGCCGGGGTCGCCACCCACAGATTGAGAACCGCTGTCCTACAGCAAATCAAGAGGTTCTTTGCATGAATAAGTACCACCAAATTTGGAAAAAGCAAGAATAGCATTGAAAGAGTTGCACATCAGATCTCATATTTCATTAAATCCAAGATACCATTATTTGTATCTTGACCCTGATTTCAGAGCTTTTAAAATTTATGAACAAATATGTGGCTTAGAATCAATGAAATATGTAATTGTCAGGTTAAAAGTTTCTTAAAAGCATTTTAAGAAAGAATTCTTACTGTATTTTACACTTTTGTTGTACTAATGCTGATTAGGCCACCAACTGTTTATTCTTCTGGTGTGCTTTAAGTTATTTTTTTATGTGGAAAAAGAAGTCTGCGGTATAACATTAATAAAAATTAGGAAAATATGAAACATCATTTGCAAGTAAAACGTGTATAAATTGGAAATTTATACATTTTTTCCCTATAGGATGCTATAGAAGTTTGCAAGAAGTTTATGGAACGTGACCCTGATGAACTGAGATTTAATGCAATTGCTCTTTCTGCAGCATAGTTTGTCAATAATGGGAACACCAAATACTGTATTATTTGCAACAAAATTTCAATTTCTGCTGCCATACACTAAATCAAAATTTTTGATATTTTGATTAACTTGACCAATTAAACTTTATGTGAATTAAAATTTGACTTAATATCTGTTTTATATTATTTTTGTCCCAAATTAAAGCTACATTTCTTTTCTTCCCTTTCTTGTGAAGGATTTACCTTGTTTGATGACTAGCAATAGCTTTCTTATTCTCTTTAAAATTTTATGGTACATTTTGTATTGGGACACAGACACAATTTCTATCTGCATAATCTGTATATATATATCATATCTTATTTGGTAACATTTATTTAGCAAATGTATTGAGCATCTGCTTATAACCAGCTGGATACTAGGTTCTAGGTGCTGGAGTTTCAGCAATGAACACTATTGACAAGTTCCATAGTCATGGGGACTATGTTTTTGTGAGATGACACAAATAAACACATTAATAAGATACATACCAGTAATAGATGCTATGCATAAAATTAAAGTCAGATTTGTGTTAGTGACTAAGTATATACTTTAGATTTTGTGGCCAGGGAAGGCTTCTGTAAGGAGGTAACTTTGAAATTGAGCTCTGAATAGCAAAAAGTAGCCAGTAATAGAAACGTGGTGGGAATAAGAGTAGAGAGAATAATTGATGCCAAGTCTCTAAAGTGGGAATGTCACCGTGTTGTAAGAGCAGAAAGAAGGTTGAGATGATCAGAATATAGAAAGTAATGGGGAAAGTAGAAGAGATGAGACCAGAGGAGGGGCTTGGTGATGCAGGAGTACAGGAAAAGGCATTGGGATTTATCACAGCTGGGATGGTAATCCTTTGGAGGGTTTTAAGCAAGAGAGTGACCTGATTTGATTTATAATTTTCAGAGATCACTGACTACTCTGTGAATAATATATTGGGGAGGAGGTAACAACAGAGGTAGACTTGTGAGGAGCCCACTGCATTTGTTAGTGAGAGATAGTGATGGCCAGGTTGTAAAAGTACAGTAGTCCACCCCCCCCCCTTTTTTTTTTTTACTTTTAGCAAGAAAGACAGACAGACAAGGACAGGCAGGAAATGAGAGAGATGAGAAGTATCAATTCTTTGTTGCGGCACCTTAGTTGTTCATTGATTGTTTTCTCATATGTGCCTTGACTGGGGAGGCTCCAGCCAAGCCAATGACCCCTTGCTTAAGCCAGCAACCTTGGGCTCTAGCCAGCGACCTTGCGCTTCAAGCCAGTGACCTTTGGGCTCAAGCCAGGAACCATCCGGTCATGTCTATGCTCCCACGCTTAAGTTAGCAACCCCACCTTCAAGCTAGTGAGCCTGCACTCAAGCCAATGACCTCAGGGGTTTTGAACCTGGGTCTTCAGCATCCCAGCCTAAAACTGTCCACTGAGCTAATAGTGGTCAGGCACAGTAGTTTCCCCTTATCCGGGGCTTTCCTTTCCATGGTTTTAGTTACTCGTGGTCCTACACAGTCTGAAAATATTAAATGGAAAATTCCAGAAATAATTAAAAATTTTTAAATTGTGCGCCATTATGAGTAGCATGATGAAATCTTGCACTGCCCTGCTCCATCCTGCCTGAGACGTGAATCATTCCTTTGTCCATCATATCCAGGATGTTGACACTCTGCCTGTTAATAACATAGTAGCCATCTTGGCAGACCCACCATTATGGTATCTCAGTACTTGTGTTCAAAGGAGAAGAATAGTGATGCTGGCATTTGGATGTGCCCAAGAGAATCCAAAAAGTGCTTCCTGTAAGTGAAAAGGTATATGCATAGGAAAAAAATCATAGGATATATAGGGTTGGTACTATCCAGTTTCAGGCATCCACTGCGGTCTTGGAATATATGCTCCGTGGATAAGGGAAAATATTGTAGTAGTAATTTAGATAGTCTGTGAGTGAATTTGGGGTGTGTTTTGAAGAAGGAAAGATTAAGTCTTACAGGATTGGTGGCAGACAGTGGAAAGATTACAAGGTACTTATAGACTTGTGTCAAAACGGGGTTGGTGTGACAGCAGTGTCCTGTATCCTTTTTAGGGGAGTATTGGTTACACAAGTGTATACATTTACACATTGAATTTAAAATCTGTACTTCACTGTATATACATTTTACCTTGAAAAATGCAGCGCTGAATTAGGTTGGAATCAATACATCTTTTCGGAGAAAATCACATTGGTCTAGAATGAAGTTCTGATAAAACTGAGTGTCAATGTTTATACAAGATTCACTGAGTTAGTGTAGATTCCTGAGACTGTAACTTGAGGTAAGTGTTGTTCAAGGAAAAGTAATAGGACAGCGGCTTGCAGAATGGATTAGATCTTTGTTATTCAAAGTAGGGTTACATCACATTACCTGGGAACTTGTTAGAAATGAAGCTTAGACCTACTAAATCAGAACTGCATTTTCAAGGAGTGAATCATATGCACATTAAGGTTGGGACTGCAAGGAGGAAGATCACTGTGGAAGAGATTTAAATTTTCCACCTTTCTGTGGCGAAGAGGGCTTGAATGAAGTGATGGCAACAGGAATGAAGAAATAATCTGAAACAATTCAATAAACTATGTAGCTGATGCTTTTGTCACACTAATTAACAACCTAGTATTCTTTTGTTTCATTGTTTGCATTTTGTATTCATATCTATCTTGTATATTAAATATTTTAAATATTTCTAAGCAGTTTTGTCTGTTGCCCTGCTGGATTTCTCTTGCAATCTCATTTTTTAATAGGTCCTTAATGGCATCTAAGAATTTACATAGTTTCTCAATATTTAATATCAGGAATACTAACTTTGACTTAAAGGACAAGATGGGTTTGAGATTACGTACCTTTTACAAACATTGACTTAAAGTAAAAATTTTTTAAATGCCGATATATTGGTGGGGACAATTGCAGAAGTCAGTTTTTTTTTTTTTTAAAAGTATTCTATGTATTATGGATAAGTATCTTATGGAGCAGCATTTAGAACTAGCATCCTTTTGCACACACTGTAGGGTGACAGTCCCTTGTGGAATATAAAACTTGAAAATGTTTTTTTGCCCTGGCTGGTTGGCTCAGCGATAGAGCGTCGGCCTAGTGTGTGGAAGTCCTGGGTTCGATTCCTGGTCAGGGCACACAGGAGAAGTGCCCATCTGCTTTTCCACCCTTTCCTCTCTCCTTTCTTTCTATCTCTCTCTTCCCCTCCTGCAGCCAAGCCTCCATTGGAGCAAAGTTGGCCAGGGCGCTGAGGATGGCTCCATGGCCTCTGTCTCAGGCGCTAGAATGGCTCTGGCCACTGCGGAGCAATGCCCCAGATGGGCAGAGCATTGCCCCCTGGTGGGCATGCCGGGTGGATGCCAATCGGGTGCATTCAGGAGTTTGTCTGACTGCCTCCCTACTTCTAACTTCAGAAAAAAACAAAAAAAATAATTTTTTGCTTCCCTCAGGTTATATCTAGTTTTGAGCACTTCTCAAACTCTATTTCCTACAATACTTAGTTTAGTCACTTTCTTAAAACTTAGCACTGTAGAAGAGATTAATTTTGTAAGGAAACTTATGGAGAGACACTGAGAGCAATCAACTTGTGGGTCATTTCTGTATATTGCTGTTAATGACCATAATATATTTGGGGGAATGGAACTTAAATGAGAACTGTGACTTGAAATGTTTTTGCCTGCTAGACTTTTGGAAATGGAATAACGACCACTTTTCACCAGATGGAATGGTTTGCTTTAAATTATTGAAAGAGATAGAGGAGCATTTTTGAACTCCACAATATTTGACCCCTAATGTTTTCTGTGTTCATTTGTGACTAAAACAGAAGCTATCTGTATGCTATGGCGAATCAAACTAAAATGTCTTAAGTGGAAACTATCAATTCTGTATAGAAATTATTTAAACAAAGATCTTTTTTCTGTACATTGTTTATTATGTAAGCCTTATAATGGGAAGTATATAACATACAAACATATTTCATTTAATGAAAATATAGTTTAAGAGAGATTTTCAGCCATTAATGTTTGTCCAATATTGCTTTCAAAACAAAGCATCTATAAGCTTAAGAATCGTATATTGGTGCTTGTAAGAAAATAGTGTAGAGGCATAGTTTCATCACTTTTTAAACTTGTATTTATTGAAATGTCTTTCTTATAGGGAAAGCTTACATATAGTGTACATTTATATACTTGTGTATATATATATGTGTGTTACGTGGGAACTACCGTGCGTGTATGTGTACATATATGTATGTATGCATGTATGTATACATGTATACACATGCTCATACTCATTCATACTTTTAATGGGGAAATAACTTTAAATTTTCTTAAAGAATTTATTTATTTGAGAGAGCACAATCAATTTATTGTTCGACTTAGTTGTACATTCATTGGTTGCTTCTTACAAGTGCCCGGACCAGGGATCGAACCCACAACCTTGGCATATCTGGATGATGCTCTAACCACGTGAGCTACCCAGCCCGGGCTGTCCAGATTTTCTGTGTATTACTTAAATTCTTGACTAAGGTTAAAGTATAACCACTTTGAAAAGTGTTATCATTTGAAATGGTTTTTAGATCTATTTTAGAAAGCTTTGTACACATGTACATTAAATTTAATAGTTAATGTTTTTAGATTATAAGAGTCTGTGGTAAGATCTTAAAATGAAGTTCCTTGTACTCAACAAAATTACAACTAAAAACCAAGTGTAGAAAATACTGAGGTTTCATATTGCAGAAATTAAATGTTATCATTTAGTTTGCTTCTTTTCAAAATTTTGATTTCTTGTGTGTGTAAGCTATTGTGGTGTAGATTTAGTGTCATGAAACATTTAGTTTTTTGATGCCAGTGGTATTGGTCAGATCAATACACCATGCCTTATTTTTCCTGTATGTTCTTACTTGATTTGCTTTTGAATAAAAGTTATTTTAAATCTTTCTCTTGACTTCTTTGTTTAAGATAGTGATTCTGAACCTGTCTGTTACTTCTGTCGACTTGATAGGTCAAAGTCCCCAGTATAACATCTCCACATCCACACTTAGATATTTTGTGGGAGGTTATGTAGACAATAAAGGCTATGTACTTACAAGCATTACCTTATTGGCTAACTGATAAGGTGGTTGGTAATCTTTGGTTTAGAAGCATTAGATTTACATAACCTATACTGAAAGCTATTTTACAAAATGGATTATTTAAAATGCTTACAACTATATAATATAAACTTTTCAATCTGTAAGACAAATGAGTATAAATTGAATAACTTAAAATAAAAATCATAATCAAGAATAAATCCCAATGATAGGAATGACACATTGATTCTCCACCCTTTATCAATATATAAACAAAATTGGTTTGCTAAGTTATGTTCCATAGTATATCCTTTAAGAGCTAAAAGGATAAGATCTCTATGTCCTACACATGTTCTGAGAAGACAAGAGGAAAATAAATTGCTTGAGGCTTTATTTGTATGATAAACATGAAAGACTTGGAAGCACATGCATGCAAAAGTTGTAAATTAGACTATTCTTAAAGAATGTTGTAAAACTTGTCTGATGAAAAGTTGCATTGCCTACTGAGAGTTTACCTGTGGTAGAAGATGACAAAACACTGTATTTGAAATTTCTTTAAGGGGTAAGCAGTAGAAAGTTATTCTTTATTCTGCCCTGAATACTAAATATGTGAATTCAGAAGTTCCTTCTTTCCCCTACCAATATAGAAGTATACACATTTGATAATGGTGCACAGAGTTGATAATGATGTTAACATTCATCTTTTTTACCACTGAGCCCAAAGCATGGTATTTCATGGCCTGTATATAATTTAAAAGATTCATTCTTTTGATAAATTGATTTTATGAACAAAATGCAAATACCTTAAATATTTTTTATTTTAATATGATAAACAAATATGCTCTTATAGCCATATTGTGGTATGGCTTGAAAATCAGGTACATATGAAGTAGTCAAGATTAGAGCACACTGGATTTTATTTTAAGAACTGGAGAAAATACGGCTTAGGGGCAAAATAAGATAAATGTTTACAGCCAGCTGTTAAGCTGTTTTACCTTGCTCTTTTCCATTTTCTTTTTTCTTTTTAAGATTTTTTAAAAAGATTTTATTGATTTTAGAGAGTGTGAGAAAGGCAAGGGTGAGAGGCAGAGGGAGGCGCAGGAAGTATCAACTCGTAGTAGTTGCTTCTCCTATGTGCCTTGACCAGGCAAGTTCAGGTTTCTGCTGGCACAGCATTCAAGGTCGAGGCTTTAAGCACTGCACCACTACAGGTCAGACGCTCTTTTCCATTTTTATAAGACGAGAGCATGTACCTCAGTTGCTACAAGTATTCCAGACATAGTCTTTTATTTTTTTAAAGGTTTTATTTATTCAGTTTAGAGAGGTGAGAGAGAAGTGGAGGAGGAGCAGGAAGCATCAACTCCCACGTGTGTCTTGACCAGGCAAGCCCAGGGCTTTGAACCCGCGACTTCAGTGTTCCAGGTTGATGCTTTATCCACTGTGCCAACACAGGTCAGGCTCTCCAGAGAAGTCTTTTAGTTTTTCAGGGCTAGTGGCCATCTATTGTTTCCTTACTGTTCATGGAGTGCCTATAGCAATTAAAGCCTTTAGCTAATTAATAAAACATGGAAGAGAAGTTCTTAAACAAATTTATTCATATCTCTTTGATATTAATTCTATAGTTGATAGCTATGTAGGTATTAGGGGTTTGTTGAGCAACTAACATGGTTTTAAAATGGGATCCATGCCCTTGCAGGATAGCACAGTTGGTTAGAGCATTGTCCTGGATACAGAATGGTTGTGGGTTTGATCCCCGGTCAAGGCACATACAGGAACAGATCGATGTTTCTGTCTCTTTCTCCCCACCTTTGTAAAATTAATAAATGTTTTTTAAAAAGGGACCCAGTTCTTAAACTTTTTGGTCTCAGGAACCTTTAAATATTCTAAATATCCTTATTTATTGTATTTTTCTTTCGTGTGTGTGTGTGTGTGTGTGTGTGTGTGTGTGTGTGTGTGTGTATGTATGTATGTGTGATGGAGACAGAGGCAGAGAGAGGGACAGATAGGGACAGACAGGAAGGGAGAGAGATGAGAAACATCAAGTCTTCATTGTGGCTTCTTAGTTGTTCATTGATTACTTTCTCATATGTACCTTGACCAGAGGGGCTAACCCCTTGCTCAAGCCAGTGACCTTGGGCTTCAAGCCAGCGACCATGGGGTCATGTCTACGATTCCATGCTCACTCAAGCCAGCGACCCCGCTCCCAAGCTGGTGACCTTGGGGCTTTGAACCTGGTGCTCTACATCCCAGTTCAATGCTCTATCCATTGTGCCACCACCTGGTCAGGCTATTGTATTTTTCTTAAGTGAGAAGCAGGGAGGCAGAGACAGACCAGCATGTGCCCAACCGAGATGCACCTGGCAAGCCCACTAGGAGGCGATGCTTTGCCCCATCTGGGTCCATTGCTCCATCGCAACTGGAGCCATTTTAACACCTGAGGCAAGTCTATGGTACCATCCTCAGTGCCCAGGCCAGCTTGCTCCAGTGGAGCCTTGGCTGCAGGAGGCAAAGAGAGAAATAAAGTGAGAGAAAGGAGAGGGGGGAAGGGTGAAGAAGTAGATAGTTGCTTCTCCTGTGTGCCCTGACCTGGAATTGAACCTAGGACATCCACATACTGGGCTGACGCTCTACCACTTAGCAACTGGCCAAGGGGTAAATATTCTTTAAAATTATTGAGGATACCAGAAGCTTTTGTAGGGGTTATATCTGTTGATCTGCATTAGAGGTTAAAACATTGTGAAAATATTTATTGAGTCATATAAAAATAAAGATAAGCCCATCACATAAATAATATTTTTATAAAAATAACTATACTGCTCACAAAAATTAGGGGATATTTCAAAATGAATATGAAGCTATAAAATATTTCCTAATTTTTGTGAGCAGTATATTTTTTTTATAAAGTACAGTTTTGCAAAATATAATATCTGACTAACGGAAGACAGGTAGATCCTACTATCTCATAACCAACAAAAGTGCTTACTGAAATTGTGAAATTAGGGAGTCAGTGGTAATGTGCGTCAAAGCAACTTTGGAGATGGTTCTGTGAAGACTAGGAGCATGCCTGTTGCACATCATTTTATCAGAGTCTGACACAGTGCTTGGTATGTAGTAGGGACCAGATGATATTCGGTCCTTCAGTGGGTCGAGATGTGACCAGATAATGAAGATACGGATTTGCGGAGTACAGAAACCCCCTTCAAGGTACTTGACTGAGAAAAGGAGAGAAATAAGATCATAACTAGGAGCCGGGTAGGATCAACAGGGGGCTTTTAAGAGTGTCCCAATGCCAGAAATGAACAAAAAACCTGCAGGGAAGAATTGAGAACACAAGAAAGAAATGGGATGATTGAGGGACCCACAGCAGGGATAAGATATGCATCATCTAGCAGAGCATTTCAAACTTAATGAGCAAATAAGCCCCCAGATCTTGCTCAAATGCAGATTCTGATTCAGCCATTAGGTGTGGGGCCTCAGACTGCATTTCTAACAAGCACTCAAGCTGATGGTCAAAGGACCCCACTTTGAGTAGGGAGGTTCTGGAACCCAGTGGAAGAGGTGAACCTTGGGCAGGAGGAGAATATGGAAACCCTGGCTGGTGGAACTTTTAAGAGAGAATTTTTTTTTTTCATTTTTCTGAAGCTGGAAACAGGGAGAGACAGTCAGACAGACTCCCGCATGAGCCCAACCGGGATCCACCCGGCACGCCCACCATGGGGCGATGCTCTGCCCACCAGGGGGTGATGCTCTGCCCATCCTGGGCGTCGCCATGTTGCGACCAGAGCCACTCTAGTGCCTGAGGCAGAGGCCACAGAGCCATCCCCAGCGCCCAGGCCATCCTTGCTCCAATGGAGCCTTGGCTGCGGGAGGGGAAGAGAGAGACAGAGAGGAAGGAGAGGGGGAGGGGTGGAGAAGCAAATGGGCACTTCTCCTGTGTGCCCTGGCCGGGAATCGAACCCAGGTCCTCTGCATGCTAGGCTGACGCTCTACCGCTGAGCCAACCGGCCAGGGCGAGAATTTTTTTTTATACTATCATTTAGTATTCTTTCTTACTAAGTGGCAATTTTATGAAAATTGCTTCATTAGAAAACACCTGGCCATGGTCATTTAGAATTTCCACGTTCTCACAATGCTTGATTGATATCACGATACTAAGGTTATAGTGGTTCTATAAAAAACAAATGACATTATCATGATCCCTAAGAGTTATCTAATTATCATTGCTTCATGAAGAGAGCTCAGACTTTGGTTTTAGACTTGGTTTGAGTCTTGGCTCTGACTCTGAGCCATCTTGGTCAAACTATTAACACCTCATGCAGGTTTATGGTGCAAATTATAAATGTAGTACATAAAAGCCAGCATGCAAAAACAGTAACTATTATTGTCACAATCTCCCCAACAGTGCAATAAGCTATATTGAACATAATTTCAAAGTTTGTTTCATGAATCATCAGATTTATCTAATTTTCTAAGGAATTTAAATAAGATTGACTGAATAGATTGTTTTATTTTCATGCACAAGGGAACTGTGCATATTTTTTCAGTAACTCAGAAATAGTTTAACTTAAAAAAAAACCTCTCAAAATAGCTGAAGGTAGCAGACATGCAATTTAGCAAGGATGATTGGAATTTTCATCTTTCCTGTAATAATACTATCCCACAGCATACTACTCATTAGGAAAACATTTTTATCTGACTCTTTTACTCTTGGGGCCCAAGAATGCTGTTTTTCTTTTTTGATTGTTATGTTTATAAAATCTAAATAACTCTGGGCAATTATTTCAACATTTCAAGTTATTATTTCTATTCCTGCTTCATTTATAACTACTTGAGTTTTGATGAATTTCAATATGATGCTAGAGTGTCAAAACAAGTTCAAATAAGTTCAATGTATGGTTATGGTATAAATCTATTTTAATTTTTATTACAACTGCTATAAAGAAAATTAGAATACACAATATTTCTACTTTTTACAGTTGGATTTCCTATGCTGAGAACAGGCCTCTGAGTTCTGGAAATTTGGAGGCATCTGATCCGGGCCCATGTATGTCTGGGTACCTGTGGGCTGGTTGTGTCTCAAGGCTGGAGCCAGCAGCACAGAAGGTAATAGCTTTGACTACTTCTACCTATATTGTTTCTTTGAAAGCAATAATGCATATCTCCATTTGGCTGTCTTCAGAAACACATGCAGATGGAAAAGAGAGGTAAGTAAGAGGTTAAAAACTAAACTAAGACATAACTTAAATCCATCTTGTAGAGTATCCCCAGGCATATTTAAATTGAACTTATATTGTCAGTAGCCACAATATTAAAAATATTTAGCCCTGGCCCTGGCCGGTTGGCTCAGCGGTGGAGCGTCGGCCTGGCATGCGGGGGACCCGGGTTTGATTCCCGGCCAGGGCACATAGGGGAGGCGCCCATTTGCTTCTCCACCCCCCCTCCTTCCTCTCTGTCTCTCTCTTCCCCTCCCGCAGCCAGGGCTCCATTGGAGCGGGGATGGCCCGGGCGCTGGGGATGGCTCCTTGGCCTCTGCCCCAGGCGGTAGAGTGGCCCTGGTGGGTGTGCCGGGTGGATCCCGGTCGGGCGCATGCGGGAGTCTGTCTGGCTGTCTCTCCCCATTTCCAGCTTCAAAGAAAAAAAAATATTTAGCCCTCTCTTATCAATTTTAGAGAGCTATTTTATAATCATTGCTGATCTCTTGCACTGATAGAATATGCCTGGGTAGTGGAAGGTATTAAGAGAGCATAAGCCTGACTGGGTGGTGACACAGTGGATAGAACATCAGACTGAGACACGGGAGGACCCAGTTTTGAAACCCTGAGGTCACCGGCTTGAGCACAGGCTCATCCGGCTTGAGCACAGGCTCTCCAGCTTGAGTGTGGGTTCGCTGGCTTGAGCGTGGAATCATAGACACGACCCCATGGTCGCTGGCTTGAGCCCAAAGGTCGCTGGCTTGAAGCCCAAGGTCACTGGCTTGAGCCCAAGGCCACTGGCTTGAGCAAGGGGTCACTTGCTCTACTATAGGCCCTGGTCAAGGCATATATGAGAAAGCAATCACTGAACAACTAAGGAACTGCAACGAAGAACTGATGCTTCTCATCTCTCTCCCTTCCTGTCTGTCTGTCCCTATCTGTCTCTCTCTCTGTCTGTCAAGAGAGAGAGAGAGAGAGAGAGAGAGAGAGAGAGAGAGAGCATAAGGCTACAATTCAACATCAAGAAGACAACCCAATTTTAAAATGGGCAAAGGACGTGAATGGAGACTTCTTTAAAGTGGACATACAGATGGCCAATAGACATATGAAAAAGATGCTCAACATCACTAATATCAGAGAGATGCAAATTAAAACCACAAGGGGATATTACTTCACACCTGTCAGAAAGGTGATCATTAATAAATCAACAAACAAGTGCTGGGCAGGTTGTGGAGAAAAGGGAACCCTTCTGCACTGCTGGTGGGAGTGCAGACTGGTGAAACCACTGTGGAAAACAGTAGAGTTTCCTCAAAAAATTAAAACTGGAACTGCTTTTTGACCCAGCAATCCCACTTCTGGGAATATATCCTAAGAAACCTGAAACACTAATTTAGAAAAACATATGCAACGCCTATGTTCCATTCAGCATTATTTACAATAGTCAAGCTCTGGAAACAGCCCATTTATCAGTAGATGAGTGGATAAAAAAGGTGTAGCACATTTATTTACACAATGGACTACCGCTTGGATAAAAACAAAACAAAATAAAAAAAAGCAAACCAGAAACTTTGCTACAGCATGAATGGATCTGGAGATTATTATGCTAAGTAAAATAAGAGAAAGACAAATACCATATGATCACACTTATATGCAGAATCTAATGAACCAAATAAATTGACCAACAAAATAGAAACAGGCGTGGATACAGGAAACAAACTGACAGCTGTCAGAGGGGGGTTTTGGGGACTGGATGAAAGAAGGTGAAGGGGTTAAGCAGAAAAGGTATACCGGCCCTGGCCAGTTGGCTCAGTGGTAGAGTGTCGGCCTGGCGTGTAGAAGTCCCGGGTTCGATTCCCGGCCAGGGCACACAGAAGAAGCGCCCATCTGCTTCTCCACCCCTCCCCCTCTCCTTCCTCTCTGTCTCTCTCTTCCTCTCCCGCAGCTGAGGCTCCATTGGAGCAAAGATGGCCCGGGCACTGAGGATGGCTCCTCGGCCTCTGCCCCAGGTGCTAGAGTGGCTCTGGTTGCGGCAGAGCGACGCCCCAGAGGGGCAGAGCATCACCCCCCCCCGGGTGGATCCGGTCGGGCAAGTGCGGGAGTCTGTCTGACTGTCTCTCCCGGTTTCTAGCTTCAGAAAAATACAAAAAAAAAAAAAAAAAAAAAAAAAAAAGAAAAGAAAAAAAAGAAAAGGTATACCTGTAACACATAGGAACAGACAACAGTGTGGGGCAGCCAGTGGGAAAGGGTGGGGTGGGCGGAAGTGGGCAAAGGGGGATAAATGGGACTGGAAGACTTGACTTTGGGTGGTGAGTGCACAATGCGGTGTGCAAATGATGTTTGGTTGAGTTGTACACTTGAAACCTATATAGTTTTGTGAACTAATATCACCCCGATAAATTCAATTAAAAACCAGGGAGAGAGCATGAGGCATATTGTCATTTGTAAGGTGTTTTCACATATAAGACGGAAAGGGCACACAGAAATGTCTACCAAGTTACTCAAAGCCAGTTTTCGTTTTGGTTTGTGGGCCCAGTATTATTAACTAACTACTGGACTTTGCTTTGAAAATCTCCCTCGTTCCTTTTCTAAATCTTGTAATTGTCTATAAGTACTACTTTCATAATTCATGTTCTTGCTCTAGTCATGCTTTTAAGAGCTTTAAGAATTATAAACACAGGGCTCATTTCAAAGTGACCAAAGTGGAAATGGATGCTTATGGTGGGTGTCAAGTGATTTATAACCATTCTCCTAACTTGATATTAGAGCTAGTGAACAGATATGGCAGTAAATGTGGAGGATACTAATATTTTATTTTGAAAAATTTAGTTATGCATAAGAAGAATTTATTTTCTCCCACAGTTAGATGAATATGTCAGGATAGTAATTAAAAGCAGATCTGAAAATTAATTCCTTCTGCTCTTTAATTTAGTATCCAATATACTTTTTTTTCCTGGTCATTAGAACTTAATGAATACAACATCTCTTTGGCAAAGAATTTTTCTGGCATAAAATATTACTGTAAAGATCACTTTGTACAAATTAAAATGAAAGATTAATTTTATATTGTAGTTATTTTGAAAATGGTATGAAATTCTACAAGCCACTAGAAGAGCAAAAATAACACTAAGTGCCTCTAAAATTTGAAGTAAAAATATTTTTAGCATTTTATTGAGTACATGTTTGTATTTGACACTTTTGGGAGCAGCATTTATGTATCTTTATATATATATATATATATATATATTTTTTTTTTTTTTTTTTTTTTTTTTTTTTTGGTATTTTTCTGAAGCTGGAAATGGGGAGAGACAGTCAGACAGACTCCCGCATGCGCCCGACCGGGATCCACCCGGCACGCCCACCAGGGGCGAGGCTCTGCCCACCAGGGGGCGATGCTCTGCCCCTCCGGGGCGTTGCTCTGCAGCGACCAGAGCCACTCTAGCGCCTGGGGCAGAGGCCAAGGAGCCATCCCCAGCGCCCGGGCCATCTTTGCTCCAATGGAGCCTTGCTGCGGGAGGGGAAGAGAGAGACAGAGAGGAAGGAGGGGGGGGGGTGGAGAAGCAAATGGGTGCTTCTCCTATGTGCCCTGGCCGGGAATTGAACCCGGGTCCCCCGCACGCCAGGCCGACGCTCTACTGCTGAGCCAACCGGCCAGGGCCTATCTTTATATTTTTACTAACTAGCATAGTACTTTGGAAACTCAGTAAATATTTGTTGTTGCTCAGTAAATACTCGATTAATTTTCATTCTTTCCCTATGTTAATGTTATAGCTTTCCCAGTCATAACTTTTTGCATAGATATAAATTTGGAGATTAAGAGAAATTCTGGAAGGACTACTCCCATGAAGGCAAAAATTTTCTGTAATTTTTTAGGCAGAATGAAAAAGTCAAGACATTAAAAAAATTTAAATTTATTTTTAGAGAGAGAAAGGGAGAGAAAGAAAGAGAGAGAAACATTGACTTGTTCCTGTGTGTGCCCTGACCAGGGATCACACCCACAGCCTTTGCATATTGAGATGAGGCTATAACCAAAATAGCTATCTGGCCAGAGCCAAAA
The DNA here is from genome assembly GCF_036850995.1 of Saccopteryx leptura. Lineage (NCBI taxonomy): Eukaryota > Metazoa > Chordata > Mammalia > Chiroptera > Emballonuridae > Saccopteryx > Saccopteryx leptura. The sequence goes on along the minus strand of NC_089506.1, from coordinate 74,485,143 downwards.
CACTTTTTAATAATTAAATTAGTGCTCGCTTCGGCAGCACATATACTAAAATTGGAACGATACAGAGAAGATTAGCATGGCCCCTGCGCAAGGATGACACGCAAATTCGTGAAGTGTCCATATTTTTCCTAAATTTATAGAGAACTTGTAAAACTCAACACCAAGAAGACAAACAATCCAAACAAAAAATGGGCAAAAGAAATGAATAGATACTTCTCCAAAGAGGACATACAGATGGCCAATAGACAGATGAAAAAATGTTCAACGTCACTAATCATTAGAGAAATGCAAATTAAAACCACAATGAGCCTGACCGAGCAGTGGTACAGTGGATAGAGCATTGGACTGGGATGCAGAGGACCCAGGTTTGAGACCCCAAGGTTGCCAGCTTCAGCATGGGCTGATCTGGTTTGAGCAAAGCTCACCAGCTTGGACCCAAGGTCGCTGGCTCGAGCAAGGGGTTACTTGGTCTGCTGCAGCCCCACAGTCAGGGCACATATGAGAAAGCAATCAATGAACAACTAAGGTGTTGCAACAAAAAACTAATGATTGATGCTTCTCATCTCTCTCCATTCCTGTCTGTCTGTCCCTATCTATCCCTCTCTCTGACTCTCTCTGTCACTGTAAGAAAACCCACAAAAAACCCAAAAAACCACAATGAGATACCACCTCACACCAATCAGAATGGTGCTCATTAACAAATCAACACATGGTAGGTGCTGGCGAGGATGTGGAGAAAGGGGAACCCTCCTGCACTGCTGGTGGGAATGCAGACCGGTGCAGCCACTGTGGAAAACAGTATGGAGATTCCTCAAAAAATTAAAATGGATCTGCCTTTTGACCCAGCCATCCCACTTTTAGGAATATATCCCAAGAACACCATAGCACTGACTGGAAAAAAGAAATGAACCCCCATGTTTATTTCAGCATTGTTCACAATAGTGAAGATCTGGAAACAACCCAAGTGTCTGTCAGTGGACGAGTGGGTTAAAAAGCAGTGGTACAGCCTGACCTGTGGTGGCGCAGTGGATAAAGCGTCTACCTGGAAATGCTGAGGTCGCCGGTTCGAAACCCTGGGCTTGCCTGCTCAAGGCACATATGGGAGTTGATGCTTCCAGCTCCTCCCCCCTTCTCTCTCTGTCTCTCCCTCTCCTGTCTAAAATGAATAAATAAAAAATTAAAAAAAAAAAGCAGTGGTACATATATACAATGGAATACTATGGGGCCATGAAAAAGAAGGAAATATTACTTTTTGCGACAACATGGATGGACCTGGAAACTATTATGTTGAGTGAAATAAGCCAGGCAGAGAAAGAAAAATGGCATATGACCTCACTCATTTGAGGAATACAAGGAACAGTGAGAACTGAGGAATGGAATTGAGACAGAGGAGGGATCAAAGGGACCAGAGGAAAAGAGAACAGAGGGAAAGGGGATGATAGGATGGGAGAAACCTGAAGGGAAGGGTTGAGGGTGCTGTGGGGAGGGGGGCAAGGGAGTTGTTGAGGGGAATATGGGGGAGGAGAGGATGCATTTGGGGTGACCCTAGAATCTAAATAAACACAATTAATTAAATAAATAAATTGATCATTTATTTTAGGTGTTGTCAAGTAAAAGTTTTCTTTCAAAATAATGAAAAGCTTGGCTATTATAATTTACCAATTTAGATTTGTTTTTAAAAAAACACATCTTAGAGTCCCTGGCCGGTTGGCTCAGTGGTAGAGCATCGGCCTAGTGTACAGGAGTCCTGGGTTCAATTCCTGGCCAGGGCACACAGGAGAAGCGCCCATTTGCTTCTCCACCCCTCCCCCTCTCCTTCCTCTCTGTCTCTCTCTTCCCCTCCCGCAGCCAAGGCTCCATTGGAGCAAAGTTGGTCCAGGCGCTGAGGATGGTTCTATGGCCTTTGCCTCAGGCACTAGAATGGCTCTGGTTGCAACAGAGCAATGCCCCAGATGGGCAGAGCATCGCCCCCTGGTGAGCGTGCCGGGTGGATCCCGGTCGGGCACATGCGAGAGTCTGTCTGACTGCCTCCCTGTTTCCAACTTCAGAAAAATACAAAAAAGAAAAAAAAGAAAAAAGAAAAAACAAACAAAACACATCTTAGAAGAAAATAAAAATTACTGAAAATATGACTGTGGTGTAATTAGGAATAAAACTTTGGAAAGTGAAGTGATGGGTAAATGAAATTCTTCCTGACCCATTACACCACTAATTAAGCTCATAAATGCAGATGATACCCAGCTGTCTCTAAGGATTCCTAAATCTTTGACCTTAGAGAGTTACATCTTCTTAAATTCTCAAATAGAATGCTTTGAATGACTATCTCAGACTTCCCGAAATATCTTCATAGATTCTCAAGAGCATATCATATATAGCTCCACCCACCTCTGGTTCAATTGCACGCTTCTGCTGAATTCTCAATTTCTGTTTTAGTCTCTCATGTGTGATTGACAGTGACCCTTCCCAGGCAGCACTTTGCTTAAGGCCAGACATGAACACATCCTCCAAGGCACTACTTAACATAAAGCTATGTATCCAATTTACTGAAGGTTTCCACATTTCAGGAGAGAATTAGAATATGGCCATGTCCACTACTACCATTAACCTATACTTTCAATGTACCTGTTTCTGGAATCTGAGGCAAAAAATTTAAACCCTTTCCAGGTACATCCAGCTCTTTTGCTCTTCTGCCATACATCTGCCCTGCTCTCACTTGTTGGAGAGAGCATCTTTGATAAATATTTCACAGGGCCAATCTCTACCCTACTTTAAGAATGTTCCACTCACTACCCAGAGTAGCTGGTTTCATTTTAGGACTCATTAGACGCCCTTACACACAAGAATGCACACAGGACATTTCCCCTCACTCTGTGGTACAAAGCAGTGGGTGGCACATGCCTGTGGCAGAAAAATACAGGATGGCTATTGTGACGACAAATGCTGTCGATGCTGAGGTTTTGGGTCCAGTAGGAAGTAATCATTACTTTTTTTATTTTTCTTGATTTTTGTTGATCTCAGGTGCCTTTAGATAAAACATATATTCACAAAAGATCAAGGTCAAACAATTATTCTCAGGGATTGGACAGTCTAAGGCTATTTTAAGGGAGGGAAACATATTTTTAAAGTTAGTACATCTTGGCCTGACCTGTGGTGGCGCAGTGGATCAAGCGTCAACCTGGAAATGCTGAGGTCGCCGGTTCGAAACCCTGGGCTTGCCTGGTCAAGGCACATATGGGAGTTGATGCTTCCAGCTCCTCCCCCCTTCTCTCTCTCTGTCTCTCCTCTCTCTGTCTCTCCCTCTCCTCTGTAAAAAAAAAAGTTAGTACATCTTGCAAAAAGTTGTTCCTGTTCACAATGAATAGACTTTTATATTTCACACAGCGAGGTTTCAGGCTCATCTCCTCCACCCACACGCCCGCCCCTGCCTTCTTCTGATTATCTAGACTGGGCCTAGAAACCTACCTCTGCAAAAATAAATGCAGCTGATTCTAATACTTCTTCAAATAACACAGCCATATCGTCCTAATCACTACCTTTAACTATTCAAAGATCCAACAGAAGATGTGTGTGTGTGTGTGTAATATGTGGGGATGTGTATGTGTGTGTGTGTGTGTGTAATATGTGGGGATGTGTGTGTGTGTAATATGTGGGGATGTGTGTGTGTGTGTAATATGTAGGGATGTGTGTGTGTGTAATATGTGGGGATGTGTGTGTGTGTGTGTGTAGCTTTGATCCATATTGAGGTCTTAGGCGAGACTTTGTCCCTGGTTAATTGTCCCAGTAAGCAGAGAGGGAAGAGTAAACAGATACCTTCTCTCTCTGCCCCAAGAAAGTTCCAATGTCATGGATTTAAAAAAATATAATTTCAGTTACATAAGATTGAATTAACTTGGCCTGACTGGTCTTCTGTTCACAGGGATTAAAGTTTACAGCAGAGTCACGAACGGGGCATTCTTACAGCAGGACTTCCTGGGACACAGATGATTTACCTCAGAGACTATCTGGTTTTGGTCATGACCCCTGTGAGCATTCTAAACTGATCCCTGAGTTCAAGGAGACCCCATAACTTCATTTCATGCAGAAACAAGGACCACGGCTAGCCTCTCCCGTGACTATCTCCAGCCTCTAGGGAGCACCAGACCCGTCTCGGCACAGATGGAGAGCTGGTGGCCGCGCTGGGACTCTGAAGAATAGCCAAAGACTTCATTTCACAGCTGTGGCTCTGGCCTCTTGACTGCATGAATGTGAAAGCGAGGTTTGTTAGATGTCACTGTGACTTTGAAACTGAGGCCGACACTAGTACTAGCCGCAGCCTGGGGCATGCTTGGTCCTTGTTTCCAGGCCAGTACATTCTGTGGTTCTGGAATCTTTTTTTTTTTGAAGCTAATATGCCAGGGTGGGCAAAAATAGGTTAATAATGATTAATAATACAATAAATAAATAAATAATACAAGAATACACTATTTTGTGTACTCACAACTGTAAACCTACTTTTGCCAACCTCTATTATTGATATCACCCAATATTCACAGAATAGGGATAATGAAGGGGTTACTTAAAAAATTGTACTTTTAGCCTGACCAGTGGTGGCATAGTGGACCAAGTGTTGACCCCAAACGCTGAGGTTGCTGGTTCGAAGCCTGTTGGTCGCTGACCATGGGCTCGTCAGCATGGGGTCACTGGCTTGAGTGGAGGATCACCCACAACATCCCAAAGCTTGCCAGCGTGAGCCCAAAGGCCGCTGGCATGAAAAGCCCAAGATTGCTGGCTTGAGCCAGGCAAGAGCAGCAATCTTACTATCTGTTCAAAGTTGTTACTTACTATCTGCTAAAATATAATTAAGCACACTGTTTACCGTTTTATTAATACTTTAGAATTGTAATTGCTATTTTTGTTTACATTTTGAAGTTGGACCCAGAGAGCACACAGCCCATCCATTATAGCAGTGTTTTCAACTGCTCTAATCATCCAGTCTGTACTATTTATGAAACAGCAGGTGGTTAACTCTTTCGCCACCAGCAAGAAATTTCTGGTGGACCGCACCCAGTCCATGGACCAGTGGTTGAAAAACATTGCCTTATAAGAAACTTTTAAAAGTTGAAATTATAATTTTAAAAATTCATTTATTCATTTTAGAGAGGAAGTTAAGGAGAGAAAGTGGGGAAAGAGAGAGAAAGATCAGTCTGTTCCTATATGTACCCTGACTGGGAATCAAACCCCACAGCTTTTGCGTATCAGGACAGCGTGCTAACCAACCAAGCTGTCTGGCCAAGGCTCAAAGTACAATGTTATTTATTTATTTATTTATTTATTTATTTATTTATTTATTTATTTATTTAGAGAAAGAAAGAGTGAGAGAGACAGGGAGGGAGGGAGGGAGGGAGGGAGGGAGGGAGAGAAAGGGTGAGAAACATCAACTTGGAGTTGCTTTCACTTCAGTTGCTCATTGATTGTTTCTTGCACATGCCTTAACCTCAGGGTACACAGAGGAACAGATTGATCTTTCTCTCTCTATTTCCCCCTTTTCTCCCTCTCTAAAATGAATAAATAAATTTTTTTAAATTATAATTTTAACTTTTTCTGTAACAGAGAATGAGAGAGGGACAGATAGGGACAGACAGAAAGGGAGAGAGATAAGAAGCACCAATTCTTCATTGCGGCACCTTGGTTGTTCATTGATTGCTTTCTCATATGTGCCTTGACCAGGGGGCTCCAGCAGACCGAGTAACCCCTTGCTCAAGCCAGCGACCTTGGGCTGAAGCTGGTGAGCCTTGCTCAAACCAGATGAGCCCGTGCTCAAGCTGGTGACCTCGGGGTCTCGAACCTGGGTCCTCCGCGTCCCAATCCTATGCTCTATCTACTGCACTACTGACTGGTCAAGCTAATTTTAACTTTTAAAAGTTTCTAATAAGGCAATGTTTTTCAACCTCTGGTCCATGGACTGGGTGCAGTCCACCAGAAATTTCTTGCTGGTGGCAAAAGAGTTAATTAACCACCTGCTAGAGTATAGACTGATGATTAGAGCAGTTGAAAACACTGCTATAATGGATGGGCTGTGTCCTCTCTGGGTCCAACTTCAAAATGTAAACAAAAATAGCAATTACAATTTTAAAGTATTAATAAAACGGTAAACAGTGTGTTTCATATATATTTTCTTTTTTCTTTTCTTTTTTTTTTTTTTTTTTTTTTTTGTATTTTTCTGAAGCTAGAAACGGGGAGAGACAGTCAGACAGACTCCCGCATGCGCCCAAACGCCACCAAGGGCGATGCTCTGCCCACCAGGGGGCGATGCTCTGCTCCACAGGGGCATCGCTCTGCCGTGACCAGAGCCACTCTAGCGCCTGGGGCAGAGGCCAAGGAACCATCCCCACCGCCTGGGCCATCTTTGCTCCAATGGAGCCTCGGCTGCGGGAGGGAAAGAGAGGGACAGAGAGGAAGGAGAGGGGGAGGGGTGGAGAAGCAGATGGGTGCTTCTCCTGTGTGCCCTGGCCGGGAATCGAACCCCAGACTTCTGCATGCCAGGCCGACGCTCTACCACTGAGCCAACCGGCCAGGGCTTTTTTCTTTTTTTTTTAGCAGAACTATTTTGAACAGTTAGTAAGATTGTTGCTCTTTTCAAGTAAACTTAATGAGAGGTCAGTTAGAATTTCTTGCCCAGACATCAAAGCACAAAGCAAAAAATAAGGTTTAAGGAACTCTGAACTTGATTGTTTTTATCTTTGATTATCATTACTAAAGATATCCTTTTTGGGAAAATACAGAGTTTATTCTACTCATCTCACTGGGCTTCAGGAAAAGAAGTTTAGTAAGCAGACATTCTCTTCTTTCCCAGAAGCCCCAATAGTTTTACTTTAAAGCTAATTGTAGGCTAAGTCCCTTTGATCTCACTGCTATCACTTAAAGAATTATAGTGTGGTTTTGCAATTCTGGCTAGAATTGCATGACCTCCCCCCCAAAAGTCTTAGGTTTTATGTTAAATAATTTGAGTTCAATGATAGTAAACTCTTCTACATGATAAGAAACAACAACAACAACCAACACTCTTAAGATCTTTATAGTAGGAAGAAAATAACCAACTGCTGTTCAAATTACAGGGTTGGTTTCATGTTTTGAAAGTTACCATCTCGGTTGATCTCTTAATGAGACGTCTGAGCACAGCGGGGGAAGGTCAGTAAGAACCAAGGGTTTCTTGTCTATCCCTTCTTGGTTAACCCTCAGGCAGAAGTTTAGGACCTCTGTCTTCATCCACCGAGCAAAGCACTCATCAGCATCCTAAGGCTGTACTGAAACCTTCCTCAAGATTTGCCTGCCTTCCAGGGGAAAGGTAACAGATGGATTCACCTTGCTTTTATTTCCGTTTTGATTCCTGAACATTTGCATTCCCCATTCTTTTTTTTCTTTTTTTAATTTAGACAATGAATTTTAACGGGGTGACATTGATTAATTAGGGTACATAGATTCAGAGAAAACATCCCCAGGTCATTTTGACATTTGATTAGCATTTTGACGTTTGACCATCACCCAAAGTCAAATTGTCTTCCGTCACCTTCTATTTGGTTTTCTTTGTGCCCCTCTCCTCCCCCACCCCCTCCCTCTCCTCCCTTCCCCTCCCCCTGGTAACCACCACACTCTTGTCCATGTCCGTCAGTCTCATTTTTATGTCCCACCTATGTATGAAATCATACAGTTCTTAGTTTTTTCTGATTTACTTATTTCACTCTGTATAATGTTCTCAAGTTCCATCCATGTTGTTGTAAATGATACTGTCATCATTTCTTACAGCTGAGTAGTATTCCATAGTATATATGTACCACATCTTCTTTATCCAATCATCTATTTTTTCTTCTTTCATTTTTCCGAAGCTGGAGACAGGGAGGCAGCCAGACTCCAGCATGCTCCCAACCGAGATCCACCCGGCATGCCCACCAGGGGGCGATGCTCTGCCCCTCCGGGGCATCGCTCTGTTGCATCCAGAGCCACTCTAGTGCCTGAGGCAGAGGCCACAGAGCCATCCTCAGTGCCCGGGCCATCTTTGCTCCAATGGAGCCTTGGCTGCGGGAGGGGAAGAGAGAGACAGAGAGGAAGGAGAGGGGGAGGGGTGGAGAAGTAGATGGGCGCTCTTCCTGTGTGCCCTGGCCGGGAATCGAACCCAGGACTCCTGCATGCCAGGCTGACGCTCTACTGCCGAGCCAACCGGCCAGGGCCTATCCAATCATCTATTGAAGGGCTTTTTGATTGTTTCCATGTCTTGGACACTGTGAACAATGCTGCAATGAACATGGGGCTGCATGTGTCTTTACGTACCAATGTTTTTGAGTTTTGGGGGTAGACATGCAGTAGAGGGATTACTGGGTCATATGGTAGTTCTATTCTTAATTTTTTGAGGAACCACCATACTTTCTTCCATAATGATTGTACTACTTTACATTCCCACCAATAGTGGATGAGGGTTCCTTTTTCTCCACAGCCTCTCCAGCACTTGTTATTACCTGTCTTGTTGATAATAGCTAATCTAACAGGTGTGAGGTGGTATCTCATTGTAGTTTTGATTTTCATTTCTCTAACATCTAATGAAGATGAGCATCTTTTCATATATCTGTTGGCCATTTGTATTTCTTCCTGGGAGAAGTGTCTGTTCATGTTCTCTTCCCATTTTTTTATTGGATTGTTTGCTTTATTGTTGTTGAGTTTTATGAGTTCTTTGTATATTTTGGATATTAGGCCCTTATCTGTGCTGTTCTTTGAAAATATCATCTCCCATTCAGTTGGCTGTCTATTTGTTTTGTTGTCAGTTTCTTTTGCTGTGCAAAAACTTCTTAGTCTGATGTAGTCCCATTCATTTATCTTTACAAATTTAATGCAATTCCCATCAAAATTCCAATGGCATTTTTAAAAGAAATGCAACAAAAAATCATCAGGTTTATATGGAACTATAAAAAACCCCGAATAGCCAAAAAAAATCCTAAGGAAAAAGAACAAAGTTGGGGGCATTACAATATCTGACTTTAAATTATATTATAGAGCCACGATAATCAAAACAGCATGGTATTGGCAGAAAAATAGACACTCAGATCAATGGAACAGAATAGAAAACCCGGAAATAAAACCACATATAATTGGCAAATAATCTTTGATAAAGGGGCCAACAACACACAATGGAGAAAAGAAAGCCTCTTCAATAAATGGTGCTGGGAAAACTGGAAAGCCACATGCAAAAGAATGAAACTCTACAGTTTGTCCCCTTGTACTAAATTTAATTCAAAATGATCAAAGACCTAAATATAAGACCTGAAACAATAATTTACATAGAAGAAAACATAGGTACTAAACTCATGGACCTTGGCCATAAAGAGCACTTTATGAATTTGACTCCAAAGGCAAGGGAAGTGAAGGCAAAGATAAATGAATGGGACTGCATTCCCCATTCTTATCTTCATTTCTTAATCATTACCTATAACATTTTTGGCTTCTTTTTTTTTTCTGGCTTCTATTTCTAAATATAGAATTGAATCTCCCTGGTTGAACAACATTATGTAGGTACCAACAACCTCATAGTCCTCTAATGACTAACACTGAAGGATGTATTTTTGTAAGTAGAGATGGGATAATTAGGACTTTATTATTATGTGTGTATATTCTTTTTTTGTTTACATGAAATTTTATTCATTTTTCCAACTTTATTGAGATATAATTGACATATAAGACTGGGTGGACAGTGTGATAAATTTATACTCATATAATTGTAAAATTATTACAATAAGTTAAGTTAACATTTCCATCACCTCACATAATTACCAGTACTTTTTTTGTGTGTGGTGATAACACTTAAGGTCTACTCTCTTAGTAACCTTCAAGTATATAATACAGTATAGTTAAATACAGTCATCATTCTCTACATTAGGTCCCCAGAACGTATAACTGGAAGTTTGTATCCTTTGACCAATGTCTTTTCATTTCCCCCACCCCCCAGATTCTGGCAACCACGTTTCCACTTCTATTTCTGTAAGTCTGGCTTTTTCATTTTTTATTAAACATTTTTTTAAGTTGACTTCAGAGGGAGAGAGAGAGAGAGGGTTATAGATATAGATATAGATGTAGATATAGATATAGATAGATAGATAGATAGATAGATAGATAGATAGATAGATAGATAGAAATAGAGACAGGCCTGACCTATGGTGGCGCAGTAGATAAAGTATCAACCTAGAATGCTGAGGTCCCCAATTTGAGGCTCTGGGCTTTCCTGGTCAAGGCACATATGGGAGTTGGTGCCTCCTGCTCCTCCCATCTTCTCTCTCTTTCTTCTCTCTAAAATGAATAAATAAAATCTTAAAAAAAAAAAAGAGACAGAAACATTGATCTTTTGCTCCACTCATTCATGAACTCTTTGGTTGATTCCTTGTATGTGCTCTGACCCAAGATTAAACCACAACCTAGGTGTGTCAGGACAATGTTCTAACCCAGTGGTCCCCAACCCCCGGGCCGCAGACTGGTACCAGTTCGTGGGCCATTTGGTATCAGTCTGCAGAGAAAGAATAAATAACTTACATTATTTCCATTTTATTTATATTTAAGTCTGAACAATGTTTTAGTTTTAAAAAATGACCAGATTCCCTCTGTTACATCCATCTAAGACTCACTCTTGATGCTTGTCTCGGTCACATGATACATTTATCCATCCCACCCTAAAGGCTGGTCTGTGAAAATATTTTCTGACATTAAACCGGTCCATGGCCCAAAAAGGTTGGGGTCCACTGCTCTAACCAACTGAGCTACCGGGCCAGGGCAAGTCTGACTTTTTTTAGATTCCAAATATAAGTTGGAACATATAGTATTTGTCTTTCTTTGCCTGATTTATTTCATTAGCATAATGCTCTCAAGATCCATCCATATTGTCCAAAAGTAAAATTTCTTTCTTTTTGTAATGACTAAATAATATTTCAGTGTGTGTGTGTGTCACATTTCCTTTACCAATTCATCTGTTGTTGTATGCTTAGGTTGTTTCCATGTCTCACCTATTGTGAACAATGCTACAGTGAACATGAGATTGCAGACATCTCTTTAAGACAATGATTTCATTTTCTTTGGGTGTGTTCCCAGATGTGAAATTGCTGGATCATATGGTAGTTCCATTTTTAATTTTTTGAGAAACCTTCATACTGTTTTCAATAGTGTCTGTACCATCTTACATTCCCACAAACAGTGTACAAGGGTTCACTTTTCTCCACATCCTTGCCAACCATTGTTATCTCCTATCTTTTTAATAGTAGCCATTCTAACAAGGTGTAAGGTGGGTTTTTTTTTTTGTTTTTTTTTTTGTGAGCAAATGAGTGAGAGAAAGAGAGAGAGAGTCAAGACAGAGAGGAAGGGAGAGAGATGAGAGGCATTAAATTGTAGTTGCAGCACCCTTAGTTGTTCATTGATTGCTTTCTCAGATGTGCCTTGACTAGGGGAGGAGGTGCTCCATCTGAGCCACTGACCTCTTGCTCAAGCCAGTGACCTTGGGCTTCAAGCCAGTGACCTTTGGACTCAAGCCAGGGACCACGGGATCATGGTTATGATCCTACACTCAAGCCAGCGACCCTGCACTCAAACTGGTGAGCGCATGCTCAAGCCAGCAACCTCTGGGTTTCAAGCCTGGGTCCTCAGTGTCTCAGATTGACACGTTATCCACTGTGCCACCACCTGATCAGGCCCCATTGTGGTTTTGATTTGCATTTCCTCGATGATGGGTGATGTTGAACATCTTTTCATGTACTGTTGACCATTTATTAGTATGTCTTTGGAAAAATGTCTATTCAGATCCTCTGCCTATTTTTTGAGTCAGATTGTTGTTTTGCTATTGGGATAAAGACTATACCTTCAGGGATCATTTCTATAGTTTGTTGCTATTGGGATATACATACTATTTTGAGTTTTAATACCTTACAAGATAGATGGTTTGCAAATATTTCTTCCTATTAGGTAGGTTTCCTTTTCTTTCTTTCTTTCTTTTTTTTTTCAAAGCTGGAAACGGGGAGAGACAGTCAGACAGACTCCCGCATGCGCCCACTGGGATCCACCCGGCACGCCCACTAGGGGCGATGCTCTGCCCCTCCGGGGCGTCGCTCTGCCTCAACCAGAGCCACTCTAGTGCCTGGGGCAGAGGCCAAGGAGCCATCCCCAGCGCCCGGGCCATCTTTGCCCCAATGGAGCCTTGGCTGCGGGAGGGAAAGAGAGAGACAGAGAGGAAGGGGGGGTGGAGAAGCAAATGGGTGCTTCTCCTATGTGCCCTGGCCGGGAATTGAACCCGGGTTCCCCGCACGCCAGGCCGACGCTCTACCGCTGAGCCAACCGGCCAGGGCCTGGTAGGTTTCCTTTTCATTTTGTGGATTGTTTCTTTGGCTGTGCAGAAGCTTTTTAGTTTGATGTAGCCTCACTTGTTTATTTTTGCTCTTGTTGCCTCTGATTTTGGTGTCATTCCCAAGAATTATTGCCAAACTGATGTCAAGGAGATTTTCTCCTGTGTTGTTGTCTAGGAGTTTTACTATTTCATGTATTATAATTAATCAACTTCACATTAAATTTTTGTGAGGAATGTAAAATAGGGGTCCAATTTCATTCTTTTGCATGTGAATATCCAGTTTTCCCAATGCTATTTATTGAATAAACTATCCTTTCCCAATGACCATTCTTGGCTCCCTTTCAAATCTATATTTGAGTGTATTTCTGGGATCTTGATTCTGCCCCATTGGTCTATGTATCTGTTTTTCTCCCACTATTATACTCTTTTGATTGCTATAGCTTTGTTTTAAAGCATGTGACCAGGAAGTGTAATGCTTCTAACTTTGTTCTTTCTCAAGATTGCTTTGGATTTTCAGGGTCTTTTTTGGTCTATATGCATTCTATGATGGTTTGCTTTATTTCTGTGAAAAATGCCATTTGACAGGGATTATGTTGAATCTGTAGATCTCTTTGTGTAGTAGGGACATTTTAACAATATTAATTTTTCTAATACAAGAACATGGGGCATTTTTAAAATTTATTAGTCTTCCTCAATTTCTTTCATCAATGTCTTAGAGCAGGGGTCCCCAAACTGCGGCCCCCTGAGGCCATTTATCTGGCCCCCGCCGCACTTCCGGAAGGAGCACCTCTTTCATTGGTGGTCAGTGAGAGGAGCACATTGACCATCTCATTAGCCAAAAGCAGGCCCATAGTTCCCATTGAAATACTGGTCAGTTTGTTGATTTAAATTTACTTTTTTTACATTGATACGTAAAGACACATGTAGCCCCATGTTCATTGCAGCACTGTTCACAGTGGCCAAGACATGGAAACAACCAAAAAACCCTTAAATAGAAGACTGGATAAAGAAGATGTGGCACATATACACTATGGAATACTACTCAGCCATAAGAAATGATGACATCAGATCATTTACAGCAAAATGGTGGGATCTTGATAACATTATACGGAGTGAAATAAGTAAATCAGAAAAAAACAAGAACTACATGATTCCATACATTGGTGGAACATAAAAACGAGACTAAGAGACATGGACAAGAGTGTGGTGGTTACCAGGGGTGGGGGGAGGGAGGACGCAGGAGGGAGGGAGGGAGAGAGTTAGGGGGAGGGGGAGGGGCACAGAGAAAACTAGTTAGAGGGTGACGGAGGACAATCTGACTCTGGGCGAGGGGTATGCAACAGAATTTAATGACAAGATAACCTAGACATGTTTTCTTTGAATATATGTGCCCTGATTTATTAATGTCATCCCATTAAAATTAATAAAAATTTATTTAAAAAAAATAAATTTACTTTTCTTTATTGTAAATATTCATGTTTTCTTTGAATATATGTGCCCTGATTTATTAATGTCATCCCACTAACATTAATAAATATTTATTTTAAAAAAATAAATTTACTTTTCTTTATTGTAAATATTGTATTTGTTCCCGTTTTGTTTTTTACTTTAAAATAAGATATGGGCAGTGTGCATAGGGATTTGTTCATAGGTTTTTTTATAGTCTGGCCCTCCAACGGTCTGAGGGACAGTGAACTGGCCCCCTGTGTAAAAAGTTTGGGGAACCCCTGTCTTAGAGTTTTCATTATATAGGTCTTTCATTTTCTTGGTTAAATTTATTCATAGGTATTTTACTTTGTTGATGCTATTATAGAAGGAATTAAAATTTTTTTTTTTTTTTTGCCTGACCAGGCGGTGGCGCAGTGGATAGAACGTCCGACTGGTATGCGGAGAACCCAGGTTCGAGACCCTGAGGTCGCCAGCTTGAGTGCGGGCTCATCTGGTTTGAGCAAAGCTCACCAGCTTGGACCCAAGGTCGCTGGCTCGAGCAAGGGGTTACTCGGTCTGCTGCAGCCCCACAGTCAAGGCACATATGAGAAAGCAATCAATGAACAACTAAGGTGTTGCAATGAAAAACTGATGATTGATGCTTCTCATCTCTCTCCATTCCTGTCTGTCTGTCCCTGTCTATCCCTCTCTCTGACTCTGTAAAAAAAAAAAAAAATTTGTTTTAAGATGAAGATGCTTAATTGTTAGTGTATAGGAATGCAACTGATTTTTGTATGTTGACTTTGTGTCCTGCAACTTTGCTAAATTCTTTTTTAATTCATCTGCAAACCAAGTCAGTTTTCATTATATTTAATAAAATTTGTATTTAGTTTTTTCACCTACCTTCTGGAGTCATTTTTCCTGTTAATAAAAATGTTATAGTAGCATGAGAAATATACATGCAATACAGATGTTGGCTATTTTTGAACTCATAAGGGCTGAGACTTTTATCAACCATTAGTAACCCCATTGAAAAATTCAGTTCTTCTGTTAGAAGAATTCCCATTGTACCTCTGTCTTCTTGCAGGTTTTTTCAGCCACCAGGTCCCTTCTGTTCCAGGCATTATTCAGCCTAATTCTCTTCTGCCCCTTCCTCCTTTATAATACAGGCCCCCCAGTTTACAGTAACTTCTATTGTACTTCATCCACTAACTTAAAGAAACTACAGCTTAGACCTGGCTAGATAGCTCAGTTAGTAGAAGCGTTGTCCCAAAACACAGAAGTTACTAGTTCAATTGCACATTCAGGAGCAAGTTGATGTGCCTGTCTTTCTCTCCCTCTCTCCCTTTCTTTCTCTCTAAAATCAATACAATAAATGTTAAAAATATTTTAAAAAAACACTACAACCTAAATTACACTGCTACTATACCAAAGCATTAACCAACAAAGCCGACAGTCTCTTGCTGTAGAGCAGTTGTTCTTTTTTTTTTTTTTTTTTTAAGTAACATTCTTATTTCTTTTTCACTTTATTAAGTGAGAGGCAAGGAGGCAGAGAGACAGATTCCCACATGCGCCCCATTGGGATTTACTGGGCAAGCCCCCTACAGGGCGATGCTCTGCCAAGCTGGGGCCACTGCTCCATTGCTCAGCAAAAAAGCTATTTTAGCACCTGAGGAAAGGCCATAGTGCCATCCTCAGCACCTGGGGCCAACTCGCTCGAACCACTCAAGCCATGGCTGCTGGAGGGGAAGAGAGAGAGAGAAGGGGAAGAGAACAAGTGAGAAGGGAGGGGGATGAGTAGAGAAGCAGATGGTTGCTTCTTCTTGGGAACTGAACCCAGGACTTCCACCCACTGGGCAACACTACCGCTGAGCCAACCGGCCAGAGCTCACAGTCTGATTTTTAAAATAAAATTATTTATTGATTTTAGAGAGAGAAAAGAAGGGAAAGAAAGAAAGAGAAACAACAATTTGTCGTTTCACTTATTTATGCATTTACTGGTTGATTCTTATATGTGTCCTGATGTATCCTGACCAGAGATTGAGCCTGCAACTTTGGCATATGAGGATGATGCTCTAGCCTACTAGGTTATCTGGCCAAGGCAAGCAGAGGTTCTTAAACTAGGAGTGACTTGCCCCTCCCCCCAGGAGACATTTCTGGGGACATTTTTGTTTGTCACATCTATAGGTGTATCATTAGCATCATGGGTGGAGGCCAGGGATGCTGCTAAGAATCCTATAGTGCACATGACAATCCTCCATAACAGAGACTTTCTGGCCCATATGGGAGTTGGCACATATGGAAGTTGGTGCCTCCTACTCCTCCTATCTTCTCTTTCTTCTCTCTAAAATGAATAAATAAAGTCTTTTTTTGTGTGTGTGCATTTTTCTGAAGCTGGAAACGGGGAGAGACAGTCAGACAGACTCCCGCATGCGCCCGACAGGGATCCACCCGGCACGCCCACCAGGGGCGACACTCTGCCCACCAGGGGGTGATGCTCTGCCCATCCGGGGCGTCGCTATGTCACGACCAGAGCCACTCTAGTGCCTGAGGCAGAGGCCACAGAGCCATCCCCAGCGCCCGGGCCATCTTTGCTCCAATGGAGCCTCGGCTGCGGGAGGGGAAGAGAGAGACAGAGAGGAAGGAGAGGGGGAGGGGTGGAGAAGCAGATGGGCGCTTCTCCTGTGTGCCCTGGCCGGGAATCGAACCTGGGACTTCTGCACACCAGGCCGACGCTCTACCACTGAGCCAACTGGCCAGGGCCAATAAAGTCTTTTAAAAAAAGAGACAGAGAGACAGAAACATTGATCTTTTGCTCCACTCATTCATAAATTCTTTGATTGATTCCTGTATGTGCTCTGACCCAAGATTGAACTGCAATCTAGGTGTATCAGGATGATGCTCTAACCAACTGAGCTACTGGGCCAGGGCAAGTCTGACTTTTTTTAGATTCCGAATATAAGTTGGAATTAAGAGTTATACATTAAAATAAAAACATTTTATTTATTGATTTTAGAGAGAGAGGAAGAGAGAGAGAGGGAGAGACAGAAACATCAATCTGTTTCTGTGTGTGCCCTGATTGGGGATCGAACCAGCAAGCTTTACTCCTTGGGATGATGCTAACCAACCAAGCTATCTGTCCAAGGAAAGAATGATAAGTTTTATGTACACACACATTCCAGTCAATAAATAATCAGTGAACACCAGTTATATGTCAGGTACTGAACCAGGCAGTCCTAAGCAGCTCATACTTCAAGGAGGAAAACAATCTAATTTCTCATGAAAGGGGCTATGACTGCATGAAGAAGATATGCCTAACTTAGCCCAGGGGATTTGTAGCAATTTTTTTGAAGAACTGATAAGAGGCCTGAATTGAGTCTGGAAGAATAGGAAAGCCAGGTAAAAAAGGAAAAGAAACATATTTATTACAAAGGGAAAAACACGGGTCAAGACAAATAGTTAGAGAAGTGGCAACCATCAGATGGTCCTTAAGGCGACCGGGAGTCCTTGAAGGAGGAGTAAATTAGGGGGAATGTATTGATATTGTGATAAGATTTACATTTTAGGGAGGTCATATGATTTCTGAAATCTAGTTAAGAGCAAATGAAAGCCTGAACAAAGATATTAGAAATGGGGATGGAAAAGAGGGGCCAATTGGAGTAATATTTCGGAGATGAAAATGATCAGAACTAGGAATAGGGTGGAAACGAGAATGATATGAGGAGGTCCAACATGACTCCTAAATTTTAGGTGTAGTATCATTTACCAAGTCAGAGAGGCAGGAAGAGATTAAAGTTAGTGGGATAAGCTAAAAGTCAAATTTGGAAACATTTTTGTGTAATACATTTTTTTCACTTATAAAAGTAATATACATGTCTTTTGCCAAAAAAAAAAAAAGTTAAAAAGGGAGAAGTACAAAATCTCCATTTGAAAATAGCCAATACTAAAAATTGGGTGACACAAAAAAGTGGAAATTAAACAACACACTTCTAAAAAATAACTGGGTCAAAAAGAAACAAAAGCAGAGATCAAAAGATATGCACAGACAAACAAAAATGACAACACAACATATTAAAATTTCTGGGATGAAGCAAACGCAATAAAAAAGAGGGAAGTTTATATCATTATAGGCTTATATCAAGAATAAAAGAGAATCCCAATATACAACCTAACATTAGATCTTAAGGAATTAGAAAAAGAAGAACAAAGCAAACCAAAGTCAACAGAAGACAGGAAATAGTAAAATTAGAGCAGAACTAAATAAAATAGAGAACAAAAAAATAAGAGAAAAAATTAATACAACAAAGAGCTGGTTCTTTGAAAAGATCAATAAAATTGACCAACCCCTGACTTGATTCACTAGGGAAAAAGAGAAATAACTCATATAAATAAAATCTGAAATGAAAAAGGATAAATTACCACAGACATCATAGATATACAAAAGATCACAGTAGAATACTATGGAAGATCATATGCCACCAAATTCAACAACCGAGAAGAAATGGATAAATTCCTAGAACTATACAATCTTCGTAGACTGAGTCACGAAGAAGTGGAAAACCTAAATAGACTTATAAGCAGGGAGGAAATAGAGACAACTATAAAAGACTTCCCCAAAAATAAAAGTCCAGGACCAGATGGCTATACTAGTGAATTCTACGAAACATTCAAAGACAATTTGATACCTATACTTCTCAAAGAAAATAGAAGAAGAGCCCTGGCCGGTTGGCTCAGCGGTAGAGCGTCGGCCTAGCGTGCGGAAGACCCGGGTTCGATTCCCGGCCAGGGCACACAGGAGAAGCGCCCATTTGCTTCTCCACCCCTCCGCCGCGCTTTCCTCTCTGTCTCTCTCTTCCCCTCCCGCAGCCAAGGCTCCACTGGAGCAAAGATGGCTTGGGCACTGGGGATGGCTCTGTGGCCTCTGCCTCAGGCGCTAGAGTGGCTCTGGTCGCAACATGGCGACGCCCAGGATGGGCAGATTATCGCCCCCTGGTGGGCAGAGCGTAGCCCCTGGTGGGCGTGCCGGGTGGATCCCGGTCGGGCGCATGCGGGAGTCTGTCTGACTGTCTCTCCCCGTTTCCAGCTTCAGAAAAATGAAAAGAAAAAAAAAAAAAAAAAAGAAAGAAAATAGAAGAAGAAGCAATACTCTGTAACACATTTTTTTTTTTTTTTGTATTTTTCTGAAGCTGGAAACGGGGAGAGACAGTCAGACAGACTCCCGCATGCGCCCGACCGGGATCCACCCGGCACGCCCACCAGGGGGCGACGCTCTGCCACGACCAGAGCCACTCTAGCGCCTGGGGCAGAGGCCAAGGAGCCATCCCCAGCGCCCGGGCCATCTTTGCTCCAGTGGAGCCTTGGCTGTGGGAGGGGAAGAGAGAGACAGAGAAGAAGGAGGGGAGCGGGGTGGAGAAGCAAATGGGCGCTTCTCCTATGTGCCCTGGCCGGGAATCGAACCCGAGTCCCCCGCATGCCAGGCCGACACTCTACCGCTGAGCCAACTGGCCAGGGCTGTAACACATTTTATGAGGCCAACATAACCCTCATACCAAAACCTAGCAAGGACAAAACAAAAAAGGAAAACTATAGACCAAGATCTCTAAAGAATGCAGTTGCAAATATTCTGAACAAAATATATACTAGTAAATCAAATACAACAACATTAAAAAAATATATCATGGTCAAGTGAGATTCATTCTAGGAGCACAAGGGTAGTTCAACATATGGAAATCAATAATGTAATATACTACTACATCAACAAAACAAAGAACAAAAATCATATGATCCTATCAATAGATGAAGAAAAGGCATTTGGTAAGATACAACATCCTTTTATGTTTAAAACACTCAATAAAATTGGAATAGAAGGAAAGTACCTCAACATAATAAAGGCTATATATGACAAGCCATCAGCTAATATCATACTAAATGGTGAAAAAAATCAGGGACAAGACAAGGCTGCCTACTCTCTCCACTCTTATTCAATCAACATAGTTCTGGAAGTTTTAGCCAGAGTAATCAGGCAAGAGAAAGAAATAAAAGACATCCATATTTGGAAAGAAGAAGTAAAGGTATCACTTTTTGCAGATGTCATGATCCTGTATATAGAAAACCCCAAAGATTCCACCATAAAACTGTTAGAAATAATAAACCAATACAGTAAAGTCATAGGATACAAAATCAATATACAAAAGTTTATTGCTTTCCTATATGCCAATGATGAAACTTCAGAAAATGAACTCAAAGAAACAATTCCTTTTACAATTGCAACAAAAAAATTAAATACTTAGGAATAAACTTAACAAAGAATGTGAAGGACCTATAACTGAAAACTACAAAGCATTATTGAAAGAAATGGAAAAAGACACAATGAAATGGAAAAATATTCCATGTTCATGGATTGGTAGAATCAACATAGTTAAAATGGCCATATTATCCAAAGCAATATATAAATTTAATGCAATCTCCATCAAAATCCCAAAGTCATTTTTTAAAATAATAGAACAAAAAATCATCAGGTTTGTATGGAACCATAAAAAACCCTAAATAACCAAAGCAATTCTGAGGAAAAAAGAATGAAGCTGGAGGTATCACACTACCTGACTTCAAATTATACTATAGAGTATATTCAAATTAAAATATATTTGATATTACACAATAATCAAAACAGCATAGTATTGGCAGAAAAACAGACCAATGGAACAGAATCAAGAGCCCAGAAATAAAACCACATATATATGGACAAATCATCTTCAACAAAGGAGCCAAAAACACCCAATGGAGAAAAGAAAGCTTCTTCAAATAATGGTGCTGGGAAAACTGAAAAGCCAAATGCAAAAGAATAAAACTTGTCTACAGTTTGTTCCCCTGCACAAAAATTAATTCAAAATAGATTGGCCCTGGCCGGCTGGCTCGGTGGTAGAGCGTCGGCCTGGTGTGTGGGGGACCCGGGTTCGATTCCTGGCAAGGGCACATAAGAGAGGCGCCCATCTGCTTCTCCACCCCCCCCTCCTTCCTCTCTGTCTCTCTCTTCCCCTCCCGCAGCCAAGGCTCCATTGGAGCAAAGATAGCCCGGGCGCTGGGGATGGCTCCTTGGCCTCTGCCCCAGGCGCTAGAGTGGCTCTGGTCGCGGCAGAGCGACGCCCCGGAGGGGCAGAGCATCGCCCCCTGGTGGGCAGAGCGTCGCCCCTGGTGGGCGTGCCGGGTGGATCCCGGTCGGGCGCATGCGGGAGTCTGTCTGACTGTCTCTCCCTGTTTCCAGCTTCAGAAAAAAAAAAAAAATAGATTAAAGACCTAAATATAAGATCTGAAACAATAAATTACATAGAAGAAAACTGGTACTAAACTTATGGACCTTGACCATAGAGAACAATTTATGAATTTGACTCCAAAGGCAAGGGAAGTAAAAGCAAAAATAAACAAATGGGACTACATCAAACTAAAAAGCTTCTGCACAGCAAAAGAAACTGACAATAAAACAAATAGGCAGTCAACCAAATGAGAGATGATACTTGCAAACAACAGTTCTGATAGGGGTTAATATCCAAAATCTATAAAGAATTCACAAAGCTCAGCAATAAACAAACAATTGAGTTAAAAAATGAGGAGAGGACCTGAACTGACACTTCTCCCAAGAGGACATACAAATGGCCAACAAATATATAAAAAGATGCACATCCTCACTAGCTATTTGAAAATTGCAAATCAAAATTACAATGAGATACCACCTTCCTGACCTGTGGTGCTGCAAGTGTCAACCCAGAATGCTGAGGTCGCCAGTTTGAAACCCTGGCTTGCCTGCTCAAGGCACGTATGAGAGTTGATGCTTTCTGCTCCTCCCCAGTTCTTTCTCTCTCTGTCCTCTCTATTAAAGAGAGAGAGAGAAAGAGAGAGAGAGAGAGAGAGAGAGATAGTACCTCACATCTATTAGATTGGCTATTATCAACAAGACAGGTACAGTAATAACAAGTGTTGGAGAGGCTGTGGAGAAAAAGGAACCCTCATTCACTGTTTGTGGGAATGTAAAGTAGCACACACACCATTATGGAAGAAAGTATGGTGGTTCCTCAAAAAATTAAGAATAGAACTACCATATGACCCACCAATCCCTCTACTACATGTCTACCCCCCAAACTTGAAAACACTGGTATGCAAAGACACATGCACCCCCATGTTCATTGCAGCATTATTCACAGTGGCCAAGACATGGAAACAACCAAAGTGTCCCTCCATGGAGGATTGGATAAAGAAGATGTGGTACATATATACTATGAAATACTATCAGCCATAAGAAATGATGACATCTTGTCATTTATGACAACATGGATGGACCTTGATGACATTATACTGAGTGAAATAAGTAAATCAGAAGAAGTTAAGAACTGTTTAATTTCACACATAGGTGGGATATAAAACTGAGAGTCATGGACATAGATAAAAGTGAAATGGTTACCAGGGTAAGGGGGATGTGGGGGAAGGGGTGGGGGGAAGAGTGTAAGGAGGGACAAAAAAATGGTGACAGAAAATGATTTGACTTTGAGTGATGGGTATACAACATAAACAACAGTTCAAATGCTATAGAAATGTTTACCTGAAACCTGTATACTCTTAAACCCTGTTTGTTTTTTTTTAATTTTTTTTATTTATTCATTTTAGAGAGGAGAGGGAGAGAGAGAGAGAGAGAGACAGAGAGAGAGAAGGGGGAGGAGCTGGAAGCATCAACTCCCATATGTGCCTTGACCAGGCAAGCCCAGGGTTTTGAACCGGCGACCTCAGCATTTCCAAGTCGATGCTTTATCCACTGCGCCACCACAGGTCAGGCCTGAAACCTATGTACTCTTATTGATCAAGGTCACCCTGTTAAATTTAATTTTCTAAATAAAAATTTTAAAAAAAGATAAAAATTTGGATCAAGTTTTTTTTTTCCAATTTGTTTTTTGTGGAAAGATCATGTATTTTAAAATACAGTCACAAATTAGAGTGCTTTACACATTGCTTTTTATCATTTTGCAATATATTTGAAACATCTCCCTGTGTCATTGAATATTGTTTTACATTTTTTAATGATTGGAAAATATTTTGCTTTATGGAAATAACTACAACTTACTCCACCATGTTTATTATTTGAGCTTTGTTTGCTTTGGGATTCTTTTTTTTAAAATCCAATTTTATTTTATTTTAGGTTTTATTTATTAATTTTAGAGAGAAGGGACAGAGATAGAGAAGGGGGAGGAGCAGAAAGCATCAACTCCCACATGTGCCTTGACCAGGGAAGCTCAGGGTTTCTTTTTTTTTTTTTTTTTTTTAATTTTTCTGAAGCTGGAAACAGGGAGAGACAGTCAGACAGACTCCCGCATGCGCCCGACTGGGATCCACCCGGCACGCCCACCAGGGGCGACGCTCTGCCCACCAGGGGTCGATGCTCTGCCCATCCTGGGCGTCGCCATGTTGCGACCAGAGCCACTCTAGCGCCTGAGGCAGAGGCCACAGAGCCATCCCCAGCGCCCGGGCCATCTTTGCTCCAATGGAGCCTTGGCTGCGGGAGGGGAAGAGAGAGACAGAGAGGAAAGCGCGGCGGAGGGGTGGAGAAGCAAATGGGCGCTTCTCCTGTGTGCCCTGGCCGGGAATCGAACCCGGGTCCTCCGCACGCTAGGCCGACGCTCTACCGCTGAGCCAACTGGCCAGGGCAAGCTCAGGGTTTCGAACCGGCAACCTCAGCGTTGCAAGTTGACGCTTTACCCACTGCGCCACGGCAGGTCAGGCTGGGATTCTTATTTTTAACTAATCACGCTTGATGCCATCACAGGCGAGTCCTCCAGAAACAGACAGACGGTAATTGAATTGTTAGGTATTAATTAGGGATTGATCCTAGTGGGTCAAAGAGGGAGGAAGCAGGAATGGTGAGGGAGAAGACTGAACTGTATGGCACAGGCCTGCGGCCCTAAGGAAGCCATGCCCATGGCAAGGGCCATCAGAGTTGTCCTGAACTGGGTGGAAAGGACTGGGCTTCTATAAGCTCATGTCACTCGACACCAGATGAAGGCTGCTCTGGGGCTGTGAGGTTGTGCTCTACAGCAGAGGCAGACCTCAGTTGCCAACAAACGGATGCTGTCTGCTGACCACGTTCCTCCTCTGCAGGGAGGTTTGGGTGTTGCACCTTGGTGCTCAACCACAGATGCTCCTTTTTTTTTTCTTTTCATTTTTCCGAAGCTGGAAACGGGGAGGCAGTCAGACAGACTCCCACATGCGCCCGACCGGGATCCACCCGGCATGCCCACCAGGGGGCGATGCTCTGCCTCTCTGGGGCGTTGCTCTGTTGCATCCAGAGCCATTCTAGCGCCTGAGGCAGAGGCCACAGAGCCATCCCCAGCGCCCGGGCCATCTTTGCTCCAATGGAGCCTCGGCTGTGGGAGGGGAAAAGAGAGACAGAGAGGAAGGAGAGGGGGAGGGGTGGAGAAGCAGATGGGCGCTTCTCCTGTGTGCCCTGGCCGGGAATCGAACCCGGGACTCCTGCACGCCAGGCCGATGCTCTACCGCTGAGCCAACCGGCCAGGGCCACAGATGCTCCTTTTGTACATGAATCTTTGCTCACATTCTTAGGATAAATTTCCAGACATGAAATTGCTGCAACAGCACATGAGCATTGAGAAAACTTTTAGTATAAATATTTATTGTCAAATTACCTTAGAGAAGATTGAACACTTTCTCCCACCAACAAACTCATTTAATCACTAGTGGGGTAGGGACATGACAATTGTTTTTTTTTAAATATTGAAAAATACCTCAAATTCTTTTGGAAAAATAAATGATATTCTTTATGTTTTATCATTGTGAACTTTATTTTATTTTTGTTTTTTATTTTATTGATTTTAGAGAGAGAGGAAGGGTGGGGAGAGAGAGAGAGAGGGAGAGGGAAAGCTATAGGAACATCACTCTGATCCTGTATGTGCCCTGACCGGAATCAAACGGGCAATCTCTACGCTTCAGGATGATGCTCTAACCAACCAAGCTATCCAGCCAGGGTTGTGAATTTTATTTTAAACTCCTAAGGCAGGTTACCTTTCTCTATAGAGCTCTACACATCTTTCCAGTAGGATAAAACACTCTGACTGATGTTAGGAGGCAAAGAATTAGATTCTGATCTTCTGAGTTGCAAATTTGCAATACTAAAGAGGCACAAGGAAGGTGCCTGAGCTGATTTCAAACAGAACCTGCAATACCATACAGCTCTTTCCATGTGAGTACCTGAGCAAACAAAATAAATTCCCATTTACTAGGAAAAATTCATATTTGACACACTACTGTGAGAGAGAGAGAAAGAGAGAGAGAGAGACCGACCAATGGGAAATAACCATCATTCTACATACACCATTGGATTTACTTCTCATAACAACCCTTTGAAGTGGTTATTATTTACCACATTTTCCAGGTGAGACCACTGAAGCTCAGAGAGTGTGGTGACTTGGTAACCTTAGTCACTCAGATGCCCAAGTCTGTGCACTGCTTAGGGTACCGGGTTGCTGTCCCCCAAGCTACAAGTCAAGTTACAGAGCAGCAGCTTTAAACAGTATAATATACCTGTAGACTGTCAATGTAACAAACATCTAAACCTGTAAGAGTTTTTTTGTTTATTTGAGCCAAATTGATGACAATTGCTAGGAAGTAAAATCTCAAGGGATTAAGAAAATGTTCCAGAAAATGAGAGTTTCAATACTTATTTTATACCTCAGAACACATCATCAGTTACCTGGGGAGAAAGCAAAGCAGGGAAGTCTCTGGGGTTGGATAAAAATAAAACAAATAGACACATACTTCTTTTCCCTCAGTGGGTATAGGATAGTTAGCAGTTATCAATGAACGTGATAATAATGAGGGGGTTTGTGGTTCTCTGCTCTGGTGGTTGTGCTTTGATAGTCCAAGGTATGTTATTTTAGATGCAAAAAGACAACAGGCTCAGTTAAGGTAAACATTGACCGCTGTTAGGAAAAATACTGGATGATACCCACCATGAACAACTTTTAGTTAAAAGTTTTATTGATTTTAGAGAGAGGAGAGAGAGAGAGAGAGAGAGAGAGAGAGAAAGAGAGAGAAGTGGGAAGTATCAACTCATAGTAATAGCTGCTTCTCATATGTGCCTTGACCGGGCAAGCCTGGGGCTTTGAACCAGGGACATCAGCATTCCAGGTTGACATTTTATCCACTGTGCCACCACAGGTCAGGCCTAGTTAGAAAGTTTTAATTTCGTACCTTCCTATATGGTTACTCTAGGTCTTGAGTTTGTAAGGCTGCCATGCAGGCCTTCCCTGAGTTTGTCAGATTTTTTTTGTTGTTGTTGTTTGTTTTTTTGTTTGTTTTTGACAGGGACAGAGAAAGAGGGATAGACAGACAGGAAAGGAGAGAGACGAGGAACATCAATTCTTCGTTGCAGCACCTTAGTTGTTCAATGAGTGCTTTCTCAAATGTGCCTTGAATGGGGGGCTACAGCAGAGCGAGTGACTCCTTGCTCAAGCCAGCAAACTTGGTCTTCAAGCTAGCTACCTTTGGGCTCAAGCCAGCGATCATGAGGTCATGTCTATGATCCCACACTCAAGCCAGATAAGCATGTGCTCAAGCTGGCGACCTTGGAGTTTCTTTTTTTTTTGTATTTTTCCGAAGCTGGAAATGGGGAGAGACAGTCAGACAGACTCCCGCATGCGCCCGACCGGGATCCACCCGGCACGCCCACCAGGGGCGATGCTCTGCCCACCAGGGGGCGATGCTCTACCCCTCCGGGGCGTCGCTCTGTTGCGACCAGAGCCACTCTAGTGCCTGGGGCAGAGGCCAAGGAGCCATCCCCAGCGCCTGGGCCATCTTTGCCCCAATGGAGCCTTGGCTGCAGGAGGGGAAGAGAGAGACAGAGAGGAAGGAAAGGGGGAGGGGTGGAGAAGCCGATGGGCGCTTCTCCTGTGTGCCCTGGCCAGGAATCGAACCCAGGACCCCTTGCACGCCAGGCCGACGCTCTACCACTGAGCCAACCGGCCAGGGCAACCTCGGGGTTTCAAACCTGGGTCTTCTGCATTCCAGTCCAACACTCTATCCACTGCACCACTGCCTGGTCAGGCTGTCAGGTTTAATATGTGACCTGTTTTTTGTCCACACTAGTGACTGTAGTTAACATCTGAAACAGCGCTCACAAAGATAAAAAAATGTCTGTCTTTCTACTAAACTATAAGTATATGATATTCAGTGTCTAAACTTTTTTTCACTTTTCTATTACTTATGACATCTAGTCCTTTACATATATACAGTGCTCACTAAATATTTAACACAATAGATCTTGAATAGCCAAAAAGAGAAAAATATTTCCAGATTCTTTTATCCCTTCATCCTCATTTTGAGTTTGGTCTGATCATAGTATTGCCAGGAGACAAACAGGTGGTCTAGTCATTGGCCTCCCATTTTAGCAAGAAAAAGTCTCAGCTCTTCTAAACACACCAATTGGTCATAAATAGTGACAATGAAAAAAAGAGTTGAACAAAAATAAACCTACAGATAAAACCTATCCTCAATAACTCACCCCAAACAGGAACAACACAGGTGAAGTCTTTATTCAGAAGAGTAAATGAGTTGTAATCTAGCCTTTAGATATAACTTCCAGGTAACAGGAAATACAGAGGAAATAGAATTATGCTGAAGACACCACAAAGACACCATAAAATAAATCCAAAAGGCTACCCTCTTTTCTTTAACAGGGACAATGTCATTCTAAAAATAGGGGTTAGGGAGAAGGAGGAAGCTAGTCTAGGTTATAAAAAGATATAACCAAATGCAATGTGTGGTCATTGTTTGGACTCTGGTCTGAGTTAGCTGAAAAAAACATTTTGGGATCAGTTGGGGGGAATTTCAGTCTGAACTGGGTATAAACTATAACCAATGATTGTTATGATAGGGAAACTCAAGACTTAAAATTTTAGCTTGAGTAATGGTGGCTTTGGTTACGATCAGTGGGAATAATGGTTAGTGCAAGTCAAAGCTTTGTTCCGGGAACTGGCCTCCTTCATGACTTCTCCAGGGCACTGCAAGCAAAGCCTTTGTACTCCGAGGACTAAATGCCCACTGATGATCCAATTAACTTTGACTCTGATTTGATTAACTCTCCTTTGAAGTTCCAAAACCCTCTCCTATCCTTTCCTTCCTCTTATAAAAAGGTTGTCTGGGGTTCAGGGGTTGAGGCAATTTTGGAATGTAACCTGTCTCCCTAGATTGCCAGACATCTAAATAAAGCTCCCATCAAGATTCTATCTGTCTCTACTTATTTGACTGAATTGGTGACAGGCAGCACTAACTTTGATATTTCTGGTTTCACTTATGACTTTCATTAAATTTAACTTTAATCTTAACTTAATTCTAGAAATAACCTCTTTGTCTCTCCCTTCACCAACCCTGTCCTTTCCTCAGAGACCTAGCCTTTCCCCTAATAATCAGCAACCTCCCAGGCAGCAGAAATCAGCCAGGATCTACTAATGGTTAGATGGTCTGCACTCTGCCAGGCCAAGTTATGTTTCAGTTCCTAAGGGGAAAGGACCCCCCCTCCCCCCGGCTACTTTCTTATGAGACCATCAGAGGGACACTGGAAAGAGACCTCAGAGCTGTCCTACAGACCTGAAGAAATGATTGATTACCCTTACCTCACCTCACACCAGTCAGCTCCCATCCTGACAGATGGGACCCCTAAGCCAGGGCCTGCTGTGATTGTGCCCTACATAATCTGTAACCTATGCTTCATCTGGGACTGGATTTTTAGTTTAGCTTTTAGTTTTCCTGGATGGCGGCATTCATAATAAAATTGCCAACATTTCTCCACTGTAATTCTTGGTGTCTAGTGTTTGGCTCTGCTAGTGCAGGTGGACAAACACTTTCTGTTCTGTAACAATTGATATTAGGTAATTACTTTTAGCTTTAGTTAATTGTGAAAATGGTAAGATGGTTATGAAGAGAGTGTCCTTTTAAAAATGAGATGTATATTGTCATATTTAGGAGTGAAATACCACAATATCTTTAATTCCTCAGCAAAAAGGTGGTAAATATGGTAAAATGTGGGCATTTGTTAAATATTGATGTTATTTTTCTTTTTTAAAAAATGTTTATTCTATTGATTTTAGATAGAGAAGTAGAGAGAGAGAGAGAGAGAGAGAGAGAGAGAGAGAGGAACATCAATCTGTTCCTGTATGTGCCTTGACCTGGGATTGAACTGACAACCTCTATGTTTCCTTCCCCACACACAGTAAGGTAACCAACCGAGCTATCCAGCCAGGGTGGATATCGTTTTCCATCATAAAGAGTAATCAACCAACCACGGGGGGAAAGGAATAAAGATTGCTTCCTTTAAAGGAGTAAGAATCCATCCTTACATTCCTCTAGGCTCTGCCATTAACGTGAAGCCTGGCTAGGGTTTCAGGAACGTGAGGTCTTAAGGGAGTCACGACAGAAGAACAGGTTTCTTTCGGACCTGATTTGTATGAGTACAGAACCCGAGTAAGCCAACCCAATAGCTCACGACCCTCTAGCACTGTGCACCTACTCAGGGACGCTGCAGATACTGTCACCTCATTCCCGCTTAGTGGACCCAAACCACACGGGTGGAGGGTTTGACGCTCAGGGTGAGGGGGGTCCAATGGTCTGAACTGGGCGGAGTGCGCGAGGGCTGGGAGAAAAGCAGGGTTTCCTGATACTCGAACCCTTTGCAGGCGGGCGGTACCTTCCATCTCACCCACCTGGAAGCAGGGCGGAGCGCGGTCAGCCCGGCTGGGGGAGATGGGCGGCCTGTGGCTAGGCCCCTACCCTCACCTGCCGCCAGGAGGGCCGGGCTGCTGCACCGGGCGGAGAGCTTGGGCTGGGGGCCGCCGCACACCTGGCGCCGGGCCCGTCCGCCGCGACAGCGGGCTGGGCCGCAGGTGAGGGCGGCGGGGTGGGCGGGCCGCGCTGCCCGCGGGGGAAGTTCCTTGGCCGGGAAAGGTGCAATTGTGTGCAGCTATTCCTGGTATGTCAGGCCGGCCCGGCCGCCTCGAGCCGCGGGGGCGCCGCTGCCAGCGGCCCCCGGAGAGGGAAGGCGTCCGGGCGTCCGGAGGCGGGAAGGATGCGGCCGCGGGGGCGCACGCCCTCGGGGCGGGGCTGCGGTCCGGGCGGGCAGCGCAGGAGCGGGAGCGTGGCCGGCGGGGCCTCGGGGGGACCGCGGCAGCCCCGGGCCCAGACAGCTCGACCACAAGGGCGGCTGCGGCCGCGGCGGGGAGCCGGGGGAGCCCGGGGAGCCGCAGGGGGGCGGACGGAAGCGGAGGCTGGGCGGCCGCGGTGGGCTGGGGCGGGGCCTTTCCGGGGAGGCGGTGGCAGCGCAGCGACTTTTGAAGCTCGAACAGTTGCCGGTGCCGCGCGCTGCCTCCGGTCGCCGTGCCCGGCTGCCCGTGTCCCCGTGGAACTGGGGCCGTTTTCAAGAGTTTAGAGAAAGCCACGTCTTCAAGTTCTTGTGGGTTCGAAACCTTAGCGAGCTGCAGAACGCAACAAAGGAGGGAGCGCCCGGGCGTCCCACCGCCGGAGCAGCGCGGGGCAGCGGCCGAGACGCGCGAGGGACCCCTGCCCCTTCCCGCGCCCACGCGTCTCTCCCCCCCAGTCCTGCCTTAGTCCGGGAGCGATGCAGGAGGGCGAGACCGACTGCGCCGGAGCGTTCGCCGAAGCCCAGAGATGGGTGGAGGTGAGTGACTTTTCTCCTTTTGGCACAGGTTTGCGGCGTCGCAAGGTGAGGGCGACCCGCCACTCTGCGCTCCAGCCTCTCCCCGGATCCTTCGCGGGCGCGTGGCGGCGGCTAGTTTGCGCGTGCAGGTGGGGGAACCTTGCACGTTGTGCTTCTCCTCTCTTTTAACAGCCAGCTAAGCTTCCCCAGAGCTCTTCTGCCAGGGCGGTGTCGAGTACTGGTCGGTTCGGGGACCGCGCATCCCTGTGGACCAGCCCATACGGCACCGGGACGCCCGGGATGTCTCTCTGCGGGGCAGAGCCGGCCCAGGGTCCTGGAGTGCGTTTCTTTCGGTGGCTAAAAGTGACGATGCCGGACACATACCTGCACGGCAGTGTATTAAGTGTGTGTCGTGTGGGAGGGTGGAGGCGTTTCAACACCCTCAGCGCTCCCGGAGAGATGCTTTTTCCGAGGAAGCATCAGGAGCCTGGGGCTGGAAGTCAGTGCTTTTACTTCTGTCAAAGTCCGCATTGATGAGATAAGGCACTCACTGGAGGGTTGTTACTTTCCCATCTGTGCCTCAGAGATAAGATCTTCTGCCCCTCTTTCCCATTAAAAAAAGGAGATGATCTTTTAGAGCAGGGGTCCCCAAACTTTTAACACAGGGGGCCAGTTCACTGTCCCTCAGACCGTTGGAGGGCCGGACTATAAAAAAAACTAAACAAATCCCTATGCACACGGCACATACCTTATTTTAAATTAAAAAAACAAAAAACAAAATGCGAACAAATACAATATTTAAAATAAAGAACAAGTAAATCTAAATCAACAAACTGACCAGTATTTCAATGGGAACTATGCTCCTCTCACTGACCACCAATGAAAGAGGTGCCCCTTCCAGAAGTGCGGCTGGGACTATAAATGGCCTCAGGGGGCTGCATGCTGCCCCAGGGCCTTGGTTTGGGGACCCCTGTTTTAGAGGCTTCTTTATCAACGTCTTTGGGTTAACATCTGTTGAAGGTTAACACCAGGACTTCGAACGGTTACTTAGTCTACTGGATGAAAAAGATGACTTTTTAAATTAATGCTAAAGAAGTCTTCCCAGCAGATGTGAATCAGGAACATTGATTGTTAGAAAATTGTTGCCTACACCGGCCTTGCAGTCATTTAGGAGTTATTAATGCCAGGTGCTGGTTAATTCATATTTAGTTTAAATTTAATAATTCATATTAAATTAATTCATATTTATGTAAATATGGCTTAAATATTTAAAAATTAAAATTAGGTTTAAAAATTATTCTATGGAAAAACAACATAGTCAAGAATCCCAAAGCAGATAGTGTTTGAATATAGGTCTGGCCGGATGGCTTGGTGGGTTAGAGCATTGTCTTGAAGAGCAGAGTTTGCTGGTTCCATCCCTGGTCAGGGCACATGTAGGAACAGCTCCATGTTCCTGTCTCGATCTCTCTTCCTCTCACTAAAATCAATAAATTAAAAAAATATAATTCATTTGTCCATAAATAAATAAATAAATGTATGCATGTTGAAAAAAATAAAGAGAATAAACTTTCAACGTTACAGTTTTTACTCTAAAAGAATGTGAAATGTGGGTAGCATTATCCACTAGACAGTAGAGGAAGTCTAAGAAATTAACTTTTGGTGTCTGTTTTAGACTGAAACTTGGAGCTAGTCTCAAGGTGACTTAGAAAGGTGTGAGGGAGGGCATGGGAGGTTGTGAGGAGGATAAACACTGTATTTTGAATTGAAATGAGAGTGGAAAAATTCCAGCAATGTACAATAGTTAAGAGAAATAACTTCCCTCATTCATAAACTTTGGAAGTCAAGGCTTCCAAAGGTAATTTTCCATTAGTAGTGTTTGTTCTGCATAATTTTAGAAAAGAAATCAAACTTCCTGTTTTGCATTTGAGTGTTGGGGGTGGAGGGAGGAGGCAGGGAAGAACTATGGGGACATTTTTGGTCATACACGGCTCCTGTGTGGAGTTTGTATCTGCATGTTCTGTCTTTGCTTCGGGAAGTCTGTGGACATGGATGATTTCACACCCTTTTCTTTTTTAGTGTGCACACCTTTAGAATCTGAAAATTCTTTGTTTATTGTAGCTTGCTCATAATTATATAGAATTTCTGTGAGAGATTTCTATCTAATAAGATGGGCAAGTGTTTTAGGATAAAGGATATAATAGTGCCTGGTAAATATGCTCATCTTCCCACTCCCATCCCACCCCATCTAAAAGTGTTTTTCAGCAATGATTCGGCAACTCTCTAAAGTGTTTTGATCGCCATTAGCAGAGAGCCAAATCTTTCTAAAGGTTTTGGTATATGATTTTAATATAATATGAAACTAAAATTAAGTGGTGTGTTTTTTTTCTATTTTTTCAGGGAGCAAGGCAGTCTGTTTATTGCAGATATGTGAATAAATGGGGTTACATATTCATACACACTGGTATACTGTAGGCACTTGAAGTGACATTAGTGTGTTCATGCTTAGGTTTATTTATATATTTTCATTTAGTATCCAAATTTGCTTGTTTCCTTAACTTTGCCTTTACAACCAAAGCACATATTTAAAAAATATTGTTTTTACCAAAAGAAGCATAATGAATGACTCTCTTATTGCCACAACTTCTTTAACTCTGAGAACCCCTAAATTGAAGACAAAATATTGGTTCCAAAGTGTATTTTATAAAGTATTTTGGAAAGTGAGGAAGATTATATTGTAAATATTTTTCCTGTTGCTAATATACTTGCTCCATTTTTCCTTTCTGAGATACTTTCCTTACATATATTGAAACATAGTGGGTCATTCATTTATTTTATGTATATATATATATGCATATATACATTATAACAAGACATCATATAATACGTGTATTATATACAATATAATCTGCTACCTTTAATCTCAGCCTCAACTTGGAATAGCCCAAGGTCAAGAAACTCCAATAACCTTGTAAAACTTTGAATGATGACCGGAGTCCATGTCAGTATGTCCTTACCATTTCTCTTCTCCATCTGTGATTTTAAATAGCTAATGTATTATTGTCACAACCAAAGTTAAAGTTTATTTTATTTTGGGAGGGGGAGGAGAAAGGGTGAGGTGAAGGCTAGTGGTTGTTATTCTGCCAATTACTGTCATTTTCTGACTCTTTGTTTTATTTATTTCAAATTGTACGTAGGTCCTTTATTTAGAGTGTATATATACTTAACTTCTAGTTAAATTTTTCAATTCAAAACAAATGGAGGAATGCCACCCTTTAAGCTAATTCAACATAATGATATTGGATATTATCTGGTCGGAAATGCTGTTTGGAATAGTAATAATGGAGCAGAGCTGGTTTATGATTAAACAGTGGTTTAAAACCAAATAGTGTAATGGTTTGAAGGCAAAGGCAGAGGGGAATCTTGATTCTAACAAGGTCATGGAGGCGGCGATGAAGTGGTAGAAAATGCAGCCAGGACCCTCTAATTTTAGCCCTTTTCTGAAGCACCTTTTAATTTTCTATACCTAATAGTTTCCTCTGTCTCCCTGTTTTGGGGCATTTTATGCCTTGTAATCAGTCAAAATACCAGTGAGATTGGAGAGTGGATATATGATTCATTGCATTGGTTGGCCACCAGTTTCTAGTCTGTGAGTTTACATACCTCTCTAGGTTGAGGTTTAAATCCAGCAATAGTATTTATGGCTGGAGCAGAAGAGGCTAACAGTTCACCCCCTGCCTGCTTACCTGCTCTTCCTGTTATCTCTGGGTTTGATTCTTAAGTATCACTGTCACCATGTAGAAGGACTGAAGGGATGCCAACAAAGCTCATTGCCATGCCTGGCAGCAGAGTATGGATCCTTCCCTAGTGGCTTCTAACTGGTCTGTTTCTCCACCTGCCCCCATTTTATCCTTCAGGGAGGTGCTGGTCACCACCTGTATTTACCTTTGGTTCTAAATTATTAAAGAATTGTGTTCTGCCGGTACCCGATTGATACAACAAAGCCTTTCTAAGTGGTTTTCCTTTTTCTCTGTAAACTGCATTCCTTCTGCTAGTGATGCGGTCTGAAAGGGTTTGCCTGGTGCACACGGATCCTCGGGGCACACCTGTGTTGTTTGTGGACGAAGCTTTCACGGGTTTGTCCTGTTGCTCTTCACATGTATGTGGAGTGACCTAAACATTCATTTGAAAATGTTACTGAATTCACAGGAGCTTTTCTGGGAATTACATATCATTTCAATTAAAGGTTATTTAAACCTGAAAATCCTATGATATTAAACATTTTAAATGTTAGAAAGTAATTCTTATACTAGCTGTTGCAGTCAAACTCATGCTTTCAGAATACAAACCTGATTTTATTTTCCTTGTTTTCTGGGGAGTCATGAGAAGGTTTAAAAATCTGCAGTCCTTACATAATTCTGTGAAGTAGAGCATTCAGAGCCCCCTACAATCTCCCTGCCTATGTGTCAGTCTTTATTTTGGGGTTATTTTCTCCATAACTGTTTGTTTAGTTGCCAGCTAGCATAAAGATTGAGAGCACAGTTTCGTACATTACATAGCCAGTACTAATTTATCCTTTAACTGGAAGTTTGTGCCTTTTGACTTCCTTCAGCAAATTCAGAGTGACCATAGTCCACACTGCTGTATGGTATATTTGAAAGGTACTAAGGGAGTGGATCCTAAAAGTTTTCATCACAAGGAAAATAATTTTTTGGGGGGGTAATTACAGGAGGAGAGGGAGGGGTTAACTAAACTTATTGTGGTGATCATTTCACAATATATTTATGTCAAGTCATTATGCTGACCACCTTAAACTTATACAGAGCTATATTAATTATATCTCAATAAAACTGAAAAAAAGGAGGGAAAACGAACAGTTTTGAAATCAAGTCACTGTTCAAGTCCTGGCTCTGCTGTTTTACTCCCCTGGGCCTCAGCTGTCTTCTTTGAGCTTCCCGTGCTGGTCTTGCCATTTAAAGGAGATGTTGACGTAGGCGGTGAGCGCCCCTGGTCACTGCCGTCTTTCCTCCTGCATGCGCGTGGCATGCTGTTTCCTCTCCTTCAGGCTGGTGTGCATTGGCTGCTCCTTAGTCCTTGTGGACCTAATAATACCCACCCCTGCTCCTTCATCCCTCCACGCGTGGGCTACGGTCAACCTGTATGTGAGCCTTTTCTGAGCCACCAAACTCTCACCCCCACCCATTCCTTCCTCTTCTTTATTGCTCGTGCATAGCTCTTCTTTTGCACTCTGTGGTATACTAATATCGTGTATAGCTCTTCTTTTGCACTCTGTGGTATACTAATATCCATTGTTCCATATTAGACTGTGAACTGACTGAGGGCAGGAATAGTATTTTAACTTTTTCTGGAGGACTTGGCATGATACCTGATAAAAAGACTAGCTTTAAAAAAAACCCAAACTTAAAAATAGGGTGTGAGGGACCAGTGCTGTCAGCTAATCGGTATAGTGGGAGTTTGCCCAGTGTGTGCTGGTGGCATTTCAGAGGTAGCCTGTGTCTGCCGGGTGAGTCAGGCGGCACACAGAGGTGGCTACATGTGAGACGAGGCTGGCGTGGGGCAAACACATTGCCTGCGGGCTCAGACTGTGTGGTGTTATAACTAGTGGTGTGGTTTTGAAGTTGCATTTAGCACTGCTTTCAGGAATGGCTCAGAGTAGTTTATTTTCACTTAGGCAATGTTTCCATTCAGTGAAATGCATAGATTTTAAGTGTACATCTGCAGGAGTTTTGTCAAAGGTACATACTCTCATGTAACCAGCACCCCAATTAGGACACAAAACATTTTTATCACTCAAGAGAGTTCTCTTCCAGAAGGACACTTAGTCTCTACCTCTCATATAGGCAACCATTCTTCTGATTTCTGGCATCACAGGTTTCTCAGGGGAGTTTTTTTTTTTTTTTTAGTTTATTCATTTTTAGAGAGAAGAGAGAGAGGAGAGAGAGAGACTGGGGGGAGGAGCTGGAAGCATCAACTCCCATATGTGCCTTGACCAGGCAAGCCCAGGGTTTCGAACCGGCGACCTCAGCATTTCCAGGTCGATGCTTTATCCACTGCGCCACCACAGGTCAGGCTCAGGGGAGTTTTGAACAGCCAAGAAATGTCCCTATATCAATTTGTTCCTTGTTTTCTTTATGCAGCATTTTACTATTTCTTGAACACATCTTTAGTTGGCAAATAAGAAAGGATCCTAGAACGGGAGGGATGGTGGGAGAAGAGAGTTCACAAAATCCTCTTGGGCAGGAGCTGATACAGACTGATAGGAACCAGGGTAGGGATGCCGTTAGGACAGTCTGACTCCAGGAAGTGTAAACAGATAAGTCAAGGTGTTTCCTGAGGAACTGGGAGGATTCCAGTACAGTGTCTGTCATTCTGGGCCTTCCAGTGTACTGGGGCACAGAAAGCTCCTTTTAAGCGTAGGAAAGTACAAAAAACTGAGAACTGGTACCGTTAATAGAACCAAGTATCCTTGAACCAGTTAGAGAAGTGGACTTACTGGGTCAAAAGGAATGAATGATTTTCTGGTTCTTGATACATATCATCAAGTTACCCTCTGAAAGCTTTGTGCTGATTTGCAATCATGAACAAGGGTCAGGGGTTCCAGTTTCTCCATATTCTGGCCAGAATTGAAGAATTGTCATTTGCGTTTTCCTGATAAATAAAAGGATGAAAGATACAAAATTTTCTACATTTTCTCAGATCACAAATGACATTAAGCATTTATCTAACAGATAACTTACTGAGTTTCCGCCAGTGAGGAAGGATGAAGTTGATACAAGGAGTGTTCTGTCCCCTCTAAACGAGGCACAAAAGGCTCAGAAGGCGTCTGGCCTGGTGAGGTGAATCTAAAAAGGTCATGGATAAGTGGGGCCATTAAAAAAGTATTCCCTGAGCTGTCTTGTTTTTCTTTTTAAAAAAAATTATTTATTTATTTATTCATTTTTAGAGAGGAGAGAGAGAGAGGGAGAGAGAGAGACAGAGAAGGAGAGAGAGGAGAGAGAGACAGAGAGAGAGAAGGGGGGAGGAGCTGGAAGCATCAACTCCCATATGTGCCTTGACCAGGCAAGCCCAGGGTTTCAAACCGGCGACCTCAGCATTTCAAGGTCAACGCTTTATCCACTGCACCACCACAGGTCAGGCTGTCTTGTTTTTCTTTTGGGTTGTTTGGAGATAGACCTTTGACAGTCTCAACAAAATTATGAGATGAAGAATGGGACAGTTAGCCATTTTTTATTTTATTTTTTGTATTTTTCTGAAGTTGGAAACAGGGAGGCAGTCAGACAGACTTCCGCATGTGCCTGACTGGGATCTACCCCGCATGCCCACCAGGGGCCGATGCTCTGCCCATCTGAGGCGTTACTTTGTTGCGACCAGAGCCATTCTAGTGCCTGAGGCAGAGGCCATGGAGCCTTCCTCAGCGCCCGGGCCAACTTTGCTCCAATGGAGCCTCGGCTGCAGGAGGGGAAGAGAGAGACAGAGAGGAAGGAGAGGGGGAGGGGTGGAGAAGCAGATGGGCGCTTCTCCTGTGTGCTCTGGCCAGGAATTGAACCCGGGACTCCTGCATGCCAGGCCGACGCTCTACCACTGAGCCAACCGGCCAGGGCCACAGTTAGCCATTTTAAGAAAGCAGAATACCTTGATGTTTCTTTAGCCATTTGTAAGGCCTAGAAATTCCTTTATATTATTTATTATTATTATTATATCTTAAAAGTGGGGGAGAGAGGGAAGGAGAAAGATCAGAAGCATCAAGTCATAGTTATGGCACTTTAGTTGTTCATTGATTACTTCTCATATGTACCTTGACAGGTAAAAGGGGGTGGGGGCTTCAGGCAAACTAGTGACCCCTTGCTCAAGCCAGTGACCTTGGGCTCCAGCCACTACCTTTGGGCTTCAAGCCAGTGACCTTGGGCTCAAGCTGTCAAGCCTGTGCTCAAGTGAGTGACGTAGGTGTTTCGAATTGGGACCTCAGCATACCAGGTCAATGTTCTATCCATTGTGCCACCATTGGTCATGACCTAGAAATTCTTAAAGCTTCTCCTAGGCTGAGCAGATAATTCCCTGAGTGTGTGGCAGGGAGAGTGCTGATCTACTTAGTTCATTTGGTTCTTGTCCTTTCATGCAGTGATCTTGTCCTGTCTCTCTCTGGATGCCAGGCGTGCTTTGGCTAGTAAGGAACTGCTATTGGGACTGACTGGCTCCTTTTACCCACTTCTTCCTTTGTAAACTGCTTCTCAACATAATAGCATTTGAGTTCTAGAAAAGCATGTGTTTTGAGAATGTTAAGAAATACAAAGTGCCTGGCCTGTGGTGGCGCAGTGTATAAAGCGTTGCCTTGGATGCGGAGGTCGCTGGTTTGAGACCCTAGGCTTGCCTGGTCAAGGCACATACAACAACCGATCAATGAACAACTAAAGTGAAGCAACTAGGAGCTGATATTCTTGCTCCCCACCCCCATCTCCTCTCTCTGTAAAATCAATAAATAAAATCTTTAAAAAAATACAAAGCAATATCAACAAATTTGCCCGACTCTTCTAGTTTGGAGAAAATAGATTTTCTAGGGCAAACTATTTTATCTATTAGCATCTGCAGCTGTCTGTTGTTTTAGTGTCCTACAGTCCCTGACAGAAAGGCCTCAAAGGTTTGTTGAAGGAATGAATGTTTTGTGTCCAATCAGAAGGGTTGGCTTATTTACTTGATGTTTGCAGATTGCCTTAAGCCTATTAACTGTCACAAATGCATTTGAGACTGAGGAAAGAAAAATTATGCATGCATGTGCTGACTCTTTAGTTTCTGAAGGTAATTATTGGGTGTGTTTCTTTAAAAACACTTTTGATGTACCAAAGCTCTTAATAAGGGTAATAGCTGTCACAACTTTGAGAACAGAGATTTAATGCACTCAGTCTGCCACTTTGCTCCTAGGAGATGGCCATTAGCAAATTCTATAAATGAATCCAACACAGCCCCATAAACAACCTTTCTAAATTGTAAAACCCTCCCTGATAAGGTGCTTGAATAATTTCTCGGTACAGGATGCTTAATTTGGTGCTTGAGTGAATTTAGATGATGTTGCTTTTGCTCAGCACCAGACATTATCTTTAAGTACAGTAGCGATTTTCTTAAGGAAAGAGGTTAGGAAAATTTTGTGTGGGTTCAGAGGGCAGAACTGGTAATAACTGATTGGTTACAGTGATATTTTTTGTTTGCCTCAAGTATTTTGAAGACCCTTCTATAAATAAAGACCTGTCCTACACCAGAATAGACTGACTGAATAGTGAGATACCTACTGGTGAATGCTTTACAAGAGAAGATGAGTAACTGGCAATTGAAGCAACTAGTATTCCCCCCCCCCCCCACATACACACCATGTAGAAGACATGTGGCAAGTGCATTATACACACATACCCTTATAATGAAGGACTCTTGTTACTCCAGGGTGAGTTTTTCAGATGAGGCAAAGCTGGGATGAGAGGTAAAATATTTGCTCAGGGAAACTCTAGGACTAGTAAGTGGTGGTTGGGGATTTGAACCCAGATAGGTTTGACTCCACAGCCTTACCTTTTAATCACTGCACTCTACTGCCTGAGTGAGTGACACTGGTCATAAGTCATGGTAAAGGATTTATAGGTTAGGCGGAGAATGCACTCTTGGTCCTCATTCTATCTAAAGCTGTAAGATGAACTACTTTCCATTTTTGGTTCCACAGCAGGTTCTGTCCTGTGATGTTAGAGCTGGGAGTACATATGGTGATCAGTTACTACTTAAGCTACAGAATTGCTGATAGACACTCTTGAACAATTACAGATGTTAGATTTATGGTATATGTCTAAGTGAATGGATTAGTGCTCAATAAACCATGTAAAGTGTTATAAAAGGGAAGTATTTTTATATGGTGACATTAAATTATATTTTGAACTAGGGTAGGAGATAAGTTTTATTTAACTAGTTTCTCTTATAGTGATACAATTTATAAAAGTATCAATTTCTGGCCCTGCCCTGGCCGGTTGGCTCAGTGGTAGAGTGTCGGCCCAGCGTGTGGATGTCTCAGGTTCAATTCCCAGTCAGGGCACACAGGAGAAGCACCCATCTGCTTCTCCACCCCTCTGCCTCTTGCTTCTCTCTCTCTCTCTCTCTCTCTCTCTCTCTCTCTCTCTCTTCTCCTCCCCTCCTGTAGCCATGGCTCCATTAGAGCAAGTTGGCCCCAGGCGCTGAGGATGGCTCCATGGCCTCTATCTCAGGCACTAAAAAATGGCTCTGGTTGCAATGGAGCAATGGTTGCAATGGTCCCAGATGGGCAGAGTGTTGTCCCCTAGTGGGCTTTCCAGGTAAATCCCAGTCCCGGTACATGCAAGAGTCTGTCTCTGCTTCCTCACCTCTCACTAAAAAAATGAAAAGAAAAAAAAAAGTATCGATTTCTTCTCTTGTATGACCCAGTAGTCAATGACTTACCAAGAATTCTACAGACTGTTATTGTACAGTGTTTCCAAAATATCTGTAATGTTTTTGACGAGGATACTTTCTAGTTAGCGTTTTAGGTATGTAAGTATGGAAACAAAGACCATAACCAAAAATTTTGCATTTTGACTAAATTAAAATTTGACCAAGATAATCCGAGCTGGGAAGAAAATACCTGAATTATTTTGTTACACCACCATTTTATGATATCCAAAGGGAGAGCAGTCATTGTCAACCTTATCATAAACTAGAATTCTTTCTTATTAGACTTCAAAGTCTTTCATTCTACCCGAGAAAGGAGAAAATAAGCAAATATTTAACATTTACTTTTTGAGTAGTGTGCAATTTGGAACTTTTGTCCAAAGAAGATATTGTCAATCTATCGACAGCATGAGACACAGTTGGTCATACCTTCCTTCTTGAAACAATGACTTTAGTTGCTTTCTGGATTTTTCTTCCATTTTACCTGACATTTCTGATATTACTTTCCTGAATCCTCCTAATTTTTATGATCAGTAAATATTAAAGTGTCCCTGGGCTCAAATTCCCATATCTTCTCTTTTTTGTCTACAATATCTCCTTAGCAGTTATTAGCAAATCCACAGCTTATATACCTTTTATATGCTGATGACTTCCATATTTGTATTCCTAGCCCTGACAATGTCTCTAGCCTCTAGACTTAGTACTATCCACTAGAGATTTTCAGTCGTAGATCAAATAGGCACATCACGCTTTGTTCAAAACAACTCGTAGTTTGTTCTCCTCCCTACCATCTACCTCCTCACACCCCCATTGTCTCTCATCTTAGTAATGGCACCACCGTCCACCCACTTGCTAAGGTCTCCAACTTTGAAGTCGTTATTAAGTATTATTTTTGCCATATCCCACATCCAGTCTGTCAGGAAATCCAGTTAGCTATATCTTTACATACATCCACAATCTGACCACTTCTTATGATATCCCCTATCACCTCCCTGCTTCCAAAGTAACAACCACATTCCTCTTTAAAAATGTAAACCAGAGATGATATGCATCCAACTCTGCCTTCTCTTCCCCCTACAATGGCTACCCATTACATTACATTTAGAATAAAATCTGAAGGTTTAAACCATGACCCTTTGGACACCACATGATCTGTCTATTCTCTGCTTGCCTATCTCATCTTTGCCCCTACTCTTCACCTTGCTTACCATGCTCCAGTCATTCTGGCTTCCTGCTGTCCCTCCAGTGTACAGAGGTTTTTATCTTAGGGCGTTTGTGTCACTGTTCCTCCCGTGTGAATACATTTCCCTCACTTATTCAGATCTCAGCTTAAATGGCACCTCTGCTCTTCATTCCCTTCCTGTGCAATAGCCACCCTTGTCATTACATACTCTTATATTTCATAGCACTTGTCACCATTTGGCTTTTGTATTATATATATATGGGTATATATATTTTTATTTACATATCTATATATATTATATATATATATAAGATATATACTTTATATATCATATATTTATTTATTTATTTTTAGAGAAGAGAGAGAGAGGGAGAGAGAGAGACAGAGAGAGAGGAGAGAGAGAGAGGAGAGAGATAGAGAGAGAGATGGGGGGAGGAGCTGGAAGCATCAACTTCCATATATGCCTTGACTAGGCAAGCCCAGGGGTGTATATATATATATATTTTTAAATTTGATTTTTACTCCCACTAGAATATATGTGCTTATGAGCAAGGGCTTAATTTGTTTGCAAGCCTTGAATAGTGCCACCTATTTAGAAAGCACTCAATCTATATTTGTTGCATAAATAAGTGAATGAATGAACAAATGTCTTTTAGTTCCTTACACCAGGAATCCTTTTAGCCCTGTGAAATGACTGTCTTTCTGGCTATGCTTCATTCAACAAGAGAAGTTGGTTTTAGGATTTTTTTTCTTCTTCAAGTTCAGTTCTAGATTAAGTTTAAAGCATGCTTTTTCTTTCTTTCTTTTCCTTTTTTTTTTTGTAACCATGAGAAATGGACTTTGTTTAATTAGAAAGATGCCCAAAGGTAAACAAGTATCATAAGATAATAAATATCCTGGAAAATTTGAAAATGAGTCTACTTAGCTGAATATTCTTCACTGAGGACAGTACATTGTCATGAAACTTAGGGAGTTAGTCATACAAATATCTTACAACACACTAATTAGTGGGCTGTAGCTTGAGCATGGATTATAATGAGGAGCTAACTAAAGACAGAGAAGCAGGGAACAGCTTTACCCTGTTTAGAAATAAAAGAATATAAAATTTGAGAACAGGAACATTTCTTCCATCTGCCCCAACTCAAACATCAGAGGCTCCCTCCTGCTTCCAGGGTGTGGCCTGTGCCAGGTGTCGGGGTCGCACTGAGGCGGCGCATGGAACCCAGGAATGCCGGCTCTCGGAGGGGTTCTGCTCAGAGTTGAAACTTCTTGTCTATTTTTTTTTTTTGGATAAAGCGTTTATTTGAATTTTTGCTCTATTTCTCTGCTGTTACATTTAAGTATAATTAAATTTAATAATTTCAATTTTAAATTAGCATGGACAGTGTGAAGTTGTTTTGTACAAAGTTCTTTCTCTTTTCTCTCTTTCTCCCCATTTCTTCCCCTCCTTCTTTCTTTAATGGTATCTTCACGTGCCTCTGCTGAAGTTGTAACCAATATGTCGCCTGCTCTTATGGGAAGCTGTGATTTTGGTACTGGGCCAGTCCTGAAGCAGGACCCACAAGTTCTCTAAGTTTATCGTTAAGTGTACTTATCCCACAGGACTAGCGAGCCAGGTAGACCCGGCTGCTGGTTTGGTGGGAGAAACAGACAGTGCTTGATGCCTGCTGTTCTGCAGACAGTTTAACAATCCCCATTAGACACCCTCCAACTTTCCTTTAGTTTATTTTTTTAAAAATTATTCCTCCTAGCTGTCTTATGAATTAAATGCTATTGTTCTTTTTATAAATACATGTGTTTTCTACAGATGAGAAGAGAATAACTCAGAGAAAGTAAGCTTCTTTTTTTTTTTTTTTTTTTTTGGTTTTTTTTTCTTTCATTTTTCTGAAGCTGGAAACAGGGAGAGACAGTCAGACAGACTCCCGCATGCGCCCGACCGGGATCCACCCGGCACGCCCACCATGGGGCGACGCTCTGCCCACCAGGGGCGATGCTCT
Organism: Saccopteryx leptura; assembly: GCF_036850995.1. NCBI lineage: Eukaryota > Metazoa > Chordata > Mammalia > Chiroptera > Emballonuridae > Saccopteryx > Saccopteryx leptura. Next base: position 74,441,041 of record NC_089506.1, on the reverse strand, counting down.
GCCCATCCTGGGCGTCGCCATGTTGCGACCAGAGCCACTCTAGCGCCTGAGGCAGAGGCCACAGAGCCATCCCCAGCGCCCGGGCCATCTTTGCTCCAATGGAGCCTTGGCTGCGGGAGGGGAAGAGAGAGACAGAGAGGGAAAGCGCGGCGGAGGGGTAGAGAAGCAAATGGGCGCTTCTCCTGTGTGCCCTGGCCGGAAATCGAACCCGGGTCCTCCGCACGCTAGGCCGACGCTCTACCGCTGAGCCAACCGGCCAGGGCTAAGCTTCTTTCCTAAGCCCATATAGCTGATTCTGATTGAACAAGTATTTTTTTTTTTTAATTTCTATCTCTCTCTCTCTCTTTTTTTAAACTTCACTTATTTTAGAGAGGAGAGAGAGAGAGAGAGAGAGAGAGAGAAAGGGGGAGGAGCAAGAAGCATCAACTCTCACATGTGCCTTGACCAGGCAAGCCCAGGTTTTGAACTGGCGACCTCAGTGTTCTAGGTTGACGCTTTATCCACTGCGCCACCACAGGTCAGGCAAATAAGTATTTGAAGTTAGGTTTTTCTAACAGAAAATCTCAAGCTCTCAACCACTTCATTTACCTTCCTCTGTTTCTCTCCCTCTTTTATAGTTGTACCTGCTGTTAGCTATCCCATGTGTTGCCTCTGTCTCTCTCCATTTTTCTTATTTCACAATTAGGGCTAAGTTAAAAAACACAGGAAAGTGCTTAAACAGTATATATTGTAAAATGCAGTGTAAATTCACACTAAGATGTGAATAAATTCCTGCTGTTGGGATGTGATGAGCTTAGAGGCAGTATGTACTTACTATGGTGGTTCTTTCTGGGGCTGTCCTGACAGGGAGGAGACAGTCACAGGGCTGTGTGGAGTAAAAGTAGACATGTTGGACAGCAGCTCTGCAGGAAGTTTGAGAATGGGAGCAGCATTTAAAAGCTACTAGCTCCTGACCAGGGCAGTGGCGCAGTGGATAGTGTCTACCTGGGACACTGAGGACCCATGTTTGAAACCTCGAGGTCACTGGCTTGAGCGTGGGCTCATCCAACTTGAGCGTGAGCTCACCAGCTTGAGCACAGGCTCAGTGGCATGAATGTAGGATCATGGACATGACCCCATGGTTGCTGGCTTGAAGCCCAAGGTCGCTGGCTTGAGCAAGGGATCACTGGCTCAGCTGGAGCCCCCAGTCAGGACACATATGAGAAAGCAATCAATGAACAACTAAGGTGCCAAAACAAAGAATTAATGCTTCTCATCTCTTTCCCTGTCTATCTGTCCGTCTCTCTCTCTCTCTCTCTCTCTCTCTCTAGCTAAAAAAAAAAAAAAAAAGAAGAGCCTTTTTGAGCTGAACCAGAAAGACAATGGATGAAAAGTAATTTGGAGGGCAGTTGAGTTGGGTAGAAGTGGTACTAGCATGAGCAAGGGTCCACTGGGTTATCTCGTTGGCAGGAAAATGAAGCTAAAAGTCTACTTAGTGGAGAAGGTACTTATTTAAAGGTAATGAGAATTATAAGACCAAATTGAAGATAAAGACATTTTTTTGTTATTGGCAATCAGGTGATGTTGGATCCCATGGGACAGAATGGGTCAGTGGAGGGAAAAGACCATATCACAGAGGAACAAGGACTTAGCCTTTGGAAGTGTCTTCTGTTAAGAGGACAGGAATAGGAAAGGGAGATCATGGCGAAAAAGCTAGGTTGAAAACCAGAAATGTGTTAAAGATCCAAAAGGAATCCTTCATTTCATGAAAAATAGGAAGAGGATTATCAACAATGTTCAGGACTAGAAAAAGTTATCAAGGGATAAAGAAAATGAAATAAAAGCCATTGAAATTGGAAAGACTGCAGTCTTTCGTCTGTGGCCATACCACCCTGAACGCGCCCGATCTCATCTGATCTTGGAAGCTAAGCAGGGTTGGACCTGGTTAGTACTTGGATGGGAGAGCAGTTTTTCACTTGTACAACGGACAGCTTTGGAGTGTTAGTATGAGAGCCAAACCAAGTTTCAGAAAATTCTCTGGAAAGTCTTACTATAGGCGCAGGTGTACCATGCGAGAACAGAGAAGAAGAGTTACCAAGAAATCAATATTCTCTTCATTTGGGTTAACAAAACCATTCCCTACACCTAGCCCACATTATTAGGTATATTATAAGTACAAACCCTTCATATGTAAGGGAAGCATACTTTAGGACAAGAAGTCTGAAAGAATCATTGTGGTCTGCAATATAAAGTACCAAAGTTGAAATCTGTGTCCTTGAAGTGCTAAAGATCATCTGGAAGTCAGTTTAATCTTCTGAATATATTTTCTCTCTTCTAAACAGGGAAAATGTCTCTTTTGTCCCCAGGGTTTATAGCTGATAATAATTTGATGAAGATATTTTGTTTTTAATGTTTAGAATACATGTATCTTAGTTTGGCTTATGGACTCTGTGAAGCTTAAAGTCATATCAATCTGGAAGCAGATACTAATAGAAAGGAAATAAAACATCTAACTTTTAAGTATAGATACACATAGTTGCCACAGAAGTGTACATTGTTGGCATGTTGGTCACAGATTTGTATGGTGCAGTGGCAGGAGTGGCAGGGTTTTGGATAATAGTGCATAGGCACAGCTCATCCATGGCAGACTCCAGGGTAAACTGTGTGACTATGGGCCCGGCATGTAGTATCCTTAAGCGTAAATTCATACAACTACACAATGAGGACTGCAAGGTGGTGACCGGGTATAGAAAAAAATGTGTACTCTATGTAGGTACTCAACAAATAGTAAGTGCCATTATTATTATATTCAAATAGAATATGATCAATAAATGGATTGTTAATGATGAGGTTTTGTCTTTCCTAGAATGGCTAATTTTTAAGGTCCTGTGTATATGTGTGTGGGTGAATCCCTCAATGCACTTAGATAACTTACTGTTTATTCTAACCTTTGACTTGTGATTATGAGTTTTTGTTCTTTTTTTGTTGTTCTTAAACTGTAATAAAAAAATCTTTTACTCTATGAGGAATCAAGGTTGGAATGAAAAAAAATACCTTAAGAGTAATGGGTTCTGCTTCTTTCTTTTTTTTAAATTGATTGATTTTAGAAAAAGAGGAAGGTGTGGGGAGAGAGAGAAAGAGAAAGAGGCATCATTTGTTATTCCACCTTGTTGTACATTCACTGGTCACTTCCTGTATGTGCCCTGACTGGGGATCAAACCCGCACCCTTGGTGTTTTGGGACAACGCTCTAACCAACCGAATGAACCATACAGGCCAGGGCTGTTTCTTGATGGTACTTCTGTCATCTTCTCTTTAGGAATTCTCATGTTCATTCTAGCACTTCTTTGCTATTGATTCTTTCCTGTCAATGGACTCATACATCGCAAGTTTGTCAACTTGCTTGAGACCTTTTAAGTTGGAAACACTTGCATATGTTCTTATACTCACCACTCCTTTTTAGCTACTACCTATTTGAAGTTTCACATTAGAGAGCAGGGCATGTAGATCAATGTGTTAAGTTTCTTCTTTTCATTAAATTAATAACTTATCCCAATTATTTTTTGTTCTTTATGCATCTTTTTTTCCTTTACGTTGCTTTTTATGTTTTGTGTGCCTTTGAGTCATCCTTTTAATTTAGTTCTTCTGCTGTATTCAGTTTGGAAGAAACAATGGTAAGATCTTTCCAAGAAGAACATTTTATGATGTCTTACTAAAAATTAGCTTAATGAGCTATTCCAGAAAAGAGAAACTTTTATGGTTTTCATGAAGAAAAGAAATGCATTTTTAGGTATTTTGTTCAAAGGATAGTTTATACAACTGGCTTTTTTTAAAGCCAATTTCAAACATTTGTAGACTTGGAAAATGCTTGTAAGTCCTTAAAGGTATAACTTGCCAAATAACTGATACTTTTGAAATTTGGCCTTAGTTCTGGTAAAATAATGTGGTTGACAGCCACACTGCAATTTACAATAATCCTTTTTTGTGTAAGGAAATGAGTCTACTTTCCTTAATAAATTCCAGATGAGTTTCTGGTTCCTTGATTATTAACCAAGTCATTTAAAATTCAGGTTTCATTATTCAGTTTAGTTACAGCAACCCTCTCTGTGCTTGTAATGACCATTGTGACTTTAAAATCCTTTGCAAAACCGAAACACTTTGGGGGAGGATTGCATTTTGGGTGGGTCATTTGGGGACACAAACTTATGATGTGGCCAGTGCCTCTCAGCGTTTGGTATGATGTGGGACTCAAAGTGTCAGTCATCTCGGGGCTAGCTCATGGCTAGTCCCGGCTGAAAGGAGATCAGTTTGAAGTTTTGGTAGTGCCAGGAAGGGGAGCTTTCTTGGAAGCCCACCTTTGTATTTCTACTTACTTTTTATTGGCCACTCTTATCTGCAAACAAATTTAGAAAATGTTTTTAACTGGACCACATCACTGCTTCCAACAATATTGGAGTTCTGTTACTAAGGAGGAAGAAGTTGACAATGTTGGCAATGAAGTCTCTGCCACACTTATTTTCTAATTGTTCCTTTTTTCTAGTGTTTTGCTTTGTTATGATTGCAATCTAGTACTTTAGCTCTCTGAAGATATTATATTATTATAGTTTTTTTCCCCTTATTCTCTTCATTGTCTCTGTTTCTTCCAATTTTATTTTCCTTTTTGGCTTTGGTCTCTTTGAAGTTGAAAGTTTCTTATGATCCTCTGATAATCCTTGTCCAACTGTTGTTTAGATTTTCTGCCAGTCTCTGTATATCCATCTGTCTTCTTCACCACCCCTCTTCCACCCGAAGGACCTGCTGGCTCTAGACTCTGAGTCTTTTCTAGGGGAACTTACCTGCTGTGCTTCTGAAATATCCCTTTGCATGTCCTGAGGTTGAAATTTCCTTTCTTTTTTTTTAAAAGTTTGTTCACGTTTTCTTCTACTATTTTCTCTTTTCTGATTCTCTTTGTTCTTATGGGTTAAGGCCTTAAATTTCTAAATTGTCATCCTGGTGGGGCTTTGGGAGGCAATGAAGAGGACTGTGTAGCCAGTTCATTGTGATTAACCAGAAGTCCAGTATATGTGTGTATATTTTGATGTGCATCATAGAATAAAAGAGTAGAAGAAACGTAGATTGAATGAGGGTTATAATTATTGTTGCGGTGTAATTTCACACCTGACCCCAGTGTGCCCCCTGGCTTCCCCTAGACTTGATTATAGCCTCTTCTTGTGCCGCAGGAGGCACCCCTGAGGACCGCGTCACCTGGGCTTGTTAGCCACATGGCCTCCAATTAGATTAGGCTGATAGAATGTGTCAGGTGGTGCCTGACCTGTGGTGGTGCAGTGGATGGGTGCTGACCTGGAATGCTGAGGTCACCACTTCAGGGTCTAAGCTTGCCTGGTCAAGGCACAAATGAGAAGCAACTATGAATTGAGGCTTCCTTCCCCATTCCCCACCTTTCTCTCTCTCCTCTCTCTAAAATCAATAAATAAAATCTTTAAAAAAAAAAAGTGTGTCAGATGGAGATAAAGAGTAGCAAAAGGATCAGTTTCTTCCCCATCCCCTGTTCCACAGTCTCTCAAGCACCTTCACAACTAAAACTCCCATCTGCCTGGCTTTGGTTTTCTGGTTCTCAGCAACGGTATCTCTTTCTCTAACATTCCAGCCACTCGGGAAGATGCTTCCCACTCTTTCTGCCTCTGAGCCTGGACATCCCTTGTTTGTTCCCTTCCCTCATCCTACACATCTGAAAGAGCTTTCCTTCTTTAAAACTTCTTCATTGAATCATGTGAATTGTGATTGGTTTCCTGCTAGCATCCTGATTTATAGTCCAAATTTCTTATTTGGGAGAAAGGTAGAGGACAGTGTAGTAATGAGGAAAGTAAGAAGGGTGTATTTAAAAAAATTATTTATTGATATTTAGAGAGAGAGGAAGGGAAACAGAAACATTGATCTATTTGTATGAGCCCTGATCGGGGATCAAATCGAAAACCTTTGCATATCGTGACAATACTCCAACCAATTGAGCTATTCAGCCAGGGCAAAAGGTGCATTTTTTTTTTATATGAAAATAACCTAGATTCAGTGTTGTCTTATGATTTCAACATTTGCCAGGGAGAGATCAACTACATTGCAGAGAAAGAAGAGCACACAATTAATTTTAATAATGTTTGCTAATTTTAAGATCACTATACATTAAGTGATTAAGTGTAACCTGACCCAAGTTTATATCTATATTTGAGTAGTAAATAAATATGTCTAATATTCCTAATGTCATGTTGTGAATTATTTATTGCTTAATGGTAGTAGAATTTCCGATCTAAATTCACTGTAATAGAAAACTATTTACCGGCTCTGTCATCAGAGATGTGGCGTATACACCCTTAACCACAAAATTCCAGAGGCCATCACAGATGCTGCCAGTTGTGCTGATGGCTTTCCTTCTCTTACTCAGCTTTTCTTCCCTCCAGAAGCCACATGTCTAAGCCACTCTCAGTTTTCTTTCTTTCTTTCTTTCTTTCTTTCTTTCTTTCTTTCTTTCTTTCTTTCTTTCTTTCTTTCTTTCTTTCTTTCTTTCTTTCTCTTTCCTCCCCTCTCTCCCTCCCTCCCTCCCTCCCTCCCTCCCTCCCTCCCTCCCTCCCTCCCTCCCTCCCTCCCTCCCTTTCTAGAAGAGGGGAGTTAGTGAGAGACACTCCTGCATGTGCCCTGACTGGAACCAACTTGGCAACGCCGATGCTCTAATCCTCAGTGCCAGGGGCTGATGCTCAGACCAGCTAAGCCACTGGCTGTGGGAGGAGAAGAGGGAGAAAAGGTGAAGAGAGAGGGGAAGAGAAGTAGATGGTCACTTCTCCTGTATGCCCTGACCAGGGATCGAACCCGGACTTCCACATGCCAAGCCAGTGCTCTATCCACTGAGCCTACTGGCCAGGGCTCAGTTTTCTTTCAGTTAGAATTTATAGTACCAATATTACATACAAAGCATGGAATTTGTTTAACATTTTTTCTTTCAAGGAATTTGCTCTGAGCCATTGTTAAGACTACTTATGGTTGATAAAAACTTTAATAATAATTTTAAGCTGGTATAGCCACTATGGAAACAGTATGATGATTCCTCAGAAAAATTAAGAATAGAGTTACCATATGATTCAGCAATCCCTTTACTGGGAATATACCTGAAAAACTTGAAAACATTTTTTTCATAAAGATATATACACTCCTATGGTCATTGCAGCATTGTTCACAGTGGCCAAGACATTGAGACAACCAAAGGGTCCTTTGACAGAGGTCTAGATCAGGCGTCCCCAAAGGCCATTTATCCAGCCCCCACCGCACTTCTGGAAGGGGCATCTCTTTCATTGGTGGTCAGTGAGAGGAGCACTGTATGTGGCGGCCCTCCAACGGTCTGAGGGACAGTGAACTGGCTCCCTGTGTAAAAAGTTTGGGGACCCCTGGTAGATAAAGAAGATGTGGTACATGTATTCAATGGAATACTACTCAGCCATAAGAAAAGATGAAATACTGCCATTGCAACAACATGGATGGACCTTGAGAATATTATGCTCAGTGAAATAAGTCAGTCAGAAGAACCCAAGAACAATATGACTTCACTCATATATGGGATATAAAACGGAAACTCTTAGACACAAACAACAGTGTGGTGGTTACCAGATGGAAGGGAGGTAGGGGGTTGTAAAGGTTAAAGGGGTCAAAAATATGGTGATGGAAGACGATTTGACTGTGGGCGGTGGGCACACAGTGCGATACAGATCATGTATCTTAGAGGTGTACACTTGAAACCTATATGATCCTATTAACCAATGTCACCTCAATAAATTTAATAAAAAAGTTTTTCCAAATAAAAATCTGATAATTTAGTGACCCTGCTTAATATTCTTCAGTGAACTCTCAGTTTTATTAAGATAAAAATCAAAATCTTTAAGGTTTAAAGGGCTATGGAAGAACCTTGCCTTACCCATCTATGGGCCTTATTTGCAAGTTTGCTACATTGTGCTCACATGTGGCCACAGCATCCTTTTATATTTTTAAATTTTTTTCTTTTTTTTTGTTTTGTTTTAATGAGAGAGACAGAGAGAGGGATAGATAGGGACAGACAGGAATGGAGAGAGATGAGAAGCATCAATTCTTTATTGCGGCACCTTAGTAGTTCATTGATTGCTTTCTCATGTGTGCCTTGACCCGGGTGGGGGGCTGGTAATGACCCTTGCTCAAGCCAGCAACCTTGGGTTCAAGCCAGTGACCATGGGGTCATGTCTGTGATCCCACACTCAAGCCAGCGATCCTGCACTCAAGCTGGTGAGCCAGCACTCAAGCTGGTGACCTTGGGGTTTTGAATCTGGGTCCTCTGGGTCCCAGTCTGATGCTCTATCCACTGCGCCACCACCTGGTCAGGTTTATTTTAAAAATTTTTAATGATTTCATTTATTGCCTGATGAGGCGGTGGCACAGTGGATAGAGTGTCGCACTGGGATGCGGAGGACCCAGGTTTGAGACCCTGAGGTTGCCAGCTTGAGTGTGGGCTCATCTGGTTTGAGCAAAGCTCACCAGCTTGGACCCAAGGTCACTGGCTTGAGCAAGGGGTTACTTGGTCTGCTGAAGGCCCACAGTCAAGGCACATATGAGAAAGCAATCAATGAACAACTAAGGTGTTGCAACGAAAAACTGATGATTGATGCTTCTCATGTTTCTCCATTCCTGTCTGTCTGTCCCTATCTATCCCTCTCTCTGACTCTCTCTGTCTCTGTAAAAAAAAAAAAAAAAAAAAAATTTCATTTATTGAATTTACAGAGAGGGGAGGGAGGTAGCGAGAAGTCTCAATTTATAGTTGGTTTACATTAGTTGTTCATTGGTTGTTTGTCATATGTGCCTTGCCCAGGCAAGCCCAACGTTTTGAACCAGTGACCTCAGCTCCAGGTCAATGATCTATTCACTGTGCCATCACAGGCCAGGCCATAACATCTTTTTTTTCTTCTTTTTCTTTTAGTGAGAGAGAGACATAGAGAGAGAGAGGGAAAGAAACAGAGAGAGAGACAGAGGCAGACAGGCAGGAAGGGAGAGAGATGAGAAGCATCAACTTGTAGTTGCAGCACTTTAGTTGTTTATTGATTGTTTCTCATATGTGCCTTGACTGGGGGGCTCCAGCCAAACCAGTGACCCCTTGCTTAAACCAACAATCTTGGGCTCAAGCCACCAACCTTGGGCTTCAACCCAGTGACCATGGGGTCGTGTCTATGATCCCATGCTCAAGCTGGCAACCTTGGGGTTTTGAACCTGGGTTGTCAGCGACCCAGGTCAGTGCTCTATTTACTGTGCCAGCACCGGTCAGGCCACGACATCTTTTTTCAAATTCCTCAAATGTGATAGGCTCCTTTCTGACTCAAAGCCTTTTTCTGAATCTTGTTTCTTTTCCCCTGAAGTCCCTTGCTCTCAGCCCAGCTTGAACTTTACCTTGCCTTCATTTTTCAAATTCACTACAAATGCCAGTCTTTCATGGAAACCGTCACTGACTACCCAGATCGTAATACTATTAACTCTTCTAACAGTGGGTCCTGTGATTCATTGTTGGTTAGCAGAGAGTTGGGTATATGAGTCTATAATTCTGGGAAGAAATCCAGGTTGGGAATATAAACCTGGAGTCATTAGTATTTAAATTGTATTTAAAGCCAGGGGGCTAAATATAAAAAGAAATTTTTTTTTAATCTCCAAAAACTGATGAGGTTCTGTGAAATGAATGTCATCTTTACTTTTTTGAAAAAAGGAATTATGCCTGCCTAACAATACTATTTGAAATAAATCATCAGGGTACAAGTAGTAACAGATTTGTTTTTCTCAAATGAAAGGGACAGAGGAGTTATTTGAAACAGTCGTGTTACATCTCCCTCATATATTTCTGTGGTGATAGGTCCATCACCGAGCCTGAGTTTCCCCGTCCTCATGATCCACATGAACTTTCCCAGGAGAGCTGTGGCGTGATCAGTGGTGAGCTGGGTTTAAACACAAGGACAGAGCTAAGGAATCAAGCAGAATTCCAAAGGTGACCCGGTGCCACTCCTTACGTTGACTCTTGGATAATATTTCTAGATAATTAACTTATTTCTTATTTTAAACTGTATGTTATTATTCAGATCCGCCGTATGGCCTCATTTCATCAATCAGCCCTTGGGAGCAGGCTGTACCCTCAGTGTGTTCCCCTGCAGCACCCGGAGCATCACGCTGCTCCCGGCACACTCTGTGTGCTGCGCGGTTTTTGGTAATGCTTTTATGTCTATGCTTTTCAAACATGCAGTCCCCCACCAGAAAAGAAACAAGTAAAACAACAGCTAAATATAACTTTGCAAGTACTAAAGGGAATTATATATTTTAAAATAACAAATAAATCCGAAAACATTTTGGGGAAGAGTCTCGACTCAGAAACAAGATTTCTCAACTTCCATGCTGTTGGCACTTCGGGCCAGATAGATCTTTTGGTATGGGATCTGACCGTGCATTGTAGGAGGGATGACTGCCTCCCTGACCTTGACCCGCTAGAAGTCAGCAGCACTCCTAGCCCAGCTATAACAATAGAAAATGTCTCCATACATCCCCACATGTCAGGTGGGGAACAAAATCACCCCCAGCTGGGAACCAGTGCTCCAGACGAATAAGACCATCATTTTAGTCCAAAATTCACACAAAGCAGTGTAATATTTAAGAGGGGTGTCTGATTCACCCTTGGCTTGACTCAAGAAGGGAAGGGAAAAGAGGGATCCTGAAGTCTCATTTTCACAGGGCTGGTCCTCAGGACGACTGCAATGTGCTAGTCCTGAACTGAGCTCTTTCATAGCTAACAGAGATGACGTAACATTTGAGTGCCACATGTGTTACATCCAGATGAAACTCACTGGCTAGGACTTCCCGCCACTGACTCTAACTGTGGACATTCTATAGCTGACTAACCACAGGCTAAATATGGCATCTCAGAAACCATAACTATGACTACCCCTTAGTATAAATAATATCTGCATTTATTCCAAAGTCATAATTTAAGAGAAAATGTTACAGTCCAGCTTTGAACTGTAGAAACATCTTTATGCATTATAAAATGCTAAAGTTATAGAAATATTTTCAAACATATTACTGGATAGATGGATAAAAAAAATAAAAGCATGATATATATTAATGATGCATCTATAGAAAGCTTAAAATATTTTAAACATACTACAGGTGGTAGTATGCAGCTTTCTCCCCCTTCCCCAACTTCGGATTCAAGCTATTCACCTCCTCTGGATCCACGGACAGTCTGGGATCCCAAAGGGAACACCACCACCCGTTTCCCTGGCCTCCAGGCTGAGAGTAGGTAGGGATATGTCCCCTCCACACAAGGGTAGAGGAGCATAAAGACACTGAGGAGCAGAGAAGTTTTCGACTGGTGTCACAAGATCGAACAAGGATCGACCTGACGATCCCCTGCCCACCTCTTGGGCAGAAACCACTGAGCCTCCACTGTGGAGGGCAGCCCAGAAGCTGGGCCTGAGTTGCAGTGAGGAGACAGAAGAACCACACACCTGTGGGGGTCCAGCTGCAGAAGGAAGAACAAACATAAAACATTCCCAACTCAATTTTTAGATATTGATGCCTTGCCTTTTTTAAAACTAATAATTATACCAAAGATTTTAAAACTCTACCAGGACATTATATTATTATAGATTCTGAAATAGATGTACAATAAATATTTATAAAGTGAAAAAAAAAATTCTTCCCAGCTCCTAGTGAAATAGAGCTACTAGAGGACATGGGTGACAACTTGAATAAAGAACAAGCATTTCAGGAGATACAAATCAATAAAAATAATTCCTTTTGTAACACACAAAAAATCATGAACTGAAAAGATTAGCAGGTGAATTGAAGTATTAGCACTACCAAGATCATTAGCCTCAAAGAAATTCAACTACAGAGCAAGTCTACAGACTTAGAAATCAGAGTTGAGAGATAAAGAGAGACAAGCAATGACTTAAAAACTTTGGAGAGAGCTAAAGGGGACCTATATACAGACAAAAAGTTGCAAAATGATGGAAGTGATGAACAAATAAAACAGTTGTAGTGAGTCAGATAAAATCTGATATATTATGATAAAGAAACGTATATAGCAAGCTTCCGGATAAGAAGCCTTCTCATCTGCAACGTTGGAAATGAGAAGACTGTGGAACAACTCTACAGACTTGGACAAAGTCTGCAATCTTTAGCCAGACAAGCAATCATTCCATCATTCCTATCAGGTAATAGGTAGAGAGATGAGAAGCATCAACTCATAGTTGCTGCACCCTAGTTGTTCAGTGATTGCTTTCTCATGTGCCTTGTCCAGGGGAGCTCCAGCTGAGCTAGTGACCCCATGTTCAAGCCAGTGACCTTGGTCTTAAGCCAGTGACCTTTGGGCTCAAGCCAGTGACCATGGGGTCATGTCTATGATCCCAACCTCAAGCCTGTAACCCCACACTCAAGCCAGATGAGGCTGTGCTCAAGGAGGCAACCTCAGTGTTTCGAACCGAAGGGCCAACACTCTGTCCACTGCCCCACCACCTGGTCAGGCCAATCTCCAAAAATTTTTTTAATCAAAGTAAGATCTAAGGAAAATATAAGAGAAATACATATAACTAAGCATATAACAGAGGTTTTGAGATAGAAAATGAAGGGAAGAAGAAACAATAGTAGACCAAGATTTTGAGTAATGAGACTGAGATATGTAATATTAAATAAGGAATCTTTAATCTTTTTTTTCTTCTTTTTTTTTTTTTTTTTGAGAGAGAGACAAGAAGAGATGAGAAGCATCAACTCATAGTTGTGGCACTTTTAGTTGTTCATTGATTGCTTCTCATATGTACCTTGAAGAGGGTGGGATGCTCAAGCCAACCCAGTGACCTCTTGCTCGAGTTAGAGACCTTGGGCTCAAACCAGTGACCTTCGGATCATGTTGATGATCCCATGCTCAAGCTGATGATCTTGAGCTCAATCTGGTGAGCCTGCACTCAAGCTGGATGAGCCCACGCTCAAGCTGGCAACCTTGGGGTTTTGACCCTAGGACCTCTGCATCTCAAGTTGATGCTTTATCCACTGTGCCACCATGGGTCAGGCTAAATAAGTACTCTTTGGGTTAAAATCCTACAAGGAAAATTTTTAGCCCAGATCTAAAGTTGGGTTGCAGGGGAAGACACAGTGAGGGATAAGTGTATTTTTGTTGGTTAATTTAATTACTTTTACCTGTACAGTGGTATAGATTCAGGAATGAAATTGCTGGACCATAGGATATGCACATTTTTATTTTAATCATTAATTACCTCCTGGAGGTGCTCACAGCTACTCACTAGCTAGCACGGGATGAGTTTCTCTTTTATCTCTTTTCTTACCTTCTTTTAACCCTCACTGTTAAGGGTTGAATTGTGTCCCCCAGGTTTTAACCCCAATACCAAAAAATGTGATCTAAACTACTCTCAAAGACTGGCTGTGTTTTTAAATGTGCATGTCTCTGATTAAAGGTGAGGGTGAACGTATCTTCATATACCTGTCTGGGTTTTGTATCTTCTCTGAGGTCTTCACCTACCTATTATTTTTGTTCTTTGGTAATCTTTCTTGAACAGAAATTCTATATTTACTTTGATGTCACACACATCCATTCTTGTGTTATGATTAAGAATTTTGTGGTTCCTTAGCCATAAAGATACTCGTTTATATATCCACCTGATACCTTTATAATCTTACACCCATGCCTGGGTAATTACTCAGTTTGGATTTACATTTGTGTGTAGTATAAGATAGTAGTCAGCCTTTCCCAGCCCTGTTCCTTCTAGTTTTCCCAGCACGCTATACTGAAAAATCTGCTCCTTCCTTCTTTGCTTTTCCCTTGTCCATTAATCAAAGCCCATATATACATGTCTGTTTTCTATTTATTTTATTTTATTTATTTATTTATTTATTTATTTATTTTTAGTGAGAGAGGTGGGGGGAGGGAGATGAGAAGCATCAACTTTTGTTTCACTTTAGTTGTTCACTGATTGCTTATTATACGTGCCTTGATGTGGTCAAGGGTGAGGTGCTCAAGCCAAGCCAGTGACCCCTTGCTCAAGCCAGCAACCTTAGGCTCAAACCAGCAACCTTACCAGTGAGCATGGGATCATGTCAATGAGCCTGCACTCTAGCCAGCAGTCTGAGGGTTTCCAGCCTGGGACCCCAGCATCCCAGGTCGATGTTCTCTCCACCGCACCACCATGGGGCAGGGTGACTGGTATCATATTCAAATATGTCTTCTAATTGGTTAGTGTAGAAAAATGCTATTGATAAGGTTATCTTGAATTTGGGAACTCAGCCCTCTGATTAGTTCTAAGGCTTGATTGATTTTTCTCTGTAGATAATCAAGTCATCTCTAAATAGTGGAAATGGCAATGTTAGATCTTCAATTTCTAATATTTTTTTCTCACCACATTGGTCAGGATCTACAGCATTATATGGCATCTTTGAGTTGTTCCTACCTTAATAGGAATGCACCAAAGTTTTTTCTTTTTTTCTCAAAAAAAACTTTTTCGGTCCTGTCCGGTTGGCTCAGTGGTAGAGCGTTGGCCTGGCGTGCGGGAGTCCCGGGTTTGATTCCCGGCCAAGGCACACAGGAGAAGCGCCCATCTGCTTCTCCACCCCTCCCCCTCTCCTTCCTCTCTGTCTCTCTCTTCCCCTCCCGCAGTCGAGGCTCCATTGGAGCAAAGTTGGCCTGGGTGCTGAGGATGGCTCTGTGGCCTCTGTCTCAGGCACTAGAATGACTCTGATTGCGGCAGAGCGTCGCCCCCTGGTGGGCATGCCAGGTGGATCCCGGTCGGGCGCATGTGGGGGTCTGTCTGACTGCCTCCCCGTTTCCAACTTCAGAGAAATACAAAAAAATAATAATAATAATTTAAAAAAATAAAATAAAATAAATTTTTCTGAAGTGAGAAGCCAGTGGGAGGCAGAGAGACAGACTCTGGCATGCGCCCGGCAGGGATCCACCGGTAAGCCCACCAGGGGGCAGTGCTCAGCCCCTCTAGGGTGTTGCTTCGCTGTAATTGGAGCCATTCTAGCACCTGAGGCTGAGGCCATGGAGCCATCCTCAGCGCCTGGGTCAACTTTGCTCCAATGAAGTCCTGGCTGTGGGAGGGGAAGAGAGAGAGAGAGAAAGGAAAAAGAGGGGGAGGGGTGGAGAAGCAGATGGGTGCTTCTCCTGTGTGTCCTGGCCGGGAATCGAACCCAGGATTTCCACACACTGGGCCGATGCTCTACCACTGAGCCAACTGGCCAGGGCCAGTTTTTTCTTTTCTATTTTCCCTTATGCTACAGTTTTGGGTCCAAATTATTAAAAACCAATTTATGGGAACTTTCTACTATTCCTGGCTTTGAGAAAATTTATCATAATCAGATGTTGAATTTCATCACATAAATTCTTCATCTTTTAAAGTCATGTTAGTTTTTTAATCTAATCCATTCATGTGGTGAAATATATTGACAGATATTCTGATATTAAGCTAATCTTGCTTTCTTGGAATAATCCTTTGTGATGACAGTTTTAGAAAATACTTTGTTACTTGATCTTTTTCTAAGATTTTCTGATTTATATTATGAAGTGACTAACCCTATATTTTTCTTTTTGGACACTACTTAGATTTGGCATCAAGATTTTCTTAGCCTCATAAAAATGAATTGTGTTGCTTCCTCTTTTATTCTGCCTGTGTGAAAATATTTAAGGTTGGGCATATTTCAGAGAAGGACTAGTTAAAAATCCATTTCTTTTTGCATTTCTTTTGGCTTTTTATATAATTCTAAAAATTTATCCCTCCTTTTATATTCTCAAATTGTAGTTAATACTTTATAATATTCTTTTTTTTTTTTTTTTTGTATTTTTCTGAAGTTGGAAACGGGGAGGCAGTTAGACAGACTCCAGTCAGACAGACTCCCGCATGCACCTGACCGGGATCCACCTGGCATGCCCATCAGGGGGCAATACTCTGCCCATCTGGGGCGTTGCTCTGTTGCGACCAGAGCCATTCTAGCACCTGAGGCAGAGGCCATAGAGCTATCCTCAGTCCTCGGGCCAACTTTGCTCCAGTGGAGCCCTGGCTGCGGGAGGGGAAGAGAAGAAGGAGAGGGGGAGGGGTGGAGAAGCAGGTGGGTGCTTCTCCTGTGTGTGCCTTGGCCGGAAATCGAACCCGGGACTCCTGCATGCCAGGCCGTTGCTCTACCACTGAGCCAACCAGCCAGGACTTATAATATTCTTGTAAAAAAAGAAAACCTTTGTGTATTTACAGGAAAAACTGTTTGTTGAACACTTACTTCGTTCAAGTCAAGTCAATATAATTGGTGGGGAGACAGTGACAAATAAGGAGATAAAGTGTCTACGCTTACAATTTTTTTGAAAAGATAATAAATATACAAGCTGACACTATATTAGATTTTTGTTCTTGCCCCATTTCAGTGTGTACTTTGCTCATTGGAGTTTATCTTCTTTTTTTTTTTTTTTTAAATTTCACCACATTATCCAGAAGTATATCTTATTGATCACTTCAAAGAACCAATTCTGGTTTTATTTGCTCCTTTTTGGTATGCATGCAGGGAATGAAATTTTCATTTCATTGTTTCTGTCCTTCTCTTTAATATCAATTTTATGTCTTGTCTCTTAGCTTCTACTCTTACTTTTTCCAGCTTCTTAAATGGCTAGCTGCTGGGGTGTGTAGCTTGTAGTTACTGTGTTGGGAGACTCACTGTATCTTGTCCCTTCTGTCTTCACAGGGTCTTTTCTTTACTTTTGCTTTCTTCAGACCCCTTTGCTCACCAGTGAGGTAGGGGTACCTCGTCTTAGGAGGCTGTAGTCTAGGCATGTGCTGTGCCAGGAGTAGAAGCCACCTTCATTCTTATCTCTTAATTTGTTTGTCATGGTCTCGACCCTTAAAACCTGTTCTCTGGAGGTTTGGAGATTTCCGAGTCCCCTCCTGACAAGTATCCCCTGTCAGGGGTTTCAGGTAGTGGTAGGGTTGGGTGATAGCAGGTACTTTGTCAATGGCAGTTAGAATGTTAGTAAGGCAGTAGTATGGCGTCCCCTGAGTGATGTTAATGCAAGGCCACAGACATTTTTACAGCCTCATATTTTCACATTTAGTCTTCTCATTGTACATGTTAAATCCTTGTTCTAAGAAGTTTTGATTACTCTCTCCAGCAATGTTTTCTCCTTCTACATATTATTCTACTACTTTATTTTTTACCTATAGTGTATATATCCATCTCTTTAAAAATAGTGACTTTTGCTTAGCTTTGTCTTCCATTTGACCCTGGTTTTCTTCTTTTTCCTTTTTTTTTTTTTTTTTTTTTGACAGAGAGAGGGACAGATAGGGACAGAAAGGAAGGGAGAGGAGAAGCATCAGTTCTTCATTGTGGCACCTTAGTTATTTAATGACTGCTTTCTTGTATGTGCCTTTACGGGGTGGGGGGGGGGGCGCTACAGCAGAGTGAGTGACCCCTTGCTCAAGCCAGAGACCTCTGGGCTCATGTCTGTGATCCCAGGCTCAAGCCAGTGACCCCGTGCTCAAGCAGGAGATCTTGGGTTTTCAAACTGGGTCCTCTGTGTCCCAGTCCAACATTCTATCCACTGTGCCACTGCCTAATCAGGCCTGTCAGATACTACTTTTAGACAGAAATGATAGCTTCTTGACATGAGACAGCCAAGAATAAAATTCACATGTAAGAAAGTGTTCTGTAAGCTGCTAAATGTGACCATGAGCAAGTGACTGAACTCTTTGCTTGAATTTTCTTATTGAAAAATCATAGTAAAACTTGCTTCGAGGGGTTTGGAGGGTGAGACGAGGCAGGTAAAAAGCTGTGGACACCAGAAGTGAAGAGAAACACCAGGTTCCAGCAAGGCAACTAAGACATACAGAGTGTACAAAGAAAAGAACAGAGACCGGGAAACAGACACCCCTTCCAAACACTGTCACCGGCTTCTGGTTCCTCTTCCTCCTCTGCTGGCGGGAGACTGGCGGCAGGAACACCGTCCTTGTGCCAGCCCGGCCCATTCAGGGTGCGTCCGCGCCGTCCCTGTGCCAGCCCGGCCCATTCAGGGTGCGTCCGCGCCGTCCCTGTGCCAGCCCGGCCCATTCAGGGTGCGTCCGCGCCGTCCCTGTGCCAGCCCGGCCCATTCAGGGTGCGTCCGCGCCGTCCCTGTGCCAGCCCAGGCCATTCAGAGTGCGTCCGCGCCGTCCCTGTGCCAGCCCGGCCCATTCAGAGTGTGTCTGCACAGGAAGCGGGTGGTCCCTTTCTCTTCCTACACTTTATTTTTATTTTACTTATATTTTTACAACTTGATTGAAGTATAATTTGCCTCCCATAAAAGTCTCCTGCTTTAATGAAGATTCCCAAGCATCCTGCCCTCACCCCCACCCGCATTGTCGTAATTATGTAGGGTTACTATACAGTTGCCTTTCTGCTGCTAGAAATTGTAAATGTTGTTCTCATTTACCTGCTATTTTAAATTTTCTTTTGTTTTGAATTCTTTTTTACTTGCTATTTGAATATTAAGTGAAAAGTGACACAGTTAAACGGAATGGCTACTCATGCCTGACTGTGACTCACCCTTAATCATGTGTTAAACTAAATTTCTTAATGTTCTAAAGGTTCTATGTGGCACTCATGGAATTTTTATAAACTGATCACTTAACAGGAACTATCATTTCCAGCTGTCTTTCTGTTTTCTCAGTTACCTTTACATTCTTGAAGTATTAGACCATTTTCATAATTACCCCGGGAGAGCCAGTGAGAAGATAATAATAATTAAGCCTTTAAAGAGGATTGTGTGATGCTCTGGCCAGATAGCTCGGATTGTTAGAGCATTGCCCTAAGGCACAGAAGTTGCTGGTTCAATCCCCAATCATGGTACATACAGGAACAAATCAATCTTCCTCTCTCTAAAATAAATAAATAAAAGTTAAAGAGGACTGTGTGAGCAAAAATATTGCTTTAAGTGTCCCCAGGTTTAATTCTCACGTTGATGGCAGTGCTTTGGGGCTATTATGTACTTTCTTGTGTGTTTTCATCTATTCCAAGTGAAGTTTCCATTTTACAGATGACGAAAGTGAAGCCAGCTGAAGGGACTTCTATATATCAATAGCTTCCAGTGGTGGAGCTAAGGGCCTCTGACTTGAATCCTACTATCATTTATAGATTGAGTATAATTTCCTGTGGGCTATTCTACTTGTTAATTAAAAGTAGATGTAAAGTTTCTTAATATTTAATTTTAACGCAGTGAGAATTGATTGATTTTTCTGGTGTGTGCCTAGGATAAAGAAGAAACCTTCCTTGTGAGGAAGGCATCTGGCCTTGTGGGATTAAGCCAAGCTCTGACTTGTTCACAGAGGGGAATCTCTTACTAATTCCCTTTAATTACCTCACCACCTTTTTTTCCTTTTTGGAAGTTTCCTGACTTAATTTCTGTGGGTTTAAAGTAGCACTTGTAGCATCCTCTAGCTAAATAATGATTTTAAAAGGACCAATGCATCTAAATTTTTCTTGTGCTTCTGATGCTGACGGTAACTGAGATGAATTGTCATATGGGGGGCAAGAATATTGAAGATTACTAATGAGCTTTTGAGATGTCCTTCATGACTGTGTGTATAGTGTACTTTGGACCTAGTAGAACGTAATAAATGTGTTTTAATTACTAAATATAATACTTAGCGAAGAATTTTCTGAGATATCTATATTAAATTCAGATTAGTAAAATATTTAGTTATACATTTTTGGAAAGTTCAGGCATACATTCCTATTTATTTTGGACTTGTAAAATATCAGTTTAAGAAATCTGAATGTAAAATAGTGTACACGATGGTACTGAAGTTACTAAAAGAAAGTGCTGAGGTTTTTATTTACCTCCATTTGGTAATGGTTCGGTGGGGCTAGTCTCACCAGCCTTCGTATGGTTGGGGTCAAATGTTAATTGTAAGATCAAATGGGGTTAGACTTACCTTTAATTTTCTTTAAGTTAATCATTTACAAATTGTTATGCTGAGGGACACAGGATAAAGATGTTGCGTACTGCTGAAATGTAAAAATAGCAACAAAACTAAGTGCGACAACAACATTCTTTTGAGATGTAATGAAAACAGTGTGACATAAAATTTATGGTATTGTAAATTTAATTATTGCTTGTTTTGTTTTAAAGACTCAAAATAGGTTTTAGAAATGTTTAAATAAAAACCTTTAAGGTTTCAAAATCTCAGGAAGCAGCAGCACTAATGGTGAATACCGGTATTTTTTAGTTTTGGGGTTATTTCTGGCCTTTATGTCAAATGTTTAAGATACAAATGTTTAAGATACATTTCTGTATCACTTCTTATAACATTTGAAAAATTTACATGAATAGTATTTTTTATATAATAGAAATTGAATTAATATTGTATAATGACTAAGGAACAATTACTTTCTTTGTCCCTGCATATTCACGTTTAGAAATTAACATTTGCCAAATAAAAAATGGATTTTCTTTTTTCTAACTCTTCATTATATTTTGGAATTGAGGTTTATGGCTGCAAAATACATTTTCCAGGCCCTGGCCATGGGTCAGTGGATAGAGCATCGGCCCGGTGTATGGACCTTCTGGATTCAATCCCTGGTCATGCCACACAAGTTAAGGAACTATCTGCTTCTCCCTCCCTCACTCTCCTCCTTCTCTCCTTTCCCCCCTCCTGTAGCCAGTGGCCCAGGGCATAGCGCATCCGCTTCAGGCACTAAAAATAGCTTGGTACTCGAGCATCAGCTCTAGATGGGGTTGCTGGGTAGATCCCAGTTGGGGCGCATGTGGGAATCTGCTTCACTATCTCCCCTCCTCTCACCTAAAAAATATAATAATAAAAAATAAAAGTGTAGTTTTCAGTTAGAAAAATAATTTGTGTGCTTAATTTTTGTTTCATTACTACTATCAACCAAAAAAAGAGGTAAATTGAGGCAAATGCAAATTTCCAGAAATTGATTTTATTTGGCAATAGCAGAGGAATTGCCATTTGGGAAATGCATGCTGTAGCAAGCCACAGGAGAGTTTATGGAAGGTTTGGGATGGGCTGTATTTATGGTCAAGGAGTGCAAAGAGAGGAAAGTCTAGCTGGAATCCAAATAGTAAGTTCATTGACTTGAGGATGAGGTGAGATTGTTGGTTGATGTTCACTGGCCAGGAGATAGGTCAAGGTCTTCAGTAAATCAGACACTTCTGGGAAATCAGTCTGTGGGTTCTTAAGTTCTGTTTTTCTGACAGTGTATGCAAGAGATTATCCATTTTATATTCTCCAGTTCCATTTTAGATCAAAATCTTCTCCTCCTGTGAAAATCTAGCCTGACCAGGTGGTGGCGCAGTGGATAGAGCATCGGACTGGGATGCGGAGGACCCAGGTTCAAGACCCTGAGGTCGTCAGCTTGAGCGCAGGCTCATGTGTCTTGAGCAAAAAGCTCACCAACTTGGACCCAAGGTTGCTGGCTCGAGCAAGGGCTTACTCAGTCTGCTGAAGGCCCACGGTCAAGGCACATATGAGAAAGCAATCAATGAACAACTAAGGTGTCATAACGAAAAACTGATGATTGATGCTTCTCAACTCTCTTCGTTCCTGTCTGTCCCTATCTATCCCTCTCTCTGACTCTATCTCTGACCCTTTATTTAAAAAAAATAAAAAATAAAATCTAAAAGTATTTATGACTTTTATTCTTGTGGAATTAAACACACTGATAAAGTAAAATACATTTATCTACTTTGAAAATATATACTGTTTAGGGTAGACTCTTTTCTGGACTTTTCTTTCTTCTTTTTTTTAGCTAGTTTCTTTCGAGAAATTTCCTTAATGCTCTCTTTTATGTCAAGATTCTTTTTCCCGTGCTATGGCCTGTGATATTTCCTCTTTGCTCTCCATTTATTTTTATATTCTGTTAATTAGATTTTGGGATAGAGAAAGATGAATATAAAGAAGTCTGTTGATAAATTCTTTTTGTGTGTGAGAGACAGAGATAGGGACAGACAGACAGGGAAAGATTAGAAGCATCAATTCCTTTGTGCAGCACCTCAGTTGTTCATTGATTGCTTTCTCTTAAGTGCCTTTGGGGGGGGGGCTACAGCAGAGCAAGTGACCCCTTGCTCAAGCCAGCAATCATCGGGTCATGTCTATGATTCCACGCTCAAGCCAGCAACCCCATCCTCAAGCTGGTGAGCCCGTGTTCAAGCCAAATGAGCCCCTGCTTAAGCTGGTGACCTCGGGATTTAGAACCTCGGTACTCTGTGGCCTAGTTCGACACTCTATCCATTGTGACACCACCTGGTCAGGCTGTTGAGGAATTCTTATGTATAGTTTTGAAATAGAAAAATTGCTTTGGTTTTAATTTTACTATTCAAGTTGGCTAAGAGAACATAGGAAAAAAGAAAGAAAATTTTTCTAGTTCTCTAATAACACCTTAATAGATTTGAATATTTAGACATATGTGTGTGGATTATGTATTTATTGACCTTATAATCCCTATCTTTTACACATTCTGTATTCATAGTACAAAATCAGTGTAAGATAGTATTTCTGTAGCCAACTTGGCAAGCCTTGTTTATATGATCCTCCCTGAGGAGCCCTATGGTTGGTATAATAAAAATGTACTTTCCATTACTTAGTTTAAAATAAAATTTTTTAGTATTGTTGGTTTTTGAGGAAATATATTGGCTTTTCAAATTACAGTAAATGCTTCATAGCAGTTTTAAATTTGTTTTCATGATCTTATCCTTGGGTGGCATACCTTATTAGATTATTTAGTAATATTTTTAGAAATTTAAAGCTTTCAGACAAGCTTCAAATTTTTTTTTTAAGTTTCAAATTTTGATTGAGGTAAGTTATTGAACCAATTTGAGTTCAGAAACTAATCTGTTCTGACAGTTTCTTTTTAAACACTATGATTTTGTTTCCATGGTCTAGTTATTGTTTTTATATATTCTGAATATTTAGAAGTAGTCATTTACTTGTTTTAAAAACTTTAAATGGAAAAAGATCAGATTTACTTTCGGATTTTCATATTGTAAATTAATAAAGTTTTAGTTTGAATGAATTAATAAACTTGATAAGAGTTCCAATTTAGAGGCAATTTGTATCTATATACTTGGCCCACATTTTATATGTTCTGTAGCTATTTAATTTTGGAGGCTAGAAACCAGCAATAGATACAGGTTTACAGTTGTGAGTATGCAAAACAGAGTTTATTCTTGTATTATTAGTTATTAATTATTGTATTACTTCCATATGAACAACTGTTAACCTACTTGGCCCCATCCTGTATGGCGGGGATTTCTACAAGTGTTGTTAGTTATTCAACTAAATGTATGTGTTCTATTTAAGATCCTGTTCTTTAGGTTATGAAAGGTGTTAGAAGGTATTTAGAAGAAAAATCATAAAAGATTTGGAGTTTTTTCCAATAATATTTGGTGTAGGAATGTTCCCATATGTTAAAACATAAATTGGTGTCAAAGAAAACATAAAACTTAAAAGGTTAAAAACCTAATAACTTTGTTACTGACATAATTCAAGCTGGTTTATATTTAGAAGTTGGATATTACTGTGATGTTTTGTAATTACAATTTTTCTTATTAAAAATGAGATTTCCCCAACGCCTTAATTCTTTCTGTGTTAGGATTTAGAAACTTTTATTCACCATGCCTCTACAGCTGCCCTCTTGACACGCACTGCGTGATATTGGTCACTTCCTTGCTGGTCTCTCCCATTTTCTCCCCTCTTCAATTATTTTTCACTTTTTACTTTGTAACTTTTATGTGAAAAACGTAGCCAGTTCAGATGCTTTTTCAGTTCTCTGTGAGAATTAGGCTATCTTAGTTCCACATACATCACATCAGAATTTTTTCCTGGTGACTCAACATGATTACTATGTATTTTGAGAGCCGTTTTTTCATCAGAAATTATTGCTGTCACCTCTTGTCCCCATATTCCTTTTCTGCACTTTCTTTGAGCTCTGAGAGGTCTGCAATGCTCATCCCTTGTTAATTGAGATTCTGTTGTAAAGAACTGTCTTATAATTTTGATGTTGGGAAATATATGATAGTAAATAGCTTGCTTGTAGTGTGACAGGGCAGATTGTTAACTTCTGTATTTAGAGTTTGGGGGAATGGTTGACTTTATTTCTTCATTAAGTCAGTGTCCATTAAGGATCATGGTATGTGTTGACTGCGTGAATGAAATGTCAGGCCTCATTCTGGGTATACAGAAATTTTCAGCCTTTGTGGTATTTCCTGATTTAGTTGTCTGATAAATGCCATAATGCAGAGAGGCAGAGGTAATTATGGGAGAGGAGAGAGGGACATCAGAATCAGACTATTGGGGAATATTAAGGAATGCTTCTTGAAGAAGCAATACTCAATTCATCCCTTGGGAATGAGCAGGTGTTAGCTGGGCAGTCTGGAACTAAAAGGCTCTTCTTCTAAGAGGAAGCAGGTTGTGCAGAGTGCGAGGGAGAGGGGTGCTCTCAGGGGCTCCCTGAACTCTAGCTGGAGCTGAGAGATAGCTAGACTCCATCCAGCACGGAGCATCCCAACCAGCACTTTTCACGGTGTGGGTTCTGAGACCCCTGTAAGTTCCTGAGTCCCTTTTGTGGAGGGTCTACGAGTTCAAAACAATATTAAGATTTTATTTACTTTTTCCACCCAAATTCTCTTTAAGGGTATGCTGAGAATTTTTTAGAGAATATGTGTGATGACATCATCACTCTCACATTTATAATAGAATTTGTATGGACTTGTAGATTCTTGTGTTTGAAAAATTTCTCACTTTAAATTTCTAAATCAGTAAATATTGATAGATAAGCCTACCTATACAAAAGCTTTTTGGGGCCTTGAATAATTTTTAAGAGTACAAAGGGGTCCTGAGACCCAAAAGTCTGAGAATGCTAAAGAGTTTGGATTTTATTTTATTTATTTATTTATTTTATTTTATTTTATTTTATTATAATTTTATTTTTTTAATGGGGCGACATCAATAAATCAGGTTACATATATTCAAAGATCAACAAGTCCGGGTTATCTTGTCTTTCAATTATGTTGCATACCCATCACCCAAAGTCAGATTGTCCTCTGTCACCTTCTATCTAGTTTTCTTTGTGCCCCTCCCCCTCCCCCTTTCCCTCTCCCTTTCCCCCCTCCCCCAGTAACCACCACACTCTTATCAATGTCTCTTAGTTTCACTTTTATGTTCCACCTATGTATGGAATAATGCAGTTGCTGTTTTTTTTCTGATTTACTTATTTCACTTCGTATAATGTTATCAAGATCTCACCATTTTGCTGTAAATGATCCGATGTCATCATTTCTTATGGCTGAGTAGTATTCCATAGTGTATATGTGCCACATCTTCTTTATCCAGTCGTCTATTGACGGGCTTTTTGGTTGTTTCCATGTCCTGGCCACTGTGAACAATGCTGCAATAAACATGGGGCTGCATGTGTCTTTACGTATCAATGTTTCTGAGTTTTTGGGGTATATACCCAGTAGAGGGATTGCTGGGTCATAAGGTAGTTCTATTTTCAGTTTTTTGAGGAACCACCATACTTTCTTCCTTAATGGTTGTACTACTTTACATTCCCACCAACAGTGTATGAGGGTTCCTTTTTCTCCACAGCCTCTCCAACATTTGCTGTTACCTGACTTGCTAATAACAGCTAATCGAACAGGTGTGAGGTGGTATCTCATTGCCGTTTTGATTTGCATTTCTCTAATAGCTAAAGAAGATGAGCATCTTTTCATATATCTGTTGGCCATTTGTATTTCTTCCTGGGAGAAGTGTCTATTCATATCCTCTTCCCATTTTTTTATTGGATTGTTTGTTTGTTTGTTGTTGAGTTTTATGAGTTCTTTGTATATTTTGGATATTAGGCCCTTATCTGAGCTGTCGTTTGAAAAAATCATTTCCCATTTAGTTGGCTTTCTGTTTATTTTGTTATCAGTTTCTCGTGCTGAGCAAAAACTTCTTAGTCTGATGTAGTCCCATTCATTAATTTTTGCCTTCACTTCTCTTGCCATTGGAGTCAAATTCATAAAATGCTCTTTAAAACCCAGGTCCCTGAGTTGAGTACCTATGTCTTCTTCTATGTACTTAATTGTTTCAGGTCTTATGTTTAGATCTTTGATCCATTTTGAGTTAATTTTTGTACAGGGGGAGAGACTGTAGTCCAGTTTCATTCTTTTGCATGTGGCTTTCCAGTTTTCCCAGCACCATTAATTGAAGAGGCTTTCTTTTCTCCATTGTGTGTTGTTGGCCCCTTTATCAAAAATTATTTGACTATATATATGTGGTTTTATTTCTGGACTTTCTATTCTGTTCCATTGGTCTGAGTGTCTATTTTTCTGCCAATATCATGCTGTTTTGATTGTCGTGGCCCTATAATAGAGTTTGAAGTCAGGTATTGTAATGCCCCCCAGCTTCATTCTTTTTCTTTAGGATTGCTTTGGCTATTCAGGGTTTTTTATAGTTCCATATAAATCTGATGATTTTTTGCTCTATTTCTTTAAAAAATGTCATTGGAATTTTGATGGGAATTGCATTAAATTTGTATATTGCTTTGGGTAATATAGCCATCTTGATTATATTTATTCTTCCTAACCAAGAACAAGGAATATTCTTCCATCTCATTATATCTTTCTCGATTTCTCTTAACAATGGTTTATAGTTTTCATTATATAAGTCCTTTACATTCTTTGTTATGTTTATTCCTAAGTATTTTTTTGTTGTTGTTGCAATTGTGAAGGGGATTATTCTTTTGAGTTCGTTCTCAGTTGTTTCATTGTTGGCATATAGAAAGGCTATGGACTTTTGTATGTTAATTTTGTATCCTGCGACCTTACTGTATTGGCTTATTGTTTCTAGTAGTCTTTTTGTGGATTCTTTGGGGTTTTCAATGTATAGGATCATATCATCTGCAAAAAGTGATACCTTTACTTCTTCTTTTCCGATATGGATGCCTTTTATTTCTTTGTCTTGTCTGATTGCTCTGGCTAGAACCTCTAGTACCACATTAAATAAGAGTGGAGAGAGTGGACAACCCTGTCTTGTTCCTGATTTAAGGGGGAAAGCCTTCAGTTTAGTGCCATTTAATATGATGTTAGCTGATGGTTTATCATATATGGCCTTTATCATGTTGAGATATTTTCCTTCTATACCCATTTTGTTGAGAGTCTTAAACATAAAATTGTGATATATTTTATCGAAAGCCTTTTCTGCATCTATTGATAATATCATGTGGTTTTTGTTCTTTGTTTTGTTGATATGGTGTATTACGTTAACCGTTTTACGTATGTTGAACCATCCTTGAGATTCTGGGATGAATCCCACTTGATCATGATGTATTATTTTTTTAATATGTTGTTGTATTCGATTTGCTAGTATTTTGTTTAGTATTTTAGCATCTGTATTCATTAGAGATACTGGTCTGTAGTTTTCTTTTTTTGTGCCATCCTTGCCTGGTTTTGGTATGAGGGTTATGTTGGCCTCATAAAATGTGTTTGGAAGTATTGCTTCTTCTTCAATTTTTTGGAAGACTTTGAGTAGAATAGGAACCAAGTCTTCTTTGAATGTTTGATAAAATTCGCTGGTATAGCCGTCAGGGCCTGGACTTTTATTTTTGGGGAGGTTTTTAATGGTTTTTTCTATTTCTTCTCTACTGATAGGTCTGTTTAAGCTTTCTGCTTCTTCTTGACTCAGTCTAGGAAGGTTGTATTGTTCTAGGAATTTATCCATTTCTTCTAGGTTGTTGAATTTAGTGGCATATAGTTTTTCATAGTATTCTACAATAATTCTTTGTATATCTACGGTGTCCGTGGTGATTTCTCCTCTTTCATTTTGGATTTTGTTTATATGAGTTCTTTCTCTTTTTTCCTTGGTAAGTCTTGCCAAGGGTTTGTCAATTTTGTTGATCTTTTCAAAGAACCAGCTCCTTGTTCTATTAATTTTTTCTATAGTTTTACTGTTCTCTATTTCATTTATTTCTGCTCTGATTTTTATTATCTCCTTTCTTCGGCTGGTTTTGGGTTGTCTTTGTTCTTCTTTTTCTAGTTCCTTAAGGTGGGAAGTTAAGTGGTTCACTTGGGCTCTCTCTTGTTTATTCATATATGCCTAAAGTGATATGAACTTTCCTCTTATCACTGCTTTTGCTGCATCCCATAGATTCTGATATGTCGTATTGTCATTTTCATTAGTCTGTATATATCTTTTGATCTCTGCACTTATTTCTTCTTTGACCCATTCATTTTTTAAAAGTATGTTGTTTAGTTTCCACATTTTTGTGGGATTTTTTTCCTCCTTTTTGCAATTCTATTCTCAAGGCTTTTTGATCAGAAAATATGCTTGGTACAAATTCAGTTTTTCTGAATTTGCTGATGTTGTTTTTGTGGCCCAACATATGGTCAATTCTTGAGAATGATCCAGGTACACTGGAGAAAAATGTATACTCAGTCACTTTGGGATGAAATGTCCTGTAGATATCTATCATATCCAGGTGCTCTAGTGTTTTGTTTAAGGCCACTATGTCTTTGTTGATTCTCTGTTTGGATGACCGATCTAGAGCTGTCAGCGGTGTATTGAGGTCTCCAAGTATGATTGTATTTTTGTCAGTTTTTGTTTTAAGGTCAATAAGTAGCTGTCTTATATATTTTGGTGCTCCTTGGTTTGGTGCATATATATTAAGAATTGTTATGTCTTCTTGATTCAGTGTCCCCTTAGCCATTATGAAATGGCCATTTTTGTCTCTGAGTACTTTTGTTGTCTTGTAGTCAGCATTATCAGATATGAGTATTGCTACGCCTGCTTTTTTTTGGATGTTATTTGCTTGGAGTATTGTTTTCCAGCCTTTCACTTTGAATTTATTTTTATCCTTGTTACTTAGATGAGTTTCCTGGAGGCAGCATACAGTTGGATTTTCTTTTTTAATCCATTCTGCTACTCTGTGTCTTTTTATTGGTGAGTTTAATCCATTTATGTTTAGTGTAATTATTGACACTTGTGAGTTCCCTATTGCCATTTTATATATTGCTTTCTGTTAGTTTTGTGTCTTGTTTGATCCTTCTCTTTCGTTTTTCTATCTTTTGTTTTTATTTGGTTGTATTCCATACATCTTTCCTCTGTTGCTATCTTTTTTATCTCATGTGCTTCTGTGGTGGTTTTTTCAATGGTGGTTACCTTTGAGTAATGAAATGGGTCCCTACCCTGTTCATTGTAGCGAACTATTTTGTGAGTACTTTTGCACTCCATCGTCCTTTGCTACTGTTAATCTCCATCCTCTCCCCCCTTTCTTTTTGTTGTTGTCACAGTTTAAATTTGGTTTTATTGTGTTCTTCTTGGAGCTTTTACTTGTGGCTTTATTTTTTTTTGTTCTTTGTATCTGATTGGAGAACCCCCTTTAGTAATTCCTGGAGTGGGGGTTTTCTGATGATAAATTCCCTCATCTTTTCTGTATCTGTAAATGTTTTTATTTCTCCTTCATATTTGAAGGATAGCTTTGATGGGTATAGTATTCATGGCTGAAAGTTTCTCTCTTTCAGGACTTTAAATATTGGGGTCCACTCTCTTCTAGCTTGTAGAGTTTCTGCTGAGAAATCTGATGATAATCTAATGGGCCTTCCTTTATATGTTGTATTCTTCTTTTCCCTGGCTGCCTTGAGAATTTTTTCTTTGCCGTTGGTTTGTGCCAATTTCATTATGATGTGCCTTGGAGTAGGTTTGTTGGGGTTAAGAAAACTCAGAGTTCTGTTTGACAGACTTCATGAATTTGAGGCTTTAGTTCTTTCCACAGGCTTGGGAAGTTCTCATCTATTATTTGTTTGAGTATGTTCTCCATTCCATTTTCTCTCTCTTCTCCCTCTGATATACCTATTATTCTTATGTTATTCTTTCTGATGGAGTCAGATAATTCTTGTAGGGCTATCTCATTTTTTTAAATTTTTGAGTCTCTTTCTTCCTCTCTCTGTTGTGCCTCAAGTTGCTTGTCTTCTATTTCACTAATCCTCTCTTCTATCTGGCCTGTTCTATTAGCCAAGCTTGTTACCTCGTTTTTCAGCTTGTGAATTGAGTTTTTCATCTCTGTTTGATTTGTTTTTATAGTTTCAATTTCCTTGGACATATATTCTTTGTGTTCATTGAGTTGTTTTCTGAGCTCCCTAAATTGCCTTTCTGTGTTTTCTTGTATATCTCTGAGTATTTTTAGGATTTCTATCTTGAATTCTCTGTCATTTAACTCCAAGGTTTCCAATATATTAAATTTTTTCTCCATAAATTTTTCCTCATCTATCTGTTACCTCTCTTTCTTTTGTATCCATGATATTCGATTTTCTCTTCCTTAATGGCATCTGAGGGTGGTTTTGTTGATAGTATTAATGAGATTTAATAAAAAATAAAAAGTTAAAAAAATAAAAAATCGAAAAAAGTTTTTTTTAAAAAAAATTATAAATGAAATAAAAATAAAATAAAATAAAAAATTTAAAAAAGGAAATTATTCCCCCCCTCCTTTATTCCTCTCCTCTCCTCTCCCCTCTTTCTTGAGAAAATCTTGTGGTGAACTGTGAATTATATTGTATTTAATAGAACAAACAATGCTTGTAATGGAGGGCCTGAATTGGGGATAAGTAATAAAGGGGCAAGGAAAAAAATAAAAAAAAAAAAAAATTAAAAAGGGGGGTATGGACCCACAAAAAGAAAATAATGAAAAAATTTGGATCAAGAATAAAATGATTTGCGTTTAGATGTTGGTTGACTAAGAGTTATGATGAGAGGAGTAAGAGGGAAACAGGAAAATGGGTGGACAAATTAAAAGAATACTATTGTATTTAGTGGAACAAGAGCTTGATAAAATGGAGAGCCAGGGATGGGAGCACTGCTAGTGAGTCAAAAAGGTGAAGTAAAAACCCCCCAAAAATGCCAGAAACATAAGTTTGAGTCCCAGATAAAATAATTTGTTCGTTATTGAGGTTTGAATGAGAGGAGACGTAAAGGAGAAAGGAAGAAACTAATATAGAGCGAGAAAAGAAAGAGAGAGAGAGAGAGAAAAAGAGGGAACCACTAAAAGAAGAAAAAAGAAAAAAGAGGAGAGAGAGAGAGAGAGAGAGAGAGAGAGAGAGTGTTAAGGGTTTTGGAGTGCAACCCTCATAGAGAGAAAGGAAGAGGAAAGAAAAGATAATGGGAGATGTAACACTTATGGGTAGTGTAGTTCAAGGAGAGGAGAGAGTAAGACCGGTAGAGAGTTAAACAACCAAATTGGAGGAGGAGAAAAAAAAAATCAAGGATGAAGATAAGAGAAAGAAACGAACATATATAATAAAATGGGATAGGTTATAAAGTCTGCGGATTATTCTGATTTTGAGAGGTTATCTTCTTGCTTTTTCTTTTCTCTCCCTCTTCCTGGTCGGCGACTCTGTACCCCGGGTTCTGCCCCTTTGGCACGCTCAGGTAGAGGTTTGCAGTTGATAAGTCTCTATGGCGATGTCATGTATTGTGCTTCAGTCTCGTTGGCAGTCGAGGCTCATTAGCATTTATAGGCTCCGACAGTGAGAGAGTCCGTGTTCCTGGAGCCTCTCTCCTAGTCTTTCCTTCCTCAATTAGTAGCCTGAGAATCCAGCTATGGGGTTGCTGCTGCCTCTGCCTGGATAGTAAGAGGCTCAAAGAGCTGGCAACTCCCCACTCTATTCCCACTCAGCACAGGGCTCTGGGTAAGGCTCAGTCAGTCAGAGCCGCTAGCATAATCAGCCAGGGCTTCCGCCTTCTCAAAGACCTCTGGCTCTGCCACTCTGTCCGGTAACACGGGCGGGCACCCAATCCCGGGGCGCTTGGAGGAAACTCTCATTCAGTATCTGCGTGCGCAGACCAGGATGTTAGACCGGAAGTCTTGCCCTCTGAGTGAAATCCCCCACGCGCACTGAAAAGTTCCAGTGTTGGAATTGGCTCTCGCTCCATCCCCGTGTGTGGCTTTTTCAAGGTGCTGGGGCAGCCTGAGACTCCGCCCTCAGCCCACACAAAGGCCCCCGACTCTGCCCCTCCGTGGGACAACACGGGCTCCCACTCCCGAGGTGCTGGGAGGAGTCTCCTGCCCACTCTCCGTGCGCGCAAACCAGGATGTGAGGCCGGAGTCTTGCCCTCTGAGTGAAACCTCCTGCCCGCACTGAAAAGTTCCAGTGTTGGAATTAGCTCTCGCTCCCTCCCCGTGTGCGGCTCTCCCAGGGTGCTGGGGCGGCCCGGAGGCTTTCGGCCCACACAAAGGCCTCTGACTCTGCCTCTCTGTGGAGTAACACGGGTTCACCCTCCTGGGGCTTTGGAAGGAATCTCTCGCCCACTATGCGCCAACCAGGGGATCAGGTAAAATGGCTGCCCCGCTTGTCTTCCTTTGTCTGGGTTTGGCGCGAGTGTTAGCTGTATTGCCCGGGTTGTCACAGGAACAGTTTTTCCTCGGCTTGGATCTCCATGCCACAGCCTGGTTCGGCCGCTTGTGCCGCGGCCTGGATCTATTCACCCCCTTTGCCCGCCTTAGTTTCTATATTCTCAGTTTCCCTTGAAAACTGCCCTGTTTAGGTTAGTGAGGAAGGCGGAGCATTTCTTACTCCCTATTTCCTTCGGGGTTTGGTTATATATTTAGCCAATTTTTCGCTCGATCATACCTTTGGGTGTATTACGAAACATCTGGAGGCTCCAAGGATAGGTTTTTCTGTTTCTGGTTGAAGATCTTGTTGAGGTTTGGGGGAGATTTATCGGTATCGCTTCCTACTCCGCCATTACTCTGACGTCATTCTGCTCGGATTTTATTTTTAAGTGCCACAGGGAGTCTTGTGTGACTTTTGCGAGAGGATCACGTGATCAGTGCTTTTAGAGAGCATGGGTGGTGATGTACAACACGCAGTGCTTAGGGGCCAGCCGGGCGGAGAGACAAGTTAAACCACTATTGCTGTAACTCGAGGGGCAGGTGGGCGCAAACTACTTTTGTTGTGGTAGGTGTGGTGTACAAATAGAGAGATCTTCAGTCTAGAATCATTAATCCTGGAAGTTTTGTGTGAGGAAGAAATCCAGCTCCCTCCCAGGTTTCAGACATGGGATGCTGGCAGCGTTGGTATCAGAAACTGAGTGGACAGCTGTCTTCATTTGCACTGCTTTCTGGCTTCCCTTGTCTCCGAGGAGAAGAGTGTGTAATTCAAATCAAGGCACTCCTGCATGCAATATGTCATTTTTCTCTGGTTGCTTCCAAGATTTTCTGGTTCAACTTAGTTTTCAGCAGTTTGACAGTGATGTGCCTAGGTATAATTTCTTTGTATTTATGTATTTGTTTATATTCTTGATTTTTGTTTGTTTTTTGTTTATCTTTTTGAATGGCTAAATGCGTTCTCTTGCTTTTAAGGAAATTTCGGCCATTGTTTTATTAAATATTTTTCTTGCCCTATTCTCCTCCCCCCCCCTTGGTTATCCAATTATATTAGTTAATGTTGTCCTACAGGTCCCTAAAATTCATTTTTTTCAATCTTTTATCTTTCTGTTCTTCAGATTGAATAATTTATAGTGATTGATCTTCAGTCCATCTTCAGTATTTTCAAATAATTCACTGACTCTTTCCTCTGTCTGTTGGGAATCCCATCTAATGAAGTTTTTATTCCAGGTACTTAATTTTTCAGTTCTCAAATTTTCATTTGGTACTTTTGTTATCATTGTTATTCAGTGTTACAGTTTACATTTCTCAGCTGAGATTTCCTTTCATTATTATTATGAGCATTTTTCCTTTCTATACCTGAGTATTGGAATGATAGTTACTTTAAAATGTTTGACTGCACCCAGGCTGGTTGGCTCAGTGGATAGAGTGTCAGCCTGGTGTGCGGATGTCCTGGGTTTGATCCCTGGTCAGAGTACACATGAGAAGTGACCATCTGCTTCTCTTCCCTTCCCCCTTGCCTCTCTCTCTCTTCTCCTCACAGCCAGTGGCTTGATTGGTCTGAGCACTGGCTTCAGGCGCTGAGGATAGCTCCTTTGATTACAGCATTGGCCCCAGACAGGGGTTGCTGGGTGGATCCCAGTCGGGGCCATGTGGGAGTCTGTCTATCTCTTCTCCTCTCACTTGACTGCTAATTAGAATATCTGGAACACCTTAGCATCTTTATTGTCGTTTAACCTTGGGAATGAGCCCTGTTTCCCACTTCTTTCATCTGAAGTAATTTGGTTTTTATATCCTGGTCATTATAAATGATATGTGAGAACTCTCAATTTTGTTATATTTTGCCAAAAAATGGTGTTTTTGTTTGGTTGGTTAAAATAGGCACTTAATTTGCCTGGATTCAAACTACAAATTCTGTTTTTCCCATCGTGGTGTTTGCAGCTCATTTCAGCTCTTTTTGCCTTAGCTAGAATGCTCAGTGCTTGTCTGCACATCTGCAGTTCAGGGGCCAGCTCGCGGCTGGGAGGAGTTTTATACTTCCTTTCTCGCTCTCTCTTGCCTGCAATTTCCCTTTCATTTTCCAGTGACCGTGGTTGTCCTGGACTCTGTCATCTAGTTCTGAGCCCAGTGAGACGTATGTGTGTGTGTGTTAACCAAAGTTTGAGCCGCATGCATGGCACAGATGTGGGCCTGTCCTCAGACTTTAAAACTTCAAAAACTGGAAACTCATACAGAGCAGTTTCTTCTTCCACATGTCATTTGTTTGCCAGTGTTTCCTGAAAATTTAAAAAAAAATATTTATAAGTCCTGAGTTTGTAGGTTTTTTTTGTTTTTTGTTGTTGTTCAGTGAGAGGAGGGGAAGCAGAGACAGACTCCCACATGCACTTCGACCAGGATCATCTGGCATGCCCACTAGGGGGCAATGCTCTGCCTATCTGTGCATTGCTCCATTGCTCAGCAACTGAGCTCTTCTTAGCACTTGAGGCAGAGGCCATGGAGCCATCTTCTGTGCCCTGGGCCAACTTGCTCCAATTGAGCCATGGCTGTAGGAGGGAAGAGAGAGCAAGATCAGTGAGAGGGAAGGGGTGGAGAAGCAGAGGGGCACTTCTCCTGTGTGCCCTGACTGAGAATCGAACCCAGGACATCCACATGCTGGGCTGACACTCTACCACTCAGCCAACTGACCAGGGCCGAGTTTAGAGTTTTTATCTGTGGGAGAGTTGGTTTGATAGGGGGTACTTGGCCATCCCAGAAATGTAATCATTGTATTTTTTGGCATTGATAACTGAGAAAAAGAGATTATAAAGACAAACTCTTATAATTAAGTAAAGGGGTGGAGAAGTAAAGGAGGATAATGAATTTAATTTTGGTCGTGTTGAGTATGTTGGTAGCCAGAGTGGAGTTATCTATCCAGTGGTAGTAGTTATGGACGCGTGAACCTTAGCGATGTGGTCTGAGCTGCAGATACAGATTTAGGAATTCTAAGCATGTTGCTAATGACTGTGAGCATGAGGAGGGTTGTTCTGAACAAGAGCATTGACCTGAACTCATAACCCAGGGGAACAGCCATGTTTAAGAGGTAGACCAAGGAAGAGGAAACCAAGGAGGAGATTCAAAATATAAGTGGAATAATTTGTAAGGGAGAATTGTTATACAAATCAAGCCAGCGGTCAGCAGTTTTTGTTTGTTTTTTCAATTAGCAGTTTACATTCAATATTATTTTATATTACTTTCAGGTGTACAGCATAGTGGATAGACATTTATATAACAGTGGTCAGCAATTCTTACTCTGGAGTCTACTGACCTAGCTGGTACAGGATTACATTTTACGGGGTTTCTAAACCCTCCACTGTGTGTGTACGATTTTCCTGAGGTGAAGATTCATGGTATTTATTAAATTTCCCAAAAGGGCTCTGGCAGGATAGCTCATTTGGTTGGAGATTCGTGGGGGAAGCACAGTGGTTGCTGGTTCTATCCCCTGTCTGGGCATGTGCTGGGGCGGATTGGTGTTCCTGTCTCTCTCCCTTTCTCTTTTGCTAAAATCAGTAATAATAATAATAATTAAAAATTTTAAACATTTCCAAAAGGGTTTGTGACCTACAAATGGTTATACCTTGAAATAAATAGTCTTAGACTGAAGTTCAGAAAAATGACTGAAAAATCTTGAATCTGCAAATTTGGAGCTCACTAGTGGCTTTGTTAGGGCATTTTCGAGTGAAGGTGGAAGACAAAGTGGAGTTCACTGAGAAGTGAATTGGAGATGCAGAGGTAAGGATGGGGGTATAGGATTCTCTTTCAGGACGTCTGGATGGTAAGGCGAGGAGAGATTGCCTGATAGAGAGGA
The DNA here is from genome assembly GCF_036850995.1 of Saccopteryx leptura. Classification (NCBI taxonomy): domain Eukaryota; kingdom Metazoa; phylum Chordata; class Mammalia; order Chiroptera; family Emballonuridae; genus Saccopteryx; species Saccopteryx leptura. The sequence continues at coordinate 74,404,780 of NC_089506.1, read as the reverse complement.
ATAAGATTAAGAAAGCATTGCACTGCCCGCCTGGCCTCCCCCTGTCGCAGGCCATCGGCGTGCTGTCTGTCTCCTTTGTGCTTATGTACTGGGTTTCTCAGTTTGTGAGAGCTGCTCTGTCGTAAAACTCTGGGACTGCTTGTGGGGGCTGGCCTGTGTGCACTCATAGCTTTTGATCCCAAAGTGGTTATGAGCAACATGACCACAGGACTTAAATTCCTCTTTATTTTGGGTCTTCTTTCCCCATAGCACCTTCTAGTATACTCTTTGTGTCGTAAAGACTTCATGTAGTTCGCTGGCCAAGGTTTCAGGATATGGGATAGGTCCATGATCTGGTGGAAACAGGTCCAAGTGCCAAGAGGATAGAGAGCATCCCGGGTGCAGGGTTTCCCTCACAGCTTTGTCTGGGTGTCCTCAGGTCCTGGGGGGATGGCCTGTTGCATGCACTAGAGGCTTGACTTCCTAAGGTTTACCCTTTATAGGCCCTTAGAACAGGGAAAGGCCTTAAGCACTTTTCCCAGGAGAAATAGGAAAGTATAGAATGTCTAATCACCCCCTCTCCCCTTTTGGTTCCCTTAATAGGAAGAAGTGTGATTAGATGGGAAGACACTGGGCTGAAATAGTATGGGAATCAGAGAGGTAGACGTAGGTAGGGGAAATGGAGATTCCGTAGACCACTGGACTCATCCCGATGACCTTCAGTTAACAGAAAGTTGCAAAATAGCTATTGTAGCTCATGCCTGCCTCCTTTATTTTCTGCCACTGAGCTGCAGAATGCTTTCCTCCTTCCCAGCATGCCCTCGTCACCCAAGCCAGCTAGTTTAACACAAATTCTTCTTGTTCCTTCTTGCCTCAAGCTGTCAAGTGTGATTGTACTTCTAATATCAGATAACGGTTTATCAAATATAAAATGGGAGCCAATTCTTCATCACCATTCAATTCTTATAATAGAAACTTGTTAAAAAATAGACCTGTAGCTGGTTAAATTAGTGGTAAAGACATTTTGGACCCTACCCTGCTCAACCTCTTTGCCAAGGAGTAAAATATACTTACTGCTCACAAAAATTAGGGGATATTTCAAAAACAAATTATGAAGCGATAAAATATCCCCTAATTTTTGTGAGCAGTATCACATCGGCGCTGGGGTTGCAGTTTCATAGGCACTGCTCCCCTCCGTGAAGGCTCAGCATCCCCGTGAGCGGCACTGCCTGGCGGGAAAGTGCAGGCTAGCTGTGCATAGTAAGTGAAACAAGTTTTCAAATGGCTTCTGTGAAATCTGAGTGCTTGGGTAGTCTGCATATTTCACTCTTACCTAATTTTTAAAAGTAGTAATGGAAAAAATATTATATCCTATTTTGTTTTCTTGGTTTTGGTATTTAGTATAGCTGACCTGCCCTTATATATTGGCACATAAAAGGCTTTCAAACGTTTTTTCTTATAGTTGTAAAATCTAATATTTTGAATTATTGTATTGTTGTAATGGAACAGTGAGAAACAAACGTCTTGCCACACAATCATGAAGCCAAATTAAGTACATAATTAGGGAGCCTTTATTAGATTGTTATGTGCGGACCACACAGAGGCCAAAGCCTTTCAAATCTTGCAGCCTTACTGCAGTTTGGAATTAGCTTTTATAGGCAGAATTACATATTAATTGAGGAATGGGGAGGGGAGAAAGCATAGCAGTAAAACAGAGCAGTGAAACAAGCTTTCTTACGATGTTTATCTATAGCCGTGATGGCGAACCTTTTTATAAAAACCACCCACTTTTGCCTGACCTGTGGTGGCACAGTGGATAAAGCAGGGGTCTCAAACTCACGGCCCGCGGGCCACATGCGGCCCGCCGAACAATTTTGTGCAGCCCGCAGACTAATCCACGAAGTTCAAAATATTTTGGATAAAATTAAGTAAGCCTAGGGGCCTACTTGTATTTTTCATTTCTCTAGCATCCTAGCTAGATATTAGCTTAGTTAACAGCAGTTGTGATGCGAACTACAGTTTCTGGTCGTTTTGTGACACTGAGTAAACTGCATGCACGATTGTGCTTGTTGTACTGATTTTTTTTTGTTTTCAACTGCAGCGAGAAAAGTGTTGCGTAACAGTTGCCTTTTGTAGACCTAGTGCGGCCCGCCTAAGGGCTGTGATCTTGCTCTGCGGCCCACATGCTGAGTTGAGTTTAAGACCCCTGGGATAAAGCGTCGACCTGGAAATGCTGAGGTTGCTGGTTCAAAACCCTGGGCTTGCCTGGTCAAGGCACATATGGGAGTTGATGCTTCCAGCTCCTCCCTCCTTCTCTCTCTCTCTCTCCTCTCTAAAAATAAATAAAACAAACAAACAAAAAAACCACCCACTTTTGCAGTGCTGGTCAACCTGGTCCCTCCTGCCCACTAGTGGGCATTCCAGCTTTCATGGTGGGCGGTAGTGGAGCAACCAAATGGTGCTGCTATTGACCCACCATGAAAGCTGGAACTCCCACTAGTGGGCGGGAGGAACCAGGTTGACCAGCACTGCAAAAGTGGGTGGTTTTTATAAAAAGGTTCGCCATCACAGATCTATAGGGTTAATTCAGGGAGAAACATTCTGAGAATATCTGCAACCTTCCAAAGCTAGCCCAAGGCCACAGTCTGGGGAACCAGTCTCAAGGCCAGGAATAGGGAGTCTTTTCAGAAAAAGTAAGTTCTGCTAAAAAGTCTCTTTTTTTAGAGGAAGTAAGTTTTGCCAAAAATTATTCATGTTAAGAGCCTTTATTTTCTGCATTTCAGTATGTCATTGAATGGTTGAACTAAAATTTATGTAACTTCCCCTCTTTTGATCGATATTTTAGTTTGTTCTGATATTTGTAATTATAAGCAATGCTTCAGTGAATAACGTTGGACATAGGTGATTTTGCATGTGTGCAGTTACAGTTGTAGGACGGATTCCAGCTGCTGAAGTGTTGGTTCTCCTCGCTAGAGGGTGATTTTCCCAGCAGCCATGTAGGAGACAGTCTGTTTCCTCTATCCTTATTCCTTTTGAGTCAGAAAGATGAAGATGGTATATAGTAGTTTTTATTTTGTATCTATTTGATCAGTGAGATTGATTATCTCTTAATATGTTTAAGAGAAATTTGTCTTTTCTGTTAACTCTTCACACCTTTCCATACTCCCTGCCCCATCAGAGTTCTTTATTAATTAAGGACATTGGCTCTTCGGCATGTGATTTGCAATTTGTGTGTGTGCTGGTGTGTGTGCGTGCTGGTATGTGTGTGTGTATGTGCTGGTGTGTGTGTGTGTGTGTGTGCTGGTGTGTATGTGTGTGCTGGTTCGTGTGTGTGTGTGCTGGTGTGTGTGTGTGCTGGTATGTGCGTGTGTGTGTGCTGGTATGTGCGTGTGTATGTGCTGGTGTGTGTGTGTGTGTGCACGTGCTGGTGTGTATGTGCGTGCTGGTGTGTGTGTGTGTGCTGGTGTGTGTGTGTGCGTGCTGGTGTGTGTGCTGGTGTGTGTGTGTGCGCGTGCTGGTGTGTATGTGTGTGCTGGTGTGTGAGTGTGTGCGTGCTGGTGTGTATGTATGTGCTGGTGTGTATGTGTGTGTGTGCTGGTGTGTGTGTTGACTGTGATTTGTTTTTCTATGAAGAAACTTTTACTTTTATGTGGTTGAGTTTATTATTCTTTTATGGTTTCTGGGTTTTGTATATAGAGACGTTTCTCATTCTTACAGTATAAATATTCTCCCAGTTTTTTTAGATTATTTTGTAGATTTACCTTGTGTGCTTTAAAATCATTGATCTACTTGGAATGAATTTCATTTAAGGCATGAATTATGGATATAATTTTATTTTTTCTCAGATACCAACCCAGGTGAATTCATCTTGTTCTTTTTTTTTTTTTAACATGATCTATTGCAGACATTACAAGTTGTTTACTTGATATCCATTCTTTTCTCACCAGCTGAACCCTGACATTTATGAGAATGGTAGTAAACACAAAAGAAAAATTTGTCTTCCCTTGTGCTGAGGTGGCCGGAGTCTCCCAGGACTAGGGTACAGAGCTAACAGGAGAGCTATTGCCTAGCAGGCAAAGAGGGACAGACTGATGGTCTAACCCTTCGTTCGGTTTTACCCTTTCTCTCTTTTCCTCCTTGAATGAGGATATAAGGTGCAGGTGTCTAGCATTTGTGGATCATCGTGGAAATTACTGTGGATTACACTCTGAGAAACACTGCTATGGATCTGTGCAACTCAGACATGTAATTGTGAAAATATAACAAAAGTAAAAACGCCTGTGGAAAAAGTTCCAGCATCTGACAGCAGGGGTCGGAGTGCTTCTGTGTCTGTGTCAAAGCAGAGTGAGATACGATGGAAGGCTGCAACTGAATGGAAGGACGTGGTTCTCCGCTTTCATGTTGGTCTTTCCCAAATCGGACTAGAGAGTTGGGATATACACAGACCTACGCTGACATATGATGGCGTCTTAAACCAAGATGGTGTTTTTTTCTCGCTGTTTTAGCCTTGTTTTATTTTTTTATTTTTTACTTTTTTTTGTATTTTTCTGAAGCTGGAAACAGGGAGAGACAGTCAGACAGACTCCCGCATGTGCCCAACGGGGATCCACCCGGCATGCCCACCAGGGGGCGACGCTCTGCCCACGGGGGGGGGGGGCGATGCTCTGCCCCTCCGGGGCGTCGCTCTGTCACGACCAGAGCCACTCTAGCGCCTGGGGCAGAGGCCAAGGAGCCATCTCCAGCGCTGGGGTCATCTTTGCTCCAATGGAGTCTCGCTGCTTTATCTTCAGGTTAAATTATAATAGAAGAGTGTTCAAATGTAACTGTATCCTGTATTTCCTTTTAGTTATAAAGTTGTTTGTAAACAAAACTTAAGCGGCATTTCTTGATTGTAAAACAAATACCAGTACTTTCATAAAACATTATTCAGGCCCTGGTCAGTTGGCTCAGTGGTAGAGCATCAGCCTGCTGTGTGGATGTCTTGGGTTTGATTCCGGTCAGGGCACACAGGAGAAGTACCCCATCTGCTTCTCTACCCCTTCTCTCTTGCCTCTCTCTCTCTCTCTCTCCCTCTCTCTCTCTCTCTCCCTCTCTCTCTGTCTTTCTCTCTTCCCTTCCTGCAACTATGGCTTGATTAGAGCAAGATACCAGGCACTGAGGATGGCTCTATGACCTCTGCCTCAGGCATTAAGAAGAGCTTGGTTGCTGAGCAATGGAGCAACACCCCAGATGGGAAGAGCATCACCCCCTAGTGGGCTTGCCAGGTGGATCCTGGCCAGGGTGCATTGGGAGTCTATCTCTCTGCCTCCCCTCCTCTCACTGAATAAAACAAAAACAAAAACAAAAAACAATATTCAAATAAAGTTTCATAAAACAGTATTCAAAATTTAGATTGAAATGCCATTTTGCCCATTCTAATTTGCTTTTGGCTCCATAAATAAATGTGCTCTTTTGGTAGATATTCTCTCCTCTATTCTGCTGGTGGAAGTCTGAACTAACAAGACAAATCTTGAGACATCTTTGTTGCTAGAGGCAGACTGAGGCGGTGGGTGAGCTCTCTGAGAGCTAGCTCAGTATCTAACTGTTACCCAGGCATTCATTGCTGGAATGCTATTGTATAAACAGACAAAGAATGGGTTATTAACTAGTTGAAGAGGATGGTCAGTGAGACATGGTGCTTGTAACAAATAAAATGGAAAAATATTTTATAAATTGGGCTCTCTGTAAATTTCTTCTCCTTGTAAAGCGCGCGCACGCACACACACACACGGATGACATTTACACAATACTTAGAAGTAAAGTAACAATTAAAATACGTGGGAAATTTTGCAGTTTTTCCTAGGACTGCATACATTTGTGAAAGACTGCAAATACAAAATCAAGTAACTGAATGTATTATGCACTGTTAGATAAAGTCACATTGCTGTTGAAAAGTGTCCTTAGCACACTGCTGCCTGGAGCAGAGAAGACGATTAGTAAATATTGGTGGAATGGATGAATAAAATTACGTTGTCAAGTATAGCATATTAACTTTTAAATATTCAATATGTGACTTTCTCCAGACTGAATATTTGACCACCTTGTTGTGACTGATTAATCTCTATGATTGTTAATGTAATTATAGTTAAACAGATTTTCAAAACTTGCCTTGAATCTAAATTATATACAAAGATATCAAGCATTACTTGCTGGCTTCTTTACATTCCTGTGAATACCCACCTCCTCCCCAATGTTTCTGATTGCAGGGAAACGTCCCTGGAAGCAGTGTAGCAGGTAATGTAACACCTGGGTGGGGAAGCAAGAATTTGTTAGGTGTTGATTCTCTTTTGAATTGTATGAATGTGCCTCTCTTTGTATCAGTCCACACCTGAAGATTAGGTTTGCTCTGCTGTGGATAAAATATTCCTTATTTAATGCAATCCACAGCAGCTACCAATTGAATGTGAAACTCAAGCCTTGTTTCACTAGCTAACAAAGATGAGACGGTGTTGCATTATTAAAGCTTTTAGCTGCTAAGAGAGGTGCAAGGTAAAAGAGTTGAGGACAGCCCTTTCCATTGTTTCTAAAACAAAAACAGCTATTTGGGGGTGGCGCTTTTCTTAATAAGGTGACAATTCTTTGATGATTGCACATAAGGCTTTCTTCAAAGGCTTTTTACCTACTAAATGTTTAAAACTGTAACTTGGAATTATACTTTAAGTCGGAGCTCTTGATGTGAAAGCTGTAAGGTTTTTTTTTTGTTTTTTTTTGATAAAATCCTGGTAGTACAACTTTTATTTTTGTGCTTGAGATAAAAACAACTTACAACTTACTTTGCTTTTTAAGAAAAGGCTTTTAAGTGCTTACTTACAGTACAGAAGGAGCCCAAGGATGTTTTTGTCCTGGATTTGTTTTTCTGACTTTTAATTAAGAAGCAACATAGCCTATACTATATATATTAAACGCCAGTAAAAACTGGCATGTTGGAATGATGATATGGCTGCTGGCGGGCACAGACCTTGGAAAGTCTTCTCTACAAAACCTACTCTAGTACATTTAACTGATTAGCAATTTATTTACTTAAGGTTTTTAAAAATTGCATTATTCTCTGCCAGAGTTAATCATTGCCATTTAATTCTTACCAGTATCTGTAATTATATTTTGAACATACCGGGGACATGTTTTATATTGATGTTTATAGTTTACCTTATGTTTAGATAGTCATTCATTCAGTAAATATAATATTTGAGTACCTACTATGGGTCAGTAACTTTTCTAGGTGTTTTGGATGTATTGGTGAAGAAACCAGGCAAACATACAGAATAACTAATGTTTTTATCTTATTACATAATTCAGCCAAGTATTCTGAATTTGCTGAAAATCTTACAGTGGGAATGAGCTAGATTTCTTGAGTGTTCTAATATTTATCCCTGCACCCTTATTATTTTTTTGTGGAATGTGGGGCCCCACAGAGCACAGTTCTCCATGATCTTTGGGACGGGTTGTAGGGATGGGGCACAGAGCTGTTCAGCCATGCTGAGAACCTTGTGCCACCCCACGTGCCACCCAAACTTCCTTTATTAAACCAGCTCTATTCCACAGTTTACACACAGGAATTCAACCTAGGATTTCTTTAAAAATTAATGTACTACTCTGGGTATATAATGGCGTAGATGAATATTAGAAAATGGAGAATTATTTTTCTGTTTGAAATTTGCCTTAAACACAGTGGTTTAGATGTTATCTTTGTTGTCATGTTAATCTTTGTGCTCATGTATGAGTTTAATTTTTTTCTTGCCTTTCCAGCTTGATAAAACTGTTCAGGACACTAAAGAGATGCTTATTGGAAACCCATAGCCCTCATAGCATTGGAGGTTTAGAAAGGCTTTATGCAGCAGCTGGTATTTGATCATGTTTATTATGCCCACAGCCTCCAGTGATAAAACCTTCATTCCTGCTGTTCATAGCTGTTTCTGTCTTTGTAACAAACCAGATTGAGTCTGCCTAGAGCAGCTGGAGTTGCTGAGCCTTGGAAAGGAGCAAGACCTACCCAGATAAAGAAGGGTGGAAAGGTATTTGTGTCAGCTTTTGCCATGAGCATGCTGTGAAACACCCTTAAAGTAGAGTCTTTGAACCACCTGCATCAAAATAATCTAGAATGCTGCTAAAGCTGATTCCCCACCATCACTGTGGACCACTGACTCATGAATGGAGGTGGAAGGGAAATCTGAAGTGTTAGCAAATGGTCCTTCCTGGTGATTCCTAATTCTCAATACAGTTTAAAATTTTTTTTTTTTCAGTGTGTCTGTATGTGAGAGAGAGAGAGAAACAGGGACAGACAGACAGGAAGAGAAAGAGATGAAAAGCATCAGTTTGTTGTGGCACTTTAGTTGTTCATTGATTGCTTTCTCATACGTGTCTTGACTGGAGGGGGAGGCTATAGCCGAGCCAGTGACCTATTGCTCAAGCCAGCAACCATGGGGTCATGTCTATGATGCCGTGCTCAAGCCAGTGACCCTGCACTCTAGCTGCAGATTCTGTGCTTAAGCCAGATGAGCACATGCTCAAGCCGGCCACCTCAGGGTTTTGAACCTGGGTCCTTAGCATCCTAGGCCAATGCTCTATTGACTGCGCCACTGCCTAGTCAGGCAAGAATCACTATTTTAAACCTCTTTTGATATCTGCTCATATAATGGCAACATGTCTATAGCTGTTCCACATTGTTATCTTTTATCTTTTTTATTAAATCATACTATTTGTAGCCTTTAGAGCAGGGATCGGGAACCTATGGCTCGCGAGCCAGATGTGGCTCTTTTGATGGCTGCATCTGGCTAGCAGACAAATCTTTAATAAAAAAAATAATAACATTAAAAATATAAAACATTCTCATGTATTACAATCCATTCATTTCCTACTGCTCATGTTCATGGTTGCGAGTGGCTGGATCCAATCACAGCTGTCCTCTGAGACAACACCAAATTTTTAATGGATAATGCGTAACGTACACGGGTCATTGTATGGTTCTCATAGAATTACATTTTAAAATACGTGGCGTTCATGGCTCTCTCAGCCAAAAAGGTTCCCGACCCCTGCTTTAGAATCAGGCTTCTTTTACTAGTGTAATGTTCAGCATCAATTTTGTTGTTTATATCAGTATTTTGTTCTTTTTAAAGCTGAGTAGTATTCCTGGAATGGACGTACCATGGTTTATTGATACCCATTTGAAGGATGTTTAGGTTGTTTCTAGTTTTTGGCAATTATGAAATCATTATGAACAGGTTTTTTATAAATGCTGAGGAGCGGAGTTGATGGGTTTTGTGGTCAGTACATATTTAACCTTATCAGAAATTGACAAACTGGTTTCTTTACTGGCTGCACCATTTTGCATTCCTATCAACAATGTAGGAGAGTTCTGGTTTTTCTACACCCTTGACAACAGTTGTTATTGTGAGATCTTAAACTTTTAGCCATTCTAAAATATAGTCGTGGTATGTTTATAGGTATGCAGCAGTAGTACATCCACTGGTTTTAATCTGCATTTTTCTAATGACTGGTTGTTTTATTTAAATATTTACTATCCTCTGCTGGACACTAGACAGTAGTCTTTCCCTCTCCAAGGCGTTTGTGCATGTTGAAACAAATGACACACAGGTACCAGTGGATATGAAATAAAGTTTATTATTCACATATTAAATAGCAAAAGGATTCACTAAAGAGCAGGGCTTAAGTTTTGTCTGGAGTGAAACAGTAAGGAAGGGGTCAGTGGGTTGGAATTTTTATTGTGGTTTATAGATGGAGCCTGAATGGGCCTTTTTCTCACTCAGGCTTAATAGTTTGACATTTCCATTGGTGCAAAGGGACAGATGGGTCACATGGGCTTTCTTATCGGGTTGCCTGGATGTGGGGCAAAGAGGAAAGGGGAGGATTGGGAACTTGAAAGCTGTGAGAGTGCTAACACCAACACCCGAGTGTCTCTTTAATATATACATTAATAATGTCCATGTATCTTTACTGATGAACTGTTTGTTTAGAATATTTGCCCATCTTTTAATTTGGGTTGCTTGTTTTCCAGAGTTCTATATCCTACATACAAGTTCTTTATCAATTATTTTTTGCAAAAAATGTAAAAGAAAGTTTTGTAAAACTTTCTCCCAGTGGTTTGATTCTTTTCATTCACTTAACAGTGTTTTTCAAAGAGCAGAAGTTGTGTCCCAGTACTAATTGTTGTCATTCTTCTTTAATCAATCACATACTTCTATTTTTTAAAATAGATTTCTATTTAGCTATGCCATTCTTCTGCAGTACTTCTGCATCCATGGGAAGTATGTTAAATACAGCCATGCGATGTCAAATAGTGGAAAAGAATAATTCCCATGTATCCAAACCATGTCACTTTGAAATTTCTTAGCATGATTTTTTAAAAAATTTTACAACAGAAGGCAGAAAATCTAGTGGAAAGGACATAGGAGTTGGCCAACCTTCTTATTAAATTTGGTAAAATAAAATTAAAAGTAGAGGCTTAGATATCCGTAGCATAGCTAGAGAGCGGCAGAGCCTGAACTGGACAGTGGTGTGTCTGACGCAAAGCTTGTGCTTGTTACTAGACTGTCCTGGCTTCACCAACCTTTTTACTTTCCTTTCTCTCTTTCAGAGAGCCTTACACATAGTGATTTACAATTTATGAAGAGCTTCAGAGACATCAGCTATTAAGTAATCTTCCAGGTTTGATTTTTCTATGCTGTTGTGATTTATTGGATGACCTCTGGTAAATTCCACTTAACTTCAGCTATTTGTAAATCATTGTGTAAAAACAGTGATATTAAACATTTTAAGCATACTTTCCATTCCTTATTGTACAGGTAATTTTCTTAGACTTTGTTAGATAAGGAGACAAAATTTTGCCTCTGAGTGTCTTTTGTTTTGGAACCCATGGGATTTGCCTTTATTCCATGTTGCATGATTGGTACGCATCCTGGGAAAGGCAGACATGAAGGAACCTGGGTTGCAGTCTCAGCGAAGCCTGCTGGCCACTGGGAATGAAACTGCTGGCCACTGGGAATGAAACTGCTGGCCACTGGGAATGAAACTGCGGGTCTGAGCGTTTCCCTCCCTCTGGCTAAGTTGACTCGTGTTTGTGTGAAATGGAAGGAAACTGAAGCCTCATCCCACACGATTGTCTTCCAAAAGAATGCCTAGGAAAGAAACCTATTGGAAGATGGATGTATGGCAGTGCATTTTAATCTCATCTCCCAGTCCTGGGTAGCCTCCAGGCCCTGAAGAGAGGAAACGGAGGAACTGTGGAATATTACTGGATTTGTCCTATGGAAACTAACTTAGTGATCAGCTGCTCTTGGTTTGTACCAAATGGCTTATGGAGAACATGTTGTCCGAAAGCCGTGTTTTCAGGCTTACGTTTGGATAACAGCTCCAGAGGCCTGTGAGGGTGGTTGACTGATCCAAACATTGAAGAATGAGAGAAGATGAAATATTTAACAGCTTGAATATAGAGGAATCATCTGTAGGCCTGGTTAAATAGAAAGAATACAATTTAGTAATGAGTTTGATACCCTTTCTTCAAGGAAAAACAATCTATGGGTCGGGGCACACGGTGCCTCCCTGTCAGTGGTGCGTGTTCAGGGGGACTGGGGGCAAGAGGGAGTTTCCGGAACCTTAGAGGAGGCACCATGGAAACCGAATGACTGACCAGGAGGCCCAGTAGTCCCCCTCAGGCCGGCAGGTCCGGGCGCCTAGGGCCAGGTGCGCAGCGAAGCCCAGTGGGCAGGCTGTAATTGTGTGTGTTGTGTGATTGTATGTGTTGTGTTGCCTTGACAGTGAGGTGATTCCTGTAAGTGCAGTCCGACTGAGGTTTAGATTCGGGCTGCTGGGTGGCTGCCATTCTGTGGTTCCCAGTGTACAGATGAACTTGATCTTATTGTCATGTATATGAAACAAGGGGGATAAATAGGGAGAAAGTGGCTACTTTGTTATATCAATTTACTGGGGAATGAGGCCCCATCAAATCAAAATTTCCCTCTTACTTTTTTTAACCCCCTGCAAGGGATAAAGTATATTGAAATTGGCTTTGTGGGTAGGGGTTTTAGGTATGACGAAAGAGTCTAGGCAGAACTTGTGGAAAGCGTGTCTGAAAAATGAACCCTTGCAGTGAAAGATCTAGAGGAACATTTAGGAGATGGCAGGTGCATGTCAGTCACCTGCAGGGAATGAGGGACACACTACAGGCTGTGCCTGCGTGAAGGGCATTGTTCCTGTTCTGGATTTATTACTAGTGGCTCGTTCCAGGCTCTGTTTCTATAGGGTGACTACTGGTTATATATGGGAAGGCCAAAACCTGACCGTATTAGGATCTGTTTGGTCAGAAATATTCAGCTATCTTGTCAGGTCAGAGACTTCAGGTGACTGGAATAAAGGATGGGTTCGTTTTGAAGAATAAGGATTTTGAAAAGTTCTAGAACACAAAGTACAATTTGGCTATAGGCATACTTCATTTTATATTTTTTATTTTTAATATTTTTCTTAATTGAGAAATGGGAGGCAGAGAGACAGACACCCACATGTGCCCAACCGGGATCCACCCAGCATGCCCACTAGTGGGTGATGCTCTGCCCATATGGGGCCATTTGCTCCATTGTAATTGGAGCCATTCTAGCACCTGAGGCGGAGGCCATGGAGCCATCATCCTCAGTGCCCGGACCAACTTGTTCCAGTGGAGCCTTGGCTGCAGGAGAAGAGAGAGATAGAAAGAATGGGAAGGGGGAGGGATGGAGAAGCAGATAGGTGCTTCTCCTGTGTGCCCTGACTGAGAATCAAACCCGGAACATCCACACGTGGAGCCAATGCTTTACCACTGAGCCAACTGACCAAAGCCTAGGCATACCTTTTTATTGCACTTCACAGTTCACAGATACTGTGCTTTTTACAAGCTATGACCCTCCACCTGCAAAATGATTACAATTCACTGAAGGCCCAGATTGTGGTTAGCATTTTAGCAATAAAGTATTTTTAAATTAAGGTAGGCATGTTGTCTTTTTAGACATGATGCTTTTGCAAATTTAATAGACTACAGCATAGTGTTAACATGATGTTTTTATGCACTACAAAACCAAAAAAATTGTGTGACTTGCTTTATTTTAATATTTGCTTTATTGTGGTAGTCTGGAACTGAATGTACAGTAACTCTGATCAATGCCTGTAATTTAGGAGAAAGTAGGGGGTTAGTGCTTCGGAGCCACCAGAGGGCAGTATTCAACAAATATTTCTTGAACTCCGTATTTTAGAGTACCACTGAGAACTGGGAAAGCAGAGCAGCCTCCAGTGTGAAGACGACTTTGTGTTGATTTTATACTCCTCCCTCCCCCCTACACCTTTTTTTGTACCTGACTACCTCCAATAAATATCATGTTTTTCTCTCATTTTTTTTTCCTCCCCAGGCAGTTATTTCACAGCATTCAGTACATATTTTTATATAGCATTTATTTTATTTTCTTGAGATATGCTTAGATTTCTTGTACAAATAACAGAAATCTCATTTTATTTATTTCACTAGGATAAACTCCTTAGAAAATGGTTGAAAAGAACTAATAATTGGTTCCCAAATTTTATGCCCCCTCCCCCCACTTCGGTCAATTCCTGACACAATTAATAGAAGCAGGGAAATCTTTTTAGTAAATCGGCCACTTGGAGCTTACAAATGTATTGAAAAATACCGACCGAGTTACATACGTCCCACATTGTTCTGGTTTCCTTTTTGTGTGTGTGCTTCAAACCTAAAAGTTTATTCTTTTCTCAGATAACTTGTGGATTTTCAGCATCCTTTTAGGGTTTTACAAAGGCACATATGGCAAGAGCTTGACAGGTGTTATACCAAGCTCTCTGCTGGTTGCCGTCCCTCAGCGTTTTCCATATTCACGTCATCCTGGTCTATGTTTGTGAAGGCCCGATTGATTTTTTTCTCTTTTCAGTTAAACCTCTCACTTATTCAAATATTGAATATATACATTCCTTCTACAGGGTTTTATTTGAAAATTATTCCCTGTGAGATGCCCCTTCACTCTTCAGTTCATCTTTTCTGGAGAATTTCTCTTTCCTCCAACCTCCTCCCTCCCAATCTTGAGGTTTGGATTTTATGTTGGGAATGTTTTTTATGTAATCCTTATAATTTTGTTACACATACTTAAGGGAATTCCAGAAGGACATACATCACATGCATTTATATTTGCCTTTGTTTTCATTTTTGGTCCATCAGTAGAGAAAACTGAGATTTGCTTTTTGTTTGTTTTTGTTTTTTTGTATTTTTCTGAAGTTGGAAACGGGGAGGCAGTCAGACTCCCACATGTGCCTGACCAGGATCCACCCGGCACGCCCACCAGGGGGCGATGCTCTGCCCATCTGGGGGGTTGCTCTGTTGAGACCAGAGCCATTCTAGCGCCTGAGGCAGAGGCTATGGAACCATCCTCAGTGCCCGGGCCAACTTTGCTCCAATGGAGCCTTGGCTGTGGGAGGGGAAGAGAGAGACAGAGAAGAAGGAGAGGGGGAGGGGTGGAGAAGCAGATGGGCGCTTCTCCTGTGTGCCCTGGCCAGGAATCGAACCTGGGACTCCTGCACGCCAGCCTGATGCTCTACCATTGAGCCAACTGGCCAGGGCCCAGATTTGCTTTTCTAATTACCCAATCTTTCTCTTCCTGTGAGTTGAGGCTTCATCTTCTGACTTCAATGCAACATCAGTTAGGCCAGGAGGAAGCAGCCCACTCCATGTCTTTTCTTAAAGTTCAAGTCTTCAAGTGGGTAGTTCTAGAAAGGTACACCTTCTCCTGTTGGCTGCGTACTCACGGGGGTAGAGCTTTGTTCCAGTCCCAGTGCAGCAACCATTTCCTTCTGAGCACAGAATTGTACACTCAAGGACCAGGTAGGATTTCTAACCTATTGACATATCCATGAACTGTCGGCGTTTTTCAGGATATAGCAATTGTAAAACTACTCCATTTTCCCAAATGGGAGTGTCCGAGTGTCCTCACCGTCTCACTTTGGTTGGGTGGGGGGATGCCCCTTTTCACCAAAAAACTGAGAAGGTGCTGAGTTGTCGCTTTTGAGGAAAGTACGTGTGGACCTGGCCGGGTCTTCTCTGACCTAATTTACCTATGCTGGGCCTCTGGCGGGCCATTTGGACAGTCACCAAGAGCCGCCCAATTTATTTAGTGTTTTGCCCTGTATTTTTGAGATTCTTCAGGACATCATGTATTTAGTGTATATTTGTATCTAGCATAATGTATTTCAATGAATAAATGAAAGCACTTGATAATTTGTCAGTGACAACAGTTGACAAACTTTTTTTCTTGATGGGGGGAGAGATGAGAAGCATCAACTCTTAGTTGCGTCTCATTAGTTGTTCATTGGTTGCTTCTCATACATGCCTTGACTAGGGGCTCCAGCTGAGCCAGTGACCCCTTGCTCAAGCCAGGGACCTTGTGCTTCAAGCTAGTGATGTTTGGGCTCAAGCCAGTGACCATAGGATCATACTGATGGTGCCACACTCAAGCCAGTGACCCCGCACTCAAGCTAGCTAGTAAACCTGTGCTCAAGCTGGCAACCTTTGGGATTTCAAACCTGGGTCCTCAGCATCCCAGGTCAACATTCTATCCACTGTGCCACCACCAGTCAGTTTGGTAAGTTTTTTTAGTAAGTAGCCAGTCAGCAAATATTTGAGGCTTTATAGACCATGGGGTCCTCGTTAGGACTACTCAACTTTTGCTGCCCTTGTTGTGAGGTAGCTCACTGTAACTGATTGGAGTCTGTGTTCCAATGAAACTTTATAAAAATGAGTGGTAGGCCTGGGTTTGTTCCATAGGCCCTAGTTTTCCCATGCCTGGTTTAAGATGGTTTTTTTCCCAAAAAATTAGGTTTATGGCCCTGGCTGGTTGGCTCAGCAGTAGAGCATCAGCCCAGCATGTGGAAGTCCCGGGTTTGATTCCCAGTCAGGGCACACAGGAGAAGCGCCCATCTGCTTTTCCACCCCTCCCCCTCTCCTTCCTCTCTGTCTCTCTCTTCCTCTCCTACAGCCAAGGCTCCATTGGAGCAAAGTTGGCCCAGGGGCTGAGGATGGCTCCATGGTCTCCATCTCAGGTGCTAGAATGGCTCCCACGGCAATGGAGCAATGACCCAGATGGGCAGATCATCACCCCCTGGTGGGCATGCCAGGTGGATCTTGGTTGGGTGCATGTGGGAGTCTTCCTCCCCACTTCTAACTTCGGAAAAATACCAAAAAAAATAGGTTTATGAGTTATTTTGTCTACCATATTGCTTTAACATAGCACTAAGCAGTGCATAAAATACATTGGATTTTAGGTAGCATGGATGAATTAATATTTCTGATAATCATTCAAGGAAATTTTCAGAGAATGTGTAAGGGATCATCTATGTCATATGTGTAAATATTTGTTTTAAATTATAGTTAAAACTGGAGGTTTGATTTTAGCAAATGAAGGTTTTGGTAAGTTCATTTTGAATGTATTCTTTAAACAAAACAGGCAAGTTTTTCTAAGGCAGACTGTGGCTAAGATGAATGTTTTTTTTTAAAAAAAAGCTTTATAAAAATTAGTTTTGCTTCAAGTATTGTGAATATAGCCAAAATAGCTCACTGTTTATAGACCCATGATCTAATATTTGAAGTATTATTCATCCCATCAATCTTCTGGGTGTGTGTACAGGATGTTTGTTCAGTTTAGTTTCAAAATGCAGAAAGATGATTATAATAAGAAAAAAGTGCAGGATTTGTATGGTCATTGCCTGACTTAGTGTCACAGTTACTTATTGTTAAATGTAAGGTGGAAATGTTCAATATCATCTCCATCTCGTTTTTGCAGCGTGCTCACCTTACGTGTCCTTCCTGTCGGCCTTCGTTCCTATCTAAGACGGAGGAGTTTCGGTCCTGGTGCTGAACCCTTGCTCTCTGGCCCGGTGCCCAGGCTTCCTCCCAGAGCTTTCTGTGCTGCCCTCTGGGACAGTTCTCTGGTCAACACCCCAACTTTTACCCCTTTCCTAAACCTTCTCTTTACCGCTTTGCTGTTAAAAACCCCAGTCTTCTTTTTCTCCTGAAGTCTTCACCAGTGGAGCTGGCAGTCTTTCCCACACCCCGAGTACCTCAGGGCTGGAAAGAGGATCCACTTCCAGACAGGAACCTGCAATGTTCGTATAGGAATATTGTTCCCCTTGATGAAACTATCCAAGAGCTTTCCTCCTCATTACTGTGCTGACCACTTGTTTCTCCTATTTATTCAGTGCACACTCGAGCACCTGCCTCACTGCTTTCTCTCACCCCCACTGGCTGTCATGCTGGAAGAGTACAGTAGAGACAGCGAGGGCTCATCAAGTTCTCTCACCTTCCAGTCCTTGACTTTTACTTCTACTCCAGCCCCTTTCTTTGGCACCCTGATCCTGGATATAGTCATTTCCTGGATTATTACGTAGGTTTCACTTTTGCATTATGAAATCTCAGCACCTTCCTCTGTAGCTTGCACAGCCTCTTACTTTGCAGTTACAACTAAACCTGCTTAGTCAAAGCCTCTTTACTTTCTTTCTTCTTACCGGCCTCCTGCCGTTGCTCCCTTCCCCTGTGCAGTGTCGAGTGCACAATCTAATGCTAAGCCATATTCTTGACCAGGGGTCCCCAAACTACGGCCCATGGGCCGCATGCGGCCCTGTGAGGCCATTTATCCGGCCCCTCCCCCTGCACTTCCAGAAGGGGCACCTCTTTCATTGGTGGTCAGTGAGAGGAGCATAGTTCCCATTGAAATATTGGTCAGTTTGTTGATTTAAATTTACTTGTTCTTTATTTTAAATACTGTATTTGTTCCTGTTTTTTTTTTTTTTACTTTAAAATAAGATGTGCAGTGTGCATAGGGATTTGTTCATAGTTTTTATTATAGTCTGGCCCTCCAATGGTCTGAGGGACAGTGAACTGGCCCCCTGTGTTAAAAGTTTGGGGACCCCTGCTCTTGACAATGTCTTCAGACTCGCTCTATTGTTCTCACACATCTACATGGGAAACCTAGCTGTTGACAACCTGCTGAGGTATTCTTGACCTGCACTAGCTCCAGATTGCCCAGACTCTATTCTGTGGAGTGGGTCACAAGTCAACAGACCCCAGCAAGTTTCAGAGTTGTTTGAATCTTCTCAGTGTCTCTTACTTAACAGGTTATCTATTCAAGACCAGTTGTGCGGCAATTCCATAAATTCTTCTCCTCCAGTTACTCTGGGGTCTTACACGTATGCATTAGGCTACCATGTTCCTTCCAGGTTATCCAGTCATGCTTTAGCTCTCTCAACCAGTCATCTTGTGGCTGTGCTTCTTCAAACAATGTTTTCCTGGAAGATAACCTCTCCCTAGGATATTTAACTCATTTCATCAAGGTTTTTAGAAGGCAGATAACATCAGCAACCTTCAGTCTTATTTTGATTTAGATTTTATAGGCACGTGTGAAGCAATTCAGAAGCACCCTTCCTTGCTTCTACAAGCTACAGTTGATAAGGCACTGGGCTTACTCTTGTATAAATCAGTCTGCTTATTTTTAGGATTAAGAGTTTATTGTTATAGAACAATTGTACACCAGTAAATTGGACAATATGGATGAAATGGATAAATTCATAGAAACATAAAATTTTTAAAAACTGAGTCAGGAAGAATCAGAAAATCTGAATAGATAGGTTATAACTATTGAAATTGAAGCAGTAATAAAAAAACCTCCCAACAAACAAAAGTCTTGGACTGGATGCCTTCACAAATGAATTTTACCAACATTCAAAGAAGAACTAACACCTGCCCTTAAATTATTCCAGAAGTTTCAAGAGGAGGGAAAACTCCCAAGCTCATTTTATGAGGTCAGCATTATCTTAATTCCAAAACAAGATAAAGACAGTACAGAGAGAGAAAAGTATAGACTAACATCCCTGATGAACATAGATAATAAAATTCTCAACAAAATATTAGCATACTGGATCCAGCAATACATTAGAAAGGTCATGTACCATGATCAAGTGGGATTGCAAGGTTGGTGCAATATCCACAAACCATAAACATGATACACTACATAAACAAAAGGGTAAAAACCACATGATCATACCAATAGATGCAGAAAAAACATTTGATAAAATCCAGCACCACTATAATAAAAACTCTCAGCAAAATGGGAATAGACAGAATATACCTTAATGTAATAAAGGCCATATATGACAAATCCACATCCAACATCACATTTAAATGGTAAAAAATTAGCCTGACCAGGCGGTGGCGCAGTGGATAGAGTGTCGGACTGGGATGTGGAAGGACCCAGGTTCAAGACCCCGGGGTTGCCAGCTTGAGCGTGGGCTCATCTGATTTGAGTAAAAAGCTCACTAGCATGGACCCAAGGTCACTGGCTCAAGCAGGGGGTTACTCAGTCTGCTGAAGGCCTGCGGTCATGGCACATATGAGAAAGCAATCAATGAACAACTACGGTGTCGCAACGAAAAACTGATGATTGATGCTTCTCATCTCTCTCTGTTCCTGTCTGTCTGTCCCTATCTATCCCTCTATCTGACTCTCTCTCTGTCCCTGTAAAAAAAAAAAAAAAAAAAAAAAAAAAATTAAAAGTGTTTCCCGTAAGATCAGTAGCAATACAATGATCTGTGTTTTCACCACTCTTATTCAACATAGTATTGGAAGTTGCAGCCAAATAAATCGGACAGAAGAAATAAAAAGCATCCAAATTGGAAAGGAAGAAGTAAAACTCATCACTATTTGCAGATGACATAATACTGCATATAGAGAACCCTAAATATTTCACCAAAAAATTACTAGAACTGTTAAGTGAGTTTAGTAAAGTAGCAGGATACAGAATAAATATCCAGAAATTAGTTGCATTTTTAAACACCAATAATGAACTATCAGAAAGGGAAACTAAGAAAACAAGCCTATTTATAGACATTTAAAAATACTTTGGAAGAGCTCTGGCCAGTTGGCTTAATGGCAGAGCATCGGCCTGGTGTGTGGAGGTCCTGGGTTTGATTCCCACCAGGACACACAGGAGAAGCACCCATCTGCTTTTCTACCTTTCCCCCTTTCTGTTCTTTCTGTCTCTCTCTTCCCCTCCTGCATCCAAGGCTCCATTGGAGCAAAGTTGGCCTGGGCACTGAGGATGGCTCAAAGGCCTCCACCTCAGGTGCTAGAATGGCTCCAATTGCAGCAGAACAATGCTCCAGATGGACAGAGCATTGCCCCCTAGTGGGCATGCTGGATGGATCCTGGTCAGGCACATGTGGGAGTCTGTCTCTCTGCCTCCCCGCTTCTTGCTTCAGAAAAATACAAAAACAAAACAAAAACTTTGGAATAAATTTAAGGATATAAAAGACCTGTACTCAGAAAGTTATTAGACACTGAAGAGAGAAATTGAAGAAGATACAAATAAATGGAAACATATACCATGTTCATAGATAGGTAGAATTCATATCATTTAAATATTCATATTACCCAAAGCACTCTATAGATCCAATGCCATTTCTTTCAAGATGCCAATGGGGTATTTCACAAAACTAGAACAAATATTCCAAAAATTTATATGGAATCATAAAAGACCCAAAAGGTAACAGCAGTTTTGAGAAAGAAGAACAAATTTTGAGTAATCAAGCTACTTGATATCAAACTATACTACAAGGCTATAGTAATCAAAACAGCATTGTACTGACATAAAAATAGAATAGAGAGCCTAGAAATAAACTCCCACTATTATGGTCAATTAATAATTGACAATACTCGACAAAGAAGGCAAAAGCATGCAATGGGGTAAAAATAATCTATAAATGTTGGGAAAATTGAACGGTATGTGCAAAAAATGAAACTAGACCACCTTCTTACATCAAACACAAGAATAAACTTAAAGTAGATGAAAGACTTAAATTTTAAACTCAAAACCATAAAAATTCTAGAAGAAAATATAGGCAGTAAAGTCTTGGATGTTTCTTATAGCAACATTTTTTCCTGGTATATCTCCTTCAGCAGGGGAAACAAAAGTAAAAAATAAACACATGGGGCTACATCAATTTAAACTGTTTTTGCACTGCAAAGGAAATCATAAACCAAATAAGAAGACAACCCATAGAATAGGAGAACATATTTGCCAATGAGGCATCTGATAAGAGGTTAATATCCAGAATTTATAAGGAACTTATAAAACTCAACTCCAGAAAACAAACAACTCAATTATAAAATGTGCAAAGGACCTGAGTAGATTTATTGGCTATCTTCAATAAATCAACAAACAAGTGCTGGTGAGGATGTGGAGAAACGGGAACCCTCCTGCACTCTTGGCAGGAGCCACTGTGCAGCCACTGTGGAAACCAGTATGGCGTTTTCTCAAAAAATTAAAAATGGAACTGATTTTTGATCCAGTGCTCCCACTTCTGGGAATACATCTGAAGAAACCTGAAACTCTAATACAAAATAAATGTACCTCTGTGTTAATTGCAGTGTTGTTTACAATAGGCCAGATCTGGAACCAGCTCAGATGCCCATCAGTAGATGAGTGGATAAAAAAAAGTATACTGTGGAATACTAGTCAGCTGTAAAAAAGAAGAAAATCTTACCCTTTATGACAGCACGAACGGTCCTGTAGACTAGAGCATTGTGGTAAGTGAAATAAGAGAGAAAAAGACAACTACCGTATCATTCCACACATATGTGGAATCTAATCAACAAAATTAACAAAATAGAAACCGACTCATAGATACAGAAACATACTGACTGCTGTCAGAGAGGAGGGGGCTCGGGAGCTGGGTGGAAAAAGTGAAGGGATTAAGCAATAAAAAACAAAAAACAAACTTATAGATGCAGACACCAGTATAGTGACTACTAGGGGTAAAGGGAGCTGGGGGAGGTGGAAGGGGTAGAGGTGGTATAAATGGTGATGGAAGGAAATCTGACTTGAGATGGTGAGCATACAATATACAGATGATGTATTGTAGAATGGTATCCTGAAACCTATATAATTTTATTGACAAATGTTACCCCAATCAATTCAGTTAAAAATGAAAAGACTAAGGACCTACATCAGTTTTATTTTCTTTTTTCTTTTTTAAAGGGTTTGTTGTTATAGAAGCTATAACTTTGCTTGATTTCTCCCATTGAGATGCTGGGAAGTGGCTTGTACAGTTCTCGCCGCTAGCTGTAATTTTGGGTCAAGTGTGTGGGTGGCTCTATTACCAAGGCCTTTTGTAGTAATTCAGTTAGTACTGTGGCTGGAGCATCAGTTTAGGCTTCAAAAAGTAACATTAGTAGTTAGGACATGAACTATCATCCTTCTCATTGGTGAAAGCTCTTATTGAACAATACATTTTGAAAAACATATAAATATAGATGATTAAATAAAGAAGGCAATTTTAAGTCTTTTTGTGTAGCTGTGACATTTGTTCTATTCTTGTAATATGGCTTTTATTGTGTGGCCATTAAGGAATTCATCAAAATTTCATGTCACCTGTGTGGGGCCCATCGTCCCTGGGTGCCATCTGGCTCTGCCTCAGGCTGGGTGATGACTGTGTCATGTGGCACTCCCAAGTCCTCCTCCCTACCTTCACTGACTACCTTTTCTTCCAGCTCTCCTGTCTCTGACTACTTTTGTTCCAGGACTTGTGATAACTGACAGTATTCCTTGTTAGGGGAAGAAAATAGTCCTTCATGCTGGTTTTTGGATTTTCCTTTCCCCCTGAAGATGGTAGTTAGGTCTCCCAGGCGGCCAGAAACTCTCAGCGTGTTTTGCCACAGCCTTGGTCTCATGGATCTGATCGGGGACTCGGGGACTCTTGCTTCTGCATCGCAGCTGGAGAGGCAGGGGAGCCGGTTTGCGCTCCCTGCCCCTCCCCTCTCCTTGGGCGTCTTCCTGTGGTGTCTGGTGACTTCCTGGTCCAGTTCCACTGCATCACACCTACATTTCTTTTTTCCAGAAGGTCAAAATCTTTTTCTTGAGCTGTGTGCGTCGAGTCTCTGAATCTAAATTAAAACCTTCCCTGAAAACCTCAAGCCACAGTTTCTGTTTTCTTTTAACGCCTTTGCCTTTAGGAGAAGTGAAATAAGATTTTTAAAATTGTTATTCCTCACAAATACTTGTTGTGCATGTTACACAGTGGAGCAGCGCAGGGTAAGATGCGCAAACCCTTGATGCAGGTTCCTGACCTCGAGAGATTCGATCTAGGGCAGAAGAGATGAGCAATTAATGGCGACCTCAGGCAGCATGGTGTAACTACTGAATTAGTGGCTCAGAAAAATGGTGTCAGAGAAGCTGAGAAGGGATCTTTTGGGGACAGCGGTGTTTGGAGAACACAGTGGAGAGGTATTGTTTGAGTTGTTAAGATGGAGGGATGAAGGTATTGGAGGGTATCGAGTTCTTGTGTTTAGACCAAGAAGCAAGACTTCACGTGTGATAATCCAGGGCTGAACGACCTGAACGTGGGTCGGAAGGCCTCACTCACCAGGACACATGGACCTTTGGAAGATTTTGAGCTGGGTTTTTTTTTTTTCTCTGTGTGTGTGTGTAACAAACTTTTTTTGGAATTTAAAGAATGATGATAGGCAAATATTGAAATGCAGAGTAGATCAGGAAAGGAAGGGATCAAGGCAGAGCAATTAGAGGGAGATTATTGAAGTCTTACATCTGCTTAAAGAGAAGCCTAGAACTGGAGTGGAGAGAATTACACGGATTGAGAAGGACCAGGAAGGTTCACTTTGAGGCTCTGAGTCTGGGCAGCTGGGAGAATGTTAGTCTGGTGATCTCAGCAGAGAAGTGAGGTGTGGCAGCTCAGTCCTGGGTGAGAGGGGGAGTCTGTTTTACATGCTGGCTTTGCGGCTACATGGGGCGCTCAGAGGGAACGCTCCACTGGGAGCTGAGTGGGAGGCAGAAGGCTGCTGCGGGAGGGGCCTGGGCTGTTAGTTCAGGACCACCCGCCTGCCGTTGGTACTTACATGCACACAGTGTAGAAGGTGGAGGAAGAGCACCGGGTGGGTGAGCTGGGGAAGAATTTGAAGAAGGGAGTGGTTGGTAGGTCAAGCCTCGCAGTGCAGTTTCGAGGAGGGTGAAGTAATCATTTTTGGGAGCCTTCCAGATTAGCCCATGCCCTCCCGCCTCCACACATTCGTCACGCCCCACCGCTCTCTGCTGGATCCTTCTCCCTGCTGCGCAAACAGGGATCTTCAGTGTTTTGTGACTGGCTGGCTGCCCACATTATCTCCCTCCGCACTCCAGTGCTAGGGTTGGGGAGCAGAATCCATGCGTAACGGAAACCCACGAGCCTCATAGAACCCAGACTCAGGAGCTCCCTGGTGCTTGCTCTAATGGATGAGCGAGAAATCATCAGAGTACAGAGAGGAGTCTCAGAAATCGCACTCAGTCAAAGCAAATTATATATGTTTGGCCTCTGACCATTTTCTTGATAGGAGTTTGCGTTCTCCAAAAATTATTCCATTTGGGACATTTTATTACGGTAGTGAGTCCCAAACCACAATTAAGCAGATTGTATATTTTAATGTGCATATTTTTCCATAGAGAGTCTCAAGATCTATTTGTATGCTCTATTTAGGAAAACCAGTTTTGTAGGAACACATCAGAAGCTCTTGTAACATTAATAAGGTGACAGACTTATTATTATAATTATGGTGTTATTATTTTACTTTCTTTTTTTCCCCCCAAAGAAAGACGTTCAGCTTTATTGAGGTAGAGTTGACAAATAAAATTGTAAGGTACTTCTGTTTTTTCTTTTTGCCAAATGCAGCTTAATATTGTGTTTTTAAGCTGTTTTGCTGTATTTTTTTGTGTGTGTTTATTTTTTCCAAAGTGAGAAGCAGCGGGGGGGGGGGGGGTTTAGGGGAGAAGGCAGACAGACAGCCTCCTGCATGTGTCCTACTGGGATACACCTGGCATGCCCACCAGGGGGCGGTGCTCGGCCCCTCTGGGCTGCTGCTCTTCTGCAATTTGAGCCAGTCTAGAGCCTGAGGTGGAGGTCATGGAGCCGTCATCAGCGCCAGGGCCAACTTTGCTCCAATGGACCCTTGACTGTGGGAGGGGAAGAGAGAAATAAAGGACAAAGGGAAGGTTGGAGAAGCAGATGGGTGCTTCTCCTTTGTGCCCTGGCCGGGAATCAAACCCAGGACTTCCACACACCGGGCCAACGCTCTACTGCTGAGACAACAGGCCAGGGCCTGTTTTGCTGTATTTTTTGATGTACCTGGTTCTAGCCATTAAAAATAGAAGACAGCCTGACCTGTGGTGGACAGTAGATAAGGCATTGACCTGGAACATTGAGGTCGCCAGTGGGAAACCCCAGGCTTGCCTGGTCAAGGCACATCCAAGGAACAACTATGAGTTGATGATGCTTCCCTCTCCTCCCCGCTCTCTCTAAAATCAATAAATAAAATCTTAAAAAAAAAAAAAAAAAAAAGAGGACAGTAGTCCTTTCCCAGCACTGCAGTTTATCCTCTGCAATAGCAAGAACAGGCCAGCAGGTGGTAGCAGAAGAGGAACTGATTTCTGCTTGATTTCCTTAGACTACAGTTAGGACCAAAGCATGCAGAGCTGCAAGGAGATGGGGAATTATTTTGTCCAAATTCTTTTGCTTATAAGGAAACCAAGACTCAGAAGAGCCCTGGATACCTAATGTGAGAGCAGTGTTTATCTGAGACCGTTCTTAGCAAGACTCAGTAAGGAGCTTCTGGAAAATGTGGACTTCCAGGTGTCACTCTAGGCCAGGGGTAGTCAACCTTTTTATACCTACCTCCCACTTTTGTATCTGTGTTAGTAGTAAAATTTTCTAACTGCCCAACAGTTCCACAGTAATGGTGATTTATAAAGTAGGGAAGTAACTTTACTTTATAAAATTTATAAAGCAGAGTTACAGCAAGTTAAAGCATATAATAATAATTACTTACCAAGTTACTTTATGTCGGATTTTCGCTAAGTTTGGCAGAATAAATCTTTATAAAACAATTTACTATAGTTAAATCTATCTTTTTTTTTTTTTTTGTACTTTTCTGAAGCTAGAAACGGGGAGAGACAGACAGACTCCCACATGCGCCCGACCGGGATCCAACCGGCACGCCCACCAGGGGCAATGCTCTGCCCACCAGGGGGCGATGCTCTGCCCCACCGGGGCATCGCTCTGCTGCGACCAGAGCCACTCTAGCGCCTGGGGCAGAGGCCAAGGAGCCATCCCCAGTGCCCGGGCCATCTTTGCTCCAATGGAGCCTCCACTGCGGGAGGGGAAGAGAGAGACAGAGAGGAAGGAGAGGGGGAGGGATGGAGAAGCAGATGGGCGCCTCTCCTGTGTGCCCTGGCCAGGAATCGAACCCAGGACTTCTGCACACCAGGCCGACGCTCTACCACTGAGTCAACCGGCCAGGGCCTAAATCTATCTTTTTATTTATACTTTGGTTGCTCCACTACCGCCCACCATGAAAACTGGAACGCCCACTAGTGGGCGGTAGGGACCAGGTTGACTACCACTGCTCTAGGCGTTTGAGTCAAGGTCTCTTAGAGGAAGACCTGGGACTAGTATTGTCTACAAGCACTGCAGATGATTTTTTTCCACACTAGATTCTGAGTCAGCAAGTAAGAGTCCTTCCCAAGGGCAGGGGCTGTGCTAGGCCTTGAGGATGCAGGAAGAAGCGCCCAGTTTCAGACTGACATGCCTGCTGGGGCAGTCAGGTGGGTGTAAGCCGATGGGTCTGTCCCTGTGTGGGGAGGGTGTTACCTCCAGAGCAGCCAGCTGTGGCTAGGAGGTCAGGATACCCAGTGTTGCCAGAGAAGCTAGACATCCAGATCGTTGTTTTTTATTTCCCAGCTTCAGCATACGGTGTGGACCAAACAAAACATGCCTGCAGGCTGGATTCAGTCTATAAACTGTGACCTCTCTTTTAGGAACGTGGGCCAGTGAGGGAGTCATGATGAGAACACATATTTGCCATACAGTGATGTGAACTTCATGGGTAGACATGCATAGAGGTGTAGTGGGGGCAGAGGGAGCCATCAACGCTGCTTGAGCGATATCAGGAAGACATTCTGAAGGTGACTTTTCAAGGTCACCAGCATTTATTGGGGGAAAATAAACTCATTCATTCAAAGGGCAGAGTCCTTCCTCTGTTATCCTGAGAACACCAATATGTATGTTTTTATGTCCCTAAAGGCCAGAATAGTGTTAAAAATATTACATTCAGTGCTTTAACTTTTATAGCCTTGAAACAAGTGATTCCAGTAAAGAGAAGTAAAATCATTACTCAGTCAATGGATATTTTAAACTAATAATTTGATGTGTTGTGGAGCTATCAGCATATCTAGTTTTGAGATAAATAAACTGGAAACTTTGTTAAAATCTGTTAAAGGCCCTAGAAAGAATCTAGGAGAAACTCTATTACTAGAAGTTCTTTTAGGAAAACTGATTTCTTAACCATTCTGTTGTTGGGATTGTCATTAATTTACAACAGGACTTTTTTTTTTTTTTTTTTCCAGAGACAGAGAGAGAGTCAGAGAGAGGGATAGACAGGGACAGACAGACAGGAACAGAGAGAGATGAGAAGCATCAATCATTATTTTTTTGTTGGGACACCTTAGTTGTTCACTGATTGCTTTCTCATATGTGCCTTGACCGTGGAGCTACAGCAGACTGAGTAACCCCTTGCTCGAGCCAGCAACCTTGGGTCCAAGCTGGTGAACTTTGCTCAAACCAGATGAGCCCACGCTCAAGCTGGCGACCTCGGGTTCTTGAACCTGGGTCCTCCGCATCCCAGTCTGATGCTCTATCCACTGAGCCACTGCCTGGTCAGGCTACAACAGGACTTAATGTGGAGGAGGTGCAATAAGCCTTTTCCTATTGCCCACTTTGTTACACTTTAGGTGTGCTTTCTGCTTTGAAACTCATATAAGTAAAGTGAATTTTGAAGAAAGGCCATAAATATACTTTTGGAAACAGTCTTGTGATCTGAGACAGAGAGAGGGTCTGATGGGGACAGACAGACAGGAAGGGAGAGAGATGAGAAACATCAATTCTTCATTGTGGCAGTTGAGTTATTCAGTGATTGTGTTCCCATATGTACCTTGACTCGGGGGCTCCAGCAGAGTAAGTGACCCCTTGCTTAAGTCAGTGACCTTGGGTTCAAGCCAGTGACCTTGGGCTTTAAGCCAGTGACCTTTGGGCTCAAGCCAGCAACCTTTGGGCTCAAGCCAGCGACCCCATGCTGAAGCCAGATGAGCCCGTGCTCAAACTGGCAACTTCGGAGTTTTGAACCTGGGTCCTCTGCATCCCAGTCCGATGCTCTACACTGTGCCACTGCCTGGTCAGGTAAAATGCAAAAATTTCTAAGTTTAAAATTCACTAAGGTTTTTTTTTTTTTTTTTTTTTTTTACAACATATTTATTGAGATATCATTCAAATAACATACAATTGACTCCTTTTTTTTCATATTGGGTGACACTGGTTAAGGTTTCAGTTTCACAGTTCAACACATCATCTGTACACTGTATCATCTTTTAAAGTGTACAATTTATTGGTTTTTAGTGTATTCACAGAGTTGTGCAACTATCACTACTATTTAATCTGAGAACATTTTTATCACTTTAAAAGAAATTCTATATCCATTAGTGGTCATTTGCTACTTCCCTTTCCCTAACCCCTGGAAAGCAGAAATCTACTTTCTGTTTCTATAGATTTGCCTATTCTGGGCATTTCACATAAATGGAATTATACAATACGTAGTCCTTTGTGTGTGGCTTCTTCCACTTAGCCTCATGTCAAGGTTCATCCGTGTCGTAACGTGTTTCATTACTTCATTCTATTTTATGGCTGAGTGATATTCCACTGTATGTTATAGCAGACTCTATTCATCAGTGAATGAATATTTGGGTTGTTTCTATTTTTTGGCTAATGTGAGTAGTGCTGCTATGAATATTCATGTACAGACTTTTGTGTGGGTATATGTTTTTATTTCTCTTGGGTATGTACCTAGGATAGAATTGTAACTTTCTTTGTTACCTAGAGATTCATTGTTGAACAGAAGAAAGGTTGATGAGTGGGTACCAGAAGGACCACACTGTTAGCTTGCAGTAGGAATAAATAAATAACATTTTTAAAAAAGGCTTATTTAGGGCACCCCTATGTCACAGGTCATCTCAACTCCATTCCTTAATATCAAACTTACACTGGATAGTTAAGAGTATCTGAGGCAGCAGGGGTGTAACTATCAATTTGAAGTTTGTATTTAAGTAGTGACTCTCACCTGTAACACAGACATACTATTTCCCAAAATGAATGTTTCCCACAGTGATGACTCTCACAGTAATTCATAGAGAGATAAGCAGGTAATTGTTGAGACTTGCTAAAGTGTGTGAGACATTTCTGCAGAAAACAATGACGTCTCTTGACTCTTGAGAACCCATGATTATGTTAAGCATTTGAACTATACTTAAAATATTCTGATAATGGATGTTCACATCGACGTGTGCCTTGTGTGCTAGTTATTTAAAAACTTTTTGATCTAAAAAAAATAATAATTTAGCCTAAACTAGGCCTTTGTTGGATTCTTTTCCCTTGGAATATATTCCTTGTTGCCTGCAGCAGCATACATTGTCGTATGAATTTGTGTTTATAGATGAAATGTGCATTATAGAAGTTGTTTTTGTGATTTTTTTTTTTTTTTTTTACATAGAGATAGACAGGGACAGACAGACAGGAACGGAAAGAGAGATGAGAAGCATCAATCATTAGTTTTTCATTGCGCGTTGAGACTTCTTAGTTGTTCATTGATTGCTTTCTCATATGTGCCTTGACTGTGGGCCACTTCAGCAGACCGAGTAACCCCTTGCTGGAGCCAGCGACCTTGGGTCCAAGCTGGTGAGCTTTTTTTTTTTTTTTCTCAAGCCAGATGAGCCTGCGTTCAAGCTGGCGACCTTGGGGTCTCGAACCTCGGTCCTTCCGCATCCCAGTCCGACGCTCTATCCACTGCGCCACCACCTGGCTGACCAGGTTTTTGTGATTGTTAACTGGACAAGGTATAGCTTGAGCACTTTTTTGTGCATGATGTTTTCAGTGAATTTAGCTAGTTGCTGATAGGGTTTATGTTGTCTGGGATTTCATGTCCAGGTGAAACCTGGCATGCAGATTGTCACCCTGGAGAAATCTTCCTTTCTTCCCTTGGTATTATTAAATTCTTTCCAGTTTTTTTCACTTCTGGCTTATTAATACTTGTGGTTTAGCAAAAATAATTTGAGACTGTAAGCTGAAAGTTGGTAATGACGTAGGGGAGTAGTCACTTGTCCCGGATCAGAAGTTACGTTTGAACTCTTTTTATTGTTCTCCACCTCACCTTAAATCTGAGTGTAGCTGACGTTTGAGCTAATAATGATTGAATGAGAATTTTGCATGTTTGTAAAGACAGTTGGTTTTTAATTATCCAGATATAAAACTGGAGCTTTGCATTTTGCTGTCCTTTTTCCTTCTTGGCTGTGTAAAGACCTGGGGGGCGTTTCCCAACAGAAGGTGAAGTGGGAGACAAAATTTACACTTCCAGGCATCCCCAAACTATAGCCTGTGGGCCGCATGCGGGGCCATTTATCTGCTCACCCCCCCCCCCCCCCGCCGCACTTCCGAAGGGGCACCTCTTTCATTGGTGGTCAGTGAGAGGAGCACTGTATGTGGTGGCCCTCCCACAGTCTGAGGGACGGTGAACTGGCCCCCTGTGTAAAAAGTTTGGGGACCCCTGCTTGACCCTAAGACGAAGGGCTCAAGGGGGGCTGTGGTGCCGGAGAAGTGTTTAGGTTTTGACCACTGTGAGGTTTTCTGGGTTCCATTGAGATTTCAGCGACCTGTGCAGTTCTGATTGCCACTGTCTCGGAAGACTGTGAGTTGGCTTTGGTTTTGCTATCAAGAGGTATTAGTATTGGCAGACATAGTCCTGGTGTACTCCGGAATATCATGTAATACAGTGCCAAGTTTTAAGAAAGGCCAGTGACTTGAGAATTTTGCTGCTTAAAACAATGTTATTTGCTGAATGTACTGTATAAGTTCAACAAGAACAAGTTGTAATTCAGAGGGTTAACCACACTTTGAGAGATGCCTGGGCTTTAAATGCTATTTTGACCACACATTTCAAAACAGGGTTAGACATTTAAAAAGGAATTTCCAGAAATTGCTACATTCTGTTTTTTATATTTCTGGTTCCAAATATCATACCAGGTACGTGCATAGCAGTTTTCATTACATTCTTTTGGAATAAATGAATACCGTTTTAGTATCTTCTGTAAAAGCAAGACAGCTCATTTGAAAGGACAGTTAAATTATAATATATTCTTTAATCTGGAAAAACTTTCATGTAGCAAATCAATAGTTCTGACAAGCACTTAACTTTGAATGTTTTGAGCGGGAATATTCTTTTTCAAAAAGGTGTGTAACTAGCCTGGCCTGCGGTGGCTCAGTGGATAAGGCATCAGCCTGGAACACTGAGGTCATCAGTTCAAAACCCCAGGCTTTCTGGGTCAAAGCACATATGAGAAGCAACTACTGTGAATTGATGCTTCCTATCCTCTCCCTTTCTCTCTCCTCTCTCTCAAATCAACCAATAAAGAATCTTTAAAACAAGAAAAGGAAGAAAAGGTGTATAACTAGAGTGATGTGTTTCCACAGACTCTCGTATGTTTTTGTTGCTGAGCTGTGGACAAAGCGAAGAGGAGTTCACTCCTGTGCAGTAGAAGGCTCCTTTACAAAGAGTTTTCAGGGGCCCTGGCCGGTTGGTTCAGCGGTAGAGCGTCGGCCTGGTGTGCGGGGGACCCAGGTTCGATTCCCGGACAGGGCACATAGGAGAAGCGCCCATTTGCTTCTCCACCCCCCCCCCCCTTCCTCTCTGTCTCTCTCTTCCCCTCCTGCAGCCAAGGCTTCATTGGAGCAAAGATGGCCTGGGCGCTGGGGATGGCTCCTTGGCCTCTGCCCCAGGCACTAGAGTGGCTCTGGTCGCGGCAGAGCGACGCCCCGGAGGGGCAGAGCATCGCCCCCTGGTGGGCAGAGCGTAGCCCCTGGTGGGCGTGCCGGGTAGATCCCGGTCGGGCGCATTCGTGAGTCTGTCTGACTGTCTCTCCCTGTTTCCAGCTTCAGAAAAATACAAAAAAAAAAACAACAAAAAAAAACAAAGAGTTTTCAGGAACTGGGGTGGGTTCTCCCACCAGAACACAATCAATCCTCACTCCCCTCACCTACCTGAAATTTAACCATTGGGTTTGTCTTGTGTTTCCTTGGTTAAATATTTGTAGTGTGAATATTCATAGGAAGAGTAATTAGATTTATCATAATTGATTGCATATGTAAGACATATTTCAGCCAATGAGAGGTTGTTAAGATATCTTTGCCCTTGAAGAATGTAGTGTGGACTGGGATGGCCTAGAGCATGCGGAGGTAGGTTGCTAATTACATTGTAGAGTTCGCTCAGTTCTTTCACAGACAGTTTTCATTTGATGCTTAATACTTATTGTGTATGGAGTTACGTACTGACCTAGATCTCAGCTCAGGCAACTGTGTTGCGACTCAGTTTCCTTGTGTGTAAATGGCTAAGAGCTCCTACCGCATAGGGTTGCTGTGAAGAAAGATTGTTCACAAGTAAAGAGTAAGTGTTGGTAGCCATAACCTGGGTTCCTGTTTTATAGCTAGGGAAACAGAGGCTTGGAGAAGTTAGGAGACTTTGTGTTTATTATACAAGGAAATAGTCTGAAACTTTTGTTTTAGTTTCTCTGACTCCAGGTGCCTTTGTGTAGCCCATTCTTGTGAGAAGCACTGGCTTCTCTTAACCTCGTGAATGACTTTTTCAATAATTTTACTTTGGGAAAGGAGAGAGCTACGAGGTAGACATTTGTTCTGTTTAAATTATGTTTAGATTTTAACCTAATATTTTTGACTGTGTGCCATAATCCTTGCATTTGAAAGTTTTTGGTATGTGTGCCCAAGGAGATCTGTCAGAGTTATTGTATCATAAATGGTCTCGTGGAATTCATTGTAAAAATCGGTTCTGTTTTGTGGGGTCATAGGAATCCTATAATGGTTGCTTCAAAGATGAAGTTTAATGAAAGAAAGGAGAAAGGGGTGTTTTTAACTCATTAAAAGTTTTAGAGACTGACTGAAAAGCATAGCATTGACTTGATGGGTGCTGGCCTGGGGGAAGCAGTGCCTCTTTCATTCAAAGGCAAACAGTAATTTCCTTGAATGGAAAATTAAGGCAGACCCATCTTTTGTGAATTGTTTTGTGATGAGGTACCTGTGTTCCATAGGGGCTTCTGGTGGTAAATGTTCTTTTTGTTTGTTTGTTTCTGTATTACTTATGGTGAAATACATGTTTGGTGTGATGATGATGGTGTGTATGCATCTTAAATGTCATGGTCTAGACTCTAGTAGCTGATCAGTCAATCAATTAGTAACTTAATTTGGAATCAACTCTGAGTCCACCGGAAGCTCATAGCCTAGTTTTTGTCGGCAAACATCTTGTTTTAAAAACAAGCTCAAATGGGCACCATGGTTTTGCACTGTGATTCACACACAAATATAGTAGAGAGTGCTTTGGGGATTCTAGATGTCTTCAAAATGATTGCTTTAAGAGGAATTGAAAAACTTAGATGAGTGCCTGCTGACTTGCATTAGTGGGTGTTTTGCTGATAACCCGTCTGGTATGAAGAGGTCTTTGAGATGTTCCCAGAATGCTTGTGATTTAAATCATGTGGATTATGTGGTCAGAACTGGAACTGAGAGATGCAGCTTTAGAAAAACTTGCTGCTTATGTTGCTGGGAAACTTCACCCAGTGAGATGATTAACATAAAACTATAAACAAAAAAGTTAAGGGTGTGACAATAATTCCCATTTGTTTATTAGATTAATACACCTCATAGGAAAACAAACGGGTCTTATTTATATTTAGCTATAGATATTTTCTTCCACAAAAGATACCCTCTAAAAGCTTTGTATCAAGGGCTTCTCTGGAGGCTACTGGTTGGAGGACAGGTTTGGCAGCCGTGTTTGTGCAGAGTACGTTTTCAGGACACTGCTCTGCCTTTAACATGCTTGGGAGAGTAATTATAACTTCACAAGAAGAGTTCTTGGCCTTGTAACTTCTTAGCTTTCTTTCCAACAGGATGAGCCATCGGCACCCAGGAACACAGCACTAGGCATGACTATGGTGTATAGAGTCCTTTTTATTTTATTTTTTAGAAGGGTCAAATATTTTCACATACCATGTATGTACTGTGAAGTAGGTAGGGCAATATTTCATTTCCTTTTCAAATTAGGGGATGGAACAGTGACTTATCAGAAGGATATAATGAGATGGATCCAGGGTTGAGTCGGTCTTAGATTATTTTAGTGGTAATAATTTTATTTAATAGTATTTAAAAATATGGAAAAGGACCAGGGAGAGGGGAAAAACAAGTCTTTATAGAAGGCAAGGTGTGGCTCTTGGCTACATAGTGATTACTCCTGTTTGTGTTGACTTTTGATAACTCAAGTGGGAAACACGTGGTCTCTAGTTCTTATGAATCACAACTTCATTGCATAAGATGTGTCACACCTTAAATAACTTTCTAATGAGTAAAGTACAGAATTATTGAAAACTCAGTAATTGTTAGATTAGAAATACTAGACAAACACTTGTTTGTTTTTTTTTTTAATTCTGGAATTTCATTTAGGACAGTAAATTCTTAAAACAAGGATGGGTTCATATTTTATTTTATTTATTATTATTATTATTTTATTTTTTGTACTTTTCTGAAGTGAGAGGCAGGGAGGCAGAGAGACAGACTCCGCATGCACATGACCAGGATCCACCCAGCAAGCCCACTAGGGGGCAATTTTCTTCCCATCTGGGGCATTGCTTTATTGCAACTAGAGCCAATCTAGCCCCTGAGGCGGAGGCCACAGAGCCATCCTCAGTGCTCGGGCCAACTTTGCTCCAGTGGAGCCTTAGCTGTGGGAGGGGAAGAGAGAGACAGAGAGGAAGGAGAGGGGAAAGGGTGGGAAAGCAGATGGGCGCTTCTCCTGTGTGCCTTGGCCGGGAATCGAACCTGGGACTTCCGCAGGCCGGGCCGACACTCTACCACTGAGCCAACCGGTCAGGGCTTGGGTTCATATTTTAAAACATGATTTATTTATTTATTTTTGTAACAAATTGGCTTCACTATATTTTAACGTTCTTAATGGATCACTATAATTTTTACAGTTTCCAGGATATGGAAGGTAGTCTAGTGGATTTTTATAATGTGGTAACTCAATTTTTTCCTTTAAGTATAGGATGTTACATATGGCAACATAGACTTTGCTGGGATGAAACTTTTTATTTTTATTCTGCAGATGGAGAGTAGCAAGATATACTAACTAGCATGTGTGAATGTTTCTCCTGAGTCCGGCAGGTGCCGAGTGCTTCATATGCATATCTCATATAAGTCTCAGAGTAACTCTGTGAGATACGTACATGCTGTCTACATAGCACAGATGGAAAAATTAAAAGGTTGATCATCTTGTTCAGAGTTACAGGCAGGAATGGCAGAGCAGGGATTCATTCACAGGCTCTCGATCCCGGACCTGGCCTCGCCTGGCAATGGTAGATGCCATGTGGTATGTTTCAGAAGGAACATGGTCCTGGCAGCTGTTATAGATTAAAAAGTTCTGCTATAAATTAATGCTTTCTTTATTGGTTTAAAACTTTTGGAAAGCTATTTTTGTAGTTCCTTATGAGGGGTCTTAGATAAGTCTACATATGGCCCTATAAATTGCTAATTAAAATTTTTACTTTACAATCAGATATTGACCTATTGAAGTTGAGGTAGCTAATATATACGGTATGAACATTTTTTAATGTTCATGGAAACACCCAAAGAAACTCTTAAAATATTTTATAAGAATTTTTCATTTTATTGCAGTTTAGAGTGCCATATTCTGTCTCTCTTCCTCTCTTTCATATGCACGTACAATCATTATGTGTGAAGACACAAATCTTTTATTATCCAGGAAAATTGAAAAAATCTTAATGAAACATTTCTACTTACTGAGTTACCATTTTATACCTTTAATAGTGGAGGCTTATTTTTGAAGGCATATCACATGGTAAAATACACTAATTTAGGTTAAAAAAACCCCTAAATACAGATTGAAGACAATTTAATTTTTTTTTTAGTTTTGAAACGTTATTATCTAATGCATTTGAGACATTGTGACTTCTTGTGAAATGCTGTAGGTTTTTTGTGTTTGTTGCATGTAAGTGGTTCTGTAACTCTCTGAGTCCCAATCTTCTTAATGATGAAAGGAGAATAGTTAAGATTATTAAATTTAAGGATTATGTGGCTTTTATAGATAATTATAAAAATTACTTTACCTAGCATAAAAAGTGGTATCTCTCTCTTTCTTTATCCTTTAGATGTAGGAGAGACAGGAAATTGACTTAAATTTGATGGAGTCTGACCTCTTTTGAATGTGGTTTTATGAAAATATTAATTTGTATATCTATGACACAAGAAACACCTGTGGTTGTTACAGAATATAAATAAGCAAAACAATATTAACATTAGCTATAATTCTACCACTTAGAAATAATTAATATATTTATTTCATATTTATTTATAGAATGCATACTTATACAGTTACAGTAATTGTGATCATACTCATGTATTATTTCATAAATTGCTTTATAATTAATATATTAAGGATGGTAAATCTACTTTCATGACATGAGTTTAAATTTCACATAGTTTTCTGTGTTATAGTTATATCATAATGTAATTAACTTATTGTTGAGCATTCAGGGTATTTCTAATTGTTGCTATTATATGTAATGCTATGAAGCAATTCTATTTAAGTCTTTGTTGTCTCAGTATTTTTTTTTTGTATTTTTCTGAAGCTAGAAACGGGGAGAGACAGTCAGACAGACTCCCGCATGCGCCCGACCGGGATCCACCCGGCACGCCCACCAGGGGGCGACGCTCTGCCCACCAGGGGGCGATGCTCTGCCCCTCCGGGGCGTCGCTCTGTTGCGACCAGAGCTACTCTAGCGCCTGAGGCAGAGGCCAAGGAGCCATCCCCAGCTCCTGGGCCATCTTGGCTCCAATGGAGCCTCGGCTACAGGAGGGGAAGAGAGAGACAGAGAGGAAGGAGAGGGGGAGGGGTGGAGAAGCAGATGGGCGCTTCTGTGTGCCCTGGCCGGGAATCGAACCCGGGACTTCTGCACGCCAGGCCGACGCTCTACCACTGAGCCAACTGGCCAGGGCTGTTGTCTCAGTATTAATTCCTAGTTCTATACATAGTGTGTCTGAAAGGATGCATATTTAATATTTCAGATACATATCACAAATTACCTTCTAGAATTGTGGTATCCTTTTATATAACCTTTGGTATTGTACAAAGCATGACATATTTTCATGTCCTCAAAATATAGGCTATTATTTTAAAAATCTTTACTTTTTTAAACATTTTTTTCTTTTTATTTATTCATTTTAGAGAGGAGAGAAAGTGAGAGAGAGTGAGAGAGAGAGAGAACTGGGGTGAGAGGGGAGGATCAGGAAACATCAACTCCCATAATTGCGTTGACCAGACAAGTGCAGGATTTTGAACTGGCGACCTCAGCGTTCCAGGTTGACACTTTATCCATTGTACCACCACAGGTCCGGCCTCTTTGTTTACTTTTTATAGTCCTCTTTATAAACACAGGATAAATAGGGTCTGGTGTTATATGTACAAGAGTATATTAATGTTTTGATATCTGGAGGAGGGTGGTCTGAAATCTATGATTTTGCCTTTTTATAATTTTTTGGGGGGAAGTGAAACTTTCTGGATAGTTGGGTTTTCTTAATAGCTCTGTATATTCCATTTCTATTTATTAATTAATATTCTGAGTATAACTCAACCTTGTATATATGGTACAAAGGCATTCCTTTGAGGGTTAATTATTAGAGCGTGTTGTCAGTGTTAACTTGAAGGTCAATGCATGTAATGAGGTTAAGCATATACTGCTGTTAACCACCTTCTGCTATTTGTTTGTATAATGTCTTGGCCATTACAAGATAATAAGCAGGTGATATTTTCCCTGTTTCAGATGAGTAGACTGGAATTCAGAGAGGTTATTCAACTTGCTTATGGTCACACAGCTATTAGGGGATTTGAGTATACAGTGATACCTCGGTTTTCATCGATAATCTGTTCGAAAACAATCGGTGAAATCCAAAACCGACAAAAACAGAGGCAATTATTTTTATATTAATCAGTGTAAATCCAATTACCGTATGCAGTAATCACTTACATGTAATTGTAGTATTAGCACTGGCAATCAATAAAAAAAGCATGAGAACACTGGAAAGCAATGGAATTGTTTGGCTAGATGCATGGAGTGATGCTCACACATTGAGAAACAAGGCCACACTTAGCGGGAGAACGCGTGGGTCACCCTTTGTTTTCGCAAAATTAGCAGCGAGCTCACGTGGGCACACTGACGAAATCTGAGACAATTTTTTTTTGTGGAAAAAAATCAGTGAAAACCAAACTGGCAGAGAAGGTGAAGGGATTAGTAAAATTATATAAATATATACGTAACACAGCGGTACAGTTAACAGGACAGCAAATCCCAGAGGGAAGGGGGGTAGGAGTTAGGGTGAGGGGGGCAAAAGGGTTGTCAATAGGGACACAGTGAGGGTGTGAGGGTGTTATATTCAGTGGGACACTTGAATCCATGTTAATACAATAAATTAAAACAAAACAAAACTTGAAATCGATAACTGAAGTCAACAAAACCTGAGGTATTGCTGTACTTTTGCAGATTGAGCCCCTTTTTGCTTTCCATGACATCACTTGCTATGCTCTGCTCTCTTGATACAGGTGTTGCTGTTATTCTTTACTGCTGTCCATGTGTTTGTGGGATATAGCCCCTTTTCCTTCTAAACCACTGCTTCTAATCTACATTGATTTGAAAACATAATTGCTAGATTGTTTCACTAGAAGACAATTAAGTAGTGGTGGCTCTGAGTGGCTTTTCTATGACTAGAGAAAATGGACTTTGATATGTGCTTTGATGTTCCTGGGACTTTTCATACTTTTTGGCTTTGGATGGGATAAATGAGATATTGCTATGTATTCACTAGTTGGGATCAGTGCTCATCTTGAGGTTGTATTGGATCTATTTGTGGAAAATGGAAGACTTTGTGCTAGGTTACCTGGGATAATCCATGGTCCACTCATGGTTATCTTTCCCAAAATGTATAATTCTGTTTGGTTTTACTGTGTATTTATTTATTTATTTAATTCAGTTAGAGGAGAAAAGGCAGAGAGACAGACTCTCGCATGCGCCTCAACTGGGATCCACCTGGCATGCCCACTAGGGGGTGATGCTCTGTCCATCTGGGGCTTTGCTCAGTTGCTGAGCAACCAAGTTCTTCTTAGCACCTGAGACAGAGGCCATGGAGTCATCCTCAGCTCTTGGGGCCAAGTCACTCCAATTGAGCCATGGCTGTCTGTGTGTGTGGTGGGGAAGTCAGAGGGGGAGGGTTAGAGAAGCAGATGGATGCTTCTCCTGTGTGCCCTAACTGGGAATTGAACCTGGGATATCCACACACCTGGTTAATGCTCTACCACTGAGTCAACCAGCCAGGGCCTGATTTTACTGTGCTTTTAAACTTTGTGTTTTACTTATATGGCTATGAACTTCTTGAGGGAAGAGCTGCCTCTTTATTTTCTTACGATTTCCACCAGTATCCAGGTTAAGTGCCTGTAACAGAGACACTCAGCAGATGTTTAATTCATGCAGCAACGTAGCCGTTCTGTAGATGAATGTCATGTACAGAAAAGGATCTTTTACTTGTCCCTGCCTTTCTGTGTGTCACCTCCTGGCCTTGGCTCCTGTCCATATTTATAGAACTAGCTTATGAGAAACTAACTTTAATTCCAAAATTAACGATTGTTTTGTCAGTTAATAGTATGTCTAGCTAAAGCTATGTTGGGCATTGTGGAAAGATGCAGAAGACATGTAGGAATTTCAGGTGGACAGTGAAGCTAGCAGGGGTGAGTAAGGATGGGGGGGGCACTGTGGTTCACCTGGAATTTAAGATGAATTACTTCCCAAATCAGGTTTCCGAGATCGTGTTTCCTTCTGAAGTGGCAGGGGGAACAAGGACTCCTGCTGGCAGGTGGTGGCGACTCCTGCCTACACTCTTAGCTAGGGACCCAGTCCCCAGGGTTGTTCGTGGAGTAGTTTCCCCCACAGTTTTCTCTGCTAACTACATCCCCTGTGGAATCTCCTTCCCTCCCATCTACTCTACCCTCGAGAGACAGACTTTGTGGAGATTTTTCCAGCAGTTTCAGTAAAAACATTGCTGATGGTAGCCTTAGGTGGCCTGTTCATATGTAATAGCCTTAAGTGGGGAATTGTCTGCTTAACCTTTTGAGTAGTGAGTCTTTTTCATGCTCGCTGACCCAGGAGTGAGGTTTTTTTTTTTTTTAATTTTTATTTTATTTTATTTTATTTTATAATTTTATTTTTTTAATGGGGTGACATCAATAAATCAGGATACATATATTCAAAGATAACAAGTCCAGGTTATCTTGTCGTTCAATTATGGAATACTACTCAGCCATAAGAAATGATGACATCGGAACATTTACCTTTTTTTAATGTTCCCTTACATAGGTCCGATCGTACTCTGGATGGTCAGTAGGCACGAGGACGTACATGAATGTTTGTGTTACTCAAAGGGTTAAAATTCTTATTGCCTTGCCTCTCTGTCTTCTATCTGTGTCAGGATTTAACAGTCTTCTCCCTAGGATGTTTCAGTCAATAGCTCTTTACACAAATCAGAGCCATTTCATGAATTCTTAAATGTAATGAAACTTAAGGAATTTAAGGATGGAATTGATATTAATTCTGTGTATATATAGTTGCTATTTCAAGTTTATGTTTAAATCTGTTTTTGTTTTCTCTTAGGATAGATCACCCTTAGATTTTTTTTTTAATAGAAATTATGTTCGAAATTTAGCTTCTAACTTTTATTATCCATAAAATGGTGACATTACAGAAAGCAGTCACTGTGATATTTTTCTGTTTATATTTTTTTCATACTAAAATGATTAACCTCTCTCTTTGTAATATAGAACTGTAATTTCTTACATGGAACAACTTCTGATATATGTATATCCTTCTATTATAACATTAGATGCATCATAATTAATCTGAAACTGAATTTGACTTGTGTATTAGCCCTAAGTAAAAAAAAAATTAATACCCAAATCTGTCTTTCAGGCAGTAACAGAGAAGAATTTTGAAACAAAGGATTTTCGAGCCTCTCTAGAGAATGGTATTCTGTTGTGTGAGTAAGTATTTAAAGCATTTTAAAAACTAATGTAAAAGCAAAGGGGGGTGTGTGCGTGCGTGTTATGAAGTACCCTCACTCCCCTCTTCATGGCTACCATAGCCACAGATACGTTTTCTTGGTAACAAGTGAGATTTGATCCTGCAAATTGATACCCCCCAGTATCAGACAGTAGGAAGGGGTTATCAGTCTCTGTATCTAAAGATAGCATTGGTGAAATATATATTATTTTAAATTAGTAAA
Source organism: Saccopteryx leptura (assembly GCF_036850995.1). Classification (NCBI taxonomy): domain Eukaryota; kingdom Metazoa; phylum Chordata; class Mammalia; order Chiroptera; family Emballonuridae; genus Saccopteryx; species Saccopteryx leptura. The sequence continues at coordinate 74,363,194 of NC_089506.1, read as the reverse complement.
CAAGAAAGATTCTATTATTGCTTAATGGGCCAGTCAGGGTGGGTGGCTAAGGAGAAAGCCTTATTACATTGTACTAGCTTTCACTCCGATTAATCTAATGTATGGAATTGCTTGGATTAGAAGTTCATATAAAACATTTTTCTTTCATCAGTATTGTTGATTGTAGAACAGATTTAGGCAGTAGCAAATTATTTTTTTTAAGCTGTAAATGGAGTCATTACATTACCACAATCAACTTGAGTCATGGGCCATTCATTAAATTAATAAACTATTGAGAGTCACATCCCAGGCTTTGGTTATCTTTAAGTAAAATAGTCTTGTGCCATGATTGATTGTATGAGGCCTCCATTGTGTGTTTAATGTAATGGTTGTTCCTCAATGGCTGTGCAGTACAGTTAGCCCAGTGTGTGACCTGTGGGGATAAGGGGCAGGCAGGTCTGTGGGATGTAAGGATGAAGGTGTGAGGGCACAGGCTGCAGAAGTGAGCCAATAAATTATAAGAATGTACTTAAGTATGTACTCACATTTTTGAAAGCATTTAAATATTCCAAACTAGACACTTACCGCACAGATATTTGTGGAATCTGTCCACAAGTGAGCACTGAAAGGCATGTGCTTGTAATTAGATGATTTTGATTATCTTTCTAAAGAAAGGTTGTCTGCAGCAAAGTTGAGGAGTCAAGGGTCTAATTTAGTTCCTTGATCCATTACTTTTTGCATTTTAGCAAGTGACGTAACTTCTGGGCCTTATTTTCTCACCTGTGAAGTGGAGGGCAGGGTATCTGGTCTGCCTACTTCACAGAGTTATAAAGTTTCATAAGGCATATGAAACTTAATAGCTTTTTTTATAAGCTATCCTACTTTGTAGAAATACAGTTTGTTGCTAGGGAGATGGCCATGTAGATAATAATCTCTATCTTATGAGTTCTGTTGATTAGTGTTTAAACTTCTTTTTCTGAGAGCAATATTATTAAGTTAAGCCATATCAAGTTGCCAATATCCAACCATCTGTGACCTACAGAAATGCCAATTTCATGTGGTTCCAACTAATGTGTTGTAGGACATGTATATAAAGAAGGGCCACATGTAAAGTTTAAGGAGTGTATCTAACCTCTTCTTCTTCCTTTTAATGTGATATCCCTCTTTAAAAAAACATTTTATTAATTGATTTCAGTGAGAGAGGAAGGGAGAGAGAGAAGGAACATTGAGCTGTTCCAATCTGCGCCCTGATTGGGGATAGAACAGGCAACCCCTGCACTTTGGGATGGTGCTCTATCAAGCCGAGGCTCTTAAGCTATTCTGATGTCACATTCAGAAACTGTTGTTGCCAAATATATTTAAACTAATTTTAGTAGGTTATGTGCTCAGCCCTATTGGTCACTGATAGGAAATTATTTTATCTTGATTTGATAACTAGATGATTTAAATGTGTTCTATTGTGTTCAGAAGATGGAGGGGCAAAAATGACAATTAGAGAGACACATGTGATCTGAACACGACCTTTGCTATGAGTATAGACCAGTAATTTTCATAGCACATATAAGTTAATTGCTAAAATTCTGCAGCACAACAAAAAATATATTTTTTGCTCATCTGTACAAAGTAGGTATAATTTTGATTCATTCACAGCAGATGGCTCTTGGCTCGTGTCATTTTTTATTTGACAGACTAAAGGGAAAGCGGTCAGTACCCCTGACTAAATAGTCAGGAATAGCATATTTTAAAAATTCTTGCTGCACATCAGTGTGCCTTTCAGCATATCAGTTGAAAACTGCCAGTATAGACTATTTAGTCAGTGGTTTATAGCCCAATAACTTTGATATCAGTTGTAAGCCCCACAAGTCAGGATAGAAATTAATTTAAATAGGAAGTGTTCCTATTATTTAAAACATTTTTTTAGGGCAATATACTTGATAGTGACACTTAGGTTTTGATTTAAAATGCAATTTATGCTCCAGCGTGGGTCTGAGAGGCTTAAGGTGATTTCTGAAAACTATATCCAACCTGTTACCAGGAAGAATATTCGTTTAATGAAAAACTGTTTTGATCACAAGCAGTACTGTTAGAATAAACATATGAGTTCTACCTTAATGGTCACAGTGAACACTCAGATGAATGTTCAGAGATGTATTTGTTATTAAAAAAGTCACTTTAATTCATAACATCCAAAAGCTCATTCTTAGATTGTTTTATAATGAAAATAACATCAATTTTGGGTATGGTGCATTACCATATAAGTCTAATCAATCTGCTTAGTACCCAATATTCTTTATCTTTTTGTGTGTGTGTGTGACAGAGACAGAGAAAGAGACAGATAGAGACAGACAGGCAGGAAGGGAGAGAGATGAGAAGCATCAATTCTTCATTGTGGCACCTTAGTTGTTCATTGATTGCTTTCTCAAATGTGCCTTGACCTGGGTGGCTACAGCAGAGCAAGTGACCCCTTGCTCAAGCCAGCAACATTTGGGTTCAAGCCAGCAACCTTTGGGTTCAAGCCAGCAACCTTTGGACTCAAGTCAGCGACCATGGGGTCATGTCTATGATCCCATGCTCAAGCTGGCAACCAGGTGCTCAAGCTGGTGAGCCTGCACTCAAGCTAGATGAGACCACACTTAAGGTGATGACCTTGGTTTCAAACCTGGGTCCTCTGCATCCGAGTCCAACTATGCCACTGGTCCCCAACCTTTTTTGGGCCACGGACCAGTTTCATGTCAGAAAATATTTTCACAGACTGGCCTTTAGGGTGGGACGGATAAATGTATCACGTGACCGAGACAAGCGTCTTAGATGAATGTAACAGAGGGAATCTGGTCACTTTTTAAGAATGAAACATCATTTAGACTTAAATATAAATAAAACGGAAATAATGTAAGTTATTTATTCTTTCTCTGCAGACCGGTACTAAATGGCCCACGGACTGGTACCAGTTCACGGCCCGGGGGTTGGGGACCACTGCACTACGCCACCTCCCGGTCAGGCAGTACCCACTATTCTTTAAACGGGTGTTTCCCCAAAGTAGCATAAGTAAACATCAAGCTGTGGTAATCAGCAATTGCAGTTTCTTTGGGACATGCAAGTGTTGTATGATATTTGTATTAAAATAATTTTTCTCTTAATTTGAATTATGTTTATAGCCACTGATTAATGAAGGCATATTAATCTAAAAGGTGTAGTGCTGGGGCCCTGGCTGGGTAGCTCACTTCTCACTTGGTTAGAGCAGCAAGGTTGCGGGTTCAATCCCCAGTCAGGGCACCTATGGGGAGCGACCAATGAACATCAAATGCATACTTCTTTCTCTCTCTTTCTCTTTCTCCCCCCTCCCCATCCCTTCCTCTCTTTTCTGTGTAAATCTGTAGCTGAAGAAAACCTAGCTGGTTGATCTGTTAGCAGGCGTCACTGTTAGGTCACATCCACCTGAGTTACAATGCTTTTAAGGAAGCAGAATCAGTTGTTCAGAAGCCTGGGATGAAAAGGCCAGGCTTTTAAATTAATGCTAAATAATATTATACGTTGTATGTCTTTGAGATTAGTGTACCCATAAAAGAGCTCAAGTATGGTTAGGATATTTTAAAAACCTGAATTCGTTTTCTTATAGGAAAAGGCTGATATTTGGTTCACTGCCAGAAAAATGACCAATTTTTGTGAAAATTAGGGTTTGCTTGAAAAATCTCTAGGCATCCTAGCTCGTATCACCATTACAGAGTTTTATTATTTTATTTACTAATTTTAGCAGTCTTTTATCCTTGACTAACAGTTTATCCTTTTTGAACCGGCATTCTGAAGTCGCAAAGTGAAGCACTGGAAGAAGTACGCTCACTATGCGCTCACACACCTGGCAGTGTGCTGACGTTTCTGATCACCTAAAGTGGGTGTGAACTCCGCGCTGGGGTTTCAGACGAGAGACACGTCTGAGCAGTGAGGATATTATGTGCATTTGTTGACTTTTAATCTGATTGACTAGGAAGTTAGTATCTTCTGTTACTCATTCCAGTATCACAGTCTTTGGTTGACTGTGGCATCTAATGAGTGTGGAGCTAAAAAATACCCTTCTTATTTGAGCTGTTGTAGTCATTCTTTTGCTGTGTACCTTAGACATATAACCTCTCTTGGCTTTACTGAACAGCGATATGGGACCAAGATCTAATTTGGGGGTTTTTCTAATTAGTAAAAGGATTGACAAGAGTCTATAAGTTGATTTTAGCTCCTTGTTATAATTTTCCATGATTTTTATTAATATCATTCATTAGTATTTCTCCCATCTCATTGTTCATTCATGTTCATGAGGCCTACCTTATTATTTATTTAAAAAATACACAATTTGCCACTATATAAGTATCCACAATCTTCTTTTGTTCTGTTGTTCTTTGCTAAACATATTTGGTGGCATATTCAGCTGGTGATATGAGCTAGTAAATTCACAGTTACTCATTATGATAGCAATCTTGAAAATATGCAAATGGAAACATTTTCCTTATGAAGTAAGAAGATGTATTTGAAGGCAATCTTATTGGGTGTGCCCTGGTTAGTCTATTCTTCCCATCCTTGGAATAATGCCACATCTTTGATCTTTCCCAAGTCAGCCGTGCATCAGAAATTTATGCCTTTTGAACTTGGTTCACATTATTGAGAAGATTCTTCTCACACTGTGCCTAGGCCTCCTTTGTCATGGCTGGCAGCTTGGAAAGAGTGGAGCAAGATGTTTCCCTATTGGTTTGAGAAATCCTGTTTCTATTTATACCGGCTGTGTTATGACTACGCTATCTGCCTAAGAGTACTATAATATTTTGTTAAAGATACATTCAGTAGAAGAAGACAATGTTAAAAAAATACTCTTATTAATTGACTATGAAACACACAATTGATTGTTTTAAGACATCAGACAAGATAGAGAACATTGTCACTTCTCACTTATGCCAACAGAACTGTGTCCTATGTTAGAGTTAGAGTGACAGTGACATTTGCGGGCCCTTTGGCCTCTATGCAGGGCTCCATGTGAAGCCCAGAGGCTCTTGTGTCACGGTGAAGGTTTTCCCTTAGAGCTCTTCCTGGCTTTGAATTTCCTGAGGACAATTGCTTCCATACAACTCTCCAGCATAATATTCACCCTGAGCCATATGACAGCCACTGAAATTTAAGTGAGAAAAACTGTTTCTCTTCACTTAAAGTAGTATATATTTTGAAGTTTCCATATTATTTGATAGCCTAGCAGTAGCTAAACAAAGATACAAATGTTTAAGTTCATACAGATAATTTAAAAATTTTAAGCTGCTTTTATTCTATGGTAGTATTTTATGGTTGTCATCTGTATGCTTTCTTTTTTAGCTTCATGGTCATTTTTTTTTCCCTATAGTTTTATATCTATACATAGCAAGAACATGATTCAAAAATAGTAGTATAACAAATTGAAGGTGAGGTTAGAAAACATTAATTTAAAAAATTCACTTTTGGCCCTGGCCGGTTGGCTCAGTGGTAGAGTGTCGGCCTGGTGTGCAGAAGTCCCAGGTTCGATTCCCGGCCAGGGCACACAGGAGAAGCGCCCATCTGCTTCTCCACCCCTCCCCCTCTCCTTCTTCTCTGTCTCTCTCTTCCCCTCCCGCAGCGAGGCTCCATTGGAGCAAAGATGGCCCAGGCGCTGGGGATTGCTCCTTGGCCTCTGCCCCAGGCGCTAGAGTGGCTCTGGTTGCAACAGAGCGATGCCCCGGAGGGGCAGAGCATCGCCCCCTGGTGGGCAGAGCGTTGCCCTGGTAGGCGTGCCGGGTGGATCCCGGTCGGGCGCATGCGGGAGTCTGTCTGACTGTCTCTCCCCGTTTCCAGCTTCAGAAAAATACAGGAAAAAAAAATCACTTTTGTTAAGGTAGTCACATTGTACGTGCTCACTGCAAATTTTGCAGAAGTCTTTTACAGTGGCCTCAGACTTGAAGGTAGGAAGCTTATGTTTGTTCTGTGAACCTGTGTGAAACACCTACGGGGCTTTTTCTAAGTGTAAATTTGCAAGATTTCAATGACGGGGCCCCTGAGAAATAGGTAAGAATGACGGTGTACTACAAATAATACGTAGTAATGTATGTGCTATGTTTATGTAATATCGATAATTTATATTAAAGTTGATCAGCAGGAGTTAATCAAAGTAGGTTTTAGATGTAATGACAGCTGTTATATGGACACATGAAGAACTATGTTTTGGCCATGAAATGATGAAAGTATGGGAATTCTGATCAGTGCAATAAGAAGTAAATTAAATAGAGGGATGAATATTATAGGAAGGACAAATATATAATGCATCACATAAATTAAAAGTAACAGTGATTTCCTTATACTAGAGACTTAGTCTATGTACTATATAGTAATAGTCACCAGTCAGAAAGTTAGCTGGATAAAAGCAATAGTGATAAAGTTTAGAATATTGTTCACTTTATTATTTATTTATTTATTTTTAATTAAGTGAGAGCAAGGGAGGCAGAGAGACAGACTCCCTCCTGCATGTGCCTCGTCTGGGATCCACCTGGCAAGCACCTTTTGAGACGATGTTCTACCCATTTGGGGTGTTGCTCTGTTGCTGGCAACCGAACTATTTTTAGCACCCGAGGCAGAGGCCATGAAGCCATCCTCAGTGCTGGGGGCTAACCAGCTCAATCAATTGATCCATGGCTGGAGGTGGAGTGAGAGAGAGAAGGGGGAGGGGTAGAGAAGCAAATTGTCACTTTTCCTGCATGCCCTGACCAGGAATCGAACCCGGGACTTCCACATGCTAGGTGATGCTGTACCACTGAGCCAAATGGCTAGGACAGAGTATTGTTTACTTTAGAGAAACATGTGGGACTTTTATTTTTATATGTAGAAAGTAAAATGGTAAGCTATAAGAATTAAGATAAAGAACAATAAACTACATTTCTGTTTAAGGTAATCGATGTCAAGAGTAATTTATAGGCCCTGGCCGGTTGGCTCAGTGGTAGAACGTCGGCCTGGCATGCAGAAGTCCCGGGTTCGATTCCCGGCCAGGGCACACAGGAGAGGCGCCCATCTGCTTCTCCACCCCTCCCCCTCTCCTTCCTCTCTGTCTCTCTCTTCCCCTCCCGCAGCCGAGGCTCCATTGGAGCAAAGATGGCCCGGGTACTGGGGATGGCTACTTGGCCTCTGCCCCAGGCGCTAGAGTGGCTCTGGTTGCGGCAGAGCGACGCCCCGGAGGGGCAGAGCATCGCCCCCTGGTGGGCAGAGCGTTGCCCTTTGGTGGGCATGCCGGGTGGATTCCAGTCGGGCGCATGCGGGAGTCTGTCTGACTGTCTCTCCCTGTTTCTAGCTTCAGAAAAATACAAAAAGAAAATAAAAGAAAATAAAAGAGTAACATAATTAATTTGTAGTTTTAAATTAATACCCATATAAAATCTAGTCAAATTTTCTTAGAAAAAGAATTATTACAACATTTATATAGAATAATACAGAAAAGTGAGAATAATAAAAGTTATAAAAAATAACACTTATCTGGCAGAGGAGATATCATGATCACAAAGGTGGTTTTCCCAGGGCGAGGCTTATCCATTGCACTCCAGACGTGCTGACCCCTGCGATTTCCCCAAATGTGGGAAACTCGACTGCATAATTTGTCAGAGTCTTAGTTACTGATTACTGATTTCATTTTCAATAAGCCTGAGTTTGTTACATTGGTTTCCCAATAAAACAACAACAAAAAAAGTTCTAAAAATAAAAATTTTTGTGGAATTTGTCTAATATTAGAACATGTATTTAATAATTATCAGTTGCTTTATAAGTGTTCATATGAATGTGATAGCAAGGTCGAGAAATACATTCTTATACATAAGACTTTGTGGTAAAAGATATGAGAAAATGGAGAAAAGATGAAATATTTAGTTTATTATGTTGGGATAATTGGGTAAAAATTAGTTTAGGCCCTGGCCGGTTGGCTCAGCGGTAGAGCGTCGGCCTGGCGTGCGGGGGACCCAGGTTCGATTCCCGGCCAGGGCACATAGGAGAAGCGCCCATTTGCTTCTCCACCCCACCTCCTTCCTCTCTGTCTCTCTCTTCCCCTCCCGCAGCCAAGGCTCCATTGGAGCAAAGATGGCCTGGGCGCTGGGGATGGCTCCTTGGCCTCTGCCCCAGGTGCTAGAGTGGCTCTGGTCGTGGCAGAGCATCGCCCCCTGGTGGGCAGAGCTTCGCCCCTGGTGGGCGTGCCGGGTGGATCCCGGTCGGGCGCATGCGGGAGTCTGTCTGACTGCCTCTCTCCGTTTCCAGCTTCATTTTTAAAAGAAAGAATTAGTTTAAAAGAACTCATCTTTTATTAGCACACAGTCTAGATTATAATAATAAGATGGAAGAATACAATTGAAGAGTTAAAAAAATCTTTAGAGGCAGTTTAAAATTTTAAGCTTTGAAAGAACAAGAAAAATATAGATTTGAATATATATAAATAGATATTCTGACAAATAACATTCTGAAGAAAATATTTTAAGCAAAAATGACTTAAAGATCATCCAGAGTTCAAATAAATTGGTAAGATACACATTTCAAAACCTCAGTAGACAAGTGAGCTAATGAAATGACCCAACAACTCACACACGAACAAATAAATACTACTGGAAATAAACAGTAAATTCTTCACCTTCATTAGTAAGAAATAATTATGCTAGAGCCAGATACTATTTATTTTCATTTTTATTTCAACCACAGTTTACATTCAGTACCATTTTGCACCGGTTTCAGATGTATAGCAAAGGGGCTGGAAAACCGTGCAGTGTAGCCCCACACTGTCCTCAGCACCCTCACGGCCCCATGCCCGTTATGTCGACGTTATTGACAGTGTTCCCCGTGCTGCACTTGCATTTCTGTGGCTGTGCTGCAACTCCCAGTTTGTACTGCTGAATCCCTTCACCTTTTCCACCCAGCACCCTCTCCCCTCTGACAGCTGAGGGGAGATACTCTTCAGATACTATTTGTTAAATTAAAACTAGTGAATAATTTAAAATCTGTTATAAAATGTTGGCTAGCCTGACCTATCGTGGGGCAGTGGATAAAGAAAACATCGACCTGGAATGCTGAGGTTTCCAGTTTGAAACCCTTGGCTTGCCTGAAGGCACATATGAGAAGCAACTACTGTGAATTGATGCTTTTTGTTCTCCCCCCCCCCCACCATTTTTCTCTCTCTAAAATCAATATTAATTCTTTAAAGAATAATAAAATGTTAGTGTAAGGCCAGTGGCCGCCAGTGTCGAGGCCATGCAGGTTCTCATTGGACTTGGGCAGACAGTAAAGAAACAGTGGAGCCACCTGACCTGTGGTGGCACAGTGGATAAAGCGTCAACCTGGAAACACTGAGGTTGCCGGTTCAAAACCCGGGGCTTGCCTGGTCAAGGCACATATGGGAGTTGATGCTTCCTGCTCCTCTCCCTTCTCTCTCTCTCTCTCTCTCTCTCCTCTCTATAATGAATAAATAAAATCTTAAAAAAAAATTAAAAAAAAAGACTAATGATTGATGCTTCTCATCTCTCTCCGTTCCTGTCTGTCCCTATTTATCTGTTTCTGTTAAAAAAAAAAAAAAAAAAAAAAAAAAAAATTAAAAAGAAACAGTGGAGCCAAAAAATGGTGGGCCATTCCTTGATTCTAGCCTCACATTGGCTGACGAGCAGACAGGCAGGGAAAACACTTCCTTTCATTCAGAGCTCCCAAAGCCCTGATGCATTCATCGGTTCCACAACCAGGAGAATCTTCTCTGGTTCCTTCTAGAATCAAAGGCCCCACCAGTTTCAGGGGAGCCCTCAAAGCCGCTCAGCTCTGGTTCCCCATCTGCACACCTTCTCTCTCTGCAAAATTGGCTTCTTCTTCAGCACTCAGCATTCTCTGTGCTCTCCCTGTAAAACTGACTGGCCCCACAAAGACCCCTCCTCCAGCAAACATTAGCAAAATAATAGCCCTCCCCAAGCAGTAGTGCAATCCGCAATTTGCAATCAACTGCCCTGCTCAGAGGGCAAGCATGCTTGTGGCTGCCCAGCGCCATTTTATAACGATAAAAGTGAGCAAACTCAAAAAATACATATTTTACAAACATTTGCCCAACAGCTGGCTATATTGAGCCAAAATAGTCTGTAATATTCTCAAAGTGACCAATAGAATATACACTGGTACAGCTCTGAAAAGCAACTTGGCAATACCTAGTAAACAATTATATGCTATTTTGTTTATTAATATAAACATTTATTTATTATAAAAATTATAAGACTTCCCTAATAATTCTTTTTTGGGAATCTAAGAAAATGGGGGTAAAGAGATGTATTTTCATAGAGAAAAATATTAAAAACAACCTAAATGCTGCGTCTAAAATGTGATAAAGTAGTGAAAATTTTTACATCCCATAGGAGTAGAGGTTGTAAGTGCTGTGGCACAGTTGGTAGCTGACAGGTGAGGGAAGCAGTGTGGTTGTCATTGCAAGTGAGAGGTGTCACTGCTCCATCCGCCCTGAGGTAGGCAGGGGAATGCTGCCCATGGGCGTGAAAGCAGGTTGGTTCATATTGCCACTTTCCTTTCCAAATACGCATCGAAAGCCAAACACTGATGATTTTGTTTCTAGAAATAAAATATACAAAATACTGTAATCAGTAATATTGTGATGTTTGCGTGGTGACAGATGAGTACTTGAATTACTGGGGTGATCACATTTAAGGTATAAAAATTTTGGATTGTTATATTGTACACCTGAAACTAATATAAATAATATAATACTGTATTTTAGCTATACTTAAATAAAAAAAATAAAGGAAAACAGCAAGGAGCATGGATAATGATATACATACAAATATGCATTGAAGTATTTTGACAGTGGCAAACATTGGAGGGAAGGCGCATAAGTCAGACTACAAGAGAATGATATGTCAGTCATTTACATCAGTGGTCCCCAACCCCTCGGGCCGCGGACCGTTACCGGTCCATGGGCCATTTGGTACCAGTCTGCAGAGAAAGAATAAGTAACTTACATTATTTCTGTTTTATTTATATTTAAGTTTGAACAATGTTTTATTTTTAAATAATGACCAGATTCCTTCTGTTACATTCGTCTAAGACTCACTCTTGATGCTTGTCTCGGTCATGTGATATTTATAAATTTATCCGTCCCACCCTAGAGGCCGGTCCGTGAAAATATTTTCTGACATTAAACCGGTCCGTGACTCAAAGAAGGTTGGGGACCACTGATGTAGATGAAGGGATAGAGAAGAATTTAGAGATTGTACTTAATAGTGAAAAGGAGCACCAGGCCAGGAATCCCAAGCCCCTCTGCCACGCCCTTCCTTAGTGATATGGTAACGGCGCATTTCCGGCTACTCAGCCAGGTCCCTAGTGCTTAAGTGTTGAGGTTGGTTGGAATGAGAAACCTGCTGTCAGACTAAGCTTTCCTAGACTCAGGATGGATGCTTCAGGTTTAAAGTGAGGCTAAATAAGGAAGTCCTGTCATAATAAGCGATTAGAAATTTTATTGGTACTGACTTATTGCTGTTCCACACATTTTCCTGTCTTAGCATGTGTTGTTAACTATTTATCTGTGTGGTAAGTAATTCAGCAGTATTCAAAAATTACTACCACAGGGATTCTACAAATTGAATTTACATTAATTTTTACTACCTGTCTTTAAAAATTATTTTAGGGCCTGGTCCGTTTGCTCAGTTGGTTAGAGCATCGTCTGGAAACGATAACATTGCAGGTTCTGTCTCTGGTCGGGGCACACATGGGGAGCAACCAATGAGTGCACGGCTGAGCTGAACAGCAAATGACGGCTTCCCTTTCCCCTCCCCCCTCCCCCCTTCGGCCCTTCCTCCCTTCTTCTCTCTGTCGCTCTAAAAACCAATCAATAGATTAAAAAAAAAATTAAGCCCTGTTTGGATAGCTCTGTTGGTTGGAGCATCATTGTGAGCTCAGAGGTTGCTGGTTTGATCCCCGGTCAGAGCACATAAAGAAAAAAATAGATGTTCCTGTCTCTCTCTCACTGCCTCTCTCTCCAAAAAAAGTTATTATAAATATTTATACTGAATGCTTTCATTCTTTGAAATTTTAAATTATATCTGCTTATCACTAATTACTCAATGTTATTTAAAAAGTTACAGCTTATGAATTTATTATCATTTTTGCAGTTTATGAATTTAGATGGAGATACCGTATTTTTCGCTCCATAAGATGCACCTGACCATAAGACACACCTAGGGTTTTAAGGAGGAAAATAAGAAAAAAGAATATTCTGAACCAAATAGTGTGTTAAAATATTTAACAAAATACCATATTTTTCGCTCCATAAGATGCACGGGCATTTTCCCCTCCACTTTTGGGGGGAAAAGTGTGTCTTATGAAGTGAAAAATATGGTAACTAATTTAAAAATCTTTGTAAGGAATGTATTTAAGATAATCAGTCCAACAGTTATAGAACATTTTAATGTACATTCTGTTTTATTCACTGAAGGGACTGTGCTCAGTCCTAAAATGTATGCTAGAGGTGTGTATTATTTCCTTTTTTAAAAAGTTATTTTTGTTGATTGATTTTAGAGAGACAGAGAGAAGAGGGGGGAAAGAGAGAGAGAGAGAGAGGGAACCTCTTCCACTTAGTTGGGCATTCACTGGTTGCTTCCTGTATGTTCTCTGACTGGGGATTGAACCTGCAACCTTGGTGTTTCTGGACGATGTTCTAACTGACTGAGCTAACCGGCCAGGGCTAGATGTATAAATATATTATTTGTGAAAAATGTAATAAGTAAAAATCAGCTTACATGTTAAAAAATGATAACCAGTCCAATTAATATATCTAATAGAGAGTTTACTTTCTTGACCAACATTTGACAATTGGGAGAGAACATTGAAGTTTGTCTGCCAACAAAAAAATAAGAGGTGTCCTTGTTGGGAGAAGCAGAAAACCATTTCTAGTATTTGAATGAAACTAAAGATAAAATTTTTCTAAATTTATTTCTATAAAAGAGGGTTTGAATTATTAACAGAAAAATTTCTTCATTAAAAGTTAGACAGTGGATTTTAGTCAGTATTTTTACAGGACCTCCTAAGTACTGGGTACCTTGCTAAGTGCTAGGAGATGCTGTTTGGGTTGAGAGATACTCTTGTGTGAGCTCAGCAGCTTTGTCCTCCGGCTGCTCTGCGGCTGACGGTGGCACAGTGCTCTGTCTTTTTTGTAAGTATTCAAATGTCTGTTGAGCAAAGTTTACGTGAAGAAAAGTAGGCAATGAGTAAATGTAAAATAACATAAAACAAATGTCATTGCTCTTTAATTTGTAAGGAAATGTATGATATCTTTATTATATCTTTAACAAAAATTACGTACTAATAGGAAATTTTAACTACTGTGGGGGTATATATTTTAAAAATGTGGTTGACAGAAAGTTATTAGAAATATATGTGTGAATAACTAACCAGATAATTTGTAGTCTAAAAAGTTCACTCTTCTGTGGATTGATGTGCTCTTTGATGTCAGTCTCTGTGGTGCAGTTTTTGGACATGGGAAGTCAAAAGATGTCCCTACATTTTGTATCTCTACTGAAGAGCTTCCTAATGAAGGGGCAAATGAGGTGTAGAGCTAGTTCTGGAGACTGACAGACCAAGCACCAAATCCTGATTAAAACCTTCTATAACTGAGGTGGATGTCATGTTGAGCTTCATGGACAGTTTTCTGAGTCTCGCCTCTGAGTTTTATTTAAAGTCATCACATTCACTGGCAACAAAGTTTTGGAACAGAGCCAACTTTCTACCATCTGTTGTTGTGCGACTCAACTCCCTTGGAGGGAGTGTCTTGGGAGGAGAGGGAAAGGAAGTCGACTCTGACTGGAGCGATAAGCTGAAGGAAAGGGGTTGCAGTCTGCGCTGTGAGAGCCCTCTAATGTGGGGGATACCAGGGGACGCAGCATTTCTCTTGTGGTTCTAATTTTACCAGAAGAGCCAATCTCTCAGGGCTATCGAAGCACATCACCACGTTATGCCATGGCTTGAGGGAAGGATTGGTGGAGTAGAGTATAGTGTTACATGTTACATGGGGTTAGAACGATGGGCTATGTGGAGGCAGGTGGATGAAATGGTCCCTTTTGCACAGAGACATCTGGCAGTTTATCATGTTATCCCATTTTTGAATAGAACCAGTCACCTGAAGTCATTGTTGCCTTTAGAACATGCATAGTTAGAAGAACAGTTATATTGCAAAGAAGATTTATTTGTAAAAGAGAGTAATATTTCCCTTGTGTGACTCTTATATTGTTTGACATAAGACTATGCCCCTAATCCTTTAGATATACTTAAATGTCACAGAAATTGAAATTTTATGAAACTATTTTTCTCCCTAAAAGGGTTATTCTGAAAGTTCTTTCTTTAATTGTATGTGAAAATAATATCTCATGGTTCATAATTTGATGGGATGTTCAGTATTTGTCAAAACTATATGTGCATTTTCTTTATACTCTAGTTCTTAGAACTGATACTATTTTAACAGCTGACGAAATAAAACAGCATTTTTCTCTAGTGATAGGACTTTTTGGAGGGTAGTTGGAGTGTTATCCAGAGTGGTGTTCGCCCTTGCGGTCATTTCCGTGTTTGTACATGTACTCAGGCTCAGGAGTGCAGGGCTCCAGTCCACTGTGTATATGTTGTTTCTAAGTAAATAGCTCTGTAACCTTCTTTCATGGGAGGAGTCAACTCATTACTGGGAGACAGCATTTACCTGGCTGTTTTCTTTACCTCTCTCCCTCACTTTCTTTGGCTGACTTAATTAAGAGTAAGCTGAGTTATTATCCATCCCAGAAACTGAATTTAAAAACATGCATTCGATATTACTAATACTATAGTACAAAAATAATAAGTAAAGTAAACAGGTAAATTGAATGATCCCCAGTGACTCAAATGGGTGGAGGAGGAATGCATACCACTCTTCCTCTAACAAGGACAATTAATGTCAGACTTTGTTGACATTTTGTAAGCTGCCCCAGCTTATATTGATCTTTAACATTTAATATCAATGGAAGATTGGCCTGATCTGTGGTGGCACAGTGGATAAAGTGTCGACCTGGAATGCTGAGGTCTCTAGGTTTGAAACACTTGGGCTTGCCTGATCAAGGCAAATATGGGAGTTGATGATTCCTGCTCCTCCCCCCTTCTGTTCCTGTCTCTGTCTCTCCTCTCTCTAAAATGAATAAATAAAATATTTTTAAAAAATCTCATTAATATCAACAAAAGTGTTATATTTTAAGATCTAAATTACTGTAGGAAAATCACTACCAAACTAGTGGTCATCTGCCACAATTTTCTTGATACATATTGTGTTAAATTGTATTCCTATGTTTCAGTTATTAGTTCTTCTATGCATTACATAAATGCCACCTTTAAAAGGATTTTAGAAATACCTGTTTAATAGGGAACAACTAGAAGAATTAGTTTGGAGTTCTCATTTCTTATAAATCTGCTGAATTCTTTTCAAGCTCCTTAGCTAAAAGAAAAAGTGACCACGAAGGGAGAAAGCTTTTCTTCCTACATGGTTTTTAGTACACAAATAAGAAATTAGGAATCAAGGAATTAACAGTTGTAGGAAAAGCTGAGGGAGGTGGTTTTTATTAAATTGTCTAAAGATTTTTGTGTAAAGAAACTATGAAAATATTATAGAAAAACATCTTTTGTTCTTCCGACTAAGTTTTCATAAGCCACCGTTTTGTCATTTTGAATCCTGTTGAACAGCATTCTGAAGGTTATTAAATTGAGACTTTTGTTCTTTTTATATTTGGCACACTCAAGTGTGTATATAAATCTCTGGAATGTTGAAGGAGTGACATTCCACAAGTGCCAGATTATTTTTTTCGGTTGATCATTATGAAGAGGAAACCAGCAAATTAAGACTGTTTGATTCTTTCTCCTTTATTTGCTTCCCTAGTGGAGCTCTGTTACAGAATAAAGAAGTTTTTGTGGGTGGATTATTGAATAAGAAAGTCACTGTTTCAAGTTATTGTTTTTCTGGCAGTGTTTAATAATTAATTAACCAAATTAGCTTTAATGAAAAAACATTATTTGGTATTAAATTTCTATGTGGCCTAGCACTGTATTAACTAACAATAAGAACAAAAGAATTCACAATAATCTAGATTTACAACCAAAAAGTGTACTCTAAGTTGTACTTGTCAAAACTGTCTTTTTTTTTTGAGTGTTCTAGATTATGGAAACATATATCTTTGTAGGTTGTCATGGCAACTTAAATTTGTTCAATATTAGATTCTGAGGAAAATGTTAGCCTATTTTGGGGCGTTCTGGTACACTTAATTTAAGTTTTCAATCAGTCATTCTGCTGTGGTAACAAAGGAATCAATCATAAACTTGAATGAATTACCAATGAGAACTAGCTGGTTATTAGGGTGAGTTCCACTTTACTTTCTAAATGTGGCAAAATAGTCTATATCAGTGGTTCCCAACCTTTTTTGGGCCATGGACTGGTTTAATGTCAGAAAATATTTTCACAGACCAGCCTTTAGGGTGGGACAGATAAATGCACAAAATAAAATTATGTGACCGGCGTAAAAACTGTGGTATTTTTAAAATATAATTGTCGAACTTACGAGACAAGCATCAAGAGTGAGTCCTAGATGGATGTAACAGAGGGAATCTGGTCATTTTTTTAAAAATAAAACATCATTCAAACTTAAATATAAATAAAATGGAAATAATGTAAGTTATTTATTCTTTCTCTGCGGACCGGTACCAAATGGCCCACGGACGGGTGACCAGTCCGCGGCCTGAGGGTTGGGGACCACTGGTCTATATAGTTTTGAAACTACCTATTAAAATAAGGATTGGTTTACATTCAGACATAAAATGTCTACATAAATATACATATAGCTATGTTATGTATATTATATATTGAACTCTAAGAAGAGCTTGTGAACATTATTAATTACAGCTACATTAACTCACTTTTGTTTTTTATTCTCCATGTAAAAGGGTCAATATGAATGAATAGTACTATCAGTCTTCAAATAAAATAAAATAAGGGTTGGTATGAAAAAAAAATCAATGAAAATAATTAATAGAAAGAAAGAAAGTATTCTTAGGACCAAGTGAACTAAATTATCATGAAGAGATTCTTAAACTGGCTATTTGCACCCTTCAGCTATTATGTTTATTTAATAGGTGGGAAACTAGCCGTTTTTAAGGACATGGTTTTGGATATAGAAGTGTGTCTGTGTGGTCTAAGGGGACTGCTCACATTGTTTGTAGCACTGCTCTTACTCTGCTTTTTGAGTTGTTTTCATGGGCTCTTGGCTCTGAATAACATACTGGGGATGGAGAAGTGACCTGTATGATTTTTGAGAATGATAAAAAGAACACTAAATTGGTACTGGCATTCTTGTAATTGCATATCTTATTTCTTTATTTACTTTCAGTTTGATTAATAAGCTTAAACCTGGTATCATTAAGAAGATCAATAGACTGTCCACACCAATAGCAGGTTTGGTAAGTAATAAGTTATCTTCAAAACTAGATTGCTTTGTTTTTGAAATGTAAAAGGAACAGGTAGAAACAGGTTCTCTTGTCTGGAATTATTATAGAAATTAGATTTGGGGGTTTTTTCTCAAGAAAAGTGTGTTTCATGATGTCTTCTGCTACCTTTCTTGCCTCTCTCTGTTTTCCCTTCTGCTCGGAGGCGTTTTTAAAATTTATTTTTGGTTTGTTTTGATTTTTGATTCCTTTTGATGCTTCTTACATCCCCTTTCTTGGCTTGTTTCTTCCACAGACTGCACTTGCTTAGACCGTGTTCCTTTGATGCTCAGCCTGCATACATTGTTTGCTAGTTGACCTTAGTTTAGGGAAACTGTCCAGTGTTGACCAGTTGTTCTCTTTCTGGTACTTCCTGCTTATGCATTACTCTCACTCAGCACACAGATCTTGAAGTATGTTTTCAAAAGACTACTCAAGACCTGCTAGCTCTTTCACTTCATTTAATAGGTTTCCAACCAGTATCTTATGTGATGTTGGACATGCCACTATCTTTCTTTCTACCTCAGTAATACTATCCATAAAACGATGATGGATGATTCTTTAGATTTTTAGCTTTAAATTTGAGATTTTTCTTATGAAAAATACTCCACACTGTCATATAAATATTCTGGTGGGGCAAAACACCGAAGAGACCAATAATAAGGTGAGGCCATGTCTTTGGAAATAAGTAATGTATAATTAAAATGCAAGAGATGGGTAATTTTCAAAATGTTAGCAATGCCTAAAAATCAAGGTTGATGATAGAATTCAGTTTAAAAAATTTAATTTCATAAAACAATGATGTTTAAGAGCTAATAATTAGAATGTAAGAAAAAAAATTCATATTTTCTTTGAAATAGTCAGGCTGTGAAGATTCATTCAGGAATCTTCTGGTTGGCCACCATGTGTATGTAAAGGCATGAAGAATTAAACATAGCAATGCCAAAATGTCTGGGCTTATAGCTGTCATAAAAATTTCATTAGGGGGTTGGGGGGAGTAAAAGTTTGGGGTCAAATATATGGTGACAGAAGAAGATCTGACTTTGAGAGAAGAGTGTAGAATACAATATACAGATCATGTATCATAGAAATGTACACTTGAAACCTATATATTCTTAATAACCAATGTAACTCCAATACATTTAATTAAAAAAAAAGCTAAAAGAAAATCTCATCAAAATTTTGACAGCAATGAATTGTTTGCAGAGTATTTATTTATTTTCAGAGTGTTTATTAGAAAATGTCTAGCAATATATAAATATATTGCTTTATATATGTGTATGAATTGTATGTATTTTATATATATGTATATGAATTACTTCTAGTAATTGAGTACATTGTAAGGTCTTAAGGAATAAAATTAAAGACATTTGGTTTTTGAAGTCTTTCTAAAAAGACTATTCTATTTAATAAACAAAATAGGCTTTATGTGAAAATAACAAGATAAAGTCTGTGAAAATTGAAAGTTTAAATAGTATTGAAAGTGGACTTTATTTTTTCAAATGGCTTGAGTTATTCTTACATAGTTTAATGCTTAGATTTTAAACCGTCATTTCCTGGATCAATTACATGCATTTAAAATAAAATTAACTTTTGATTTCAAACACCCTGCATATTTGGAATGCTTGAATTGCAGTGGTTTGTTGTTGATAGAGGTTTTATTCAATCTTATGATTCTATTATGAGATGAAATCATTAATGTAATTTTAAATCCAAAGATCTCTCCAAATATTTCTATTTCAAGCATCAGAAATTTTATCTGGTTTAGATTTTATCTCTAGACACTAAAGTGAAATGCATTTCCAGCATATTAAATAGGATGATTTCCCAAATACAGGACAATGAGCATTTTCCATTGAATATAGGAGTGAAAGTGTGAGCAGAACCTCAGACCTGGTCTGAACCCAACTGATTTGAAGTTATTTTCATGCCTTATTTGATTTCTTCCTCTGATGCTTCTGTGTTAGGATGGTCATATCAAACCTCAAAGCCTTAATTTCAAGTGTGAATAGAGCTCCAGCATCTATCTAGTAAGGTTATTATGAGGATGGAAGTTGATGACAGTCTGACACACAGATATTCAGTGAACGTCCTTTTGTAGCACATTCATTCTTTAACAAATAATGAAGTGTTTACTGGGTCAAGAATTTTTTTAGTCTGACCAGGCGGTGGTGCAGTGGATAGAGCCTTGGACTGGGATGCAGAGGACCCAGGTTTGAAACCCCAAGGTCGCCAGCTTGAGTGCGGGCTCATCCAATTTGAGCACAGGCTCACCAGCTTGAGCATGGGGTCGCTGGCTTGAGCATGGGATCATAGACACGACCCTGTGGTTGCTGGCCTGAGCCCAAAGGTTGCTGGCTTGAACCCAAGGTCGCTGGCTTGAGCAAGGGGTTCCTCGCTCTGCTGTAGCCCTGGGTCAAGGCACATATGAGAAAGCAATCAATGAACAACTAAGGTGCCGCAACTGTGAGTTGGTGCTTCTCATCTCTCTCCCTTCCTGCCTATCTGTCTGTTTGTCCCTCTCTGTCTCTCTTGCTTAAAAAAAAAAAAGTATTTTAGGTTATAGGGATATATTGGAGGAACAAAGGCAGATATAGACCTCACCTTCAGAGTGTTTACATTCTAGTGGGGTAACAGGGATGAGGCAAATTTATTAACAAATGAGCAAGAAAGCATCAGGCCTGACCAGGTGGTGGCACAGTGGATAGAGCGTCGAACTGGGATGCGGAAGACCCAGGTTCGAGACCCTGAGGTCACCAGCTTGAGCCCAGCTCATCTAGTTTGAGCAAAAGCTCACCAGCTTGAGCCCAAGGTCGCTGGCTCGAGCAAGGGGTTACTCGGTCTGCTGAAGGCCCGCCGTCAAGGCACATATGAGAAAGCAATCAATAACTAAGGTGTTGCAACGGGCAACGAAAAACTAATGATTGCTGCTTCTCATCTCTCCGTTCCTATCTGTCTGTCCCTGTCTATCTCTCTCTCTGTCTCTGTAAAAAAAAAAAAAAAAAAAAAAAAAAGACATCAGATAGTAAGTGTGTGTAGGCAATTATAGTAGACCATGACTTTGACACCCATGAGCAGTTATAGGGAACTATGAAGATCGACCTCTAAAAATTCTTTAAGAAGGAGTATGTCAGAGGGCTTAGATTTTGACATTAGAAAAGACAGACAAAACTGGGCCCTACTCTTTATACCAGTAATTTTTACATTCACAGTACATGACATGGTGACTGATATGTATAGGAGACCAAAGATTTTTAAATGAATGGATAAATAAGATTTTCATTGGAAAAAATGATAGGCTCTTAAATTAGGTCTTTGATGAGATAGTGTTATAGGTTGAATGGTGTATCCCTCCATACTCCCGCCTCCCAAACATATGATATATTGAAGTTCTCAACCCCGTTACCTCAGAATGTGACCGTTTTGGGGCATAAGGTTGTTGCAGATGATGTAACTAGTTAAGATGAAGTCATACTGGAGCAGGCTGGTCGCCTCGTCTAATATGACTGGTGTTTTTATGAGAAGATGGCCATCTGTCAACTGAGGATTAGAGTGATGTATTTGCAGGCCAAAAAGCACCAAAGATTGTCCGCAAGCCACCAGAAGCAAGGAAGAATTTCCCTATGGGCTTTGTAGGAAGCCTGGCTCTTGGACACCTTGATTTTGCACTTCATGCTCCAGAATTGTGGGACAATACATCTCTGCTTTTAAAGCCACCAATTTTGTGGTACTTTGTTATGACAGCCCCAACAAACTAATACAGACAGGTAAATGTTTTAGTTAGTACATGTTTTTAAAAAACATTTTATTTTGAAATAAATAGAGATTCACAGAAAGCTGCAAAGCAAGCAAGCAAGCAAACAGAACACACACAAAAACAGTACAGAGAGGTTCTTGGTGCCCTTCACTCATTTTCTCCAGGTGGCAACATAAGCGTGGCACATTATTAAAACCAGGAAATTGACATCGACACATCCAAAGATGTTAATCAAAATTCACCAGTTTTATGTGCAGTTAATGCTTTTTTAGTGATAAACAGTGGAGATTATTATTATTATTATTATTATTATTTAGCAAGAGAGAGAGAGACAGACAGGAACAGACAGGAAGGAAGAGAGATGAGAAGCATCAATCCTTTGTTGCAGCACCTTAGTTGTTCATTGATTGCTTTCTCATATGTGGCTTGATTGGGGGGCTATAGCAGAGCGAGTGACCCCTTGCTCAAGCCAGCGATCTTGGGCTTCACGCCAGCGACTTTGGGCTTTAAGGCAGTAACC
Organism: Saccopteryx leptura; assembly: GCF_036850995.1. Taxonomy (NCBI): domain Eukaryota; kingdom Metazoa; phylum Chordata; class Mammalia; order Chiroptera; family Emballonuridae; genus Saccopteryx; species Saccopteryx leptura. Next base: position 74,341,421 of record NC_089506.1, on the reverse strand, counting down.
ACGGGATCATGTCTAGCTGGTGACCTCAGGATTTTGACCCTGGGTCTTCAGCATCCTAGGCTGACACTCTATCCACTGCACCACTGCCTAGTTAGGACAGTGGAGATAATTTTAAGCTAAGTGAGATGGAGAATGTTTTATTTTAGGCTTTTTCAGAGAATATGCCTGTTAATCCAGTGCTCTGCATAATCATGGCAGCTGCCTTCCCCATGATCACTTCTTTCTTGTTGGAAATGGTGTCTCCCAGTTGAAGTTCTCAAGTGAGGAATCCAAATAAACCAGGTTGCCTTTTCTTTGCAGGCTGCCAATCTCATGAGTTCCTTGAGAAGAAAGTCATCTTGGCCCAATGGGCTGTGGTCAGGAGAGTGGGTTCCCTTTGCCTCACTCTGCTTACATGTGTAGATTAAAGTGGTTCTGTGAATGAGGTTTGTGTGGGGTAGATACATCAAGTGAAGTCAAATTATACAATTTCTGTGTCATAGTTTGTTAACCTCACTGATACTAGTACTCCAAGCCCCCTTTTTCATTACTCCTTTCTTATTTTCTTTCCCTCAGCTATAACTTTTCCATTTCATGTCAGTTATCATGTATATTTAGCTTAGAAGCCAACGTAATGGATTTACCTGTCCACATGGACCTGCGTGAAAAACATGAGCAATGGCAATAGAGAGAGAGATATTTAGATGATTTAAAATATATTGAATGCTTTGCTTGAAGCATCCATGATGGTGATGATGATGTTGATCATGATTTTATCTGAAGATAGTAACTATGGTCCCAAAGAGATGAGACTTTTCTTACTTGATTGAGTTTTATATTATAAAGAAATTGATTTTCCCTTATCTTGCTATTTCTTTCTATTCTTTACAAAGCCAAGCTAGACAAAAAATTCTAACCCAGGAGTTTTATTAAAATTGAACTAAATTTAAATTAAAATATATTAAATTAAATTATAGTTAATTAAAATGGCCCTGGCCGGTTGGCTCAGTGGTAGAGCGTCGGCCTGGTGTGCGGGAGTCCCGGGTTCGATTCCCGGCCAGGGCACACAGGAGAAACGCTCATCTGCTTCTCCACCCCTCCCCCTCTCCTTCCTCTCTGTCTCTCTCTTCCCCTTCCTCAGCCGAGGCTCCATTGGAGCAAAAAGATGGCCCGGGTGCTGGGGATGGCTCCATGGCCTCTGCCTCAGGCGCTAGAGTAGCTCTGGTCGCAACAGAGCGACATCCCGGATGGGCAGAGCATTGCCCCTGGTGGGCATGCCGGGTGGATCCCAGTTGGGCGCATGCGGGAGTCTGTCTGACTGCCTCCCCGTTTCCAGCTTCAGAAAAATACACACAAAAAAAAAATTAGCTGGTGTTAATTGTGGGTATGTTAAATTATTGAAACTCAAAACAAAAACTTTATTTGGAATGAAAAAGATTAAACTTCAATACAACACCCTGAGAAGCAGGCAAGACAATTATTTTTTTATTTTTTTATTTTTTATTTATTTATTTATTTTAGAGAGGAGAGGGAGAGACAGAGTGAGAGAGAGAGGAGAGACAGAGAGAGAGAATGGGGGGAGGAGCTGGAAGCATCAACTCCCATATGTGCCTTGACCAGGCAAGCCCAGGGTTTCGAACTGGTGACCTCAGCATTTCCAGGTCTACGCTTTATCCACTGAGCTACCACAGGTTCCAAGACAATTCTTTTTAAACATTTTTTAAATTAAAAAAAATTTTTTTTTCACCTGACCAGGCGGTGGTGCAGTGGATAGAGCGTTGGACTGGGATGCGGAGGACCCTGGTTCAAGACCCCGAGGTCACCAGCTTGAGCGTGGGCTCATCTGATTTGAGCAAAGCTCACTAGCTTGGACCCAAGGTCGCTGGCTTGAGCAAGGGGTTACTCGATCTGCTGAAGCCCCATGGTCAAGGCACATATGAGAAAGCAATCAATGAACAACTAAGGTGTCGCAACGAGAAACTAATGATTTAAGCTTCTCATCTCTCTCCATTCCTGTCTGTCCCTATCTGTCCCTCTCTCTGACTCTCTCTCTGTCTCTGTAAAAAAAAAAAAAAATAAATTTTTTTTTTCAATTACACTTTACATTCAGTATTATTTTCTGAAGCAAGGTGTTTTGATGGTGAAAACCATTGAACAAGAATAATGTTTGCCATATGATGTGTTAGTATGCATGAAATAAGAGTATGTGTAGAAAACATCACTTAAGTTATTAACCCTAAGACTTACAGTTATTTATCTTGGACCTGTCATGATTTATTTGTATTTAGCTAAAGCAAGGCTTCTCAACCTTGGACCTAGTGACTATTGACATTTTGGGCCAGATAATTGTTGTGTGTTTGCTCTGTGTATTACAGAATGTTTTTAGCAGCATCTGGGCCCTCTAATCCCTACTACCCAAACCCTATTTGTGACAACTAAATGTATCTCCTCACATTGCCTGTAACCCCTATGGGGTAAAGCTATCGTTGGTTGAGAACTATTGAGCTAAAGTATCAAGAAAGTAAACACTACCCCTTTACATGGGCTAGTTTGCTGAATGACTGTAGATTTGATTGATCTACTCATGCTTGCCATTTCAATCGCAATTCCCTTTAAAAAGCAATGCTATCCAGAAAACTTGGTTTGAGCCATTTATTTGTGTAAATGTTTTGTGTCTTATCAGTGGGCTCAATAGAAAAATCCTTCGTATATCCACACTTGCATCAAAAATATGGGCTGAATTTGAGCATCTTTGCCCTAAAGGGTTACTCTTTCAGCTGACGTGGAAGAGTGGAATGTGTCAGGTATGACTGTAGGGGCCGGGCAGGTTGTCTCCTCAGTCAGGAATGCTGTAGAATGCAGGAGACGCCGATAACGTTGGCCTAAGCAGCTGCATGTCAGCTTCCCTCACCTTAAACACATAAGGAAAGTTTATGGGTCTCTTCTAACTGCCATGTCTTACAAGGATATTAGTGATGAACACTCTCGTACCATGTAAAATTATTTTTGACTCCTCTTCACAATCCTGAATACTTGGCTATCTGCAAAGTAGTGCAACCCAGTCTGTGTCAAGGTCACTGTTGAAACATCTAGAGTTTTCCTTCCAGCAGCAATAGAAAATTCACCTGAGAAATCAGCTATACAATTTCAATATTTTTATCCAGGTTCTTTCTGTCATGTGTTTTTCCAAAAACCACCCTCAGGCAGGGACTAGGTATTTATCCCATTTTTTCCCCCACGGGTAGAGGAGCCAAAGGGGTGGGAAGGGAGGAATCTGAGGTTTGTGGGATGCTGAGCTTGTGAGCTCTTTCTATAAATAAAACCAAATAAACACAGATAAAAAAAATAAAATGTGAGACCTCAAGACAGAGTGTTTTCAGAGAAAGAAAGCCCACTTCTATTTTCTTTCTTATCCAAGTTGAAATAATATTTATATAAGAAGTACAAATATAATTACTATTTTCATTCAAGGGTAGCACTTTTTTAGATAGGAGGCAGAAATAAATTTTGTATGGTTGAAGAGAAAATACTCAAGGAATGATAGAATGGAGTATAAAATTGGATAAGCAGCCAATATGTGCCTTGCTTGCAACTCTGGGAACTGACAGTTGCTCTGTTCTGGGTCAAACCCAAAGTGTGTCTCAAAGGGAATATAATAGATAATAAGCAAGATGCTTTTGTGAATATATTTGGATGTTGGTATATTAAAAACACTGATAACAAGTGACAGCATGGGAAGATGGTATTGTAGAGGTAGTCTAAAATAACCATTTAATGGTAAGATCAGTAGTGGTTCCCTCCCCCCCGTTTTTGAATTTTATTGCTGATTTTATAGACTTGCTCAAGGAAATCTTCACCTAGCAAATTTGGGAGAAGCTTTCACCAAGCAAAGTTTTTTTTTTTCCAGTCATTTTTGCCTATTTGTTGAGCCAACACGATCCCTACCTCCCCATGGTGGGGACCAAGCTTGAGGTCCCCACTGATAACACTCCTTCTCCTCACCTCTGGCTTCGTTTTCATGTGCTTGAGTTCCTCACAATTGATAAATAATGACAGCTAGATGTTTCTGTAAATTACCATGCTTATTAATGTTTGTTCATTTCTCACCTGTTACTGTATTGAAACAATTTTATCTATGTTGAATCAGACCATAGTATTTTATTGAATTAAAAAGTAGGGTTTTTTTTCTCTTTCTTCTGTTTTCTAATGGAGACAGTGAAGGTTAAATAATATTAATAAACTTGATTACAGTTGCTCAGTTATGGTGTCATGATTAAAACTGTGCTAAAGAAATGTTTTTATTTCAAACGAAAGATGAACCATTGTGACTAGTTGTGTAATTATGCCTCAAGCATTAAAATTTAAATTATTCTTATATTATTAGTTTGTCAATCTCATTATTTTATTTATAAAAAAACAAAACAAAAAACAATAGCTTGACCTGTGGGACACAGTGGATAGAGTGTCGACCTGGAATGCTGAGGTCGCTGATTCAAAACCCTGGGCTTGCCTGATCAAGGGACATACGAGAAGCAACTACTACAAGTTGATCCTTCCTGCTCCTCTTCTTCTCTTTTTTTCTCTCTCTCTCTCTCCTTACTCTAAAAGCAATAAAAATAAAAGCTTAAACAAAAAGAAAACTCCAATAACAAAAACTGTAATATTGCCATTATTAATGTATTGTTTACACTTGTGTAAGAAATTAGAACATAAACGTTAGGCATTTACTAAAAATAAGGCCACTTTAAACATCGCAAATAACATCTTTCATGATTGCATTTGAATTTAAATATACTTTTTCCTAATGTGTATTTTATTGGAATTTCTGTGGATCACGACCTGTATTTTGAAATAGTTTGTGGTTATCCAATAATCAAGTCTGAGAAAATAGACTGAATGGGGATTATGCATTAGCAGTCTTCAAAGTAATAAATATTAGATATTAAATATCCCAATACCTAACACCGCCCCATAAATAGCATATGAATACATCAATAATGACTATTTATAAAGCATTTTGGGGAGATTTCTTCTAGAGTTTCCTTGTCTCTCTGCTTTTCTCCAACTCCCAATTAAAGGTAAGTATCACCAAGCATGAACATTTAAAAACTTAGTGTCAACTTTGAAGTTGTTTCCAATGTCCTCATAATGATGCCGCAGTGTAAATCAGGAAACTCCCATTTTATTTCTAGCTGTAACCTCTTAGTCATGACATTATACAAGCTTAGGAGCACTTCCCTAGAGTTCCAAACTTACTTGTTTTTAAATCTAAGATGAATATCTATATGCCAACTTTCAGCCCTGAGGGCAATTGGCAACCTTTTTAAAAAATATTAATGAGTTAGAATTCTTAAAGCAACTCTGTAATTAACTTGTGGAGTTTTAAAAAAATGGATTCAGAGTAGGATTATATCATACATGACAGTTTTATTAAGATACAAAAACATTTAGAACATCTCTGTTTAGGCAACTTTCATTTATGTAGACACTGGAAAGGGAAAAATGGCCGAGGTAAAGGTAGTAAGAACTAGAACCCAGGGTAAGACTGGTACGAGGGCCTTGGTCATCTGATGGTCTTAGGCTAATGGCTGTCCCCCTCTTCCTAGAAATGTTTATCGAACGGCTACCATGTGCCAGGTTCTGCTCTAGGACTTTGGGAGACACCCACATAAAAGGCAGAGAAAATTCTTCTCTAATGGAACACAGTCAGTAAATCAATAATAACCTGTCAGGCGGCAATCATTACAATGAACAATATATAATACCTTGTCAGTTATCAATAATTACAAAGTAGTCAATGGGTAGAGATTGATTGAGTGCATGTATGAGACGTCTGTCAGATTAGGTGCTCTGGGACATTATTTTCTGGAGTTGACATTTGATCAGGGAGGGGTGTGAATGAAGTGGGGGAGTAGAAAGATACGGGATGGGTGGGAACTTTCCAGTCAGAAGGAAAAGCTGGGGCGGGGTCCAGGCATGAACAAGCTGGACCAGCAAGGAGCACTGTGGGTCTGGAATAAGGGAGGTGGAGAGGTGGCCCCAAGGGTTTTAAGGGTTCACGGACTTTGGGGAGTAGATTGCATTTTATTCTAAGTGTGACTAGAAGCTGTTGGGGGCTTTTGAGAACAATTAAATTTGTTGTTAGTGGTCATTGGTTACCTGTGGTAAAGGAATATATCGGTGAATATACTAAAAATCACTGAACTGTATACTTTAAAGTGGGTGAATTGTATGGTATGTGATTTATATCTCAAAAAACTTTTTAAAAAATCACTGTTTGCTCCAGTCTACCTGAATCATTACCAGCTAGAAGCAGCGGTCATTGGGACTTGGACATGAGCTGCAAAGTATAGAATGGTGACAACAATTCCAGTGCCATGCAGACTTTTCCTGGATGTGGACTTTTCCTGGATTCCTGCTCCCTGTGACAGCTCCTAACAGACTGAACTGTGGTTGGGTTGCATTTTTCAGGGATTTGGCATGGTGATGGGGCCAACTTGGACTTGGTGAACATGTTAAGGACACTACTCTTTTATGGATTCTTGCTGTATTGGCCAAGAGTTTGCTTACAGGCTTTTAATCACTGTAAAAAAAAAATAGAAGGCTGGATAAAGAAGATGGGGCATATATACACCATGGTATACTAGTCAGCTAGAAGAAATGATGACATCAGCTCACTTACAGCAGAATGGTGGAATCTTGATAACATTATGCAGAGTGAAATAAGTGAATCAGAAAAAAACAAGAACTGCAGGATTCCATACATTGGTGGGACATAAAAGTGAGACTAAGAGACATGGACAGGAGTGTGGTGGTTACGGGGGGGGGGGGGGGGGGGGGGGGTGGGGGGAGGGAAGGAGGGAGAGGGGGAGGGGGAGGGGGGAGGGATACAAAGAAAACTGGATAGAGGGTGACGGAGGACAATCTCTCTTTGGGTGATGGGTATGCAACAGAACTAAATGACAAGATAACCTGGAAATGTTTTCTTTGAATATATGTACCCTGATTTATTGATGTCACCCCATTAAAATAAAAATTTATTTATAAAAAAAAAATCACTGTTTGGTGTGAAGTACAGACCAAAGGAAATTAAGAAGAGAAGCAGGCAAGCCAGTTAAAAAACGGTTTCAGTACTTGTGATGATTAATTTTGTGTGTCAGCTTTATTGGGCCATGGGGTGTCCAGATCTTTTGTCAAACATTACTCTGAATGCGCCTGTGAGGGTGTTTTCGAATAAGGTTAATGTTTGAATTGGGAGACTTGAGTAAAGCTGGTTTCCCTCCCTGATGTGGGTGGGCCTTAACTAATCAATGAAAGGCCTGGCCAGAACAAAAAGGCTGACCCTCTGTGAGTAAGAGCACACTGCTGTGCCTGCCAGGAGGAGCTGGGACGTGGGTCTGTCCTTGCCTTCAGACTTGCACAGGAACACCAGCTCTCCTTGCACAAGGAGTCTGCTGGCTTTTGAACGGAAACTTACGTGGTCCCATGGAGACCCCCAGTCCTCCTTGCTGGCCCAGCTTGCTCCTGCCCTGACCCCAGCCCTGGTTCTCAGGCTTCTGTGTGTGGGCTGGAACTCGGCCACCCGCTCTCCTGCCTGTCCAGCTTAGACGGGCAGATAGTGGGACTTCTCAGCCTCCGTAATCACATAGACTTGGGAACCGTGTGTTACAATTACAGTCAGGGAATTCTGGAACTTTCTTGATATAGAAAGGACTAAAAGTGAGTCAGCCTCATAAAGTAAAGTAAGAAGTCCCTGGGGCTGAAAAAGCTGAAACCAAATCTGATGATGCAGCCCATCTCCTCTGAAGGGGACGGGAGCAGCCGCACTGGAGGGGCCGCTGTGAGCCCCAGGCTTTCTTTTTTACAGAGACAGAGAGAGAGTCAGAGAGAGGGATAGACAGGGACAGACAGACAGGAATGGAGAGATGAGAAGCATCAATTATCAGTTTTTTGTTGCAACACCTTAGTTCATTGATTGCTTTCTCATATGTGCCTTGACCGTGGGCCTTCAGCAGACCAAGTAATCCCTTGCTCGAGCCAGAGACCTTGGGTCCAAGCTGGTGAGCTTTGCTCAAACCAGATGAGCCCGCGCTCAAGCTGGCGACCTCAGGGTCTCGAACCTGGGTCCTCTGCATCCCAATCCGACACTCTAGCCACTGCACCACTGCCTGGTCAGGCTTGATCCCTGGTCTTAACAGTCTCTTTCTGCCTTACACATGCTTCACTGCTTCGTAAAATTTGCCTGTTAGTGCCATTACAACCTGTTTCTTTAAGCAATTATTTGTTTTACTCTTGAACAACAACAAAAAAACCATGAATAATTTGAAGACAGAACTTTTTTCCCTTTAATTTTCATTTTGTACCCCCCATCCCTGAACCCCCACCTGTGGCAACCACCAATCTGGTCTCAATCAGAACTTCTGAAGTATCAATTTCAGCATTTAAAATTTTTTTATTTTTTTATTAAGTGAAAGGCGGGAGGCAGAGAGACAGACTCCTGCATATACCCCCACTGGGATCCACCTGGCAAGCCCCCTTCCAGGGCGATGCTCTGCCATCTGGGGCTGCTGCTCCATTGCTCATCAACCGAGCTATTTTTAGCACTTGAGGCTAGGCCATGGAGCCATCCTCAGTGCCCGGGGCTAACTTTACTCGAGCCATGGCTGCAGTAGGGGAGGAGAGAGAGGGAGAAAGAGAGAAGGAGGAGGGGTGGAGAAACAGATGGTGGCTTCTCCTGTGTGTCCTGACTGGGATTCGAAACCAGGACTTCTGTATGCTGGGCTGATGCTCTACTGTTGAGCCCAACTGGCCAGGGCCGGTTTCAGCATATTTTAAAACAGTTGGTGGCCCTGGCCGGTTGGCTCAGCGGTAGAGCGTCAGCCTGGCGTGCAGGGGACCCGGGTTTGATTCCCGGCCAGGGCACATAGGAGAAGCACCCATTTGCTTCTCCACCCCCCCTCCTTCCTCTCTGTCTCTCTCTTCCCCTCCCGCAGCCAAGGCTCCATTGGAGCAAAGCTGGCCCGGGCGCTGGGGATGGCCCCTTGGCCTCTGCCCCAGGCGCTAGAGTGGCTCTGGTCTCGACAGAGCGACGCCCCGGAGGGGCAGAGCATTGCCCCCTGGTGGGCAGAGCGTCGCCCCATGGTGGGCGTGCTGGGTGGATCCTGGTCGGGCGCATGCGGGAGTCTGTCTGACTGTCTCTCCCCGTTTCCAGCTTCAGAAAAAAATTAAAAATAAAAAAAAATAAAACAGTTGGTAAGTTATAGAATCAACTTTTGATATAAAGTTTAATTGGAATAATATAAATAATGTTCAAGACTGCAACTTACTTTATGCTTCATTTTGACAAAGTCTGTTATTGCTTCTGTTTAAATTGTCGCCCAAGTTGACTAAGCATTTTCTTAACTAGCGTTTTACCAGAGTACTCAGCCCTCATTCCTTTGACCTTCTGCTGCCCTGTCTTGCCAACTCTCAGTTCTGTCTCTCAGTCTGGTTTTTCCTCCTGTCCTGCCAAGCAGTGCTGGAGAAAAACCAAATCATCAAGCCTCTGGCATAATTAGCATGTGTAATCTCCTGGGCCCTGGTGTCACTTGGCAATTCCTTTTAAGCATTCCTAGTAGTTTCTATTCCTATTTTCACATGTGACAGAGCTTATTGCTCTCCTGTCTTAGTTCCTTTGCTGTTAGCCAGCGGATGACTGACTCTTTTTCTTTGTAGAGAAATAAGGATCTGAGGAAAACTTTAGAAAACAAAAGAAAACAAAACATCCCAAAACATACTTGCTGCTTATTTTTCTCACAAATAACTATTAAACTTGTATCTCTGACTGTTTACCGACATAACATAGTCATAAAATGTAGGTGTTATTACTTCACAGCTTACATTTGTTAGCTAAGACATAAAATAGAGGATGAATTCTCCAAAATAATAATAATAAAAAACTAGTGTCAGTTGATCAAAATTATGACTTGCCCTGGCTGGTTGGCTTAGTGGTAGAGTGTTGGCCTGGTGTGTGGAAGTCCCAGGTTTGATTCCCGGTCAGGGCACATAGGAGAAGCACCTATCTGCTTCTCTACCCTTCCCCCTCTCCTTTCTCTCTATCTCTCTCTTCCCCTCCCACAGCCAAGGCTCCATTGGAGCAAAGTTGGCCTGGGCTCTGAGGATGGCTCCATGGCCTCCATCTCAGGCACTGAAATGGCTGCGGTTGCAACAGAGCAATGCCCCAGATGGGCAGAGCATCACCCCCTCCCTGGTGGGCTTGCCAGGTGGATCCTGGTCAGGTGCATGCAGGAGTCTGTCTGACTGTCTCCATGCTTCTAACTTCGGAAAAATACAAAAAAATAAAAAATTATGACTCAACTGTGTTCTTAATGGAAGCTATATCATTAAAATGCAAATTCGAATATATTGTATTTAATCTGCTTGGGCGTTGCTTTAAGATAATTTTGAATGATCACAGTTGATGTGATCACAATTAGGGTATCATTAAAATAGAATTCAGGTCCTTTTGACAGTAGTTTCATAGTGAACTCTGTATGCCTATGTGACTCGTGTTCATACTAAGGAGAAACATTGCTTCAAGTCATATTTGCACACATAGTTCTTATATTGTTCTTTGTCAGAAAATTTACGTCTACAAAGACTCAAATCACTTGGAGGATCATTTTAGAAGGTGGGTTCTGATTCAGCAGATGTGGACTAGAGCCGGAAGGGCTGCAGTGTGGTTTTTTATTTAATTTCACCTTTCCCCACTTTAATCATTCTACTGTTTTTCTGTCATAAGGGAAAAAAAAGCTGGTTGCACAGTGTCATGCATTTTTATGTCAGCTTTTGCCCTAATAATAATATTGTCTCTCATCTATGACATCATAGACTGCTCACAATAATTTAACAGAGATGAAATAGCTTCCTTCCCTACATGCCCCCTGCCCCCAACCCCAGCCTATCAGTCATGACTTGGTTTGCATGGCTTATTTGTTCTTTGTTCAAACATTCACACGGAATGAAATACAACTTTTTTCTTTTAAATTTTCATGTAAACGAGATGCTGAGAAAGCCCTTGTCATCTCTGACAGAAGCAGAGAGCTCTGCTTCATGAATGACAGCATGATTAAAGCTAAAATAAAATTTTGAAAAAAATCCCTTTTACTGTACACACTCAAAAGAAAGCCAGAAAGATAAAGAAGAGTTTCTTTATGTGCTAGCCAGAAAAAGTGTTTCTATTGCTTTGGGCTTTGAAGTTCAGTGTGGCCCACATCTGGGTGCATATGTGTGTGGTTATACGTGCATAATCTATGCAGTATGGTAGCCCTTAATTTTTTCAGCTAGTTTGTCTGATCATTAAGCCACTTAACCAGTTGTAGCATTCTTATATATCACATTGAACAATTTTACATAATTGCTTCTTTGAAATACTGGGAATGTTTACACATTTATTTGGCTTGTAAAGGACTGAAATATTAATGCTTTAACAAGCTTTTTTTTTTTTTAAAAGAATATGGCTCTTAATAAATCAATTTTCTGAGTTCTAGAGCAAAAGTACCTTTTAAAATTTTTCTGAAGCTGACTTGAAGCAGGAAGAATGTCTTCGGATTTGGACTAAAATATGACGTGTATTTATGTCATTTAAAATTTGAAGGATAAGTCTATAAGGGGGTCCTTTGCTGCCTGTCTACTGTTCTTGAAGTGTTTGTTGAAGTACCTCCACTAGACCAGCAGAGGGCACTTTACATACCATTACATTTGTTTGGGAGCAAATGAAGATGACACAAAAAGAGTTTTCACCCGGTATCAGGAAAGAGTCCTATAGATTTGTTTTTAAAATTCACAAAAATATAGAAAATATGGACTGTACTACAGGGGTTCATATAGAAAGTTACTGGTTTGTGTGAAGTCAACTACATTGTATTGCTCTTTGGGTCACTTTTTTCCTCTATCTTTTTCCCTTTCCCAGTTCAAGAATGGGATTGGGTTGAACCTTTTTACATATAATACAGAATCCATTTCTAGTCATTATGGTTAAGTTTTACCTTTTCTACTCTGTATTTACTCTTCGGTTGAAAAGCCTGGGACCCCTGATCCAAGGCTACCTCATCTCTCACTTCAGAGTAGCAATTACAGTGACATCATCAGACACGCTCTGATATGGAGCTGCCACGCTCGGCACTGAGCTGCCTCGTTTCCATCCTCCCAGGAAGAACCTTGGGAGATATTGTGCCCCGTTTGGTTTTGGCAAACATCAGCTTGCGGCCTGCTGTTAGGTGCAGAACTACAGTCTTTCTTAGTTGAAAGGTAGTTGTTTACATTCGTTTTCATAAGAAGTGATGAAGACACCTTTTTCCACAGGGGCTACAACTACTAACTTTTCTTTAAAAGGCTTTAATTTTTTCAGAAGCATTAAAGTCCTAGATATACACCCCATGGGCTCTTTCATTTTTCTCAATTCTGTTGGCTCCAGTTTAGTGTCAGAAAAGATTAAAGAATTGTGTATGCATGTGTTTGCACAGTTTAAGTAAATGTCTTTCACCCTTAGAGAAATGTAACAGTAAGTACTTTTCATATGGTCTTAAAAGCCTTTGTTTTCCATTTCTCTCTCTCTCTCTGCCTCTGAGTCACTTTTGCTCTCATTTGTCCTAAAGTTGCCCCATAAAGAAGGAATGAAGTCTTCTAGTAGCAACCCTTTGAGCTACAGGTTCACTTAGTGAGTCCTTACCCCTAAAGGATCATAAACTTCTTGGGTTACATCAACCTAATTATCCCTAAACTGCCTCAGATTCTGTGTTGGCTTATGTATTTTGTTTTATTTTAGCCACACCATATATGTGATTCCTTGTGCCATTTTCTTCTGTTGATTATTTTTCTTCATGACCCTGAGCTGTGGCTTCCTCCTCTGTTCCAACACTTTTCCTCATCTTGCCGAGGTAGGCCTCAAAGACACAAGGTAGCTGAGGTACATGAGTGAGGATCAGCAGATGTTCTGAAATTCAGAGCCACACTGGTAATGCTGCACCCAGTAGGAGACCAGATAGTTAATGACAGCCCACCAGCATCTGAGTGATCTGGGACAAGGTGATGAACGCACCGAGCTTGCGGGAGGTGGGGGAACCGGCCACTTGCAAGGCACTGTAAGAGACTATCACGGTGTCATGAACCATAGTCACGAACCAACCACCCCCAGCAGCCACGTCCTTGCAGGAGTCCAGGTGTGCGGGAGCACAGTGAGTGGTGGTACCAGTGCAAGAAGTCAGCTTCTGCTTCCTCAGAATAATGAATGTTGTCTCTCCTAGTTTGGGAGCTTTGCTTAGCACAACTGCATAAGCCTAGAATTTGCTGACAGGTCTATTATAACAACCCTGGCCACAGATTAACTGCTTCGGACATTTGGTCATCAAAATGTACATCATATAAGCACCAGTTCCAGGAGCACTGAATATACCCAAGACTGCGAGGGTCAGAGACCATAGCACTGATGGCTTCTTTGCTCAAACTTGGTTTGTTTGTTCATTAGGTGCCGACTGCCAAAGATAAAGGCAGAATATAAAACAGAAAACAGCGAAGATTCCTTCCAGGTTTCCGGCATCCATTGGATAGCTTCATTCCCATTCGACTGCTTTTCAAATTCATATTCTTATAAAGTCAGGACTGATGTGTTCATTGGGACCGACCATTGGTATCATTATGTGCTTTCTGCACTCTGAAGGAGAAAATGAATCTGAGAGTCTGCATTTCTTTTTAGTTTTTATCTTTATTTTTTTATTGATTTGAGAGGGAGAGAGAGAGAGAAACATTATACATTCATTGGTCGACTCTTGTATGGGCCCTGCCTAGGGATCAAACTTGCAATCTTGGCGTATGGGGACAATGCTCTAACCAACTGAGCTACCCGGCAGGGCAGAGAGTACATTTCTAACAGCTCCCATGTGATGCCAGTGGTGGCGGTGCCTGGACCACAAGTTGAGTATCAAGAGGTGAGGGCAGCTGTTCTCCAATTTAACTGTGCACCAGCATCACCTGATGGTAATTGCGCTCCCTCTGGTGATTCTGATGTGGAGGACCGAGACTGTTCTCTAAGGTCCCCAAACTTTTTACACAGGGGGCCAGTTCACTGTCCCTCAGACCGTTGGAGGGCCGCCACATACAGTGCTCCTCTCACTGACCACCAATGAAAGAGGTGCCCCTTCCAGGAGTGCGGCGGAGGGCCGGATAAATGGCCTCAGGGGGCCACATGCTAGTTTGGGGATGCCTGCGTGGGCCTAGTTCACTTTCTTTTGCCTCTGACAACGGTTACAACCTGTTGATTGCTGGCACATGCTTGCTAACTTTTTAGCCCTGTTAATTTCAAAGGCAGAAGAGATAGGGGCTTTGGTGTCCTATCATAAATAGAAAAGGAGTTTAGGTCAGCAAGTCTCTTGGCCTCAGGATAAATTGATCTGCACCATCCTGTGCTCAGATTCAGAGGAACTGGATAATGTGCTCTTTTTTTTTTTTAATTTATTTTTAATGGGGCGACATCAATAAATCAGGATACATATATTCAAAGATAACTCCAGGTTATCTTGTCGTTCACTTATGTTGCATACCCATCACCCAAAGTCAGATTGTCCTCTGTCACCTTCTATCTAGTTTTCTTTGTGCCCCTCCCCCTCCCCCTTTCCTTCTCCCTCTCCCCCCTCCCCCCCCGTAACCACCACACTCTTATCAATGTCTCTTAGTTTCACTTTTATGTCCCACCTACGTATGGAATAGTGCAGTTCCTGGTTTTTTCTGATTTACTTATTTCACTCCATATAATGTTATCAAGATCCCACCATTTTGCTGTAAATGATCCGATGTCATCATTTCTTATGGCTGAGTAGTATTCCATAGTGTATATGTGCCACATCTTCTTTATCCAGTCATCTATTGACGGGCTTTTTGGTTGTTTCCATGTCCTGGCCACTGTGAACAATGCTGCAATGAACATGGGGCTGCATGTGTCTTTATGTATCAATGTTTCTGAGTTTTTGGGGTATATACCCAGTAGAGGGATTGCTGGGTCATAAGGTAATTCTATTTTCAGTTTTTTGAGGAACCACCATACTTACTTCCATAATGGTTGTACTACTTGACATTCCCACCTACAGTGGATGAGGGTTTCTTTTTCTCCACAGCCTCTCCAACAGTTGCTATTACCTGTCGTGTTAATAATAGCTAATCTAACAGGTGTGAGGTGGTATCTCATTGCAGTTTTGATTTGCATTTCTCTAATAACTAACGAAGATGGCGCTCTTTTTTTTTTAATTGAAAAAAAATCTTACATTTAGTAGGCATAGAACTCAGAACCTTACTGGGAACAACAGGCCAGAGTGAGTGCGAGAAGAACATTGGACTTGCTGACGGGGAGCAGTTCCAGGCGGTGCTCCGGGAGCTTGGGCTGACTGTGTTGCTGGCGCGGTCCTCAGGTCACAGCCCTGAGCACAGTTTCACTGTTCCTCAGAATTAGGCAGGACTTGATCTTAAAGAACTAATTTATTGTTTAAGATAGTTCTTGACCTTTAGATGTATGAAACTTTTGCTTAAGTGGGTCTTATTGGTTTGATCTTATGATTGGTTCCTTATTTGTTGAAAGTTATCACATTTGAAAATTTATCATTAAATACACTTTTTTTTTAGGTCTTCCTAGTGAAAAGGAAAGTGACTGGGTACAGTAAGAGCCTGGGGTGGTTAGTATACAATTTAATGAGGATTTAGTCTTTATGTAGCAAATTGATTCAACATGGAAGAGAAAAATGTAGACTGTAATGCTATTTATGTAAATTAGACTACATAAATAAATCGACCCTTTAAAGGACAAGTTATATTTTAAGCCCATTAGAGAAGGCACCTTTTAAGAAATAATTTATGGAGGTGAAATCTATATAACATGAATTTAGCCATTTTAAGATGAATATTTAGGTGGCATTTAGAAATTCACAATTTTAACCACCAAACATTTCCATCATTCCCAAGTAAAACTTCTTACCTATTAAGTAGTATGCCTGCCCATGTACTTGTTTGAACATCTCTTTGATTCTTTAGGATATATACTTAGGGAGAAGGCATCTTTTCATGGAGAGAAGTGAGAGTAAGTGGGGGTATGAGGTGAAGAAGAGAATAGTAAAAAAAAAAAAAAAAAAAAAAAAAAAAAATGAGCCTGACCAGGCGGTGGCGCAGTGGATAGAGCGTTGGACTGGGATGTGGAAGACCCACGTTCGAGACCCCGAGGTCACCAGCTTGAACCCAAGGTCGCTGGCTCCAGCAAGGGGTTACTCGGTCTGCTGAAGGCCCGCTGTCAAGGCACATATGAGAAAGCAATCAATGAACAACTAAGGTGTTGCAACGTGCAATGAAAAACTAATGATTGATGCTTCTCATCTCTCTCCGTTCCTGTCTGTCCGTCCCTGTCTATCCCTCTCTCTGACTCACTCTCTGTCTCTGTAAAAAAAAAAAAAAAAAAAAAAAAAATGAGTGCTGCCTGACTAGGCTGTGGTGCAGTGGATAGAGCATCGGATTGGGCTGCGGAGGACCCAGGTTCAAGACCCCGGGGTCGCCAGCTTGAGCGCGGGCTCATATGACTTGAACAAAAAGCTCACCAGCTTGGACCCAGGGTCACTGGCTCGAGCAAGGGGTTACTCCATCTGCTGAAGGCCTGCGGTCAAGGCACATATGAGAAAGCAATCAATGAACAACTAAGGTGTAATGAACAACTAAAGTGTCACAATGAAGAACTGATGATTGATGCCTCTCATCTCTCTCCATTCCTGTCTGTCTGTTCCTATCTATCTCTCTCTCTGTCCCTGTAAAAAAATTAATTAATTAATTAATTAAGTGGAACAAATTGATGTTTGTCTCTCTCCCTCTCTCTTTCAAAAACCAAATAGCCTGGCCTGACCAGTCGGTGGCGCAGTGGATAGAGCATCGGACTGGGATGCTGAGGACCCAGGTTCGAGACCCCAAGGTCGCCAGCTTGAGCACAGGCTTATCTGGTTTGAGCAAAGCTCACCAGCTTGGACCCGAGGTCACTGGCTCGAACAAGGGGTTACTCGGTCTGCTGAAGGCCCGTGGTCAAGGCACATATGAGAGAGCAATCAATGAACAACTAAGGTGTCGCAACAAAAAACGGATGATAGATGCTTCTCATCTCTTTCCATTCCTGTCTGTCTGTCCCTATCTATTCCTTTCTCTGACTCTCTCTCTCTTTCCCTGTAAAAAAAAAAAAAAATGAATGCCCTTATATAGACTCATAAGAGCTTGTTAAACTATGATTAATTCAACTCTGGGTCCCTGACATTTCTCCCCATCTACTTCCATTTCCAATAAAGAGCAAGGAACCCTGCTTAGATGACATGAGAGTATTCTACTGCATGAGTGCTTTTTGAAGGGAACTGGGATGAAAGGCTATGATAGGGAAGTGATACCTATGAGTCTAGTGTTAAAATATTAGTGTTGGCTTCATGTTCCCCTTCCCATAACTCTCTTTTCAGGATTTATAATGGAGATAGAGAGGAGTTAATATTCCATAGAAATATATAACTTTGTTCCTGTTGAAAATTGAAAAATGCTGGGAGGAAGTAGAACATGGGCCAGGAGAATGCGAGTGAGGATGCTCTCCCCTCCTCATCTCCTTCCTCCTAACAGTGGAGGCTTCGACGTGGTAGCATTGGGAGACGAGATCGGAAACTTGAGTGAGAGACGAGAAAGACTGTTAGGATGCTGCTGAGAAGGAGGGCCTTCGCGGTGATCCTTGCTCTGCGGTAACAGCTCATCTTCAGTGCCACTGATTTGCCCCTCGGCCCCCTGGAGTTCACGTTCACTAAGGATTTTCCAGTAGATTGTCAAATTGTTTGGGTTGCTTTTATTCATACCTTGTTGTGGCTCTTTGTAGTATCTGGCACTCATCTTGAAACTCTTTGTTCCCTCAGTTTTCTATGACACTGTTCACTTTGACTTTTCCTTTGGTTTCTCTGGCTGCTAGATTTTTTTTCCCCTTGACCCCCTTTTTTTTATCTGCTTCTTAAATGTTGATGTCTGCTTTGTGAATCCTTCTCTAGCTTTGCTTTTCCTAAGAGAACACATCCACTTCCTTAATTTCAACTACTACCAATGAGGTTTTGATTCCCCAAACCATATTTTAAGATCAAATATGTTTCCTGGGCTCTAAACCCAGTTTACTATTAGCTGGACATTTTGATGTGGATGTCTGAAATTCAACATTGCTAAAACAGTTTATTATTCTACTCCCAATTCATGACCTGTATTCTTTATTGTGTATTTGTAGCCAGCTTCAAAAGTGGTCCCAGTGATTCTCACTTGATACTTACTACCTTTTCCCTATGTTGTACTTAATAAACAAACCGACCTGGAAAAGATCTCCAGGTGGAATGTAAAATGCTGTCTGGCTTCCCTCTGCTGATTATGACAAAATGTGAGAGGGCGAAGGATAGAATGATAAACACGAGGGACTCAGAAATTGCTGGTTTGGAAAATTATCAGCCTCCTTGGTCAGGTGATGCTAGCATTGAGAAATGGCCTTCTGGCAAAGACCAAATTCAGAGCAGTGGAAGCAAGGTCTAAAGGTAAAGCTGAAGGTATGGCTGGAAAGTCATTTAAAGATCTTAGAAAGATCCAAAGTGATGCCCTGGAAATTTGTCTAGTCCAGCAATAGGGCTTCTAAGAAGCTCAAGGGTGGATTCTGCCAGTCATCTCTGCAGACCAAAGGAGAGAAGGGCTTCTTTTCAAGCGACTTATGGGTGTGGCTTTTTAAAAATTTATTTTTGTTTGAAAAGTCCAGTAAGATTCACTGAAGGCAGAGTATTTTTGAGAGAATTGTGTTTGCAAAAACATTGTAAACTTAGACAAAGGGAGACAGAGGGTTAAAAAAACTAAGAGACCTTCAGTTCTCCAAATTTTATCGGGGAGGAAGCATACTGAGAAAGCTAACTCCGCTGCAACAGAGGCTACTTTTCAAAGAAATCGGAAAATGATTTTTAAGGTGAACCAAGGGTCCAGAGGAGAAAGCAAAATACCACGAAGGAAGTTCCTGGCCAGCAGTCCTAATGAATGGCCCACTAATTTATGCTTTGCAGGATTTCAGAATTTCTGTGGAGCAGTAAGTACCTTCTGTCAGGCATTCATTTCTCCGCACTTTGAACTGGGGTGTCTCTGTGGTCACCCTACACCTAACCCACTATTATTATGTGTTGGGTAGTGGTGGGGGACAAGTAGCTAGTTTTTTTAGTTTACTGGCATTCAAGTTGGGAGGAGTGGTGCTCAAGGGCTGTACTTAAAGAACTATACCTGATCTGATTAAATGCAGAGGCACCTCAGGAACACCTGGATCTGATTAGACGCTGAGATTCCAGACTGTGAGCTCACCGTCTAAAGGAATGAGAATTTCCCGTGCCTTGGAAAGAGTTAGTGTACTTTTTTTTATTGAGAGAGAGAGAGAGAAAGAGAGAGAGAGAGAGAGAGACTGAGAGAGACAGAAAGGAAGAGAAATGAGAAGCGTCAACTCATAGTTGTGGCACTTTAGTTGTTCATTGTTTGCTTTCTCATACATGCTCTAGCTCAGCCAGTGACCTTGGGCTTAAGCCAGCGACCTTTGGACTTCAAGTCAGTGACCATGGGGTCATGTCTATGATTCCTTGCTCAAGCTGGTGACCCTGCACTCAAGCTGTTGAGCCTGTGCTCAAGACAGATGAGCCCACGCTCAAGCCAGTGACCTCAAGGTTTCAAACCTGGATCTTCAGCGTCGCAGGTTGATAACTCTATCCACTGTGCCACTGCCTGCTCAGGCGGATTAGTGTGCTTTATTTGTGAGAGGGTGTGAGGAAAACATCTGTGTTAGGCTTGCTTGCTGGTTTACCAGCTGCAAGCACTTTGCTTGGTGAGTGCGTGAGCACATGACAGTGCCACATGTGTATAGTCTGTGGAAGGCTATGGGTGCTTGCACTCAGGGCGGATTGCAGACGGTGGATTGTGGATTGCCTGCCTGCCACTCTGAAGGGCCATTTGCTATTCACTTCCCTGAGAGGTGGTTTTCCCCTGCCGGTTTGCTCATCTGCCTTTGTGAGATTCTATTAAATGGAAACAGGCCAATGCATTCTAGCTCCACAGTTTCTCTACCATCTGCCTGAATCCAATGTGGACCTGCCTGGCTTTGACCACCGGCATTACATCTAATGTAGTGGGCAGGATTTGAATCAGATTGGTATACAGCCACAAACACCCTTGAAGGGTGGGGTAGAGGAGTGGTTGTTTTTCTCCAGCATATGGTTTCCCGTGGCTGTCCTCTTGGGGGCCGTGGCTGGGTGTTTTGTATAGCCCTGCAAGAAGAGACCAAGTACTAGTGATGGCATGAACTGGAATGAGCGCTGGAGAAGGAGGCAATGGGGTTTGAGAGCTGCAGTGTGAGATGCAGGCTGAGCACCGGTGGCGCCTGGAACTGAAATGGTCTCTGGAGAAGGAATGGCAGGTTCACGAGCTGCATTTTGTCCTGGAAGCTGAATGTTGGTAGTGACAGTTGTTAAAGAAACAGCTGTGGGTTCAAGAGCTCAAGTCCCAGCTTCAGGCTGAGAGCTGGCAGCCTCAGGAGCCAAAAGGGCCCTGAAGACAGAGCTGCATCCATGCTAGCAGAGTGGCTCTGAGTTGGCTCATTCTGAGGAGGAGGTTTGGGCTGAAACTCTCTCTGCAGACTCAGAGCTCAGATGGTGGTCACCCAGAAGGTAAAAATCCAGCAGCCAAGAGTCCCTCAGGGACAGGCACAACCCCCTTTCCAGATGGTGGAGCCCTCCAGGGGCCGGCCCTACACCCAGGCAGAGCTGATGGAGCTGGGGGTCCAATTCAGGCAGAAACCCACGGAGCCCCTGGCAACCTGGTTGCTGCGATTGTGGGATATAAGGGGTTGATGGCATCATGCTCTCTGGAACAGAGATGGAGAAATTGGCCGCCATTGCCACACACTCCTCCCTGAGGCAGTGTCTTCAGAACCGCCATGAAAACCCAGGAGACCATACCCTATGATCAGAGGTGGATGGCTGGTATTCATATGATCTGACTGAATGCTGGAGACTTGCCGGGGGCAGTCCTATAGTGAGCTATCCCAGGTCTTTTGGGAGCTAGGTATGAAGAATGCTGCTTTCAACCTGATGTCCTGTGGGCCGGATGAGGAAGTGTTTATGGCAGGGATGAGGGAACTTATTCTCTGTAGCACCCCATCAGCCCTTTTTGGGCCACTAGTGGCTATCTTGGGTCCCTATGTGGGGTAGCCCATGGACATGGTTACACAGATGGTGGTGGATTTGGGGGAGCTGGAGACAGCATGGGACTGCAAGGCTGTGAGGGCTGCTGCCCTTGCTGTCCACCTCTGGCAAAGAAGAGAAATGGGCCTGTGAGGCTTACCCAGACACAGATGTGAGTAGATTTGATTGTGGCCAGGGAAGTTAGAGAGAAATTGGGTGGCAGGTATAATAAAGTTTTGTTAGAACAAAACTTGGCGGCAGTTTAAACTGCAACAGAGGTTCCAGCCACTGAGAAAACGGGGGAAGCGATTGGCTCTGGCAGCTGCCAAGAAAGTGACTGACATTCAGGTTACATGGTTGCAGGTTACTTGTTGGAGACAGCTGTGGGAGAGGACAATTCCCCAAGATCCACTGTCCCAGTTTGAATGGGGGCAGGCCAAGGGACCTGTTCAACCAGGGACAGGTGGGGGAGGGGCTGGAGAGCCCATGTGAAATTGGCAATCAACTGGTCCACTTCTAATGTGCAGCAGGTGTTGGCATTAGAAGATAATAGGTGCTTTTTTTTTGCAGCAGCAGCAACAGCTAAGAGAACTGTCAAGGGGGCACAGGCCTTGAGTGTGTTTGATCCCACCAGGCCCTGTGGGCTTGGACCTCTGAGGGGTTTGGAGGGTCTTGTGGCAATGGACAGAGCACGATGGAAAGCCACTGAGGTCCATTAATAAAGAGCTGTGTGGCTAGTTGCCTGCAGTGGACTTTTACCTTGGTGATTTGCACAGACAGCTGGGCTGTCTATTGTGGACTGATCATTGAGGCGTGTAATATACTGTTGGATGGGAACCAGAGGAGGGCACTGGCTCCCTTGCTGGATGGACACGCTGCTTGTGGACAGTAGACCTTGTAGGGGGAGCTGTGGCACCTGTGGAGGCCCTTCTGCACTGGGAAGCTGTTCCCATCTAGTTGCAGAGATGCACCAAAGACACTTTGTGCAGAGGCGGATTGAGGTTGGTTGAGGTCCTGGGTGCAGAAGAAAACATTGGGCCCCTTAAAACTTGGTGTCGTTAGCCTGACCAGGCGGTGGCGCAATGGATAGAGCATCAGACTGGGATGTGGAGGACCTAGGTTCGAGACCCCGAGGTTGCCAGCTTGAGCACGGGCTCATCTGGTTTGAGCAAAGCTCACCAGCTTGGACCCAAGGTCGCTGGCTCGAGCAAGGGGTTACTTGGTCTGCTGAAGGCCCACGGTCAAGGCACATATGAGAGAGCAATCAATGAACAACTAAGGTGTCGCAACAAAAAACGGATGATTGATGCTTTTCATCTCTTTCCGTTCCTGTCTGTCTGTCCCTATCTATCCCTCTCTCTGACTCTCTTTCTGTGTCTGTAAAAAACAAAACAAAACAAAAAAAACCCCACTTGGTGTCATTATTAGAAAGTGTAAAGTTGGGGTTTTATAGGGTTCTTCAGAAGTTGGGGCCCAGGGCATGAGCCCGGTGTGCCTGCCATTAAATCCGCCTCTTACTTTGTGGTTTCCATGGACACAGCCCTGGACTCTACAGGCCCTCCCACCTACGATGGGGTAGGGGACTAGAGGCGGGCCTCCAGTTAACCCTCTGGGCAGAGTGCTCAGGATGACATTGTGAATGTCACTGTTGTAATTATTGTATAACTTGTGCTGTTGCTATAGACTCTGTTTATGGATAATCACAGGAGATAGCTGTCATGTAGATTGTGAGGTGAGCAACCCTAAAGGGATGGAAGGTGGGGAGAACAGCGGTGTTAGGCTTGCTCACTGGTCTATCAGCTGCAAGCACTTTGCTTGATTAGTGCGTGAGCACATGGCAGTGCCACCTGTATATAGTCTATGTATAGCCTGCCCACCACTGTGAGGGGCCATTTTGCTGTTCATTTGCCTGAGAAGCGGTTTTCCCTGCCCATTTACTCATCCGCTGTTGTGAGACTCTGTTATATGGAAATGGCCCAATGCTTTCTGGCTCTACAGTTTCTCGACTGTCTGCCTGAATCCAGTGTGGACTTGCCTGGTGTTGGCCACCGGCATTACATCAAGACACAAATCATTGGGCCAGAAAGTGGACTGTGGTCCCCAGTCCCCAAGATAGTCCCCAATAATTCTCACTTCCTGCTGTTCATGTCTTTGTGTGCTCCTCCCCACATTGAACAGGGCAGGCGTATGCAACCGGCAGGATATGAGGAGTGATGGTGTATGACTTGAAAAGCTAGGTTATAAGACATTGCAAATTCTGTCTTGCTGTCTCTTGGATCCCTTGCTCTGTCAAGCAGCCCTAGGGAGATGTCCATTTCATAGAGAACTGAGGCTTCCTGCCCACAGCCAGCCTGGAGTTGCCAGCCATCTGAGGAAACTGTCTTGCAAGCAGCTTCTTCAAGCCTCCAGAAAGCCTTCAGATGACTGCAGCCCTGCCTGACATCTCATCTACAACCCACCCAAGACACCCTCAAGCCACAAGCATCAAAGTTAGGCCACTCCCAAATTCCTGACCTTCAGAAACTGTGTGAAATCAGAAGTGTTTATTTGTTTTAAGTTGCTGTTTTGGGATAATTTGCTTTGCAGCAGTAGGTAGTCTGTAGAGGTGCCACAGTGGACAATGTAACTGAAAATGTTAATTTTTGTAGCATCTTCCTCATCTTGCCTTAGTTGTTATAGCAAGTTCTGTCCCTGACTCATTAATCTCTCTAATTATCCCTCGCCCCCTCCACCTCATCTTGTTAATGACTGCCCTCATAATTGATTCAAGGATCAAGAGGGGATTCAAGCGAATATGAAATCTTCACCCATCCTTCTATCTCTGTTTATGTAGTGTTTGTTTTTATTCATGGTTGTAGAAAAACTTAAACCTAGAAGGAACTATTGCAGATCTTCAGGGATCTTTTTAAGGGGTTTATTTTTGAGAAGCTGCTTTTGGTCCTTAAAGTGTAACAGGAAGTACAGATGTTTAGAGCAGGCTTTTGACATCAAGTATTTTATGTAAGCTGAACTATGAAATATTTGTGTGAAGGGTTGGGCTAGGAGGGTCTGGGTTTCCCTGCCCTTGCAGAGACAAGTGTGTGCCCTTGGAAATGAGTTCCAGAGCCACTAACTAACCACAGGCAAGGACAGTGGGGCCAGAAAGGTGAATATTTCCAAAGCCACATAATTGGTTACTGGCAGAGCTAACTTGGGATCCTGGATGCCCAAAGAGATAAGATCTGTTTCATGTTTGTCCTTTGTTTTACTGTACTTTTATTTATGTTTGCTAGGTTCAAGTGAAAATGATTCCATTAAATGCTTCCTTTTTAATATGTTGAGCTGGGTGTGGTTTCTTGACGTTTCACTAAAGATAAAAATTTTATAATTTTGTATCTCCCCTTAGGCATCTCTCTGAAATCTCATAAAGCAAATTACCAATGGGCTCAAGTCCAGTAAGCATGACTTAGGTGACAATTCTGATTCTAGTACAGCCTGTCTCTGCTGCCTGGGCCATGTGTGAATTTGTTTATAAAGTCTGTTTTAAACTTAAGCATCATTGAACTATTTGAAAGATTCTGTTTTTTAATATAAAGGCTTTATTTAAAGTTATAATTAATTCATATAAATTGTATTTTTTCTTTCTCTCCAATGAAGTCTAGTCATTTTATGTATGGTTTTTTTCTAATACTTTGGATGGGTTTTGAGGAATGTATGGCTTTATCTGTCCTTAATC
Organism: Saccopteryx leptura; assembly: GCF_036850995.1. Classification (NCBI taxonomy): domain Eukaryota; kingdom Metazoa; phylum Chordata; class Mammalia; order Chiroptera; family Emballonuridae; genus Saccopteryx; species Saccopteryx leptura. The sequence continues at coordinate 74,316,473 of NC_089506.1, read as the reverse complement.
AACCTGTGCATTTTTGTCAACTGAATGAATGCTATTATGTTTTTATAAAATACGTGAAGAATTATTTTGGCTGTCAGTTCAATATGTTACTTTTAGTTTAACTTTGTTGTAATGTTTTCTAACATTTTAGGCATTTAGAATCAAATTGAATTTGTGATAAGACTTCTTATGGATTATTTTTCCTTTCTGGGTATGAGATTTGCATCCTGTAGGATTTAGGGTAAGAATATACCAAACCATTTACTCTTATCTGCTTGTCTGAGGGCCAGCAGACACGGTGTCTGTAGAACCATTGATTTGAAGCATTTAGTAATTACAGATAACATAGTTTTTTAGAAATTATGTGCATTTACCAACAAAATGATTACTTTTGCTCTTCTGGAATTTTGATAAAACATTATTTCCTTTTTTTCCACATCAAATCAGATAAGACACCTTTCATTGAGCTGTTCAACTTTTGACTTACAAGTTCCTTTAATCTTTGACCTCTGAGTTAAAGTGAATCATGGATTTCAGCTTTCAGCTAGGTAGTCCACACTGCCTTTTACTAATAGTACACCAGAATAACCTCCCACCTCTACAAAACTTCTTTCTTTTCTTTTCTTTCTTTCTTTCTTTCGAGACAGAGAGTCAGAGAGAGGGATAGATAGGGACAGACAGGAACGGAGAGAGATGAGAAGCATCAATCATCAGTTTTTTGTTGCAACACCTTAGTTGTTCATTGATTGCTTTCTCATATGTGCCTTGACCACGGGCCTTCAGCAGACCAAGTAACCCCTTGCTCGAGCCAGCGACTTTGGGTCCAAGCTGGTGAGCTTTGCTCAAACCAGATGAGTCCGCACTCAAGCTGGGGACCTCGGGTTCTCGAACCTGGGTCCTCCGCATCCCAGTCCTATGCTCTATTCTATCCACTGTGCCACCGCCTGGTCAGGCGCTTTTTTATTTCTTTATGTCCCTGAATTTCCTAGCAGTCAGTATTGCTTTTCCCTTGCTGCACATTTGCTTGCCCTCTCCCTGTATTCTCTCCCTGTTGAAGAATCCAAGCCCTTTCTATTTTATCACTCCCTCCTGCTGTGCCACACCAGCCTGCCTTTCCTCCCCATGAGGATGAGCTTCTCAGCATGGGCGCCTTTCTTCAAGTGTTTGGTGGACTTCTGGTCCCTCCTGGTCCTAGTCAGCTTTGCGGGAAGGAGGCGACGTTTCGGGGAGGCTGTGAGGCTCACACCATAGGTGTGGTGTTTCCAGCATGTGTGAGTGGACAGACGTGTGTTGGCAAGCTAGGAGGCTGTTCTCTTGCCTGAGAAGCCTAACAAAGTGAAGGTCAGGAATCCACGTGGGATCATTGAAAGCTCAACCCTGTGAAGGGTTTTCTTAAGAGGAGTAGAGGGAAAGCTCAAGCTAGTCGGCTCACCAAACGTGTGTTTCTGAAGTGCAGCTGGCTGTAACACAGAATACATTGAAGTCAGTGTCTTCACGGAAATGAAAACTACGTATTGGTTTGTGAATGGATGATTTTGATTTTGAAATTAGATATGAGGACAGCGTAGACTATTTTCTTTTTCTTTCTTTCCTTTTTTTTTTTTTTTGGAGGCAGTTCCTGAGGCAGGTGCAGGGCGTTGAGTAATGTACCACACCTAAACTCTGTGATTTAGCCAATGAACACGAGGCTTCTCCTGGGTCCTATAGTATGGTTCCCCTGTCTGTCAAGAGCCGGCTCAGCAACCAAACCCAGATTCCAGGTGTGTTATTCCACAGCCTCTCTGTAATTTGTAATCATAGAAACAGAATGTTCCTCCTCTTATTTCCTTCCTGCCAACAGTTTCTGGGTGGGTGAATGTCAGTAGCTGGAGTTATTTTTAAAGAGGAGAGGTGAGGCTTGTCGTGCAAAGCTGGGAAGAGGGCGTTTGTTTGCAGAGCAGAGCTGACATCAAAGTGTAGATTACTGCTCAGTGGCTAGGCACTTGTCCTGTAACAGGTAATGTTTAACGTGCCAGTCACAAAGATCACAGAAACGGCGTATGCTGGGGCATGAGATAGCCCCACTGTTCATGCTCTGAAACCCTGAAAGGTTATGCATGCCCCCCCCCCCGCCTTTTTTTTAATACATGTATTCATCGGTCTTGCTGTCTCCTTTGTTGCTGGCTGTAATTGGACTTTGAAGCTTGGAAGTTATATCATAAAAATTCTGTAACCTTTGAGACAGAGCTTGGCTAAGCAATCACTTTCCACTTCTTTTCACAGGATAATATAAACGTTTTTTTGAAAGCTTGTGAACAGATTGGATTGAAAGAAGCCCAGCTTTTCCATCCTGGGGATCTACAGGATTTATCAAATCGAGTTACTGTCAAGTAAGTTTCACTGCCTTTTTCTATATTTTTTAAACTTAGGGCTTGTAGCTTAAGTGAAAAGAATTCTGAAGAGTTCATGATGCCTGAAAAATCATTTCTCTCTGTCTTCCTCGGTTCTCATTCCAAAACAGACTACTTAAAAAAATAGCGTAGGGGCTGTGCCTGGGAAGCTGTCTGTAATCAATAATATGTAGTGGTCTTATTCTAAATCTCTGTGCTAACCCAAATGGCAGTTTATATTTTAATGCTTGTTCAACGTGGTGAGTGTTTGGTTGCTAATGGTGAGGATACTCATTGTACTTACAAAGCTAATTTAAAAGGTATATAAGGACTCCTAGAGTAAAAACACTGAAAGATAGTTTTTGTGTGTTTGAAATTGAGACGTAATTGCTAACAAAAATGCGAGTGGGACAGCAGTAAAGCAGAAGTGGCTCGGACCAACAAGTCAAGCTAATGACCTGGGCAGTTGTGACTGTTTTTTAAAAAATGAACTGTTTCTAACTAGTTTTATAGGGTGGCTGAGAAAGTGAAAGTGAGGGGTGGGGAAGAGGTGTACAGGTGATGCTGTCTCGTCGTGGATGGAAACGTGTGTGCCTGTTTGACTTCGGGATCCGGTTCGGAGGTCCTGTGGGATTCTTTCCTCTATAAACCTAATTTGCTTTCAGTGAATAAGAATAAACTCATGTTATCAGGTAAATGTGACAGCACAGTGATTTAATTTTGTAATAATAATTACCTCTTCATATCATGGCTCTTAAGCCTAATTAACATTTTTCCAGGGAAGAAAACAATAATTTGTCTATAGAAATAATTGAAATGAAAAAAAAATAGTTTCTACTATTTCAAACACAGATTTAGTTTATATGTTTAATATCCCTGCTGTACTAGCTTCAGTAGTTATTAAAACATTGACTGTAAAACCTTGAATATGGGCAGGTTTTTCCTGAAGAAAAACACCCCTGCTTTTACATATCTTTTATATTACACATTGTTTTTGAGCAGTAGAACCTAAAATCTCAGGTAGGGTTAATCTTTTCAAAGCCTAACAAGACATATTTTTAAATGAACAAGCCATTTTGACTGTATATACTTTTAGATGTGTTGAATAAGCATTTCTAAGCTACAGAGCAATGATACGTGCATGGCAGGGATGTGTCTGTCTGCATTTTTTATTAATTCTGATTAATTGAAATAGTGGAGAGACCCTAAGTTTAAGGGCCGGAATGGCATGTTTACTTCTGCAATGTGCAGGGCCGTGTAATGTAATTTCCTTGAAAAACAACTGTGGAAAAACTTGTTTTAATTTTTCTAATTGTCATTCTTCATAAGACCTATCTGATGGGCAAAAAAAATTTTGACTTGGAACATCTTCTTAAGTTGTCGCTGTCTATTAAGAGTAAATGTCTTTTCCCCTTAAAATCATGCTGTTTTGAAATTCTATAGCCAATGTTTGAATAGGCTGCGGATTAGGCAAAACATGTTTGCTGGCTTCCAGTTCCAATGGTGCTCCGAGCAAAGCTTGCCTTGGAGCCTGCTTCATGGAATGTTGGGTCTACATTGTTAGGAAAAGACGTATCTCGGCCCAGCTATCAGTGAAATTACTGACAAACTGAAACCAGGAGGTCACGTAGTTCCAGCTGTAGTAGGAAGTATGCAGAACAACTTGTTTCAGTTGAAACCACAAGACCATAAAAGTAAGGTGTGCCTAAGTAGTACTAGCAGGTCTCCTGAGTGAGAACCCTAATTCTGCTCGAGAACGTTTCCCCTGATCATTGCATCTTGTTGGACAGAAGAGCTCTGGGTCCACCCTGGGTCTGCTGCAGCAGAATCAAGAAGTTAGGAGACACAAGGAAACTGGCAAATGGCTACTTAAAAATGTTGGCCACAGCTCTTATGCCCTGAGATGGCATTCTTTTAAAAAGGAAGCAGGTTTAAAGGAAAGCAGATGATTGCTTACTAATCAGTAAAGTATTTCCTTTTAGTTTTTGTTCTTTTATACTGTGGAGATTCCTGGTTGAATCCTGTCCTGTTCTTATTGTAAAGGACTCGGTGTTGGTTAGACTGATGGTTGTTACCTGAGGGGCAGTTGTGTCCCCCGTGGGACATTTGGCAGTGCCTGGAGATACTCTTGGTTGTTGATACAGCTGGGGTGGGGGTGCTGCTGGCTTTTAGTGTGCCCGAATGCTGCTGAGTGCTCTTAGTGAACAGGCAGTCCCCATAACAACATTTCTGACCCCAAATATCACTAGTGCTCAGGCTGAGAACCCTGACTTAAACTTAGAATTTCTTATTCCTGGTGTGCCAGAAAGATAATCATGTGGACAGGAAGGATGCTGACTGACTGACTTTAATATTCTGCTAAAATGTTAACTTTTTACTTACTAACATAATAATTTTATATGTTTCTGTTAGTATGTTTGTTCATATAAAAGGGAAGACTTACTATAATTTGTATGAAGTTACGTGCGTACTTTGGCATTATTTTGCTCATCTGTATACATTAAATTTAACAAAAATGTGGCAAAATATTTGATTATTTTAAATGCTCTATAAAAACTCAAGTGTTTAAAACTGCATTGACCTTCATAGGAGAATTAAAATTTATAGACCTACAATTGGTCTTGCTGCAAGTACAATCTAAAATACGCGTTTGTATGACCAATAGGGAAGGACAGTTTTATCCTCCAGGTTGGCAAACGTGAGGCATTTATTGTTAATGGACAGGAGTGTTAAAAACAAAAATAGTATATGGCCCTTAGAGCTGGGTGTGGTGAGAATGAGTGGTAGGAGCCATCATTGAAAGAGCCGTTGTTATTGAATAATGTCAATAATCCAGACCCTAACTACAAACACATTTTTTTTAGCAATTTAAGATTTACACTTTAATTTGGAATAATAACTTCAGTCAAACAGAGAGCACTCTTTATATTTCTGTAATTATGCATAATTAACATGTGATATCATTTTCTATAAGTATACATAATAATGTGAGATCTGATTTTCTAACAATTATTTTTACTTCTTGCAGGATATAATTTGATTTTATTCTGAGTATGTTCGAATTATTGCATTTATTTTGGGACTGCATCTATTCAAAAGTCAGTTGTACTTTTAAATTTGACATTCCTGACTTTCACGGGTGGGATCCATCTTTACTTCTTTTCTTCCCAAAAAGGCTAATAGGTAAACTTGTGACTTAATCTCCATGAATGGTCGATTGATGTTAAACTTATCCTAGTGGTTTACTAAGATGTTTACATCCAGATCGTTTACCGAGGCCATGAAATGTATCTTCTGCACTAAAGAATAACTGTAACTGCATCATTATTATTAACCCCAGAGAAGAGGTGGTGCGACTCCCCCTGCGCTGTGTCTGCACAGTTTCTTTGAGAGGTCTGTACCAGAGCAGACCCAGTGACCACAGCACAATGGGGCGCTCCCGTAGCCAATGCCATGGTCTTTCCGGTGGCTGCTGGTCAGAAATAGGCACACAGCAGTTGCTCATTGTAGAGAGCAACTCAACAGAGTAGCCCAGAGATCCTGTGTTGGGGGAAGGAAGTTAGCAGAAAGGTAGGGTTGAACATTACTGGTTTTGATTTTATATGCCCAGCAATCTGACTCATAAACTAAGTTCTGTATTCAAACCATTGCTCTAGCCAATTATATATTGAAATTTTTAAGCTGAGAATTTGAACAGATTTTTCAGCATGTTTTTTCCTACTTGTCATTCCAATCCACTTTCTAGCACTTCCTTAGATACCTTCTGTTCATAACGCCATTACAGAATAGCAGGGCTTTTGGACACAATATTTCAGTCACTCAAAGAAAAATTAGCGTCTAGTACCTATTTTCATTATTTCATGTATACATATTTTAAGTTAAAAACTTTAACTGTTGATATTGACTGAGTTTTTAAAAAAGATCTAGTTATCAGATGTAGGGTACAGAAATGAAAAATCTTTATTTTTTTCACATGCTAGTTCTCAAAGGATGAGTAGTTGGAAACAAAATTGGTATCCACGTGTTTCTCTTGTGAAAATAAAGGAGGCTCAAAATAGTATTTTAAGGACTTGACTCTTCTGTAAAGCTTCAAAAAGGGTGCCTGTTTTTGTGGCAGTACAGTCATTTCTTAGGAGTCAGGCTCCCAGATGGCACTCTTGTAATGGTCGGCCAACCTGGGTGTGGCATGCGAATGGGTGGGTGTGTGTTCATTAAGATTTTTATTCATGTAAGTAAAAATGAACCTACCTTGAATGATGTAATTTCTACCTTTTTCTGATTGAAACCTGGTTTTACATTTTGACACTTGTTCATGTATTTCAAAGGAGCTTCTTAACATCTTAATCTGTTTAAAAAAATAAATAAAAGGAACAAAAAGCCAACTTCATGGTATCCAAACTTGGATCTGTAACTTGAGCATGGTGACTCCCACCTGTCAATTCATGTTACTATTTTAGACCTCCCTTGCTCCCGAGAATTGGAAGAGAGTAACACAGAAAGGAAGTTTGCTGCGTTGCACGCATCTCTGTCCTATCCAGTCATTCTCTGCTGTTAGGTAGGTGCTGAAAGGGGAATGGTCGTTGTGTTGGGTTGCCAAAGGCTCTGTTTAAGGCCAGCAGTGAAAAGGTAAAGCCATGTTTTCAGATGTTCTTTAATTGTAAAATCTGAGTATCTAAGAGTCTGCTTAGCTTCAGAGAGAGGTTATCAGGAGTGAGGCAGGTCTGTTGCTGGGACAGACTACAGAATAACTGAAGTTTTATCTGGTATTTGTTTCTCTCCATAATTAGTTCATAATTTATTTCCTAGATAGATAAACAAATTTCTGGATGCCAGCTCTGGATGCCTTCCTCAGCTCTTCACTTCTTCCAGTCCAGAAAGCCACAGGGCCCGATTCTGCCCTGCTGTGCGGGGATGCTCTATGTTCTGGACTTTTCTGGCTGGAATCTTTACCTTCACAAGTAACCCAACCTGTATTTTTACTCCAAGGAGTCTTACCTCGCGGCTCATCTGATTAGCAGTTATCACCAGTCAGTTCAACGGGAGGATGAGTAGAATTTTCTTCTCCTGACTAGATAGCATTTATAACAATGTCCTTCAAAGGAATAAACCAAAGAGACAGGTGTATTTGTTGTGAAGAGGTTCTTATGTCTTTCAAATTACCGATAGGGATGCTTGTTTTTCCAATGATCACCTTTAGGGCTGCCTATGCTGAATTAATCAAACTTTTAATATTATATGCACTACAGTATCTGGAGTTCATTTAGTCATTTTTTGAAAATGACAGCTTCACAAGTAACTAGAGGAGTTAAGCTTTGTTCTTCTTTCATGCGATACTCTGGTCTGATTTAACTGATTGTATGTGTGAGGGTATACATGTGAGGTGAGTGTGCTTCTATCTATTTCCAGAGCTGCTGAGTAGAAAATAGCAGTTAATGCACTAAGGAGAAGGGTTAGTTTTAGAAAAGCCATTCACTCAGTGTCTTCTTGTTGGCAGATACTTACACAGACATAAAGAAGATGGAGTCCTGCTCTTAGTGGGGTTCCCATTATAACTGAGGAAATGTCTCCATATGTTTACAATTAAAATACATTGTGTTAAGATAAATACACAGGTTCTCTGGGACTATGGAGTTGAACAGTCATTTCACCTGTTTAATCAGGGAACACTTCCATTAAAAATGACATTGGTTTCTCATCTGGACTTTCAAAGCCCTTATTGTTTCCATCTACACCTAATTATTCCCTAGACTCGAAACTATTTGAGGACAAGGACGATAGTCCTGTTATCTCCATAGTTCCTGACACTTTTAAGTGTTAAATGTGTATTTGAAAATTAGCATATAATTATGGAGATTTCCTGGAAATTTTAAAACAAGCTTTGAACATGAGAACTGATTTTTTTCTTTGCCAAGTCATCTTCTTTTTATTCTCATCTTTCAAAATTGCAAAACAGATCTGGCAAAGCAGTCATTATTAAACCTTTGGTGTCGATTGCCTTTCACTTACTTCAGAGTAATGATATGGGATACTACAACATACTCTAAAATTTATACAATTTAAAATAATGTGTTTCCTCTCAATGTGTGAGTAAGAAACTAAAATTGGAAACTTGGGCCACGTGCCTTTCAAATGATGTACATTTTAATCTTTATGCTTATGACATAAATACTAATATTCTTAAACTGAGAGTTGAGGGATGTTACATACATATATGAAATTTTATAAACATTTTAATGTTTTCATATCATCAGTAGTCACTTTTCATTTTGTGGAAATAAATCTAAATGTATGTTTAAGACTTTTGGGTGGAAAACTATGGTGGTTATATAGGTAGTTGAAGTATCTTGTAGAAATTCAAGGGTAAGGGATATAAAATTTTAAAGGCAGGAACTTATAGTAGAGGTTACTTCTTATGAAGAAAATTAAAAAGTTAGTAAAATTTACCAACAAGTTTATAGTAAGCTTTATTCTCCCCAAAATCAAGAAACATGCCTTGGTACCTCTTACCTTACCTAGCATTAAACACCAAAGTAAAAAAAAAAAAAAGCCACAAATTACCTTTAACTTTGGCATGATATAGAACATTTGAAGACTATGGATGAGCACACAGAAACATGAAGATTTCTTAGCCATTCATTTGAACCATATTTGTATGGCTCACAAAAATTAGGGGATATTTCAAAATCAATATGAAGTGATAAAATCCCCCCTAATATTTGTGAGCAGTGTGTAGCCTAGGCTGAGTTCCTCAGTGCCCTTCTCCTTGGACGGAACAAGGAGCTCAGCTGATGTGCATCAGTTGTCAGAAGCAGAGAAGCATCTTGGATGAGAGCAGGGATTTGGATCTCCCTGGACATGGGTTTACAACTGCCATCCCGTTCAGTTACTTGGTGGCTGAATGACCTAAGACAGGTTATTTTCCTCCCAGTGATCACTTTGTTTCTCAGTGAACAACGATGTAATTGTCATTCTCTTGGAGCTCAGCAAATAGTGCCTTTTTGGAGGATAGCCCCTACTTTGCAGGATGTTGTAACAATGGCGTGAAGTCAGGTATGTGGAGTGTATAGTACCGGGCATATAGTAATGTTCACTAAATGATTGGAATTACCATTGTGATCATGTTCCTAATTTGTCTTTCTCTTCTTGACCTTATGAAGATAATGTCCCCTGTAGAAGAACATGCAGGAAAAAAATCTGGCCTTATGGCTAATTAAATGACGATGGTTAGCTATAGGCTTTTTTATAGGAATTTAGGCTACTTAAACTATATTTAATTGGGAGCTGATATTAAAGCACATATGTTTTCTGACATTTATGTTTAGTCAGCCTTTTACAATTTATCTATTTTGTTAGCTTAGCAAAGTGGGAAACCAGAGAATAGACATTTAAGTTCTTTGCTCTTGCCATTGTGTATGTAGAACCAATAAAATTTTCTTGAGACCTCAAATCTTTGAAATAATTTTTTGAAATAATATACCGTAAATATTTTAATTGGATTTGGATCTGTTTCTTTAAAAAGGTTTAATTCCATACTTAAAAAAAAAGAGAGAAATCAAACAAACAAAACCCCAAAAACACTGTCATGAAACCACAACCAATCAGTCTACAACACAAACCCAAATATAAAATTTTGTTTTTTTAATTTATTTTTATTATCCCATTTTTCTCCCTCATGTCTGTGAAAAGTCTGTCATTTGGTCATGAGGATACATGTGTCCTTAGATACACTAGATCAGATGCTCTTCTTTGAAAGGCTTCTGCAGGGCTTGTGAATTGTTCTTTTTGAAATAGGTGCTCATAATTTTTTTTCTTTTTTGAGAGAGAGGCAGAAAGACAGAGGAGGGAGAGAGAGTGGAGAGAGAGAGAGATATGAGAAGCATCAACTCGTAGTTGCAGCACCTTAGTTGTTCATTGATTGCTTCCCATATGTGCTTTGACAGGGGTTGGGTGGGGGGCTCAAGCCAAGCCATTGACCCCCATGCTCAAGCTGGTGACATGGTGCTCAAGCCGGATGAACCTGCACTCAAGCTGGCAACCTTGGGGTTTTGAACCTTGGACCTTAGTGTCCCAGGTGAACAGTCTATCCACTGCACCACGACTTGTCAAGCTAGGTGTTCATAATCTTGATTTTACTGAATTCCAGTGCATATTACAGCCATATTTTCCGGACAGTAGACCTAGCTGCTCTTTTGGCACCCCCCATCTGTTTTCTTCATCAAAAGGCTACTGCAGGCCCTGGCCGGTTGGCTCAACGGTAGAGCGTCGGCCTGGCGTGCGGGGCACCCGGGTTCGATTCCCGGCCAGAGCACATAGGAGAGGTGCCCATTTGCTTCTCCACCCCCCCCTCCTTCCTCTCTGTCTCTCTCTTCCCCTCCTGCAGCCGAGGCTCCATTGGAGCAAAGATGGCCCGGGCGCTGGGGATGGCTCCTTGGCCTCTGCCCCAGGCGCTAGAGTGACTCTGGTCGCAGCAGAGCGAAGCCCCAGAGGGGCAGAGCATCGCCCCCTGGTGGGCAGAGCTCACCCCTGGTGGGCGTGCCGGGTGGATCCCGGTCGGGCGCATGGGGGAGTCTGTCTGACTGTCTCTCCCCATTTACAGCTTAAAAAAGAAAAAAAAAAAAAAGGCTACTGCAGTAATGACTTAAAAAGTCTCTCAGATAATATAATATTTGTGGTTTTTATCCTGGGCAATAAAAATAATAACTAGCAACAGGGACTGTTTGTGAGGTCTAGTTATTTATTTCTAGTTGTATACAATTTATTTATTTCTAATTGTGTACAATGAAAAAAAGTCAAACTAAGAAGTATACTTAATGTGATTTGACATAACATTACAACTTGATTTTTTTTCTTTTTAAAAAGTAGAGCCTATCAGATGTTAAATAGAGTATGTAAAAGTTTATTCCCTGTTTATTATTTTTGAAAGTTTAGGTTCATGGCGTAGCTCTATTTTGGGGTTATTCCTGGCTTGTTGAGCAGCCGTGCGGGAACTGGCTGTGGGTGATGGACTTAGTCTGCATTTTCCAGGGGCGCACAGCTTTCTGACAGTCCCTCCCCAGCTGGAGGCGGGGCTTGTGTCTTTTTTGCTTTTGAGATGCTTAGTAGTATTGCTTTAGACACCACTGACCAAATTTGCACAGCAAACCCATGAAAATGTGTTCTAAAAGTGTTAGTGGAAAATCATTTATTTTAGGGACATATAAAAAAAATCACCTTGCCATATAAATAACCCACATTAATGTTATTCTTAAATGTAAATGATAGTGTCATAAAATCCCATGAAAAAGGAGTAGATGAGAAACATGCTTTGAACACACGTTAGGTAAGCCAGATTTCCAGAAGCTAAAAAGGGAATAAGTAGGAGAGCTAGTCAGCTGGGAGGAGCAGCTGCTTTGAATTAAGCTCTGTTTATATTAACTGCTATCAACTTAAGGGTTTGCTCTGGACTTTGAGCAATTTGGGGGAGAAATACCTAAATAAATATCAAATATCACTGTTAATACATTTCACTATTCCATTACATTATAATAACTTTGATGGCTGCTAGATTTTTTTTTGGAAAGGCCTTTGTTCTGCATTTTTTTAAAAAATTTACTGAGATGGAAATAATCTTCAAAACCATCAGTGTCTCTGGGTAAACCTGATACAGTGTTTGGCTGACATGTTTCTAGGACTTCTTTTGGCATAATATTGAGAAGGAAGGCAGTTATTATCTCTTGCTTTATTTTGTGTATAATAGTGTGTATTCACTTATAAAATGTTATCCAATAGAGCACACAAATGAAAAAAGAACAGATGTGGAAATTTATATAAGGCCTCAAAGAATTTTGCATTAAGCACCAATCTGAAGGGTCCTTGGAGGCTTGGCTATTTTGGTGATGAATTCATTTCATCAAAGGGGCTTTGGTTTGTGCCTTGGAGGAGAAATAGGAATAATGAGATAATTAAATATGGGTGTCCAGAGCATGCCTTCCCAAGCTTATTAAGAAATAGAACTCTATGTCCTTTCTCATATTTTCCTTCCTCCTTTTCATTCTACTTACGGGAAAGAGGCAGAAAAAAAAATCTTTTTATTAAAGACTCTGACATCTACTGATGTAAGGCGTGGGCTGCTGGAGCCAGAAATTATTGCTTCTCCAGTTGACAGAAGCAGCACAGTCCTGACAGGTTAGGGCTGGGCAGGAGAGGCTGAGTTTAGGGGTATTGCTTGCTCTCACCTGGAGACCTTTTATCTTGTTGCTTATCAATTGCCTCCTTTGGATATTTCATGTTCATCAGGAACACATCCTGAATCCTGAGTGGGTAGAAGAGAAACAAGACCTACTCCTTTCCTGCCTTCGAAATAGGGAAGATGAAAAGCTTTCATGGGTTGACATTGTTTGCTTTTGTGTCTGAAGCAGCATCGTAATGGTTTATAGTCACAACTCTAAGGAAATGCGGGAGTGATGAGTAGTTGCTAGGTGAGGCTCATTGCGGTAAAGTGCTGCCTGTCTCAGAAGTGTTCATGCCGCCTCCACTCCGTTGGTTTTAGACACACTGGATGAAAAGCTAGCAGGCCCTGTTGGTACTTCACCTTAGGTATACCTAAGCGAGGAGAGCCCAGCCAGGTTCTTTCATTTTGCTTCAGATACTTGAAATGAAAAGAGTCAGAAGAGTGACTTGCCTTATATGACCTTGGGCAAATAATGGAACTAGGATTTTACAGTGTCTTCCACTGTATTGTCAGAGACTTAAGCAGCCTTAAAACCTGGCTGATGTTCTTTCTAGTGCTATGTGACTGAAACTGTCACAGCTATGCCCCGCCCAAATGGATCTGTGTATGTGATTGATATTACCTCATTTGATACATGGCAAATATCTTTGCATTATGATTTAAATTTTTCCCCCCAGCTTGTGAGCTAAGTAATTTTAAATGGATGTACAATAGGCCTTCAAATCAAAGATCAGTGATTATAAGATCACCTAATTTTTGGAATGTTAAATGAACACATGTATGCCTCAGAACAGAAATATGCTGCGTGCGTGGTCCTTCCACACGGGCTGGTTGAGAAATAACAGAATACAATATTTGGATTTTATTGACATATGCAATATGCCTTGATAGGTTTTATGACTGTCACATGGATATTTATGAATGTTCAATTATATTTGTCATGATAATGGAACATTCCTATTGAAGGATAAAGATTGTAAAACTTTACTAATCTTAGTTGCTCAGGATCGTAGCACCACACTTTGGACTGTATAGCATTGACGTGGAACCTGTTTTTAAGGACAGAACTGGTAAATACATTTTATGTAGAATAATTTTTTGTTTACCGGTTTTTGATTCTCTATTTTACTTAATATGGCTAAGCCTCACTAAGTCATGACTCTCTCCTCAAAACTTTCTTGGCTGGAAATATGTACTTATTAAAAAAATATAAAATGGAATGTTATTTTTGTTACAGTTTAGGTCATTGCGTATTAAATTCCACACACAGATTTACCGATAATTTGAAATTGTGTTTAAAGCCCAAACTATAAGCAAAAAAATAAATTGTAGTCATGTTGCATAGTGTATTAAAGAATAAAAATTCAGTATATTACCCCAAATTCCTGCAATCAATGTAGCCATTGGAGGGTTTGAAACAGGTGGTAAGCACAGAGCATGAGTGTAACAATAAATAGCACAGTCTAATTCCAGTAAGATGAAACTCCTCTCGTTGCAGAAAAGAAGAGTGGGGATCAGATAGTGACTCAGAAAAGCAAAGTCCAAGAAATGACTCAAGCACAGAAACACTTCAAGAATTCCTTTTCCAAGACTTAAAATAGAGTGATCACTTCTCTTACCGAGTCATTAGAAATTATTTGTGGGTAGACGTAGACAGACCATCAGTAATGGTCGTCTTTCATTAAGAGGAAACCAATTTATCAAACTTATGAGTGTGTTATTTTAGAGTACCAAAGACATATGAAACTAATAGTAGCCCAAGAATGGACATAGCAGAATACGAACAAGGACAATTCTCTTTTAAATAACTAGCAGGGTGGATTAGATGCAATAATAGAAAACACTTCTTTTAAGTCTATTAGATATGTAAAGGAAAAACATACTGCTTTTGAGAGTGGAAGCGGAGGAGAGTAGAAAGAAAATAACATTTGAATGCTTTGCTTAATGCCTTGTGTAATATTATAACCACTTTATAAGACACTGTGGTTGCCTGAGTTGACAGATATGGAAACTGAGAGGCTCAGTGGCTTGCTCAAGGTCACATGCATAGTGCAAGTAGAAACCCTTATTGTGACCCCAAGCACAGTGTTCTTTTCATTATAAAATTTTGCTTCTAACTGTATCCTAGTGAAGGATAACAAGATTGAACGAAGGAGCTCTTTAACATGTTAATGTGGATCTGTCAGACATGTGTTCCATGAAGTTGGCTGTGTAGGAGGTAAGCTCTGAAGATCCAGAGGCTTTTGTAATTTTTAGAAGCCATGGGTGAGAAATTACCTAGACTTTGAGAGTTAGACAACTTTAAGCAGGTGTTTCTCTAACATCAGTGTACATATCAGACTTCTTGGGGTCAGGTTCAAATTCATTAGGTCTACACAGGGCTGAGGTTTTCTATTTCTAGCAAGCTCCCCAGGACATGCCAGTGAGGACCACACTATGAGTAACAAGGCTTTCGGCAGTAAACAGTAATGACCACACCCTGGAGCGAGAGTCTAACAAAGTACTGGAGAAGATGTAAGGCTTGAGTGTGGATCTAAAAGATGAATATGATTTGATTGAGAGGTGGCACACCTCTGCAAGAAGATTGGCACATCCAAAGACACAGAGGTGAGAAGGTGTAGTCACATTTTACAGAGCCTTCGAGATGTGATGAAGCAATGTGTAGAATGAGTAGTGAATAAGGTATCCACTTTTTTTTTAGTTTTTTTTTTACAGAGACAGAGAGAGAGGGATAGACAGGGACAGACAGACAGGAACAGAGAGATGAGAAGCATCAATCATTATTTTTTCGTTGCACATTGTGACACCTTCCTTGTTCATTGATTGCTTTCTCATATGTGTCCTGACTGCGGGCCTTCAGCAGACTGAGAAACCCCTTGCTCGAGCCAGGCCTTGGATTCAAGCTGGTGAGCTTTGCTCAAACCAGATGAGCCCGCACTCAATCTGGTGACCTCGGGGTCTCAAACCTGGGTCCTCCGCATCCCAGTCCGACGCTCTATCCACTGCACCACCGCCTGGTCAGGCAAGGTATCCACTTTTGAGGGTGGCTGTTTTTGTGGGGAGGTGAAGCATAAGGCATGCATTTCTAGTTTTTTGTTTGGCAGCAGAATGACAGGTGAGTTGAGACCAGCTTGAGTGGTACCTTGAGAATCCTGGCTGGGAGTTTAAACATTATCTCTTAGGTAGTGGGATTATTACCAAAAGATTTTGAGCAGGAAGTTAAAATGTTGAAAGTAGAGATCTAGATAGATTGGGGTAGTGTGTAGTATATAGAATGGATTGAATGAGAATTAGCTTGGAGGCTGGAGAGATGTTAGGAATCTGTCGCAGTTCTTGGGAGTTTGGATACGAATGCCAACTGCTGAAAGCAGTGAGAATGTGAATGGGGAGAAATGCCAAAGGTGTTTGAAGGATGACAAGGTAGGGGTTGATTAGAGTGCAGGAGCAAGAAGACTCAGCTTTTGAACTTGAGCATCCACTAGCTGGAAAAGGCAGCTAGCTGATTGTGGGCAAGTTGGAAATGAGGTTTTAACACAGTGGGTTGGACGTGACAGTAGAGCATCCAAATGCAAATGTGGAAGTTGTCAGTGTATTTACTCAGCAATTATGGCTGGATACTAGACTAGGAAGTCTTCTTTGTGTTGTGTAAAGGTGGTAGGCATCTGTAGGGAAATGAAGCCCAGCTCAGAGAAAGGGAGAGTGGAGGGGTGAAGTAGGTGGCTTAGGACCGTCCTCCACTCCCTCCCTCCAGTTGTCCATGTGAGCATGCATCTGATTCTGATTGCTCTGCTCCATTCTGCGGGGGCTGCTTACTGTCTTGATAACCCTAGCTTGGAACATTGTCTTTTTGCCTTCTTTTAAAGTTGAAGTAGAATTTTGTTTTCTCTAGTGCTTTCTGGAAATGTAAGAACTGACTTCCTCTCCTGAGAACTACTGGAATAACTGGCAGTGGAAAGGTTACCCCTTCAAAGGAGATACCGTGGGCTTGTCCTCTGGACCCATCTGGATATTCCAATCAGCTTAGAGACTCTAATAGCCTGTATGTCCTAGCCTGGGGGCCTTTAAATCATAAATACCTCGGTGTGCTATCTACAACTCAGGCCACTACCGGCCATGCCCAACCCCACTCTTTTGCTATGTACATTCTCCTACAGCATGATTTGGAGTTGCTGCTTGTTTTTCTTTCTAGTTGTCATTTTTTTTTTTTTTTTGTATTTTTCTGAAGCTGGAAACGGGGAGAGACATCAGACAGACTCCTGCATGCGCCCGACCGGGATCCACCCGGCACGCCCACCAGGGGCGACGCTCTGCCCACCAGAGGGCGATGCTCTGTTGCGACCAGAGCCACTTTAGAGCCTGGGGCAGAGGCCAAGGAGCCATCCCCAGCGCCTGGGCCATCTTTGCTCCAATGGAGCCTTGGCTGCGGGAGGGGAAGAGAGAGACAGAGAGGAAGGAGAGGGGGAGGGGTGGAGAAGCAGATGGGTGCTTCTCCTGTGTGCCCTGGCCGGGAATCGAACCCGGGACCTCTGCACGCCAGGCCGACGCTCTACCACTGAGCCAGCCGGCCAGGGCTCTAGTTGTCATCTTTTAAGTCCAATTCTACATCTTTTGTAAACAACTATTCAGAGAAGAATACATCCAACCCCCCACAGAACAATTTCAGACGTATTGCTTCAAAACTGCTACAATCAAATGTACTTATCTCCCTGATTTCCCACCACCCCATGCAAACCCTATGCCCAGTAACACTAAAAACAAAGCTATGGACTCTGTGAAATGGCATATCTGTTTCAGCATGATACAGTTTTATAACCAAAAATTGCTTCCACTTCTACACATCAAGGTCAGGCAAATTACACTATTTTAGGGCATGTGTATCAGTATGGATTTGACTCAATAAATGAATGAATAAATGGATGGATGAATGAAAATGTTTATCAAACATTTCTTCAGCTCCAGTGTGCCCAGCTCTGTTTGAGGCATTGGGAACTCAGTTTTGTGGTGAAAAGGACAAAGTCTTACCATTTTTAGATGTATGTTCTAAAAGGGAGGACAGTAATGAACATTTAAGATAAGGTGAGGGCAGTGGCACAATAACACAGGGGTGGAGAGAACATGTAAGGAAGGTTCTTTGGATATTTTTAAAGCATATGTTTAGATAAAATTCTATGTTCAATAAATTTTAAAGGCACTAATAAACCTAGCTATTGGGATTAATGTTATATTCTTTTTTTTTTTTTTTTTTGTATTTTCTGAAGCTGGAAACGGGGAGAGACAGTCAGACAGACTCCCGCATGCGCCCGACCGGGATCCACCCGGCACGCCCACCAGGGGGCGACGCTCTGCTCCGGGGCGTCGCTCTGTTGCAACCAGAGCCACTCTAGTGCCTGGGGCAGAGACCAAGGAGCCATCCCCAGTGCCTGGACCATCTTTGCTCCAATGGAGCCTCGGCTGTGGGGGGGGGGGGGGAAGAGAGAGACAGAGAGGAAGGAGAGGGAAAGGGGTGGAGAAGCAGATGGGCGCTTCTCCTGTGTGCCCTGGCCAGGAATCGAATCCGGGACTTCCGCAGGCCAGGCCGACGCTCTACCACTGAGCCAACCGGCCAGGGCCGTATTCTTTTAATTATAAAAGTTTTAATTATTATTATTTTTAAATTATTTTTTATTTATTTATTTATTTTAGAGAAGAGAGACAGAGAGAGAGAGAGAGGAGGGGGGAGGAACAGGAAGCATCAACTCCCATATGTGCCTTGACCAGGCAAGCCCAGGGTTTGGAACCGGCGACCTCAGCGTTCCAGGTTGACACTTAATCCACTGTGCCACCAGAGGTCAGGCGAATTATAAAAGTTTTGATAAACTATCTTTTGAAAAAATTCCATTGACTTGAAGCTTTAGTGTACTACTAAAAAGAGTCAGAGATAAGGCACATTAACTTCTAAAGGTTGGGTTACATATGTGGGTGTATGCACGGGGCTTTCCCTCCTCTGCACCTGTACCCCATCTGGAAGGCTGCTGCTGGCAGGGATTGTCTTTGCATTTAGATTTTACTCTCACAAATGAATTCAGGGTTCAGTTTTTGTTTTCCTCTTAAGGTTTTGATATAGTTTGAATTCAAAGATGCTTGCTTTGATAAGATGGTTAAATGCTTATGGTATTTTGATTCTTGATTTTCATAAAGAGATTAAAGATTTTGTCTATTGCTCTTCTCAAATCTTGTGTGCACACTTGAACTGTGCATTCTCACTCATGACCCCATCATGGCTCCCACTTACTCACCACGGCAAGTACAAAAACACTTCAGACTTTTCTGGAATTCTGCTGTGTAATTACTTGTTGCTTGTTTGCATTTTATGTCCCTATTACACAAGCTTTGTCAACCAGTTAGGCCAGCTTTTGCCTCCTCTAGACAGCCATTTTTGCAGGCCAACCTACCTCTTGCCTCATTCAGGAAGCCATTCCTCGCTGGGACAGGAAGTCAGATGCCTGGTTACGAGCCCCAGTCAGCTAATATTGACCATCTGGTTTTGGCCAGTTTTCTTATTCTCTCTGTCCTTCTATTTCTTACCTGTAAAATCGAACCACACTAGGACCTATTGCATAAGAACAATTTTGAGGATTAAATGAGTTATTACAAGTAAAGGGCTTAGATGACTGATAGCAAATATTCTGTAAATGTTAGCTATTTTATTAACTCTTATTGATATTTTTTATGATAACATTTCAGACTACTGTGTGTCCTCTAAATTTCATGGTATGTACAATCTTCATGACAACTTCTTATTTCCCACTTCATTTTTTCAAATTTATGGTAGATTTAAAGTTCTAACTCTAAGTATATTCAGAGTTAGATTGAGTTGTAAAAATACTTGGTGAATGATGATCAAGTGAAGCATGAACACTATGAAGGGAGCAAAGAACACATAGGGAGGCTCTGTCCGCTTGCATGAAATAGGAGAGGACGGGATGGACCCAGAGTGCTGAGAGAAAGTCCCGCTGAGCTGCTGCTCTCCTTTCTTGCTTGCTCTCATACATGTGGATTAATTTACGGATTTTCTCATGGTAATTTTTTTAATTGTGGTATTAACATGAGATCTGCTCTATTGCAAAATTCTTAGTGCACTATACAGTGTTAACTATAGGCATGATGTTGTACTAGCAGATCTCTAGAACTTACTCTTCTTCTATAACAAACTGTGTACCTACTGAATAGCAACTCCCCATTCTGCCCCCCACCCAGTCGCTGGCAACCACCATTCTACGGTAGGTTTCTATGAGTTGGACTATTTGTAGGTGCCTCATTTACATAAAATTGTGCAGTATTTGTCTTTCTGTGACTGGTGTATTTCACTTAGTACAATGTCCTCCAGGTTCATCCATGTTATTGCGTATGGTAGGATTTCTACTTCTGGGTACATGTCCAAAAGAATTGAGAGCAGGCTAAGAGCTCTCTGCACTCCCATGTTCTTTCAGTATATTCACAATAGCCAAGACAGGGAAACAGTCTGAATGTCTGTTGTTGGATAAATGGACAAAGAAAAATGTGGTGTGTTTGTGTGTGTGTGTATGTGTGTATATGTATACACACACATACAGTGAAGTATTACTCAGTGACACGCTAACTTTAATTCTGTATGTTTGTCAGTTCCAATCCTTAGTATTTGACTCCCTTATTAATGAATATCTTAATAAGATGCAGGTACACAAAATAGTTATGGAGATGTAAAAGCATAGGAAATATATACTAACTATATATGGTGCCAGATGAGTCCTGGAAATATTGGGGGTAATACTTTGTAAAGTATGTGATTGGAAGATAATAAAAAGTAATATTGAATGTGAACTATAATTGAAAAATAAAAAAGGTGCAGATAGAAATGACTTTTGGAGAAAAAAAAAGAAAAAAAATGACTATGTAGTTAAAAATGTGGCCGAATCTTAAAGTATTGTCCTGGTGACTTTGTTAAATGATCTAAGCCATATGATTTTATCCTTAGGAGAATAAGGCAGAAAGAAAAATAAAGGATTTGTCCATATGGGGAGAGAGAAAGGAGAGAAAAAGAAGTGTATGTGGAGGAAGGAGAGGTGTGGCCAAGGAACTGGTGACTTCCTTTCTCAGGAGAGACTGGTGTGACCCAAGCGACATTCCTGTAGACTGAGTCTAGGAAACATGTAATAATAGGGCAGGAAGAAGCTCTAAATGCCTTTACCCTTATAGGTGAAGAGGATGTGTTTTTTTTCTTTTGTTTATTGATATTTAGAGTAAATGAAAAGTATATACCAATTAAATCTAAATCTTAAGAAGTGGAAGGCTGTAGACTTAGGGATAACTGATGGTCTCTCCATAAATTCAGACTATTTTGATTACTATAACAATGATAGACATAAAATAATGTACATAAATAATATTCAATAGTGTACTTATAATGAAAAAGATGAAAGCAAGAAATGTTTGTTTCTGTATTCTAAATATAAAGTATACTTAATTGTATAGTTCACTAATAAGTTATTCTAATTTATTAGGAATAACTTTTTATTATTTTATTAAAGACTTTGAGTAATTTGTCTCTTTAGTAACAGCTGTATTAAAGAAAACTTTAGAAGTAGGAGGGCCATTATCTTACCAAGAAGTTGGTAATAAATGTAGTAAATTATCTATTAAGGGTCCAAAGTCTTAATGAAATTTGTTCATAAAAGAATGAGAATTATGAAATTGGGAAGAACTTGTCTTAGATAAACTTTTTTTTTTACACTGTCCTAGGATAGAATGGATCACCTCAGTAGCTTCTGAGGCTAATGCATTGCTATCACCACAGTCACTTTAGCAAACGTGGTTCCCCTCACTTCTGCAACATCATGCCGAGTTAGTGATCGAGTTTGCACTTAGATAAACTTTTGAACTTCTAAATAGTCATCCCCCCCAATACATTGTTCATGATTCTCTTTTTTCTTCCTCAATCTTAAGTAAATAATTTGTCAATCTGGTGTTTGATCATTTCCTTGTATTCTATTGAAACTTTAAGGAGAAACTTGGAGTTACATCATTTGAAACCTTTTTTTTTTTTTTAAAGTGAGGAGGGGAGATAGTGAGGTAGACTCCCGTATGCACCTGAGACAGGGATCCACCCGGCAACCCCCTCTGGAGCTGATGCTATTTTTAGTGCCAGAGGCTGATAGGGGGGGTGCACGGGGGGGGGGGTGTCGACAGCACACTGAAACCAATTGAGCCACTGGCTGAGGTGAGGGAAAGAGGGAAAGCGGGGGGGGGGGGGGGGGGGGGGGGGGGGAAGGAGGGGGCGAAGCAGTTGGTTGCTTCTCCTGTGTGCCCTGATTGGGAATCAAACCCAGACGTCCATAAGGCCAGGGCCTTATTTTTCCAAATTATATCTAAAAATTGTTTTTAGGGAATGATTTTGGTAACTTACTATTTTTCCACTACCACTTACTTCAATATGATTTAAAACTTTTTTAAAATTTCTTAAAACTCTTTTAAGATAGACATAGAGATGTGAAGAGATAAATATTGTGTTCAAAATGGTCAGTCTTCAACTCTGGAGCATATTATTCCACAATTATACTCAAAGTATACATGTGAACATCTGTTTATTTATATATTAGTTCAGAGTGCCTAGTCATGGCATACAGCTGATGTACTCACAGCTTTATTGAAACTTACCAGAGAGGCTCTCTGGGGAGACTCATAAAACAGTTGCCTTTCATATCTTAAAATTATAGTGGGAATATTTAATTTGAGAAATATACTTTTAGGGAATATTCCTTTATAAGATGTAAAATCAGAACATCTGAGCTGGAAGGTACTAACTGGCATCTCATCGAAAGCAGTCCTTTCACATAAGAGGAGAAAGTCGTCCAGCAGAGTGAGGGCGGCTCTTGCAAGGCCACCTGTGAGCTAAGACAGGTGTCCTGATTTCAGGACACCTCCTGGTCTGGCTGTAGTTTCTTCTGCTGTTTCTTGCTGCCAGTTTGACCAGAGCAGCAAAAGATGTGAAGGAGATTAGTACTTCGTTTTACCAGATTTAACCTCATTTGTTATTTCAGTGAGTGATGTCTATAGTATAGGTACTCTATCTACATTTTAATTCATTATTCTATTTCAGATTTAGTAACTTGGATAAATCAAGGTCTAGGTTTAAATTTGAAAAGCAACTGCTTAATTAGACCAGAATATGTTCGCATTTTTTCACATTTTAGAGTATCAAGAAGTTTACCAATGGTAACTTGTCTGTGTGGCCAGTGTACTTGTTTGGGATTTTTAAAAATCCATGTTTTGTACCTGATTTTAACAAGTTGGTCTGTGTTAATGTTTGTTAATGGTGCCTTACAACTCTGTTTATACACAACTTTTTATGGAAGCAATTTTGGATTATAATTTTGTGTTTGGAATTTTTTAATAAGCTGGCTTTAGATTCAGGGTCACTTAATCTTTCACCACATTCAGATGAATTAGTGCAATGTTACTTAATTCAGACTTTCTTTGTAACTGGAGCAAACAAATTAGAGATTAGGTCATTCAAAAATGTTTAGGCTTGACTTCTCATCAGTTACCCTTCTTCAGAGACTTAAAACAGGAATGCATGATATTATGAGGGAATTATAAGGTGACTGCAACAAAATTAACTTACTTTAATGTTTTGAACAGCATTGCTTTAAAGCTGGCAGTGGTTGACTTTTCAGAAAACGTAGAGAAGAAATCACTTTTGTGCTATGGGGACTTTGTGCATGTTTGTTTTTGTTTAGGTATTCTTGTCTGGCTGCCCTGCAGTGTTGTGGCTTAAGCAGTGTTAGGTAATGAACTCAGTGACCTTCCCTGGCCTTTAGATCCCTGGACTGAGACATCCTAAGAGCGAACTCGGTGTGCAGTGACAGCAGCAGGCTGAGCACATGTGTGTGTGGCGCTTTCTTAAGCACACCGAAGCACAAGGAAGCACATTGAGGTTTTTTAGTCAACACTTGAAAATCATTGGCACTAGTTTCAGGCTTTTCACTTGAGTTTCTTTGTGCTTTTCATTATTTGTTTTAAATCCTAATTGGCCAAGGCTGGAGGAGGAATTATGTTTCAGTTTAACTTCCCTTTTCAAAGTAGTTAAACTAGTTGAAGCTGTAGTTTTACTTAAGATGTACTTTTCACTTTGGTATATTTCAGTAGCTCTCAATCATTAGCATGCATCAGAATCATGGGGAGGGGGTTCACCGAGACGTTATTATGTAAGGTGACCAATCGTCCTCCTTTAGGGAGGACAGTCCTTCTTTTATAAGTTCTGTCTTCCCTTGAAAAGTGTCCTCCTACATGTCCTCCTTTTTGATATTGGAAGACTAAGCTGTAAATGTCCGTATTCGATTGATGCAGAGTCAATGCCTTGTGTGTAATGTGACGTATTTTTTATCTAAATGAGTACTTTTTTTCTTACAATTATTTTTAAAAATTAATAGACATATAAGCATAATTATAATATAAAATATTACAAATGTTTTTATTATGTATTTATATTATAGTATATTTTTGCAATGAATAAAATGTTTCTTTTATTTACGATACTGTTTTCTTCAATTTATTTTTGTCCTCCCTTTCACTGTAAAAAAGTTGCTCACCTTATATTATGGGAGCCCTGACTGCAGAGTTGCTGATTCAGTGGGTATGGAGTAGAGCCTGAGAATTTTCATTTCGAACAAGTTCTATCTAAGATACTGTAGGTGCTGCTGATCTGGGCACCGTGGTTTGAGAACTTCTGTTCTAGTTAGGGATAAACCAATGGTCACTATTCAGAGAGAAATTTATCCTAAGGATATTTTTACTTTAGCTTATATAGATATTTAACAAAACCTCCATTTTATGAAATATGTTTGAGAAAATAAAATGGGATTAATCCTCAAAGTTCCTTTGGAGGTGGTGAGGCATCATCAATGGATATGTGTGGATGAATAATGTATGGCTTCACATTTTTTGGAGTTACTGTGTCCGAAGTGATGGTGTTCCAGCTACATGCTATTGTTCCAGGGGAGTTTCCTGGAAATTGACAGTTAGGAATTAAATGTGTGACAGATTCTGGGCATTTTAGGTATAAGGAATGGCATATTTAGCCCTGAAGTGAGCGTAGAGAGGCCCTATTGTATTAGATCTGCTTGACTGAAGTCAGAATAGGATGAGATGCAATAGGAAATGACTGAAAGATGGAAATGGGGGGATATAACCAAAGTTAAATTCAAGGTTAAAGCCTGGGGAGCCCTATAGTTTAATGGTGATGAAAGGGAGCAAATGACAAGGTCAAAATGGCTCCTTAAAAATGATCCTGGATGCTTAATATAGATATTTTGAGAGGAGGAGCTAAAGATTAATCTGTACATTCTTCCCAGTAATATTTTAGTGCCTGTGTTTTAAGTACTGGCCGGAGATAAACACATTCTATCTCTGAATGTGTCAAGTTCACAGTCTAGGGGGAGAGACTGGAGAGAAGCTCATGATACATTGTAACATAATGGGATACTTTAAAGCCATCCAGTGCTGATGCACCCATGAGCTCATATGAGAGAGGCGTCTGGGAGAAGGTAGGAGGGTTTCAGGGACCGTAAGCCTAATCTCAAAGGATGAAGTAGTTCAAAAGAGGGAGAGAAGAGTCGGGAGCCGGCTGGGAAGAGAAAACCTCCTGTGTGTCCTGTGGGGATATTCTATCTGTTGATAGAATTCTGGGGATGCTTCATGAAAGAGTTGTGGGTTTGTGTGGGGGCAGGTCAAGACCTGAGGCGACTAACCGTGGCCAGGTCACGAATGTGAGAGCTGCACTGTGGACTTCACTCAAGGGAAGTTTTCCATAGAAGCAAGGGTTTTAAGGGAGACGGTGTGGGGAGGGTTCCATCTGATGAAGGGTTTTGAGGCATTTAAGCCCACCTGTCTCTCAGACTTTGAGGGAGGAGGAGGAGGAGAGGAAAAACTAAAGAAAAGAAATGAATTACCTCTGAGAAAAAGAGAGGAATTCAAGACATATTTAGGAGTTAGGATTGATAGGATTTGGTTGGTGGCAAGTGAGAGTTTGAGGGAGAGGACTTGTTTTGGCTTATAGCTTTCTGGCCTTGAGACACGGGGCCCTCACCAGGGTGGAGCACATGCAAGGACAAACAGGCTCGGGGACTGGGTGATGCCTGCCTTTAGGAACTTACTGCATTTTAAATTTTGATCTGGGATAATGATAGTGGGAATGTAGAGGGTCTACCTGGCCGGTTGGCTTAGTGCTAGAGTGTCGGCTCAGCGTGTAGATGTCCCGGGTTCTGTTCCCAGTCAGGGCACACAGGAGAAGCAACCATCTGCTTCTCCACCCGTCCCCTCCCATCTCCTGCAGTCGTGGCTTGATTGGTTTGAGCGCACTGGCGCTGGGTGCTGAGGATGGCTCCTTGGAAGCTCTGCCTCAGGTGCTAAAAATAGTTCAGTTGTGAGCATGGCCTGAGCCAGGATTGCCAGGTGGATCCCAGGGGAGGTGCTGGTGGGAGTCTGTCTCTGTCTCCCCTTCTCTCACTTGGAAAGAAATGAAAAAACAAAACGCCTATCTGAGAAAAGTTGTCTGGGAAATATTAGTTGAATTTGGTTTGTAAATATGGTGAAGGGGAGAGAGTGGGGGGGAAAAAAAAACCCTCATTAGGTACATTAATCTCAGAAATTTCAAAAAGGTATTCACAGATAAAATTGAAAAATGGAAATTGATAGCAGTAAATATAAGCTATTCTGAAGGATATCTGGATTGAATGTATGTTAAACTTGAAAGTTAATAAGTGGGTTTATATATATTAATTTGAATTTGGAAGCCAATTACGTTATTCCTTTGAAACATGTCCATTTTATTTTCTCAAAGGGTGATTGGTGATGCTTTGTGTAATGCCAGTGGCCGAGGCCAGGCAGGTCCACATTGGATTCGGGCAGATGGTAGAGAAATTGTGGAGCCAGAAAGCATTGGGCCATTCCATTTAATAGATCTTGCAATGGTGGATGAGCACTCAGGCAGGGGAAACTGCCTTTCAGTCAGACGAACAGCAAAATGGCCCCTCACTGTTTTAGGCAGGCAGGCAATCCACGCATCTGTAGTCCCCTTGAGCGCAAGCACCCACAGCCTTCTACAGGCCCTGCACATGTGGTGCTGCTGTGCACCCACGCACCAATCAGGTAAAGTGCTTACAGTCGGGACCAGTGAGCAAGTCTAACACTTTGATAACATTCTGAAATTTCCAGTCTTATATGGAAGGCTAAGTAGGTAGTAGTAAACCTATCAAAAGTAGTATATGTAAGTGGAAATTTAAATAATGCATTGTATAAAATATATAAATAAATAAGTAAATAAATAATGCATTGGGTTGACTTTCTAATGAAAAACAGATAACTTTATACAAATTGTAAAATGATTAGTCAATATTTGTTTTTAATTTTTTATCTTTCTTAGATAATTAGCCAATTTTTCAGACTTTGTTTATCTCTACTCATGAGATAGATTGGCTTTGGTTTTATTAGTCCTGAGAGGTTTGGAAAATGTATTCACAAAGAAAGAAAAAATATCCATTATCTCATTTCTTTTTCTAGTGTCATCTGTACTGCAGTTCTGTATGGGAAAGGTGTATTTCTTGTGGATCTTTTTTTTTAACTTACTGGATTTATAAAAACCTCTTAGTTAAATAGTTTCATATGAGAATTTAGTGACAAATTTCAGTTTTGCATTGAGTTTCACTGACACTAATTAGATGCAGGTGGCACTGTTGGCAGTGGTTGGTATGGATGAAGGTCAAAATGGAGAATAAGCAGTAGGTGTGCTTTTTCAGCCAAACATTCATAGTGCTATGAGTCAGCTTTGAAGTGACATTGACATTGGTTTAAATTACAACTGTATAGTCACTTATAGTTTGCACTGGGTGTGGGGGACAGCCTGTAAGCAGGCAGGGTCGTTATAGCCTAAGGCTTAGTTTTAAGACTAAGCCATTCCCACCCTAAGTGACTTTGTATCAGAGACTTCCTTGTTTGTATATTGGATTAAAGGTTTTGATTTCTACACTATAAAATGGGGCAGACCTGGGAGTTTGCTCTCTCTCTTGGTTGCTGAGATTAGCATTAGAGAGCAGAGCAGAGAAAGGCCATGTGGAGGAGAGGAGAAGCAGCCAAGATGGCAGAATGTTGAGGGAGAAGCCAGTTTGTGCAGAGAGGAGATGGGGAACAGAGATAAATAAGGCTGGTGAGGTAGAAATCTTTGATTCTAGGAAACTCGGATTAGTCAGTGGCTTTGGGAGCCCTGAATGGAAAGGGAAGTGTTTTCCCATTGTGTGTATTTCTTGCCTGCCGGGTGCAAACTAGGATTAAAGGTAATGGCCCACCAGTTCTTGGCTCCGTTGTTTCATTACCATCTGTCTATATCAAATGCAAACCTGCATGGGCCAGGCGGCTGTGATGGTGGCCTTGGATACTGGCTTTACAATTTCATTAAGTTTTGGTATCACATCTATAAAATGGAGACACTGATAACTATAGAGGTATATCAGAAGTAAAGTTAAACTTCATGTGAAATTTGTTTTGCAATGCTGAGATAGAATTTCTATTGGTTTCTTGTTGCCACTGTAACAAATTTGTTGTAAGTGACTAAAATCACGAATTTATTGTCCTACAGTTCTGGAGGTCACATGTCTAAAATGAATCTTAAGGGATTAAAATCAAGGTGTCAGCAGGGCTCTTTCCATCTTGAGGCTCTAGAGGGAGAAACATTTCTCTGCCTTTTCCCTCCTAGAGGCAGCTGGCATTTTTTGGCTGCTGGCTGCATCACTTGCCTCTGTGGTCACATCACTTTGTGCATAGTAGTCAAGTCCCCCTCTTCATCTCCGTAACAAGAACACTTGTAATTACATTTAGGCCCACCTCAATAATCTAGGACAGGAGTCCCCAAACTATGGCTCTGTGGGCTGCATGCGGCCCCTTGAGGCCATTTATCCGGCCCCCGCTGCACTTCCGGAAGGGGCACCTCTTTCATTGGTGTCAGTGACAGGAGTATAGTTCCCATTGAAATACTGGTTAGTTTGTTGATTTAAATTTACTTGTTCTTTATTTTAAATATTGTATTTGTTCCCGTTTTGTTTTTTTACTTTAAAATAAGATATGTGCAGTGTGCATAGGGATTTGTTCATAGTTTTTTTTTATAGTCTAGCCCTCCAACGGTCTGAGGCACAGTGAACTGGCCCCCTGTGTAAAAGGTTTGGGGACCCCTGGTCTAGGACATCACCTTATCACAAGATCCTTAACTTAATCACATCTGCAAAGGTTCTCTTGCCATAAAGGTGACATTAGAAAATTTCAGGGATTAGAGCATATGAAAATCTACGGTTTGGGGATGGTCATTATTCAACCTACCACGGTATTCAATAAATTATCAATATTGTGAATAGGAATAAAAAATTAGAAATAGAATTTTTTAAACTAAAACTCTACCATAGTACAATATGAATTATCTATGATTATCTATGTATATGCAATCTATTTTATATATGGATGTATTTTAAAGAATGTTCTTAACCATTCTGGGGTGCATGATAAATGGGACCTAAAATATATAAATTTAGATAATGGCTTAAGCAAGGTTTTAATTGGAGGAGCATCTGAGTTGGTCAGACTCTAGATGGGATATTATGCCATACAGCTGTAATGGACAAAATGAAGCTCTGACAAGCGTTTCTTTACCACTTTATGTCTGAAAGACAAGTGGACTTGCATGCATTTTTTCCATGGTAATGAGAATGCTGAGCTCCTCGTTATTCTAAGTTGTAATTCTTTCAGCATTTAGTACATATTTGCTGAATGTTAGTTATGATTCAGGGCTAATGTCTTGCCCTTGGATCTGATAGTATGTTTTTTATTAACTTCTCAGGTGCGTAGTAATTGGTTGGCTGTTTGCTTTGCTCTCATGCATTTGATATCTTTTTCTAGATTGTAGTCATTAAACAACCTTTTCAGCTAATTTTAGGCCCATGGAAATCTTGAGTATGCTGTATTTGATTAAGGAGAGTTAGTTAAATTCTTAGATCCTCTGAAACATGGTTCTCAAATATGGACAACCTGTGTGGCTCTCCCCTACCGTGAGGGGATATATTTGACAGTGTCTGGATATTCTGAGTCTCCTGACACTCTGGAAGGGCAAGCGCTTCTGGTGTGTAGTGGATGAGGCCAGGAACGCTGTTTACATCCTGCAGTGCACAGGAGGCTCCCCAAAACAAAAAATATAAGATCGAGAAACCCTGCTCTAAATTCATATTGGCTGTGAACCTTTGGATTAAACAAAATTGAGAAAAATTTAGTTTTTTTTCTCTTGGAATTGTTCCAGTAAACAGATAAAGAAAGGCTTATCCTGAACAGGCAAAATTTAAGACTAAAATGATCTATGATGAACTTGGGCTGGAGATTTTTTTGAGGAGGGCGGGACACTTATTTTTCCTCTGCTGAAAATTAAAAATTTGGAACAAGTCTGGCTTATAGACAATGGAGAATAATTCACTTGTAAGCAAAATGGAGACTTCTGAATGTGTAGCATCAATACTTTGACAATATGGAGTTTGTACTCTATGCATACATAGCACATTTTATGTAAACTACACCTAAGGAATTGGTGTAAGAATAACTGGTAGGTAATAATTTATATCACCTGACGCTTTGCAGAGAACTTTCACGTGCACCAGAAGGAAATAATGTTTACATGCTAGATACTTCAGATCTGTTTTGTTTGACGGAGTCCCTATTGTGCACAGCAGCGTTCTGCTCCTTAATACACTCTTAACCACTTTTCTTCCTTTCCATCTCACTTATCTTATTCCTCCCTCACTTGTGTTTCCTAAGATCACTTCCCATGTAAAGTATGTGCACATGATTCCCTGTCTCATAGTTGGCTTTAGGGATCACAAACTAAAACAGCTTGGCTACCAATGTCTACAAAGAGATACTTAAAGATTTTCCAGTACCGCCTGACCAGGCGGTGGCGCAGTGGATAGAGTGTTGGACTGAGATGCTGAGGACCCAGGTTCGAGACCCCCGAGGTGGCCAGCTTGAGCGCGGGCTTATCTGGTTTGAGCAAGGCTCACCAGCTTGGACCCAAGGTCGCTGGCTCGAGCAAGGGGTTACTCGGTCTGCTGAAGGCCCGCGGTCAGGGCACATGTGGGAAAGCAATCAATGAACATCAAGGTGTCACAATGTGTAATGAAAAACTAATGATTGATGCTTCTCATCTCTCTGTTCCTGTCTGTCTGTCCCTCTCCCTGACTCTCTCTCTGTCTCTGTAAAAAAAAAAAAAAGAAAAAGAAAAAAGATTTTTCAGTACCAATAAACAAAGACCCAGTAGACCTTTTGAAAAGCAAAAACTCAATAAGCAATATAGGTTGTGGCAAAAGTAAGTTTGCAGTTGCAAGTAGGTAAAACAGAGTTTATTCTTTTATCATTTTTTATTAATAATTGTATTTTTCATACGGCCCCACCTTGTATATATAAGAAGAAAATATGCAGCACTTTGCAAAGATTTTTACCTTCAGTCCTATTAAAATTTTGCCATTTTTCTCATGTTTTATGGTTCACAGTTTGAGGAACACTGACTTTGAAAGTACCTTACCTGTACAGGGGAATGTGAATCCTAAATTCTTCTGTACACTCAGTAGAATTTATTAGACAGTACAGTTGACAGGTTAATGAGATAAAGGCACAACTGGAGTTGAAAGTGGAAGGTAAGGTGGTCGTAGAGATACCTGGGGGCTCATTTGTTCTCTGAGCTGCTTCACTTTTCTGAAGAAGCCTTCTCACCAGTTTCAACATTCCCCCACTTCAAAAATATGAATTCTTTATTCTACATTATTTTTTCTGAAACTCTTTTAAGGCATATGTTTGTCCACAATTAAAAAAAAATGCATTTGTTAAAGTGACTCATAGATTTTTTTTTTTTTTTTGCCCAAGACAAGAAATACTCCTAAACAGGGAAAAAAAAAAAGCCAGCAAGCCTGACCTGTGTTTGCACAGTGGATTAAGTGTCAACCTGGAATGCTGAGGTCACTGGTTCGAAGCCCTGGGCTTGCGCGGTCAAAGCACATACCAGAAGCAACTATGAGTTGATAACTTCCCGTTCCTCTCCCGCCCCACCTTTCTTTCTCTCTCCTCTCTCAAATCAATAAATAAAATACAAAAAAAAAAAAAAGAAAAAATATCTCACTTGACATGTTGTTGTTCCAAAATTATTATGTAAAGGACTAAAAGATTTAGTATTTATAGTGAAATTTCATATTGACGTTGCTGAGCCTGGGCTCAAATGTTTGGAAGGACATGTAAGATGTCTAGTTCAGGGTTCTCCTAAATTCTGTCTTTAGGAACATCAGGAGTTGGAGAAGATTTTTGTTGAAGTTAATACATTATGCTTCCTCCTTTGAGGAGAAATAATCAGTAGTTGTGGTTAGAGGTAAGCTATCATAAAGAAGGGTTAGGAAAAGAGTGAGCAGTCACTCGTCAGCCCCGTCTCTTTCTCACATGTTGCTGCCCCTGTCTGCCCCTCCGCCTCGCTCACCTTCCCTCGGGCACCACTCCCACACTCTGGATGCTTCTCTGCTTTGCTGGCTTGTTCTCTACTTCTTAACCTTTATGTGTTGGGCTCAATCCTTGACCTCTCCTCTATCTACACCTATTTGTTAGGTGATCTCATTTTAGCTTCATACCTTACCTTTCTTTTCTAGGCTGACCGCTCCCTAGATCAGCAATTTTCATCCAGTGCGCCGCCAGAATTTTTTAAAACATGCAGTACCTGACTGTATAGTCAAGGGCACTGACCTCTTTTCCCTTCGATTGTCAGATTAAAAAATGACAGCAGCCAGCAAAACAATAGACATTGGTGTGAGTGAATCAATTTATATCTATTTTTATTGTCATATCAACAAAAAATAAATATTTTGGTGAGCCACAGAGTTTTAGTAATTAGTGTATGTGTGCTATGAAATGAAAAAAGTTTGAAAATTGCTGTCCTAGTTTATATCTCTCACCTGAATCGCTCCTTGAACATCTTACTTGTATACCTAATTACCAGTTGCTTCACCTTTCTACTTTGTCTATTAAGTGTCTGTAAAGCCAGTAGCTGTGGCTACTATCACAGCAGCCTGGCCAATGCAGGTTCATATTGGATTTGGACAGTTGGTAAAGAAACAATGGAGCCAAAAACTGATGGGCCATCATCTTTAATCCTAGCTTGCACCCGGCGGGCAAGTAAAACATACACTGGGCTCCAAAACCCACTCATTCAGTGCTCACAAAGCTACTGATTTATCTGAGTTTCCTAGAATCAAAGGTTTCTAGTTCACCAGCCTTATTCAGCTCTGTTCCCCATCTCCTTCCTTCTCCCTGCACAAACTCTGCACAAACTGGCTTCTCACTCTGCACTCCGCCATCTTGGCTGCTTCTCCTGGCCTCCTCCACGTGACCTTTCTCTGCTCTCCTCTCTGCGGTCTCCTCTAATGATAATCTCAGGAACCAAGAGCAAGCTCCTGTTCTGCCCCCATTTTATAGTGTAGATTCATAACCTTTAATCCAATATACAAAATAGGGAAGTCTCTAATACAAAGTCACTTATCTGGGGCATGATGGAATTGTACCACCCCACATCAAAAAGGGTGGGAAAGGCTTAGTCCTAAAACCAAGCCCCAGGCTACAAGGATCCTGCCTGCCCATAGCCGGCCCCCAACACACATTAATATCACCTGGACGATGAGCCTCCACGTGGGCAGCGCCATCTTTAACAAAGTGAGCATAATACATTTTATCCGCCCAACAGTGTCTCAAACTGAAAATGTCTGAAACCAAAACCCACTATTTCTATTGCTGCTGCTACCTAGTATTGTTGTCTACAGAAGTGAAATTATGGGTGAGCCTATAATTGGCATCCACTGTAGCCTCTCCCCAACACGTTTGATGTAAGTGAGTGTATCACTTCTACCATTTAGTATACAGAACATGCAAACACAGAACTGGATACTAAATTCTGTATTCAGGTATTGTCTGTTTCTGGGCAGCAGTCTAACAGGGGATATATGTGTGAGTCTCAATTGTGGAATCAGTTCGTGTAATAGCAAACATTCCATAAAGTAGAGAAGTAGAATTACAGAGAGTCTGTGGCCGAGATAGAAATAAAACCCACCTTTCAGCTCCTACAGCAGCACTCTTCAGTTCATTATTTCAGTGGAACTGGGCCAGTGTCTTCTAATGCATGCTTTTTTCCCTTTCTCTTTATGTGAAACTTAGCTATTTTTAGTAGTGTGTGGGAGGCGTGTGAAATTCAATGACAAATTATTTTTCAGATGAGGGTACTTACTCATTTATCATGTAAGGAACAAGCATTATGTTGCTAGGGCAAAAACTATTGAATTCCCCAGAGGTTTTTTTCTCACATAGGTAAATGGAGAAATCACACTAAGTTTATCGGTTTGTGGTCACTGATTGTCTCCAGAGGTGGTGTTATTTTCTCAAGTGTCATTTTTACAGTTCCACAGCCAGGTAGAGCTGCATTTTGTAGCAGTGGCAGACTAAAATACGTGAGTCATATGTGTCTAACATGACTGGAAGATCATCAGTTAGAATAGAATTTCATTGTTAGGGATGGAGGTAGGAGAAAAGGAAGAATTTCTTTTCCTTTTTAAAATGTGTTGGGCAGATAAAGTGTATTATGCTCACTTTGTTAAAGATAACACGAGGAAGCTGTCACCCAGGTGATATTAATGTGTGTTGGGGTGGGCTAAAGGCAGGCGGAATCCTTGTAGCCTGGGGCTTGGTTTTGGGATTAAGCCTTTTCTACCCTTTTTGATGTGGGGTGGTGCAATCCAATCATGCCTCAGAAGGTGACTTTGGGTTGGAGACTTCCCTACTTTGTATATTGGATTAGAGGTTGTGAAGCTACAGTATAAAGTGGGGGCAAAACGGGAGTTTGCTCTCTTGGTTCCTGAGATTAGCATGAGAGAGCAGAGAAAGTAGAGCCAGCAGCGGAAGGCGGCCACGTGGAGGAGGCCAGGAAAAGCAGCCAAGATGGTGGAGTGCTGAGTGAGATGCCAGTTTGTACAGAGTTTGTATCTGGGATAAGGAAGGAGATGGGGAACTGAGGAAAATAAGGCTGGTGAGCTAGAAACCTTTGATTCTAGGAAACTCGGATAAGTCAGTGGCTTTGTGAGCACTGAGTGTGACTGGGTTTTGGAGCCCAGTGTATATTTTTACTTGCCCGCCGGGTGCAAGCTAGGATTAAAGGCTATGGCCCACCAGTTTTTGGCTCCATGGTTTCTTTACCGACTGTCTGAATCCAATGCGAACCTGCATGGGCCGGGCGGCTGTGATGGTGGCCCCGGCCCTGCCTGCTGGCTTTACAAAATGCATCTTGCTTTTTGAGAGGAAGAAAGAATAAGGGCAGTTTTCCAATAATTCATCTTTAGCTTCTTTTATTTACATATCTATTTTTTATTTGATAGTCATTAGAGAAAGGTGGTGATATTTGCTCTATTTTAAATAAGAGAAAGGTGGTTGTATTTGCTCTATTTTAAATAATGTAAATGATGAGTTTTATTGTTAGAAAAATAGAACTTACGTTAATGGGGAAAGGAGCCATTACCTAGTAGCTTCCTAGTACCCTTTTTTGGATTCCTGCATTTGGAATAAAAGCAGGCCTTTTTCTCAAAAGTGATAAGGAGTGTTAAAGATTTTCAAATGCTGTTTCTTAAAATTTCACTTAGTATCCTTAGGGTTGCTCAGAATCCCTCCTTTGCGCCCCTCGGGAAGCAGACTGTCTTGTTTCCTGTAGAAAAAGGATGCCAGTGCTGCTGTGAGGAGGACATCTGCTTTGAATTGTCTCAATGGTCTCCTGCTGCCGCGTACACGCCTCCACCCTTCCCCATACATATCTGACAGATTGAAAGCAGATGCCATCCACACACTTTTCTACTTGTGACTGCTTATGAAATCATGATTCAGGACCTCATTTCTTGACATTTTTAAAGTTGTGAACAGGTGGCCAGACTTCATAAGCAACAACTGGATTACTTAGTGGTTTGGAGTGGGACCAAGTAACTCATGAGCCCAGCTTCTCTAACATCAACCCCTTTTCCCAAGAGGCAACATTCAGTTTATCTGGGGCCTCCCAGGGAAGGCTGGGGCAGGGCTAGAACTAACTCTAGGAGGGTTGGGTCCCTAGAAAGAATCCAGCCTTATTCTGGGAAGTGGCCTCAGGAAGTGGATGCCTGAGGACATAATCACCTTGAGTTGCAGTTTTTCTGAGCAATAAAGGTGGAGGCTTATTCTGGGTCAAGAGCAGGGGTAGTCAACCTTTATACATACCACCTTCTCTTGTATCTCTGTTACTAGTAAAATTTTCTAACTGCCCACTGGTTCCACAGTAATGGTGATTTATAAAGTAGGGAAGTAACTTTACTTTATAAAATTTATAAAGCAGAGTTACAGCAAGTTAAAGCATATAATAATAATTACTTAGCAAGTACTTTATGTCGGATTTTCGCTAAGTTTGGCAGAATAAATCTTTATAAAACAACTTTCTATAGTTAAATCTATCTTTTTATTTATACTTTGGTTGCTCTGCTACCGCCCACCATGAAAGCTGGAATGCCCACTAGTGGGCCGCAGGGACCAGGTTGACTACCACTGGTCAAGAGAAAGGGGACTATTGGGCCTGTAGGATTGGGGACGGAAAGAATGACTCCTTGTAGCAGGGAGGAGACTGAGTAGGGTAGGAAGCTGTAATTGGATTCCTTATAGAATTCCAGATTCTTTGTTAGCGAGGTGGAGACAAACTTCTCATGGTACCTGGGGCAAAATTTCTTATCAGACATTCCAGCATGAGTTTTTTTTTTTTGTTTGTTTTTTGTGGGTTTTTTTTTTGGTATTTTTCTGAAGCTGGAAACTGGGAGACAGTCAGACAGATTCCCGCATGCGCCTGACCGGGATCCACCCAGCACGCCCACCAGGGGGCGATGCTCTGCCCATCCAGGGCGTCGCTCTGTTGCGACCAGAGCCACTCTAGCACCTGAGGCAGAGGCCATAGAGCCATCCCCAGCGCCCGGGCCATCTTTGCTCCAATGGAGCTTTGGCTGCTGGAGGGGAAGAGAGAGACAGAGAGGAAGGAGAGGGGGAGGGGTGGAGAAGCAGATGGGCGCTTCTCTTGTGTGCACTGGCCGGGAATCGAACCCGGGACTTCTGCACGCCAGGCCGACGCTCTACCACTGAGCCAACCGGCCAGGGCCCAGCATGAGCATGAGTTTTTAATCCTATTTCTTCAGATGATGTTTGATAAGATAAAGGTGTTTGATCTTTACAGAAGTGGCTTGGACAAGTTCAGAGTTGGGATTTGATAAGGGAAGATGCATTTGGAGCACAGAGATTTCCATTCTTAGGGGATTATGATTTGGGGCAGAACATGAAGAGATTGGACCTTGCAAAATTGCAAATGAGGGAATTGTTACTTTGAAGAAAAGAAAGGTGTAGCAAGTATGGGAAAGGAACATAAAAAAGAGAAGTAGAATCCTGTTTTAAACTCTATGAAGCTTTATCTTATTTTTTTTTATTTTAATTTATTGTGTTTACATATATTCTAGTGTCTCCCCGAATGCATACCCCTGTGTTCCCCTCAACATCCCCCTTGTCCCCCTTCCCCCAAAACTTTCCTCCCTTCCTTCCAGGATTAGCTTTTCTGCTCTCTGTAACGCTGTGTTATGTGTGTATAATTTCACCAATCTCTTTCCCTTCTCTGACCCTATCCTCTCACCCCCTTGCCCTGTGTCCGGAAGCTTTATCTTAGATGAGGGAAAACATCCTTCATCCCTCTCCATCCTTGATCTGCTCTGCGGGGCTGGCTCTGTGAGTGGCTTTAGGCGACTTATACCTGAGCATTTGAATGCTTGGCTGCTCTGAGGCAGGCCTGTGGTTGCTTCCCGGGTCACAGCCATGAATCAGGTATGGGTCCAGCTCTCTACAGTCCCCTGGGAGGGTCTCTAGGGAAGTCTGTGCTGGGTGTGTGCACATTGGCCTAGGGTTAACTCTGAGAAACAGAAGGTATTTGGAAATGTTTTTGATGAAGTCCTAGAAACACACTGGCTGTACCAAATTATAACGAAATATATATATAATCTCATCCTTTGACACATTGTTCCCTAATTATGCTCTCAGTTATGAGGAAGATAGATTTTGGCTATGTAGGCACTTTTTTTTTTATCCCCCTTCAGATTTTGAGCTTTTGGGATAGTCAAGGGTGTTGGCCAAGAAGAAGTCCCTGGTAAACAAAGGATGGGTGAGGAGGGCTGGCTTGATGTCAGTATGGATGTTTGGTCAATAACAGTCGTATCACACCATGCCTTGCTTTTGTTTGCCCTTATTCTAGAAATAATTTCTTATTCAAAGCCTTTCATGGCATGATGGCAAGGAAAGCGTAATATGAAAGTGTCTTGAGTTGTGCATCACAGAAAGGTCTTTCCTGGGGGAATACTTTGTGCCGGGAATCCTGACTGGCCTCTAGCTACTTCCCTTCCTCCAATACTGTTTGGTTGAGATGGATAACTGGAGGATAGTCTTGAAATGTCTCCTTTATTTGATCCACCTGGGTTAAGCACTTAAAAAAAAATTCTCATTTAAGCCCAATGAAACTGGTATGTAGTTTCCACGGGAGACTATGGAGACACAGAGTTAAATAACATGATCAAGTTCTCATAGTTAATCACAGTGGATCCAGAATTCACACCCAGGGAGTCTTACCCCAGCACCTGCCCTCTTGGCCAAGCTGTCTTCTCAGGGAAGGGCCTGGCACAGGTCTCCTGCAGAGAGCAGAGCACCTACACGGATTCTGTTTCCCTGGTCCTTTGGTTAGTGGTGGTGCTTCTTCATTGATAAGTTGAACTAGTATTCTAAAATAGCTTTGAATAAAGAAAGGATCAGCCCTAGAGCTTTGTGGTTCTAAGTATATCTAACAGCTGTTAGGACAGATGGTTACAGATGAATGTGTCTACTGATGGGCTCACTTGAGAGTTGGTGGCTCTTTTTTCCTTGACCTCTTACAGAAAGTTCTGGCCCTTTGTCAGGTAGTAAAGAAATTACCAGAATTATTACATTAGCAGAGTGGGAGATTATGTCTATGTTATACTTGCTAATTCTGACTGTCAAACCACAATATTTAAAACTTAGTGTATCTAAAATACAGCATAGGGAATATAATCAATAATATTGTAATAACTATGGTTATTACATAGTTATGGTGCCAGGTGGGTACTTGAAATATCAGGGAAATTGCTTTGTACATTATATGGATGTCTGACCACTCTGCTGTACACCTGAAACTAAGATAAAATAATATCTTGACTATCAACTGTGATTGAAAAAATAAAAAAAATAATAATTAATGTATGATAACAGAGAAGGCTAAGAACATATGCAACATAGTCATTTTTTTTCAAGCAGTGTTTCATTTCTACACCTTTTATGTTAAATTTGGGTTTCAAGGTGGGCTCGGATTCTTTGGCTTCTGTCTTACAGAACTCTTCTGGGAAGTATTTTTATTGTAGAGACTAGCACTTAATATTATGTCTCAGTGCTTTAAAGTTGGTCTTTGTTTTTGAGTCTTTGCCCTTTTTTTTGGTTACTTATCTATGATTGTAAAGAATTCCTTTTTATTGTAATTGTCAAGATAGTAGCTGAAAAAAGAAGCCCAATTATGAATATCAATATGATTTGAGTCAAAATTGGGTATGTTTAATAAGCTAGTCCAATTTAACTTTTTTTTTTTTGACATCATGGGAATCTCCTGAGCTTTAATTATTTCAGGCTTTCTCTTGCTAAACTACATTTCTGTAAGCTAAATAAATGTATTCAATTAGTATTTGAGAGCATCTATGTGCCATGCCTGTGCTTGACATTTTTAATAAAATACTTTTATATGCTTGCCAGGGATAGACATTGTCCTAAAGACCCTTGGGCAATGGCAGGGAACAAAACCACAAAAATTCTTTTGGATTCTTGAGGAGAGACAGATAATAAGTGAATGCATGCAGTAGGTGGTTATAAATACAATAATAAAGCAGTGATGAGAGATGGGAGTGTCAGGCAGGCTGGCTGCAATTTTAAATATTGGGATCCAGCATGGCTTTGCTAGGGAGTTTTTGTGAATAAAATGGACCCTGTCCTCATATAGCTTAGTGATATCTGCTTGCTGATGAGCACTTGCTATCAGGGTAGGGACTCTGCTAAG
This sequence comes from Saccopteryx leptura, assembly GCF_036850995.1. Lineage (NCBI taxonomy): Eukaryota > Metazoa > Chordata > Mammalia > Chiroptera > Emballonuridae > Saccopteryx > Saccopteryx leptura. Next base: position 74,276,653 of record NC_089506.1, on the reverse strand, counting down.
TACCTGTGTGTGTTTCCTCCTAATCTACTGAACTAGGGGATCTTATTGCCAATTTCTTCAGATGGGAACTGAAGCTTTGAGAATCAAGTAAATTGCCAAGACAAACATAGCCAATGGGACCCAGATCTGACCCAAAGCACATGCTCTTAAACATGGTGTTTTTGCTAAGTCAACTCTTGAAATATTTGTTATGGAGGAATTAGCTAACTTTGGAGATAAGGCTGCCTTAATTTTGGTTTTTATGGGTTGGGCAGAAACTTGGCTGGCTCAAGGAGAGTCTTGTGTTACCATGAGCTTCCCCTCCACCCTGGTGCTTTTTCTATTTAAAAGGCCTTGGGGTTGTGTCCCGGCCACAGCAGGCAAAGGAGCTGCCTGGTTACTGACCTCCACGTAGTGGGATATGTTTGTTGTGTGTCAGAGTGGCCTCTAATGACTCCAGCAAATCATTGACTACTTGCATTCCTGGCACTACATTTCAGTGATAGGACACTAATTTGGCTGGCCTATGTATCATTATGCTCAAGAGCATGTTATAAATGCTCATATTTAGAAGGGAATGTAAAGTGAGTGAAAGGTTATAGTGCCAAGTTCACTGATTATTGTGCCTGTTTATGACAGGATAGGCCATACCTTGTATTTATAATGATTGCTTTATTGTAATAAAAAGCAAATAGTAAATGAATGTGTTGGATTAGAAACCTTTATAGAAGGCTGTGGGAAGTCTGAGGTTCAAGAGAGCTCTGTTGTTCCTTCTGCCCTCAGTGTGCTTATGACAACATTCAACATTTTTAATAGGGTAGTGATTTTTTTCATCCAACCTGTATCCTTTGCATTGGATGGTGCTTTTTCTTTTGTGCTTTGGCTAAATTAATATCTGAATTGTGTATGTTGGTTACTAATTTAAAAAAGAAGTTATGTACAGGCAGTCCTTGGGTTACGGCAGTCTTGACATATGACGTTTTGAGTTTATGATGCTCACTCCCATAAAAACTTAAAAAAATGATATGTGAGTGTTTTGCTTATGCCATTAGCATTGTACTTACGGACTAAGTGGGCAAACTATCATAGTTTGGTTGTGCATGGCAGAAGAATACACAGTGTTCTTTTTCTGTGGCTTAGTTGTGTTTTTGTATTCTAATTAAGATTTTACAACTGTATTAGGACAGGTAAGTGACTTCGGCTAGGGTGTGTTTTGATTTACACCAAAATTTGGGTTATGTCGCTGTTGTAGGAACGAAACTGAGGGCCTCAGGACCCCTGTATTTCAAAACTCTGTGCTACTTCTCATTGTTTTTGCTCCATCTGCTACTTCCAAAATTAAATGTTGTTGAGTTTACAAGATGATTCTTTCTTTTTTTCTTTTATTCTTTCTTTTATTCTTTCTTTTATTCTCTTTTGTTCTTTCTTTCTTTCTTTCTTTCTTTCTTTCTTTCTTTCTTTCTTTCTTTCTTTCTTTCTTTCTTTCTTTCTTCTTTCTTTCCCCTCCCTCCCTCCCTCCCTCCCTCCCTCCCTCCCTCCCTCCCTCCCTTCCTTCCTTCCTTCCTTCCTTCCTTCCTTCCTTCCTTTTTATTCAGGAGTGAAGCTATGATTTGAACACTTGGGCTATGAAATTCCATTTATTGACTTTTTAAAATTATAATATGCATAAAAAAAGAATTTTTATTAAAAGTGTACAATTCAAAGACTTTAGAAATGGAACACTCTTAGGTGGTCAGCTTCAAGATCAAAATGCAAGAAATTATCAGTGCCTTAGAAACCCCTCACCTTTTTTCTTTTTTCTTTTTTCTTTTTTGCATTTTTCCGAAGCTGGAAACGGGGAGGCAGTCAGACAGACTCCCACATATGCCCGACCGGGATCCACCCGGCATGCCCACCAGGGGGCGATGCTCTGCCCCTCTGGGGCATCGCTCTGTTGCATCCAGAGCCATTCTAGCGCCTGAGGCAGAGACCACAGAGCCATCCTCAGTGCCCGGGCCATCTTTGCTCCAATGGAGCCTTGGCTGCGGGAAGGGAAGAGAGAGACAGAGAGGAAGGAGAGGGGGGGGTGTGCAGAAGCAGATGGGTGCTTCTCCTGTGTGCCCTGGCCGGGAATCGAACCCAGGACTCCTGCACGCCAGGCCGATGCTCTACCACTGAGCCACCCGGCCAGGGCCCCCTCACCTTTTTTCAATCACTTCCACCATCTTCCCCCACAAGGGTAACAACTATCCTGACTTCTAACATCATGTCTTTGTTTTGCCTGTTTTTGTACTTGGTATGAATGAATAATAACAATCCATATACTTTTTGTGTCTAGATTCTTTTTCTTTCCCGTTGTGTGGTTGAAACATATGGTTGCATGCAGTTGTAGGTGATTGTTCTAATTGCTATATAATATTTCATTGTACAGATATTCCATAATTTATTCATTCTACTATTAAAGAAATATGTATAGCTTTTATTTTATTTTATTAAGGGTGGTGCTTCTACACATGTTGTCATATATGATGTAAGTGAACGTATATAAGCATTTTCATTGGGTGTGGGCTAGGAATGGAATTACTGGGTCATAGATTAGGCATATATTCAACTTGAATAGCTACTAATGAGTGGGATAAAAATAAAATTAGCTGTAACCAATTTTCATTTTCATTGCGGTGAGAACTTGTGAATTTTATTTTTGATATACTGTTTTGGGGGTAATGGGAGGTGCATTTTAATTCAAGTTTGTTTTATGGAAAGAAATGGTCATAGCTGTTGTCTCATTGATTCTTTGAAAGCTAAATTAAATATGTGTACTCACTTCCCTCGCCCTTTTTTTCTATCTTTCCATGTCTTATATGTGTTTCATACATGTCTTACGCATAACACGTGTGAGACTATTTCCTCTTACGTGGATACTGCTCGTAGCCTCTCAGGATGAAAGGCCACCTGAGACGTCATCCAGCTCAGGCTTCTGCAGTCTCTCTGAATCATGACAATCCTGCTAAAGGGTCTCTAGTGACCGAAAGCACAGTATTTTAGGGCAACTTAAATCCCTTTTTATTTATTAACTCATGTTGCTTCTTCAACATTGTGGTGCCATCAGTCTCAGCCTACTTTTGATTCCCCCCATAAATATCATGTCATTTTATGGGTAAGGGGAAAAAAAAACTCCCATGGTTTTTGTAATAGAGCAAAATCTCTTCATAGATAGAGTCATGACTATTTTTTAAACTTTATTTCTCAACATGTACAGGGTCTTGATCTCTGAGCAATTTGCTCTGAGGAACTTGGGTGAAGAAACACCCACGTGGAAAGAAATGAATTTGAGAACTCAGTGCAAAACTGCTTTTTCTCTCTCCTGTTTCTTTATTCTTTCCTGCTGCGAGCACAGTTTTCCCTTTTGATAAGGGTTAAACATTATTTAAAATAAATACAAAAAATGCAGATAATGCATTTTAAAAACCAGACTGTAGGCCTGACCTGTGGTGGCGCAGTGGATAAAGCGTCGACCTGGAAATGCTGAGGTCGCTGGTTCGAAACCCTGGGCTTGCCTGGTCAAGGCACATATGGGAGTTGATGCTTCCAGCTCCTCCCCCTTTCTCTCTCTCTGTCTCCTCTCTCTCTCTCTCTGTCTCTCCCTCTCCTCTCTAAAATGAATAAATAAAAAAAAAATTAAAAAAAAAAACAAACCAGACTGTAATGAATAAAATGAGAAAAATGCAACCATATATATAAACTGACCATTAGATTTCATGAAGTCAATGCTTATAGAAAAAATTTTCTGGCTCTGGCTAGATGGCTCAATGGATAGAGCCTTGGCCCAGCATCTGGATGTCTCTGGTTTGATCCCTGGTCAGGGCACACATGAGAAGCAAACATCTGCTTCTCTTCCTCTCCATCTCCCACCCTGTCCCCCTTATGTCTCTCCCCCTTTTCTTCCCCCCTTCTCTTTCTCTTGCTCCCTTCTCTCTCTCCCTTCCCCTCTCACAGTGGTTCAGTTGGTCTGAGCGTCAGCCCCAGGCACTAAAGATTGCTCAGTTGATTCCAGCATCAGCACCAGATGGGGTTGCTGGATGGATCCCGGGCGGGGTGCATGAGGGGGTCTGCCCCTCTATCTTCCCTCTTCTCACTTAAAAAAAAAAAGGAGAGAAAAATTTGCGGATGTACTCTGTGTAGTCTAAAGTTTCTGAAATTCCAGGTGGTGTTAATAGTCATAGAACTTTAGAATAGAAATGAGCTTCTGGTTAATAATTAATAATTTAAAGTTTATAGATATTAATAGATATTTTCTTTTTTTATATATAGGCAAGAAGAGACTGATCGGAGAGTAAAAAATGTAAGATATGTTTAATGGAATCTTTTAAATGATTTTTTACTTGTTCTATAATAAGGTATTGGGATCTTATAGTATCTGATATACTTTGTATCCTTTTTCTAATAAAATGTTTTCTGAGAAACCAACCAAACTCTAAATATGTGCAAATATGGTTAAAACATGTCTTCATGGTAATAAGAGAACAGTTTAAACTTAGAAAGTGGTTCCTTACATGTTAGTAATGTGGTAAAGGGAAATGAACACACGTTAGGATATTTAGGGGAGTGAGTCAGAAACCACTGAAGCAGACTTGAAGAAAAAACCTGGAGGTTTAAGAACTCTGGGTAATTATTCAATGTGAACTTACGTTCTATCTATAATATTTTGCGTGTGTTAGAATAATTTCTAATGTGACAGCTTATTAAAAACATTAGAGCTCAATATCCTTAAGAAAGCTGAGAATTATTGATTTTTTCCCCCCAGAGACAGAGAGAGAGAGAGAGAGAGAGAGAAGGATAGATAGGGACAGATAGACTGGAACGGAGAGAGATGAGAAGCATCAGTCATCAGTTTTTCGTTGTGGCACCTTAGTTGTTCATTGATTGCTTTCTCATATGTGCCTTGACCGTGGGGCTACAGCAGACAGAGTAACCCCTTGCTCGAGCCAGCGATCTTGGGTCCAGGCTGGTGAGCTTTGCTCAAACTAAATGAACCCGCACTCAAGCTGGCAACCTCGGGGTCTCAAACCTGGGTCCTCCGCATTTTAGTCCAATGCTCTATCCACTGCGCCACTGCCTGGTCAGGCTGAGAATTATTGATTTTAAGCATCCATTTTTAAAGTTTATTTGTTGGAAAAATATTGAGTGCTTTAAAAGCTTTTTTCTTATAAACTTTTTTCCTCTTAGAAAGAGTAAATAATATTTTTAATGACCCTTTTCCTTCCCATAATTTAAAGGAAAATCTACTTTCAGCCATAGATATATATGCTTTTTATCTAGAGTGCTCACCTGCATTTGAGCTTGCAGTCAGTTACTATACATAGACTGATCTTGTTTTACGGATTTTTTTTAAAGGTTTTGATAACATTGTACTGGCTGGGAAGAAAAGCACAAAGTAACCCCTACTATAATGGCCCATATCTTAATTTGAAAGCATTTGAGACTCTTTTGGGACAAGCTCTGACTAAGGTAAGGGAATTACATCTCTATGAGATGGCTGCTATAACTAATACTATTTTCTAGTTTTCCCTTCCACCCCCTTTTCTGTTTTTCTTCCACTTTTCTCCATCCTTCTCTTGCTCTATAGCAAATACAGCATCTCTGACCGTTGTTGCTCTGGTCTAGATTGGGCTGGGTAGAGGGGATTGTTACCTTAATTTGCTGGCTTTGTATGCCCCCACCAGGGAGGGAATGAGTCTATTTCTGGGCAGTATAGGGTATAGGGGTAGGAATTTATCTCTTAAGTCTAGCTAACTCAGTGATACAGGCATTCGCTTCCTTTCTTAGACACTTAGTATACCGTAACTCTGTATTCTTTATGGATTTCAATCTGTAGTTGAAAGGTTTATCAAGGCTATTAAAATGTGTGGAAGCTACCCAATTTTTTATTTTAATGTCTTTTTGTCATAGATAATTACCTCTAATGCTTATACTTCAGTATCTCCACAGTTCTACATATTTGCTTCTGTTTCCTAAAGAGTAGTGAATGCTGTTAAACATGAAACATGATCAGGCTTTTTAAAATTAGGATGCTTTGTTTTCAACACATTTCTAGTCCTTTGTATCCTGGAATTGATGTTGCAGCTTTTGATAGTTTGAGGACAGTTTGAGGAGAATCAGGTGCCAAATCTGACTTACTTCTGCCAAATTGTCATTTATGAAATCCAAATGGGAAAATAAACTACTCTTAGGGGATAGTTTTCTAGGGGAGTTTGCAATGCTCAGAAGAATATATGTAGTCAAAATAATATATCACCACCTAATTAACTGTAGTTGCTTCATGGGTTTTTATGATGATTAAATGGTCCTGTACCAAGAAGGCATTTACCATTGGTCCCTGGCACACTGTAAAGATGTAATGAATGTTAGTGGTCATGAGTGGAAGATAGAAGTTTTAGACCAGATGAAAATGATCGCCTGGCTTTACATTTACCCTGCTCTTTAGTTTTGCCTGAGTTCAGCCACATACATTATAGAAAGATGGGATTACATAGCCTAGGAGGTTCAGGTCTTCTTTTCTGATTTTTATTATTTTTGGATTGTAAAGAGTTTACAGCACTTTATTCAAATTCCTAGAAACAGTTAATTCGGGTAATAGTTGAAACATTGTCGGCCTGGACCGTTGGCTCAGTGGTAGAGCGTCGGCCCGGCCTATGGATGTTCTCGGTTTGATTCCCAGTCAGGGCACACAGGAGAGGCACCCGTCTGCTTCTTCACCCCTCCCCCTCTTGCTTCTCTCCCTTTCTTTCTCTCTCTTCCTCTCCTGTAGCCATGGCTCGATAGGAATGAGTTGCCCTGGGTGCTGAGGATGGCTCCATGGCCTCTGATGCCTCAGGCACTAAGAAAAGCTCAGTTGCTGAGCAGCAGAGCAATGCTCCAGATGCGCAGAGCACTGCCCCCTAGTGGGCTTGGTGGGTGAATCCTGGTTGGGGCACATGCGGGAGTCTCTCTCTGCCTCCCCTCCTCTCACTAAATAAAAAGAGAAAGAAATATTGTCATGTACAAACAGTTTACCAGGTGTTGGGAAAGCACTCATACAAGGCAAGTGACCCGTCCCCACAGAGCACACTGGTCTGTTGGAGACAGAGGAGCAGAGCAGTCCCTCCAGTGCAGGAGGGTGAGACTGGTGGAGGAATGTGCAGGAGACTTTGGGCAGGATTGGAGCTTTGCCTCAGTTATTTCAGCTAAGAAAACACCCAGTTAAAACAATGTGGGGCTTTGGCTTCTGGGTTAGTGTTCTCTTAATGGCCCTTGGTCCTTTGTATGGCAGTCTGACTCAGGTGGGTAGTCCTGGTCCAGTGTTTGTGCTGGGACTGCACTATTAAAGGCCGTTTCCTGTCACTGCTGTAAAATCCAAATAGGTACAAATTTTTTGATAGTCAAAACTATAGTTGTGGTTTTATTTCATTATTATAGAGTGGGGATAGCCATAAAAGGTGTGTGAATATATGATCTGTTTTGCATCTGTTCTGTCAAAATCAAAACCATTGTGTTCATCGAACTTTCCACCTTAAGCAGATAATGCTTAATGACCAACTTAAGATATCAATTAAAAACATACTTGGGGTAAGCTGTTGCACCTGAGTCACCCTATAAGTTGGAGGTGACTTGTGTCAGAGTGAAGTCTTACATAACAAGGCACCAGGCCCAGGCTCAGTTATCAAAGAACTGTGGTGGCCATTTATAAATAACTTCAACATTTATGAGGTCAAAAATCATCTCGCCGCGTGGTGAGGGCCCTAAGGCTGCAACAAGTATTCTAAGAAACCTAATGGATCAAAATATCTACTTAAAATGTTTAATCTTTTTATATTTTGAGACATACCTAAATGGTACCAGTGTTAGACCCAACTGGTCCATCTGCGTGGAAATAGGGTACAAGGCAGGAGCTTGCATTTCATGACAGGATGTCAACTCTAACCCCACTTTCTCTGCCATCCAAAGCACATAGACACCTCCCATAAATCTCTTGCTCCTTATTGGTTCTTGTCAAACATCCCGGCTATGAACTGACAAATCCAGCCCTAGCTAAAAGTTTGCCTTCCACAGCTGCTGATTGTTCATCGTAAACATTCTTTTGTCAATCTTTTCATATGTTGGGAATGTTCATAATTAAAAGTTGAAGAATACAACACAAATATGTACCATCTGATTCAATTATTAAAAATTTTCCATATTGACATTATTTATATATCCATCTATGTTTTATTAACTTAATTATTTCAAAGTAAATTGTAGAGATATCACTCCTAAATATTTAGTATGCATGTCTTAAGAGTAAGATTTTGGTGGGTTTTTTTTCTTTTTCTGTGTGTGTGTGTGTATAGAGATTCTTTCATATAGTCACAATGTTTATTAAGAAAATTTATAAATATTCCCATCATCTAATATCCAATTCATATTCAAAACTTTCTAAGTATCTCCCAACTGTTTCGTAGCTTTTTAACATGAATCATGATTTAATCAAGGTTAACATAATACATTTGGTGTTGGGAATTCTAGGTTCTTTAAACTGTTTTAGTAAAGTCCTCTGAAGGTAAGGTTTTACCTGATTTTTACTATAATAGACATTTATATTTACCATATTAAAGAAATTAGAGTTATAGCTATTCATTGATTATTACTCTGCATCATGACTATGCTAAGGGCTTTATAAATTTTACCTAAATCCTAAATTTAAAAAGTCCAGTTGTATTTTTCTATTTTCAGAGAAGAATGTTAGTTAAAAACACTTATTTTGAGTAAGTGCTTTATGATTTATAAACCTGTGGTTTATGATGTTTACCATATTTCTATCTCTTATATGAGCCAAATGAATATTTTATTTAGATCCAGGGAAAATATTTTGAATGTCAGTAACAAGTCTGCTTTTCTTGGTTCAGATATGAGTGTCATGATCAGTGAAAAAAAAATAAATTTATTAGTTTACCTTCTTTTGGATATCAAAGTAAAGGTTGATTTTTCTCTTTGACTACATTTATATTTATTGCCAGATAACTGTAAATAATCATTGATTTTAGTATATTAATTTTAATTAGTAGCTTTTCTTATTAAGATATTTCCCCATCCTTATTTTTAAATACACTGTATGACTTTATTAAATAATATCTCCTTATTGTTGCACAAGAACAATTATTAGTTGTGGGAAAACATTTATTTTCTGCCTTTTTAAGATCTGACATATATATTTTTTATTAATAGGGAAATCTCATTGCCTCCCCTATCCAATAAGCACAACATGAGCTATGCCAACCAACAAGTAATGACTGATTACAGTTTGGGAATTTTATGCTAACTAATTATTCTTTAAACATTTTTTTCTCTTAGGCACTGGAAGACTCCAGCTGCCCGAAAAGAAGTGGCAGGGACAGTGGTTACGGAGACCTCTGGGGTGCTGAGCGGGGAGAGCTCCCCGTTCCTCCAGGCCACCACAAGAGGGAAGACTCATTTGAAAGCTTGGACTCCTTGGGGTCTAGGTCATTCACAAGCTGCTCCTCTGATATCACACTGAGGGGCGGACGTGAAGGCGAGTCACATTTTTCACTCTTCAGTTTATTTTTATTTCCATGTAAGGGAAACTTGGGAATGGGAAAGAGTAGAAAAATGGGGTGAAAACTATTGAGGCAAAATTTTCATCAAGAAGTAGATTTCATACAGACTTAAGTATAATTAAAAGTATTTTTTTCGCCTGACCAGGCGGTGCTGCAGTGGATAGAGCGTTGGACTGAGGTGTGGAGGACCCAAGTTCGAGACCCCAAGGATGCTAGCTTGAGCGTGGGCTCATCTGCTTTGAGCAAGGCTCACCAGCTTGAGCCCAAGGTCGCTGGCTCGAGCAAGGGGTTACTTGGTCTGCTGTAGCCCCCCCTCCCCTGGTCAAGGCACATATGAGAAAGCAATCAATGAACAACTAAGGTGTCGCAACAAAGAATTGATGTTCTCATCTTTCTCCCTTCCTGTCTGTCTGTCCCTCTCTCTGACTTTCTCTGTCTCTGCCACAAAAAAAAAAAAAAAAAAATTTTTTCTTGAAACCAGGTCAATATAATAAATTAAAAATAAAATAATTAAACAAAAAGATAAAAAAGATTTGCCTCTCCCTCGCTGTATCACCACTAGGGAGGTAATGGTTTCACTTGTTCTTCCTATTTTTAGAGAAGATGAGAGGAGGCAGTTAACTGTGACTCTTTTATCTCCATATTCAGGTTTGATAATGTCCTGTGCCTATGAGGCCTGTAGCTGGTATTCTAAACATAAAAAATATTCTAAATGTTGGTTCTGGTTTATCAGTTAATTTCTATTACTTCTCCCTCTAAGATAAAATAATTTCTCAAGGAAAAAAAAAAAAAGGACAAACCTCTGTTATTTTCTCTAAGGAAAGAAATGATTGATATCTCTCATGATAGTATATTATACTAAACTTTTGTTAAGTAGCAATACTAAGCATGGTGTTAGGGTTAGAGCCAATCCAGGACAGAGTAAGTATGAAAGGAATATGTTAGTGAAAGTCATTCAGTTCTGGGAGGAACTCTCTTTCAAAAAGGCCAATATTGTGGTCAAATGAGTTATTTAAATGCAAATTTATGCCTATGGCTGCTGTGTGGTATGAGAAATTTCTGACTATATACCTCTAGCAACTCAAATTTGACAATTCAAATTCAAAACAAGTAAAGTTGCTTCAAATATTTCTGTGCTTTTACCATTAACGTGAAAATATTGAGAGTTCTGGATGTGAGTTTATGCTAGATTGCTAGAAATTTTTCTTGCTTATTTTGATTATTTTTATGTTAAGTGATTTTTCTAACATTATTGTAAGTTTCAAACATCATCAAAGTTTGGAAGAATTTTACAGTGAACACCCATGCATCCACCACTTAAATCTACTAGTCTTACTAACATTGCTTCATTGCATACGTACCCCTCCCTCTTTTCACATTAATTTATCCATCTGATTTTTTTTTTTTTTCTGAAGCTGGAAATGGGGAGAGACAGTCAGACAGACTCCTGCATGCGCCCGACCGGGATCCACCCGGCACGCCCACCAGGGGCGATGCTCTGCCCACCAGGGGTCGATGCTCTGCCCCTCCGGGGCGTTGCTCTGCTGCAACCAGAGCCGCTCTAGCGCCTGAGGCAGAGGCCAAGGAGCCATCCCCAGCGCCCGGGCCATCTTTGCTCCAATGGAGCCTTGGCTGCGGGAGGGGAAGAGAGAGATAGAGAGGAAGGAGAGGAGGGCGGTGGAGAAGCAAATGGGCGCTTCTCCTATGTGCCCTGGCCGGGAATCGAACCCGGGTCCCCCGCACGCCAGGCCGACGCTCAACCGCTGAGCCAACCGGCCAGGGCTCCATCTGATTTTTTGAGGCACTTCAGAGTACATTACACTTGCCCTAAATACTTGAGCATGCACACATTAACTAGAAGTCAGTCTTTATTTGCTGTTGTTATGTAAATTTACATGCATCCAGTGTAAAATGAATCTGTCTTTTAAAAATAAAAATCAACAAATGGTTAGAGCATGGTCACAAAAAACAAATTCTTCAGCTCTTAAAGTAATGGCCTTTAAAAATTAACAATAAAAGAATGTGACTGGCTACTGAAGAGCTAGTTAACCTTTATCATTACTGTTGTATTTATTGGCTGTTTACTATGTGGGTATGATACTTTTATAGCCTTAGATGACTGTGATAATAGTTTGAAGGAAATCAGTCTGATTTATAATTGATCTAAGCGATTAAAACTGTAAGAAATGGAGACTGAAATTTTTAGGTAGGGAGAGAGAGAGACAGGAACATCGAGCTACTTCTGTACGTGCCCTGACCAGGGATCAAACCGGCAACCTCCATGCTCTGGGTCAATGCTCCAACCATCTGAGCTATCTGAACAGGGCTTAATTTTTTATTGATTTTTAGCGATACAAGGAGAAGGAGAAAGAAGGGAGGGGGAAGGGAATTGTTTTGTTTTACTCAGCCCTGCATTTTTTGGTTGCTTCCTGTGTGTGCCCTGACTGGATCAAACCCACAACCTGGTTGTTTTGGGATGACACTCTTACACTGACTGAGCTAACTGGCCAGGTCCACAGAGGCTGAAATTCTTAACTCATTATATATGTATCCTGACTAAAGAAGCTAAAACATTTAAAGTTTAAATTTCTATCTGACCCACAAACAATAAAAGGGAGGGAGACTGAGGCACTGTGGGACAGCGCAGACTTCAGGTGTTCGGAGGCAGTGGTCCTGTGCTGTGGAATCTCAGTCTGCTCAGATGCTCTTTGCCGGGTGCTCGGGACACACGATGAAAAGCAGAGGGCCGCTGTCACACTGCTTCCTGAGGGGAAGGAGCCGCAGACCTTGTTTTAAGAGTGGTGGAAGTGAGGGCTTAGTAATTATAGCTCAGGGGTAATAAAAACGAATGGGGAGCACCAGGATGGAAAACCTTTTCTTGTGATTGGGTATGAACATTCTGCCACCCACCTAGTTACAGTGCAAAAGTGATGGTCCACAGCGTAGGATAATGTTTTTAGGTTAATAGAATTGCAAAGTCAAATTCCTTAGGTTTATATGAAACCTCTTAAATATAAAAAACTCTATAGGACACTGAAAATTCACATAATGTACAACATGATGACTATAGGTAACACTGTTATATGTGCATATGAAAGTTGTTAAGAAAGTAGATCCTAAGTGTTCTCATCACAAGAAAAAAAAATTCTTTCTTTTCTATCTGTATGAAAACGATGCATGTTAAGGGAATGTATTGTGGTAGTCATTTCACAATATATATAAGCGGAATTATACTGTACACTTTCAACATATACACTATTGTATGTTAATTATATCTCAATAAAAAATGGGAGAGCCTGACCTGTGGTGGCGCAGTGGATAAAGCGTCGACCTGGAAATGCTGAGGTCGCCGGTTTGAAACCCTGGGCTTGCCTGGTCAAGGCACATATGGGAATTGATGCTTCCAGCTCCTCCCCATCTTCTCTCTCTGTCTCTCTCTCCTCTCTCTCTCCCTCTCTGTCTCTCTCTCTTCCTTTCTCTCTCCTCTCTAAAATGAATAAATAAAATAAAAAAATAAAAAAAAAATGGGAGAAAATTCCAGAGTAGAACAAAAGATTTTACATGTACAAATTTTGGCAAGAATTAAGAAATTTTTCTCATTTCCAAAAATTGTACTGTTTATTTAAGAATTGGTAGAACCATACGAAGTGCCAGATTATTACCTGTAAATCGTCCTGGTCAGAGCTGCTGAAATTTCTTCGGTTTCGCCATGCCTCTGCTGTACCCTGCTCAGGTCTCTCAGAGCTGTAGGTCGAGCCACTGCCTGCAGGCCATGCTAGGTGTTATTTATTGTAGGTTCCTGCCAGGCTGGCGGGAGGAGACCAGGCGCCTCCAGCTCAGCTTAACCCTGCGGGCGCCTTGTGCTGATAACTTGCAATTCTCGGGCACTCAGGGACTATGCGGTCAGCCTCAGAGAGCCCTGGTGGGAAGCAACCGTAACAGCAAACTGTCTTGACAGACACACAGAGGCAGGAAGGAAAAAGGGCAGGAAAGGGACACAACTTAGCTTGGATCTTAGTGTTCCTCTTTCCTTCCCACCTTTAGAAGAGCACATTTATTTTTTTTTAAGAGAATGGATGGTACTTGTTTGTATCAGTCTGACCTTGAGAAGTATCAAGGTGTAGTCTTTTGAATTTGTGTTTAAGTGACTTTGCATCAAAAATATAATTTCCATGGTCACCTTTAGAAAAAGGCTTGACTTTTGTATTTCTATTTAGGTAGGAGACCTTGACATTCCTTTGGGAGTTTAGATGTCATTTGGTCCAGACTCGTATCTAATCTGTGATTCTTGCTTACAGGATCTCAGGAGGATCTACCAAACCCCCTGGATATCTCTGGTGCTTTCTGTTTCTTTTTATATATCCTCTCTTATCTCTTGCCTTGTAGAAATTTTAGATGGCTGCAAGCTTTATTTTAAATTATTGTCTCTCTAGAACAGCGGTTCTCAACCTGTGGGTCACGACCCCGGGGGGGGGGGGTGTCGAACGACCAAAACACAGGAGTCACTTAAAGCCATCGGAAATACAATATGTATTATTATTATTACATGGCTTATTTCCGATGGCTTTAGGTGACCCCTGCGTTTTGGTCGTTCGACCCCCGCTGGGGTCGCGACCCACAGGTTGAGAACCACTGCTCTAGAATCACTTTTTAAAAAAAATCTCATTCTAAGTGTCTTTTATTGACACGTATTATTAGGTTTTATCAACCTGTATTAATTCCATTAACACATTTTATGAAAAATCATATGGGCAGGGGAAGCTGAGAAGAAAGGGGCTCAGCTGTACGTTGGGACATTTTCTGCTGAGAAAGTGCAACAGTGAAAGAATGTGCTGCATGTGCTCCAGTATGCAAAGCAAGTTCCTCCTAATGGATCTTAACACAACTTCATGACAAATTTCTAAAAATATTCCCCGCCGTTAGCAGTAGAGCCCTGGGTTTCCAAGGGAAAGACAAAGCAGGCATGCTGCGTGGGTTTCAGTGACACGGAGAACCTGGAGAGTGAAGCCAATTCTTGTGTCTTTCTTTGTCATAGGTTGTGAAAGCGACACAGATTCTGAATTTACATTCAAAATGCAGGATTATAATAAAGACGATATGTCCTATCGGAGGATTTCAGCTGTTGAACCAAAGTCTGCTTTACCGTACAACCGTTTCTTACCCAACAAGAGTAGACAGCCGTCCTATGTGCCGGCACCCCTGCGGAAGAAGAAGCCGGACAGGAATGAGGACAACAGAAGAAGCTGGGCGAGCCCCATCTATACAGAAGCAGATGGGACATTTTCAAGGTACTGGGATGTGAGTGGTGATTGAGGTTTAAATTTTCCTATGCTTGTGAATTTGCTGGTGTATTTAAATGTGGTAAAAGGAATGGTTTATAAACTATATTTCATAGATATTATTTTCAGCTTTATTAATAAAACTGTTTTTTCCCCTATATTTTTATATATATCTTGAAGATACTGCTTTTTAAAAATGTCAGCATATGATTTGCTAGTTCTTTTTTTAGATGCCTAATTTAGCCTCATTGGTACCTTTCAGTTTACTGGATGGATGGCTTACACCATTCCCTGCGAGCTCTGCTGAGTCGTTGTTTTCCCATCACCCCCCCCCCCCACCCACTCCCTCACCCCCGTCACTCCACTGTGTTGACTGACCTCAATGGACACAAAATAATCCTCTAATATCTCATCAAATTTGTAGAGCAGAGTGTGAATTTCTTTTCTTCTTTTTTAAGCAAGAGAGAGAGACAGACACAGACAGGAAGGGAGAGAGATGAGAAACATAAACTTGTAGTTGTGTCACTTTTAGTCGTTCATCGATTGCTTGTCATACATGCCTTGCCCAAGGGTCTCCAGCTGAGCCAGTGACCCTGGGCTTCAAGCCAGTGACCTTTAGGTTCAAGCCAGCAACCATGGAATCATGTCTATGATCTCCTGCTCAAGCTGGTGACCTGGGGTTTCAAACCTGGGTCCTCAGGGTTTCAAACCTGGGTCCTCAGCATCCAAGGTCAATGCTCTATCCACTGCTCCACCATCTGGTCAGGCCAGAGTGTGACTTTTCGAATTCAGCTTCTTATCAGAAGGGGGCACATGATTTTGAAACTGGGTCAGACTCTGGGGATGAGCAAAGGTTGCTGGATATAGTTTTGGAGAACTTAGCCAACCTTAGATTCCAAGTGAAAAAGAGGCTGTAGAGTTTCATCTTGAAAACTCTCTCTTCTAAATCTTATTCACAAATATTTTCTCCCACTGACCCAGGAGCCACTGGCCTGTTGGAACTGATGAGGTCAGAAAAAATTTCTCCTGGATCTGAAAGTGTGTTCTGTTGATTTTAATACATGAAGTAACACCCAAATTGTTTGCAATTTGTCTCTTAACACAAATGAGTATCTTTGGCCCTCACATATCAAGCTATTCTCTAATTAAAGTGAGATGCCATGGCAATGCCTTAATTTATTCTAGGAGCTGTCATTATAAGAATGGAAACTAATTTGCTTCATTCACAGCAGTATAAACTGCGAGCCAGAAAGCATGCCTTTTATGTTTTGTGTCACGAATTGCTCATACAGTGTCTTAACCGGTTGGATGTTTTGAACAGTAACGAGAGGAGAACTTGGGGCACAAACGTGGAGAACTGGTCAACAGTACAAGAAACTTCCGACTCCTCTTGTTATTTAGAGGAGGAAGAAGAAAAGACAAGCCTACCCAACATTGTAAAGGACGATCTTTATGTGCGAAAGCTCAGTCCCATCCTACCAAACCCAGGGAACGCTTTTGATCAGTTTCTTCCCAAATGTTGGATCCCAGAAGATGTGAACTGGAAAAGAATAAAAAGGGAAACTTGTAAACCATGGTATAAAGAATTTCAGGGATTCAGGTTTGTCTTTCTGCATGTTTCTGTCAGTTCAGTGTTTATTTAGGACCCTGATGCTGTGCATTCTACATATGCTTTTTTACAAAAGAGACAGATTAATTTTCCTCCAACATCTATAGAGCCTCTGTAACTGGGGAAAAAAAATGCCATTTAGACTTAAAGTTTGGGATCTGGATCTTAACAAGCCCTCTTCTACACAGAATCATAGCTTGACATTACTTTTAGTTGTTTTTTTCTCCAGTTCTTTGTCTTCTTCCCTCTCTTTTTCCTTTCTCTGCCTCATTCCACAGTAGAAGGAACCCATTCTCTGAGGATGAGGATTCGGGCTCTGACAGAAGCTCTGCTGTTTTCAGTAGGATACAGAAAGCAGAGCATAGGCTAGACATCCACTGCCAGAGACGTTCACTCTTGGAACTGGCTACCAAACGTGTCAGAAACACGTGGGATACCCATGCGGCCAGGAGAAGCAGTGGCGCTTCGGACGAGCCCAGGTGTACCTGCCTGCATGAGCCTTCCTGCTTGGAGTCTGGCTGGCAGCACCTGTGCTGGCGTCTGCTGCTGCTCATTAACCCCTGACCATGATGTTTGAATCAGGAAATTGTACTCACTTTATATTTAATGTTAAAGCATAGTGTGTATAACATATTGCTTTCTGTGCGGGCATGTAAGCTTGGAAGTCTGTAGGATTAACTATTCTTCTGTAGCAAAATAACGTATAAGACAGTATAGAGTTACACATGGTAGTTTAGAAAACTATTTCTAAAAGGCTTCTGAGAAAGTGGACCTAATTTTACAGTTGTGTTTTGTGTGAAGATGTAGAGAAAGGAAATAACTTTTGGATGACACTAGGACAGGCACATCTGGTGGGAAAATGCAAAGAAGGGTCATCGAGGTCTTTTCTATAACTTCAGAGCATTTCCGTTTTTAAATTTTTGCCTGTCACTGTGACTGTGGCATACCGTGCTTGACCAAGCCTTGAAACTTTCCACAGTCATCGCTGTTTCTCTGGGATGAGAGTGAGGTCACTGTGGCTCACGGAATGAGGAAGAAGTAGAAGCAAGTGTTGTGCTGTATCTCAGGGACGTCTGCTCCGTCCAGTTCTACCCCCTTACTTGGCCTTTCTGGTGCCCACCTTTCCTGAGGAGTACACTCTGCTTTTAGTTCTTTAAAGCGATATCCAGGGAAGTCCTCGGTGATAGCCTTAAAGGCCACTCTTCCTCCACACAAGAGTCCCTCTCAATCCCCCTAAACTAAAACAAAAACTGCCTAGTTACCTTTTCTCTTTAATAAACTTAGTAAGATTACCCTGCCCCCTTTTTTAAAAAATATTTTTTATTTTATTGTGTTGGCATGGTTTCAAGTGTCCTACTCTAATGTAATACATTACACTTTCCTTTTTCTTTTCTATGCTTCAGTCAGTTTTTATTACTTCAGGCCCTCCAAACGTATTCTGATGACATCTTATCTTCTGAAACAAATGTCAGAATTGATCCCACTGCTGGCCCAAGGCTCATATCTCGCAGAAGGAATCTCTCTTGTGCACCAGGGTTTAGAAGAGGTGACCTTGAGATCTCAGTGTTCGATCCTGATTTAGAGAATGATGATTTCTTTGTCCGAAAGACTGGGGCTTTCCACGCCAATCCGTATGTTCTCCGGGCTTTCGAAGACTTCAGAAGGTTTTCTGAGCAACATGATCCTGTAGAGCGAGATATAATTCTGCAATGTAGAGAAGGTGAACTCGTACTTCCTGATCTAGAAAAAGACGATATGATTGTTCGCCGAATTCCGGCCCAGAAGAAAGAGGTGCCTCTATCGGGAGCCCCAGATAGATACCATCCAGTCCCTTTCCCTGAACCCTGGACTCTTCCTCCAGAAATTCAAGCAAAATTCCTCTGTGTACTTGAAAGGACA
Organism: Saccopteryx leptura; assembly: GCF_036850995.1. Taxonomy (NCBI): domain Eukaryota; kingdom Metazoa; phylum Chordata; class Mammalia; order Chiroptera; family Emballonuridae; genus Saccopteryx; species Saccopteryx leptura. The sequence goes on along the minus strand of NC_089506.1, from coordinate 74,258,318 downwards.
TGCCCACCCAAAGAAAAAAGTAATAGCTGTAGAGTCTTAGTTCCTTCGTACCGGCAGAAGAAAGACGATATGCTGACCCGTAAGATCCAGTCTTGGAAGCTGGCGACTCCCGTTCCTCCCATCAGCTTCACCCCTGGCCCCTGCAGTGAGGCGGACTTGCAGAAGTGGGAGGCCATTCGGGAGGCCAGCAGGCTTAGGCACAGGAAACGGCTGATGGTTGAGAGGTCAGAGTGTGTTTCTGCAAGGATTTTGCTTGTAATGGATGATCTTGTGTAACATTTCTTGTGTGAGAAAGTGGCATCATACTGCCCGACTGCATGTCATGGCCATTTTGAAGCATCCTCTATAAAGTTTATTTTGCTTTGAGAAACCTTTGCACATTTCTTGGATAAAGTGCCCTTCCATATTTGCACATCTCTGAATCACCTATTTGAGGCCTGTTTGAGAAGGCGTGTGCACAGTCCTTGCCTTTGGCCTTAAGGAAGACTGTAGTACTATTCCGCAACATGGCGTTTCATGAAAATGTTTTCTGATTACACTTACAGACTTTTATTCTCATGTGCAGGTGTTTCTGAAACAGTTTGGTTGTGTAGTGTGGTTTTATGTGTTTCTCATTTTGGAGTGTATGATTTTTGTGTAAAAGTTTTTTTTTAAATATGGCATTACAAATTTCATTGAACTTGTTTAGATTTTTGTTTTTGACCTAGGTTCTTGGACTATTAGTGTGTGACTTTATAAATTTATAGTTTAAAGTTCAGTGCAAATTTTATTAAAATGCATGAATATTATTTACCGTCTGCTAAATTTTACATACATGAAATTATGGCCATTTTTATAATCATGAATGCATTCAATGTGTTATGCAACTTGATGTTTGATGAACGTTCAGTTTGTTGAACTTTGGGATGGACAAATATAATTAGGTTGAGTAAAATTAGTACATTCAAATCTAACTCTTTATTTGTTCTGGCAACAGAAAGCTTTATTTTGGTGGGGGGGATTGTTAGTTCAAGTTAAATTAGGAAACTCTTGATCTTGCTTAACATGAATTCCTTAAGACATGAGATCAATGAGAATTTGAGACATGAATAAGAATTTGACTGAAGAAGCAGCCTTTTGAGATTTGCCCATCTCTTGTTAGAACAGTAAGTAAAAAATGTTGAACATTTGAAAAAATAACACACTGGAAAAAACGACTTTTAATTTTTGGTTTTCTGATTTCTTAGACTCTTTCAAAAGATTTATGGTGAAAACGGGTAAGTTTTGTAGTTTGCAGTAAAAAAGAAATCTCTGCATATTGTTTGTCCTTGTGCAATGTGTCACTTGCACTTCTATCCTGGCATGCCACTAAATGGGGATGCTGTGTGCTATGCATGAGAATTTAAGATGGCGCATTTTTCTTAACTTAGCAACCTAATCGTAGTGTCTGAGTGCTCAGTGCATGAACTGCTATATGACAACAATGGCATTGTTTTATTAGAAGTTCAACATTCAGGTCTTCTTTTCTTTTAAGGAGTTGATTAAAAGTAACCAGAAGTATTCACCTCAGATTAGGTTACTTATTTTGGTATTTGATTATTATATAGTCTTAAATTCTCGTTTCTGGATGTTGAAGACCACATAACTGCATTTTAGAAAACCTGTGATGAAAGAGAATACTAGCATTTACTTTGAGGTAGGGATGCACACAGTTGGCATTATCTGTGTACTCCTACCTTATGGGGAGCTTTCTTAGTGTGGATGGTGAATGCCATTAATCTTCCTTTGGTTGGTTTGGGAATTTTTTTTTTTAAGAGGAGAGGAGAGGAGATGGTAAGGCAAACTCCTGATGCACCCTGACCAGGATGCACCCGGCAGCCCTGTCTGGCGCCAATGCTTGAATACCGAGCTATTTTTAGCACTTGAACCTGATGAGCTCAAACCAACTGAGGTATCCTTAGAGCAGCGGTTCTCAATCTGTGGGTCGCGATCCCGGCGGGAGTCGAACGACCAAAACACAGGGGTCGCCTAAAGCCATCAGAAAATACATATTTATTCACGACCCACAGGTTGAGAACCGCTGCCTTAGAGCCTGGGGTCATGTTCAGACCAACAGAGCCACTGGCTGTGAGAGGGGAAGAGGGAGGAGAAGGGTGAGAAGGAGAGGAAGAAAAGCAGATAGTCGCTCCTCCTGTGTTGTGTGCCCTGACTGGGAATCCGATGTCTGTACAGTGGGCTGACGTTCTATCCACTAAACCACTGGCCAGGGCTGGGAACCTTTTCAAGATTCTTGTGTTATAGAGTCAAAATGGCCTTCTAAAACCGCAAAATTAAAATCTTGATCATTTCCAATACTATATTTATAGCTAGTTCTTAATTTTTGTCCAGAGGTTCTTAAAATTTTAGTCACCTGGTAGGCATAATATATTATAAAAATAACTTGCTGGAAATGTTTTCCATTTCCAGAATAACAGAGTTAAAAGGAAATACTACTTTTACCTTTTACTACATACTAACTGTGTAAAATCATTTATTCTTAGTGAAAAATAAGTGGTTATATATAAACATTGTCTATCAAACTTTCTGTAACATTATGAATATAACTCCTAATATTTTTGAGCAAGAAGAAAACTTCTTTGTGCTAAATATTTTAATCTTTTTAGTATATGTGCTGCCTAAGTGAGCACAAATATAAATTATATTTTAATCTTGATCTTTAATCAAGTATTTTAATTTTAAGGCCTAAGGTTTAGTATCTGAGTATCTTTCCCTACTGGGATTGATTTCAGCTCTAAGATTCTTTAGTTTTGATAGATTTTTTGATAGTGTAGAGATCTTGAAAGTTACTAAAATTTCTATTTAAAGCTATGTAACCATTCTGGATGTCAAAGGTGTAACTGAGCCATGGACAACTAATAGCAAGTGTTTTTCAGTCACTGATTTAAAAATTCAGGCTCCCAGCATGGTTTCAGGGCGTCTTGCAAGGGCACATTAATCCCTGTCCAACTCTTTAGCTGCTCTTCAGTAAGGATGAACATGGCAACGTCCGCATGATGCCTACGCATCTGCTAATCTTGATTCATCATGGAAAGTTGTTTTAACATGATGAAAATCTCTTTGTAGCTTCAAGTACTTTGAGTAACTTTCAGAAGAATTTTCATTGGTAAATAAGGTTTTATAAACGGGTTGTTTTTCTTAAAGGAGATAGAAGTACTCTGAGTACAAGTTACTTTTATTTTTATCTGTTTTTTTAAATTAATTTTAATGGGGTGACATTGATAACTCAGGGTACATATGTTCAGAGAAAACATCTCCAGATTATTTTGACATTTGATTATGTTGCATACAAGTTACTTGATAGGAAAGTAAACATGTACAGCTATTTCAATGGCTGTACATGTTCCTCTTTAGAGATACATTGTAAAATTGGTTTAAGAAAAAAGAGAAACCCAAGTACCAAGACTCAGAAAGCTAATGTTTTTCTCTGAGCTATTGCTAACAGCAGCAAATGCCTCCTATAGGCTATATAAGATTGTTGCGGCCCTGGCTGGTTGGCTCAGTGGTAGAGTCTCAGCCCGGCATGTAGATGTCCGGGGTTCAATTCCCGGTCATGGCACACTGGAGAAACGCCCGTCTGCTTCTCCACCTTTCCCCCTCTCTGTTCTCTCTCTCTCTCTCTCTCTCTCTTCCCCTCCTGCAGCCAAGGCTTGATTAGACCAAGTTGGCCCTGGTCACTGAGGATGACTCCATGGCCTCTGCCTCAGGCGCTAAAAAATGGCTCTGGTTGCAATGGAGCAAGGGCCCCGGATGGGCAAAGCATCGCCCCCTGGTGGGCTTGCCTGGTGGATCCCTGTCAGGGCGCATGCGGGAGTCTTTCTCTGCCTTCTGTCTTCTCACTAAAAAAAAGAAAAAGAAAAAAAAAGATTGTTGCTTGCATAGTTCAGTATTTGTTTTAAAGGCAACTTAGTGACAAAGTAACAACACAAAGATTGTCTGTAAATTAAGACTGATGAAAAGTGCTTGTTTTGTCAAATAATGGAAAGTACCACAAATACAACTGTCTTCACAAAACTCAAGTGTATTTTAGACCACTTGCAGTCAAAATCTATTACATAGTATTTTTTTTTCTATATCCTATCAGTTCCCAGTTCTTTTCTTAAATTAATCTGCAATGAAGCAAAACAGGCTTTTATTTTCCAAGGGAGATAAGTGAGGCAGACTCCCACATGCGCCCGACTGGGTTACACCCGGGAACTCCGTCTGAGGCCAGTACTTGAGTACTGAGCCATTTTCAGTGCCTGAAGCTGACATTTGGACCAACTGAGCTTTCCTCAGCAACCGGGGCCCACACTTGAACCAATCAAGCTACTGGCTGCAGGAGGGGAAGAGAGAGAGAAGTGGGAAAGGGGGAGAGAAGCAGATGGTTGCTTCTCCTGTGGACCCTGACCGGGAATTAACCCAGGACATCCATACACTGGCTGACGCTTTGTCCACTGAGCCACCAGCCAGGGCCCAAATAAAGGGTTTTAATTTGGAACCTGTTTCATGTTTATAAACATAAAACGACTGATATATCTGAGTGATATTTCTCTGAACATAATGTATGTTGTCAAGCTTGGAATATTTACCTGGAAAATAATTATTCAATCTCCTGTAGTTGAAAAATAATGAATGGTGCTTTTGCGGGGGCAGGGGTAAGAACCAGTTTAATGAGAAATGTGTATTACCTTGTAGACTTGGATTATTAATTTCTGGCTTGCTTTTTTTAATTTTTAATTTTTGGCATTTTAACACCTGTCACTGTTTATCTTTAGTAAGATGCTTTGTATGTGGTAGTTTTTTTGTTACATGTGTGCTTTTGTGTTGCATGGACTTAATCTGTATGGTTTTTATGACATTTGAATATTTGATTATGATGCTTCTTGGCCGGAGCTGTAACGACAAAGGAATTTGTAAGAGTATATAGATATAATTTTGTAATATGATTAAGCCATTGAATTTGCTGCCAAGTATCAACAGGAAATGAATATGATTTAAAGTGAAGTTGTAATCAAACACAACTAAGATACCTGTGTCTCACTTGTGGGTTTTGGCTAAAACTCTTTGTAGAACCATAAGGACACATGAGACCGAAAAAAATAAAAATAAAAAGGGATGAGGGAATAAAGTGCATGTGAGTTACTTTCTGGAGACTTTGCTCCCAGGAGACATTTGGCAATGTCTACAGACAGTGTCGATTGTCACTCCGGGCGGGCTGTTGAGGAGACAGGTGTTGCCCCTGGCTTCTGGTGCCTTTATAGCCAGGGATGCTGCAAATATCCTTCAGTATGCAGAATAGCTCCCGACCACAGATCGTTTTCTGGCCCCAAAATGTCACTAGTACTGCTGTGGAGAAATCTTGACTTAAAATATAAACCTCTAAATGAAGAATTTCTTTTACTTTGGTTAGCATTCCAGTTGACGGTAGTCCCAAAGCCTCTTACCCAGGTTTTAGTATTGATTACCCTTTAGAGAATATCTACAACACCTAATGGAGGTATACAGGGCGGGTCAGAAGTAGGTTTATACTAGTTCATTTGGAAAATAATACAATAATTAACAAATAATACTACCAGAATAAGCTGTGTTTGGCATCCTTACAGCTGTAACCCTCCTTTTACCCCGCCCTGTACCCGCAGGTACATTAGTCAGTATAGTTATGTCTCCCCTGTAGGCTGGGCCCCTACATTAGTATCATGGAATTTCTTTTTTTTTTTTTTTCCTGAAGCTGGAAACGGGAGAGACAGTCAGACAGACTCCCGCATGCGCCCGACCGGGATCCACCTGGCACGCCCACCAGGGGCATCACTCTGCCGAGACCAGAGCCACTCTAGCGCCTGGGGCAGAGGCCAAGGAGCCATCCCCAGCACCCGGGCCATCTTTGCTCCAATGGAGCCTCGCTGCGGGAGGGGAAGAGAGAGACAGAGAGGAAGGAAGGGGGGGTGGAGAAGCAAATGGGCGCTTCTCCTATGTGCCCTGGCCAGGAATCGAACCCGGGACTTCTGCACGCCAGGCTGATGCTCTACCGCTGAGCCAACCAGCCAGGGCTGTATCATGGAATTTCTGTTTGCTCCATAAGGCTATCAGTCATTTTTATATTAAGGAAATTTTGCTACGCATTGTTCCTTTTTGATCCCTTACTCCCTAGATCTTCATCTATAACTTTTCTGAAATTGAGTTCTAAAAATCACTCATCATAAACCTAGTTAAAAAGGGCCAGGAGGTAGCAGCTGAGTAGCATCGTGTGAGAAGAGAGTAAGATTTTAGTAATACTATGTTAAACTCTATACTTTCTTCCTTAACCTTCCCCCTTCTTTTCTCTCTTTACCCTGGGCGCTATTAAAGAAAATTTTATTCCACTGAAAATGCAACATGTTAGACCTGTATTTTTTTGGAAAAAAATCTAAATGCATTTCTAAATTGAAGCCTTTCTAAACACAAAAGTGGCAAGTAAATGAATTGTAAGAATTGTGATTGGCCAGCGATAGTAATTCATTCTACAAGGTGTATTAGAGCTGTGTGGTCTTTTCTGGTTTTCCCAAACAGTTTTCCCCGGACTGTCTCTGGTGCCTGCCTCACTCCTGTGAGGTAGACGGCTGGGTATCATCTGTGTTTTAGAGATGCAGAGAGACGGAAACAGATAGTGCAGCCTTCCCAAGGCTGTCAGCTCATGAGTGGTAGAACCAGACTGAGGGTTTTGTCTAATGAAAAAATCAGGCAGGCTGCTTGGCACACAGTCAGCCCTCAGAAGTTTATTAAGCTATTAACTCTGATAAGGAAAGAAAGAAATCTTCATGATCTGGCTGAAACACTCCTGCACTCCAAAAGTTCTAGATTTTATCAGTGTGGCCCGGGGTGACCTTTCTAATTTGAAACTTGCTTTGGGAGTTAGTTTTCAGAAGATCCCACAGTTATATTTGCCTCAATAGGAATAGTTGGTGTAGAGCACCAGATGGTTTATGGAAATGCAGTTGACATAACCTTACCCAATTCTCATAACAATGCCTTCCTTGCATAGCAGATGAAGAACCCAGGCTCAGAGAAGTGAAATGGGGTGAAATTCCGGACCAGCCCAGAGCCCTCCCCTCCTGTCTCCTTCCAGTGCCTGGCTCAGCCTGTAGGGAAAGTGCTCAGGCTTTATGTAGGCAACTGTAGTGTTCTCAGGAACAAAAGGAGCTCATGTTCCTGCCTTATGCAGGACTTGTCTGCTCTGGACGGTGTTTGGCTCTCTTTGTTCATGTTGGGCACCATCTGTGTGCCAGGCTCCGTGCTGTGGACTCTCAGGAGGACCTGGCAGCCTCTGCCCACGATGAGCAGACACAGTCGAGGTGTGGTGGTGCAGAAGGATGAAGGCTCACAGAGCACCAGTGCACAAGTCTCGGCCAGTCTAGACCACCCAGCCTTCCCCCAGCAAGAGATTATTATAATATTTGCATTTCTAATTTTGTTCTAGAATTTTTGTAACCACATGTTTTAAGTACCCAGATTCCCCTCATGCCTTGGTCTTGACAATTTTTCCTTGCCTCATTTTTGTGAGTCTGTTATAATATTAGCTGAAATCGCTTTGTTCTTTACAGTTATGAATTAAGTGAATGTATATCCTGAAATTCACACAAATCAGTTTTATATAGTCATACCTAATTAAATAATATTCTACTTAATAGATCAATATATAATTTTACATATAAATTCATATATTTTCTATATGTAATTCTTTAGCATTTTACAATAAATTCTATAAAGCTCTCTTTCTAAAACTTTGGGGAGAGTCATAAAATCTCACAAAATATTAAGAACATTTCAAGTTGATTTTGCTTGATTAACCGTGATAAAACATTCTGCATTCTTCACAGATGTTAAATGAGTGTATCCCATATGCCTTGTGCTATGTGAATGTTTCTTCCTCTCATACAGTGTGTGAACCTGGGATGAAGCTAAGCAAAGCATGACACTTGTGCACACACTCTATGCACCATTACTGAGTGTGAAACACCCTGAGAAAGGCAGAGGGAAAGCACTAGATAAATGAGGAGAAGGGACAGACCCACTCTGGGCTTGGAAGAACTAGGAAGACTTTATCAAAATGGTAGACTACTGTCTAATCATTAATACATTTGTGAGCACCTGCCAGGAGCTGGGCACTCTTTGAGGTACAGATGATAGAGCAACAAACAAACCAGACAGGACTCCTGCTTTGTAGTTTTATCAGACAAGGCAGGTGATGTCTACATGTTAACCATTTCAGATGGTAATATATGCTATGGCGAAAGAGCGGGAGAAAAGGTGAGCTAAGGGAGAGGGACATTTGCTATTTTTTTGTAGGGTAGTCAAGGAAACACTGAGGTAATGTTTAAGCAGGTGACTTAGAGCGAGAGATATGCCGTATGGGTATTTGGGTGAAGAGCTCCTATTTGAGCATGAGCGAGGAAGCCAGTTGGCTGTACTCTGAGTGAGGGAGAGCATTTAAGGAGATGAGTGCAGAGAAGAAGGCAGGGCTCAGGTCATGGTTGGAGCTTGTAAGTCTTGGTATAGGGCCTGTTTTTAACTAGCGAGATGGGAAGGGAATGGTGACTATTGATAGATGGATACCATTTTTTAAGAGCAGTTTTGAAAATACTCCTCTGGCTGCTGTTTTAAGAATAATGCACTGTTGAGCAGGAAGAGGTGGAAGCAGGGATACTGATTATTGTAATAATACAGGAGGAGACACGATGGCCTTGATCAGACTGGTAATGGTGAATGTGGTGAGAAGTGGTTGTGTCCTAGAGCAGCGGTCCCCAAACTACAGCCCGCGGGCCGCATGCGGCCCCCTGAGGCCATTTATCCGGCCCCCACTGTACTTCCGGAAGGGGCACCTCTTTCATTGGTGGTCAGTGAGAGGAGCATAGTTCCCATTTAAATACTGGTCAGTTTGGTCATTTAAATTTACTTGTTCTTTATTTTAAATATTGTATTTGTTCCCGTTTTGTTTTTTTACTTTAAAATAAGATATGTGCAGTGTGCATAGGGATTTGTTCATAGTTTTTTTTATAGTACAGCCCTCCAACAGTCTGAGGGACAGTGAACTGGCCCCCTGTGTAAAAAGTTTGGGGACCCCTGTCCTAGAGGGTAGAATGATAGGTTTTACTACTGATGGGATCAGTTACCATGTGTGAGAGAAAGAGAGGAGTGTGGGATGCCTCTAGGCTATTTGCCTTCAGTCTGAAACACAGGAGTTGACTTTTATTGAGATGAGTAAGATGGGAGATGAGCAGGTTGTAGGATGAGCAATCATGTGTTTGGTCTGTGACAAGTTAAGTTTGAGTTGTCTATTAAACTTCCAAGTGGGAGTTGCATATACCCACCCAGAGTTTAGTTTAGCAGGACTCCTGAACAGAGGGGCATTCAAAAAGGCATATATACTGGTGAAGAGCTTTTGAGTGGACAGAACAGTTCAGGAAAGACCTTTGCTGGATCTGGAGCCTGGGTAATAATTTAAGAAGCTTTTAAAAAAGTCTAGGTAAGACTTGACTGTGCTCTGATCTAGGGTGTTGGCAATAGAAATGGAAAGAAAAAGACACTGAAAAGAGGGCTTGATAACTAATTGAAAGTAGGGAGGAGGGAGAGGCAAAGGTGAAAAATGGTTCTTTGGTTTCAAATGTGGATGATTGGAGAGCAGGTAACACCATTAACAGCTATAAGAGGAAAAGCAGGTTTGGGGACAGAATTCCGTTTGGCTACATCAACAATAACCATGTGCTTAGTGAGTGACTATTTACAAAATCCTTTTTGAATTATTTCAATTGGTCCTTTTACATTTTAGGTGCTTAGGGGATATCCATGCAGAGATGTTTATCTAATGAGCAATTGGAACTGAGTCAAAGGAAGGGAGTGGTCCTCATCTGTGGACTTGGGAGTCATTTGCATAAAGATTATAATTGAATTCCTGAGCTAGCTAAGGGCAAGCATGTTATAAAAGAAATGTAATGATGGCAAAATCTTGGGGAGAGCAAAGTTTAGGGGCCCAAGAAGGAGGTGTAGGGTTACTTAGATAAAGACAGAGTCACTTAACATGAAATGAAATCGGAAGTGCATTATGAAGTGTTTGTAGGAAAGAGCATTCTGGGCATCCCACCTTCAAAAGCTCTCCTCTCTTCTCTCATTCCTGCCTGTTCTTCAATATTCAGATCTGACTCTACTCTTTTATTCCTCAGTTTCGCCTTCTCCCAGGGCAGTGCACCCCATTCCTTTCTAGGTGCGTGCACGTAGCACACATGTGCCTTGTGTCCAACCCCCCACTCTGTTCCCTGGTTTCTACTCTAGACTGAGCTCTGTGAGGGCTAATCCTCTGCACCTCCTCATGTCAGGGGGCACCATGGAAGGCGTGAAAGCTGCCTTACTAGAACAGAGAACGGTAGAGCTTATATGGATATTATAATGGAATAGTAGATCTGCCTGTGTGCTTTGAGGACAAGTCCAGTGCAGTTGTGGGAAGATCTTACAGAATTCTTGAGAAAAAGCAGCACATTTATTCATGGCATTGAACTTGAGGAGAAAATATCAGGTAATCATTAAATTATTTAATAAGTGCCCAGAAAAGGCAGCCAAACCTAAATAGATTATCTTGGGGAGAGAGAGAAAAATAAAGTCAAATGATTCTAGTGACTAACAATTCTTATTTTTCCTGAACGAATTCTTTTATGCATAGACCACTCTAGATATGTACATTTGGATTATATTTTTCTGACTTGTGCAGATATCATTTGGCCCTTTTGTGAAAGAATTCACATTTGAGTTGAGTGCAAGGCTCTTGTTTCTGCGTTTTGGAAAAACACCATTTATCTCTGTAGTGCTATTTCTGTGATATCATCACCACAGTGTCTAGGTAGTACGGCAGAAATTTAGATGGAATTTCCAACTATAAGCCCAACCTTCCAGTTTTAACCCCAAATCCGGTCATGTGAACCTTGGTTACCATGGGTATTTTTGTTATAGGAGTAAGTCCATGAGTGATGTCAGCGCAGAGGATGTTCAGAACTTGCGTCAGCTGCGTTACGAGGAGATGCAGAAAATAAAATCACAATTAAAAGAACAAGATCAGAAATGGCAGGATGTGAGTATTCTTTTCATTGGGAGGTGGGGAAGGACATTTGTGTGACTCTTCTTTGCTTCCCTTACAAGAAAGTTGGTAGACTCAGGACATGATTTTCTTTGCTGTTAGAGAATTCAGTTATGTAGAAAATGTGATCAACTTCCTTTAAAAAAATTTTTAAACCATTTTAGTCTATTACTGTATTTTAAAGGCTATTGCAAAAAATACAATAGGATGTTTATCTTCTAATAGTCTCTGGGTTCTCAAAAAAAAAGAAGTCACTTCCTTGCAGTGTTGCTACCTTGTTGCCTTGCTTTGGTAGTTGAATTTGGGGTAGACTGTTAGAGATGCGTGTGGAAGGAAGAAACTTTGCTCAAGGTCTGAGAAAAACACACCAGAGGCTCCAGCACAGAGTCTGGGCATCAGCGTGGAGAGATGAACAGGTTCTTAGAGTTAATAGAGGAGATTTAAGAAGCAATATGAACTATAACTCAGTTTGGTTGAAAAAGTAATTGTATAATATGAGTCAAAATAGGTATTTTTACAGAGCTGTCATGTATCCAAATGTCTATATAGATATAGACTTAATCTGTAGTTTTGTCCCTGCAGAAACAAACAAACAAACAACTTGGCCTATTTTGAAAGGGTAATTGTTATAAACTGAAAGATTGTAAATAAATATAATGGATAAACTATATAGTGCAAACTCAGAGAAGCCTGAGGACATCTCTATGGTACTAGAGTTGAGTGGTAGCATGAAAAAAGGGCCAGAGAGGGAGAGAGTAAATCTGAATTTTCCAAAGAAGAAGAAACCCCTGCTGTGGCTGCATTTCAAAATTCCAGTGCCTCTTTTATTAGGGATCTCAATTTAATTGTCAGGAGCTGCAATTCAAATGCACTTTGCCAAGATACATGGTAGCTGTTTGGGTATGGAAGTAATAAGTATTGAAGAGTTATCCATTTGGTTAGATCAGATAAAAATTCATGCTGTCTTCCTATAGGATTAAATGCACACCACTTTTGTTCTTTCTGGAAATAGCTCATACTGGTTTCAGGCTGTTTTTGAAGCAGAAATGGCTTCATCTACTCTCAGAGGGTCTAAACCAAACTTAACTTTGCATGTCCTGGGACGGTGGGGTGAGATTCCGTTAGTCTGAGAACTTGGGTAGGCTTCTACTTGGGCTGGAATGACATTCGCTGTTCGTAGTATGGGATTTCTGTCTTGGAGACATAGAAAAGTTGTACCTTCAAATGCCTGGGTATTAGAACCCCCTTAGACTGCTAGGGCTAATTTAAAGCTGAATTAGGTTGACCATCCTTGGTATTCCCAGCTAGGTGAGCCTTGCATTCCTAGGAATATGGGAAAGAGGTGTCTACTTCTTCCTGTGTGATCTTCCTTATTGCCCTGTCCTTATGTGAAGTTTACCCACTTTGCAGTCACGTCTGCGAATCTGGCCTCCCCAGTGAAGCATTTCCAAACCCTGGCTCGAGGTGATATCGACCACTCTCAACTCTGGAGCCCTACTCTCTCAGGGATCCTGCCACACTCATTGTTGAACTTGTATTTACCTGTCTGCCTTCCCTCCTAGACTGGGAGCTCCTGCAGGGGAAGCACAGCTGCTTACTCTGTGTTTATGTCCCCTTGCCCCAAAGCAGGCTGAGCTCAGGGTTTGCTAAATGGAAGACCCGGTGTGCTTCCACACGCAACCATTTCACAATCGTGTTTGTTTCACTAGTGAAACTGTCATTTCATGTAACAGCCAGATTATTGGAGTGAGATGAACATGAGCTTGCAGTAGTTCCTGATTTGTCTGGCCTGGCACCCAATTACAAGCATTTAGCATCCTTTGTGAAATGAGCAAATGAGGCAGGAAAACAAAAATGGGGTCTATCTTATTAGGTCAGGTCTTTTAGGCAGACACAGGAGATAAAGGCTTGGTACAGAAACACTGGCTATAAAAAGCAAAATTAGGGCACCTTGGCATCAAGTGGGAGTGAATAGTTTCAGCGATGTAATGGGATACTCTGGTGCTCTCTCACTGCTAGAAAGGGTGTGTAGAAATTCAGGTATGCCTGTGCTGATGTGATTTTCTTCTGTCAGGACCTTGCAAAATGGAAAGATCGCCGAAAAAGCTACACTTCAGATTTGCAGAAGAAAAAAGAAGAGAGGGAAGAAATTGAAAAGCTGGCACTTGAGAAATCTGCGAGAAGCTCTAAGACATTTAAGGAAATGCTGCAGGACAGGTAATAGGCTGGATGGGACTCATGCTTGGAGAGATCTGTGTTAGCAATAGAAATTTTGTGTATGTGAAGGGTGATTGAAGTATGCACCACTATTAAGCTGTATTCTAATATGCAGTGAAGCTTTCAGCATTTTGCTTTGCAGGGAAAATGCAAAGAATTGCTATGATAAAGTGTGACTTGGATTAACAAAAGAAATGAGTGCTAAATAGATATGCATGATTTCTTCCTTTTACATTGAGTATTTACATGCAGAATTGAGTGGTGTTGGCTATATTTGGTGCAGAAAATAAACTATTTTTTTCTCCTTCTAAATTGAATCTAGGAATGGAATGGTCAAATAAAACCAGCTCCCATTCTTCACTAAATTGTGTAAAATATAACAAAATTCGTTTTCATGTTTTAGTGGGGTAATAATTAGTATTATATTTTGAAGGAAGACAATATAAAAATAAATTGTGAGGGTTTATTTTTTGCATTGCAACATGACAGGATAAAGGTCAAAAGTCAGGTTTCCTATAGAGTAGTGACTGAAACCTTAAGGTACATATAGGTCAGGGAGAAGGCAAGTATCAACTTGTGGATAAGTCTGGTAAATAATATCTCATTAAAATTTATTTCCTTATTAAAATCTTTGCAACTTAAAATAATTCCTGTGAATTATTTGAGAGCCTTGCTAAGAAGAATAGCTTCTAATATTTCTTAGTGTGGCATAAAAAATTGCATGTATCTATTCTCATATTCTGTTAATATTATATATATTGCTTATTGGCAGAAGTTGGTAGTTTCAGTACATTTTATATGTTAATTACAAAATGAGACTTGCTCCTCAGCTTTGTATGCCAAATGCATAACTTTGTGGTTATGGTGTGTTTCTGTTAAGGGAATCCCAAAATCAAACGTCTACAGTTACAACAAGGAGTAGAATATATCCTGATGATGATGATGTATTGAATGAAGACAAGCTTCCCCTGACAATGCCTATGATGGAAGCAAGTCACCAGAGTGAGAGAGTAGAAGAGAAGAGAACAACTTTTCCTACAGAAATTCCTAAACAAGATTCAACAACGTTTGTGAAGAGAGAGGACACTCTCACAGCTGAAGCTTGGCTTCCTTCTAAGAGCCCCGTGGAAGAACAACGCCTAGCCTCTTTTTCTTCTCAGCGTTCCCTGAGTACACAAATGGAGTCTACTCGAGTTTCAGCTTCTCTCCCCAGAAGTTACCAGAAAACTGATACAGCTAGGTTGACATCTGTGGTCACACCGAGACCTTTTGGCTCTCAGTCAAGGGGAATCTCATTGCTCCCAAGATCCTACACGGTAAAAAAAGTGTTCTCAGTTCATTTACTCTGTTCTTAAGAGCAAACTGTTGTTGTACTTGTGCAGAAGCTTGAATTATATATATTTGATGTATAAAATGTACATAACATATATAACTTTTATTTTAGCTAGTATAGATTCCATAGACATTTAATGCTTAAACTATAGCAATGATGCAAAATGGATTAAGCTTTAAATTCAGTGAAATTGATTAAGCCTTGGCTGGGGGTAGCTCAGTTGGTTAGAGCAGGGGTAGTCAACCTTTTTATACCTACTGCCCACTTTTGTATCTCTGTTAGTAGTAAAAATTTTTAACCACCCACCAGTTCCACAAATGGTGATTTATAAAGTAGGGAAGTAACTTTACTTTATAAAATTTATAAAGCAGAGTTACAGCAAGTTAAAGCATATAATAATAATTACTTACCAAGTAGTTTATGTCAGATTTTCACTAAGTTTGGCAGAATAAATCTTTATAAAACAACTTACTATAGTTAAATCTATCTTTTTATTTATACTTTGGTTGCTCCGCTACTGCCCACCATGAAAGCTGGAACACCCACTAGTGGGCGGTAGGGACCAGGTTGAGTACCACTGGGGTAGAGCATTGTCCTGATAGGCCAGGGTTGCATGTTCGATCCCTGGTCAGGACACATACAAGAATCAACCATTAAATGCATAAATAAGTGAAACAACAAATCACAGTTTCTTTTTCTCCCTCTCTCTTTCTCGCTTTCCCTCTTTCCCTCTCCCTTCCTCTCGCTAAGATCACTCAATAAATAAACAAGTCCAAAGAAATGGACCTGATACATTTTGAAGAATGAATAAGCAACATTCCAAAGCAGAGTGTTTATTTTTCAGCATAAGATTTTCTCAAAAATAGCTTTTGTAAAGTATTAGGTAGAACTATATGCAGTTGTCAGTAGTTAGTTCTTTTAGACTTACAAAATAGCAATTTCATGTTTAACCTAAATATTTTCAGGTTTTTATGTACAAATTTCTATTTTTCCCACTTCATTAGAACTTGATATGTTTGAGTACAGTTATTAATTAAAATGTATCACATATTCAAAAACTACATATAATTTCTATTTATATTGGTATTTTTAAAAAACATAGACTTTGAAATAATCATTTGCCCCGCATATAAAGCAGTACCACAAACCTGAAAGTAGGTGTACTAAATTTATGTAAAAGGAAGAAATGCAGTCTTTTTTTTTTTTCTTTCAGGGACAGAGAGAGAGTCAGAGAGAAGGATAGATAGGGACAGACAGGAATGGAGAGAGATGAGAAGCATCAATCATCAGTTTTTTGTTGCAACACCTTAGTTGTTCATTGATTGCTTTCTCATATGTGCCTTGACCGCGGGCCTTCAGCGGACCGAGTAACCCCTTGCTCCAGCCAGTGACCTTGGGTCTAAGCTGGTGAGCTTTTTGCTTAAGCCAGATGAGCCCGCACTCAAGCTGGCGACCTCGGGGTCTCGAACCTGGGTCTTCCGCATCCCAGACCGATGCTCTATCCACTGCGCCACTGCCTGTTCAGGCAAGAAATGCAGTCTTAAGGTCAATGTTCAAGTTCCTTTTACCTCTGCCAATGTGAAATACTAAAATATAAAAGAAAAAAATTGATATAAAAAATTGAAGTGATGGAAACTTGTCTAAACTAGCCAAGAAATTCCTGACCATTATCTTAAGTAAAATACAGTCATGTTTTACAATGTAAAAATTAACTTTATATGACAGACACTTTGAACATAGTCAAAAGATAATTAATAGACTTGGAAAAGTAGTAGTAAAATGTATTATAGGGTCAATATCCCTAAGGATTTTTTTTCTTTTTCTTTTTCTTTTTAGAGAGAGAGAGAGGGAGAGAGGAACAGACAGGGATAGATAGGAAGGGAGAGAGATGAGAAGCATGAACTTGTAGTTGCAGCACTTTAGTTGTTTATTGATTGCTTCTCATATGTGCCTTGACTGGGGGGCTACAGCAGAGTGAGTGACCCTTTGCTCAAGTCAGTGACCTTGGGCTTCAAGCCAGCAACCATGGGGTCATGTCTGTGATCCCATGCTCAAGCTGGTGACCCTGTGCTCAAGCTGGTGAGCCCATGCTCAAGCTGGATGAGCCCAAACACAAGCCGGCATCCTCGCGGTTTCGAATCTGGGTCCTCAGCATCCTAGTCTGATGCTCTGTCCACTTTGCCACCGCCTAGTCAGGCTCAATATCTCCTAAGTTTTTAAATGGTACCATAAATTGGTAAGGAAAACATAAAGTGTAGAAAAATAGGTATAGAAAGAAATAGCTAGTTCAAGGGAGAGAGAATTTAAATGGTTGATAACATAAAGCACCCAGGTGCATGTTCAACATTATTGAACAAGAATGAAGTATGTAGTTTTTTACCCATCAGATTCAAAATGTCTAATGTTGGCTAGGATGCAGAGAAACAGGCATTCTTATAAATTAGTTTGAGAGTACCTTGTTATAATTTTAAAAAATATATGAATGTGTATATATATATATATATACACATCTTTTGATTCAACAGTTTTACTTTTGGAAATCTGTGCTACAAAAACAACAGTTCTGATAATAAAGATATGTGGTATTTGTTGCAATATTTTTGAAAGTTACAGAAAACTTAAAACAACATTGAATGCTTATCAGTGAATAAATTGTAGATATCCATAATATAGAGTAGTCAACAATTAAAAAGAGTAGCATTCTATTTATTGACCTGGATTAATGTAGACTAGCAAAAGCAGTTTCAGAGTCTGTTTATAATATAAACACTTTTGTGGAAACAACTCCTTCTACATGTGTGCATATCTGGTGATGTGAAAGAATGTGCTCCAAGCTTTTAGTAATCTTTATTTTCCTGTGTGAGCTATATGCTACTTTTATAGTTTTAAAATATTAATGTATATATTTAAAAACAGAAATCTAACGGTGCCATATTTAAAATGATGTTTGTCATTTAGATGGATGACGTTTGGAAATATAATGGAAACGCAGAAGGCATTAAGAGAACTCAGTATAGTTCGGTCATCACCTCTGTGCAAAAATCTGACCCAGGCCAGCTTGCTTCCAGCTCCTCCAGCGAAAGAGAGGCAGTGACGTCTGGAGA
This sequence comes from Saccopteryx leptura, assembly GCF_036850995.1. Classification (NCBI taxonomy): domain Eukaryota; kingdom Metazoa; phylum Chordata; class Mammalia; order Chiroptera; family Emballonuridae; genus Saccopteryx; species Saccopteryx leptura. Next base: position 74,240,548 of record NC_089506.1, on the reverse strand, counting down.
GGGTGTGACCAGATTGTCCTCACCTACACCCCCATTCTCATCTCCTTCCCAGGACCAGGCTGCCACTTCTAACACCAAGTTGTCTTCAACATCTGACCCTGAGTTAATGTCTGAGCTTAGAGAAGGGAGGAGTTCACCACAGATAGAGTCAAGATCAAAGGTGAGTTTGAGAAGGCATTTAATCACCCATGCTCAGAGACATAAGTATTTAAACTGGAGCCCATATTTCCAACCCCTGTTTCTAGGCATTGATCAGATACATGGACTGATAATGTGGAATAGGAGGTTGCATTTTATTTTGAACAGTTTTTGAAGGAAGTAGGTCTCTTTCAACTGAGTTTATGGGTTCTGATGATCCCATGAAATGGGTGTTAATGAGACCATTGGCCAATCTCCTTGGGGTTTAGCTGGATTTCTTTCTAGAGCCCGTTTCAGCAGCAGTTGCCTTTCCACCACCGCTGCGCCGTCCAGGATTCAGGTGCAGGATGCACCTGGAGGCCTTCGATGCAGGTCTAGTAAGTAGATGGGTAATAAAGGCCCCTGCTCAGGAAAATAACTGACCACAAGGAGAAACTGATACAGATGAGAGGTGCAGGCCTCTAGGGACATGGAATTTCTTTATCGTATTAACCTTTTTGTGACTTTCAATACTAATTTATACTCTAGAAATTCTAGAAATTTGTACCACTCCTTGTCTCTTAATGGGAATATTGAAAGTTACAGTGTGACAATTGTGTTCCTTAACATTGGCAGTCCAAACAAAATATACGATCAGATGAAGAATGACTGGAAGTTCTTGTCATTTTTCCTACTTAAAATCCTCAAAGAAGACTTAAAAGAATTATTAGGCAATGAATTTCTTTTATTTAGTATGTTCTATATATACAGGCTAAAGAGCCGTTAATTGGCTAGGTCAAGCTTTTCTCTTTAGAAAAAGACCCTTGTAAAACAATGTGATATATGAATCCCTTAGCATAGAAGAGCTTGTGTGCTTCTTTAGCTTTGTCTAGATTTCTCTGACTCCTCCCTGTTTGTTTTCCAAGGCACAACATGAAATAGAGACCTCGGCCTAACTTATATTAATGAAGTAACTTTTCGTGAAATAATTAAAAGTAGCATATTTATTTAATATTATTAGATTTTTATTAGTACTGTAAAGCTTTACACCCTTAAGCGTTTGTCCCTGATTATGAAGAACTATGAACTTGAGAAAATTTGGAAATACAAAAAAGTACACATAAAAATCACTGGTAATCTCATCATTTATGGATGATCTTTATTAACATTTCGATGTATTTCTTTCAGTTTTCCCCATGCATATTTACAAACATATATCTAAAAAAATTTTTTTGCAGCTTGCTAAAATCATTAGTTGTAAATTACATTTTAAACTTTATTTTTAATTTTATTTTAAAAATTTTATTTTTTAATTACAGTTTACAGTTAATATTATGTTGTTAGTTTCAGGTGTTTAACATCATTTTTAGAGTTAGAAATACATAATCAGCGCCGTAAGTTTCAGTGGATGAGAACACTAGCCCGTGTTGTACTGGGGAAACAAAAGGCTCTAGTGGATGACTAATGAGAGCAGCATCAAGGTGTCTTTCGTTTGGGGACTTGCATGTATACCTTCACCTTTTCAAACGGCAAATCCGACAAAGCAGCCTGATTAAGGTAGTGGCGCTAGGGACAGGTCACTCCCTCTGGCCTACAGGTGACTAGCTGCAACCAGGGATTAAGAAAAAGAGGCCACATGTGGTGCGTGGGAGTGTGCCAGGTTATTGAGGTCAGAGGAACCTGAATTAACACGGCATGGTTTCAGGTCTCATCCTTAATAGTTTTATACTCCTTTGTCACCAAACTTGAAATGATTTTTTTACCAAGCCAAATTAGGCTTTATTTAACAAGTGGAACTGTTGGAATTCTTGAACATAGGTATGTGTCATATGGCAACTTGACTATCCCTGAGATGCTTGGCGTGTCACTTCTGCACTGAGGAAAGCAGCTTGTAAAGTATCACTCAGCTCGAGCCACTGGGAAGGAACTTGCTGCCCGGGGAAAGGGCTGTGAAGGCACAAAACAGTCACTAATATGTCAAAGCCATATGCAATGTTCCTCCACATTCTTGTCCAAAATGTAATTCTGAGAGTTCAGAGAATGGGGGAAAAATAGTGTGTGGCTGAACTAGATATCTCGGTAATTTTATGAATGTTCTTCAGTCTTTTTTCTTGTTTTTTACTTGCACTACTTGCTAGTGATGTCCTTTTATTTCTCCTTCCAGAATCGTTGTATGTGTGTGTGTGTGTGTGTGTGTGTGATAGAGAGAGAGAGAGAGACAGACAGACAGACAGAGAGAGGAACAGATAGGGACAGACAAGAAGGGAGAAAGATGAGAAACATAAATTCTTGGTTGTGGCACCTTAGTTGTTCATTGCCTGTTTTCTCATATGTGCCTGACCCAGGGGCTACAGCAGAGTGAGTGACCCCTTGCTCAAGCCAGCGACCTTGGGGTCACATCTATTATCTCATGCTCAAGCCAGCAATCCCGTGCTCAAGCCAGCAACCTCGGGGTTTTGAGCCTGGGTCCTCTTTGTCACAGTCCGATGCTCTATCCACTGCACTACTGCCTCGTCAGGCCAGAATCTTCCTTGAGGTTATATTTTTCTTTCCCTGTTTCTGAGGAAGTTCAGGCCTGTTCCCCATGAATGCAAGTGCTTTATAAATAGTCCCATGTGCTTGTGCCTTCTACAAAGGCTGGCATCAGTAACCTGTTGATGCTGGGAGGACTCAGTAATCTCCCGGCTGCAAAGCCTCCAATAGTCTGTTCAGTGGAGTTCAGAGCATGCGGGGGAGCATTGAGGTCCCTCCTCAATGGTCTTGAGCTCCCTTTGTAGTGCTGTTTACTGTTGCTTATTGAGTGATTACCATATGACAATTCTAGGCATCTCAGGGCATTATCTTAATCAGTCCTCAGGACACTTGTGTGACTCTTTCATAGTTGTGGAAATTGAGGCATGGAGAGGTCATGTTCCTTGTCCAAGGCCATACAAGGTACTGAGTGATAGAGTCAGCATTTGAGCCCAGGTAGTCTGACTGAAGCTACCCACACTATACCATGTTGTGGGAAAGTAGGAGACTTAGCCACAAGAGACTGCTTGCTTTTTTTTTTTTGAACACATCAGAAATACTTGTTTTTATTGTTGCTCCATTTGAAAATGTTTACTTTACCCATCTTTGTTTTTTGAAGAAGTCCTCCTATTCTTTCAAAGCCCAGGAGGGTCAATTCTTTTGTGAATCAAAATATCTCCTTCCCCACCCTGGCCTGGTAGCTCAGTTGGTTAGAGTGTCATCCTGATACACCAAGGTTGTGGGTTTGATCCCCAGTTAGGGCACATACAAGAATCAACCAATGAATGCACAACTAAGTGGAACAACAATCAATTTTTCTCTGTCTTATTCTCCCTTCCTGTCTCTCTAAAATCAATCAATAGATATAATTTATATAAATATATATATATATCCTTCTCCTAGTTGGAATTGACTTTTTCACCTTTGAAAGCTTCATTTGCTGAATTCTTGCTTGTTCTATATGTTCACTGTGTCTCCTTCACTGGTATGCTTTGTATCCTTCATAGTTTTTACACGCAGTTGGCATGTAAATATTTACTGAATTGATTTTTTATTTAAAGCCTTGATTACTAGACTGAAGTATAAACTTGATCCAGCAGGTAATTTAGGTCCTTATAAAATCTTTAATGTGGGACCTTTAAGATTAATGAGTGTTTTAGAAAGTAAACCCTGTGATGTTACCTGGAACTATTTTAAGGATATGAAGCCTGGGGGCAGAGACTGGTTAGGAGCCTGTCACAGGCTTGTGGTAAGAAGACGGTTTATGGCATAAGAAAGAAAAGGCATAAGGAAGGGAAGAAATTAGTATGGCCTCATGTTCTGCCTAGGGAATTCCTTTCCTATCTCCACTGCTGAACTCCGGGGGTCGTGTTCCTGTCTATTCCCTCTTTTCCCTTCTCTTTTTTTTTGTGTTGCTTTTTTTGACTGCCTACCTTGCCAATCTAGGTTACAAGGACAGTTCTGGGGGTGACCTTGAGCAAGGGCAGAGAGTCCTTCATCCTCTTCTAGCTCCCCACAGACATAGCTTTTGTAATTTTCCTCCACATTGGGGTTACCTACAGGTTTTCATTTTATTTTGTCCCGTCAGAATCTGCTATTCTCAAATCCCACCCAGAACCACATTTTGGAATCTCTGCTGCAGATTCTTGAAAGCAGTCCGCAGATATAGCATGGTAAACATGGAAGGAAGGGAGCTTTTTACATACTCGTTTCCTGATCCCCGAGCCTATGATAAATGTCTCTTATAGCACCCAGGGCTTCTCCTATCACAGCTTCACACCATGCATTTTGTTTGCTTGTCACCTCACCAGACCTGACTCTTTGTGAAGGTAGGACACAAGCCTGCCTTACTCACTGTCAGCACAGTGCCTGGATCTGTGTTTGTTGTCTGATGAGTTCTATTGGCTTCAGAGCTATGTCTGTAAGCTTTAAATAGGTTTTCTTTAGTTGATCTGGAAACTGTTTAACCAGCAAATATATAATGGATAACATTGTTTCCATGGGAAAAAAGAAGGTAATTACTAGTCGTCGACCATGCCACGGCATCTTTTAAGTGTTTCATTTATTCCTCTCAATAACCTTGCAAAGTAGGTGGTATTATCCCCATTATTACCAGTGAAATACTTGAGATTTCAAAGTTATGTAACATGCTGCAGGTCTGTTAAATGATGAGGCCACAGTTGTAATTTCTCTGACCTTAATTTTATTTGAAATATTACATGCTGAAACTTGAGAACTGCCTTAAGGGAAAACACCAAATGTTGACTTATTTTAACTTTGCTGTGTCTAGAATTTTGGAGCCAATAGGGACTGAAATATTTTCTGGTTCATAAAGATTAAGTCATTAAGATTATTTTGAGGAAGGTATATATTTATTGAACCTTATCAGGACTGAATTATTTCTGAAATGTAGTTTGAAATCTACCCAGTAATCAGTAAGGAGCTACTAGCAATTTTAAAACAGGGCGTGCGAGAATAATTGTCGTGTTCTGTTACTAAAGTTTGGGCAGCCATGTGAAAGATGGGGGGAAAGAAGGTTGGAGGCCTGAGTGCCAATTGGAAGGTGACCACAGTAGTTTAGAGGGGACACCATGGCCAAACTAAGGTGATGACCTGAAGGAGGATGGAAGAATGGGCTGCTTCCAGAGGGATTTATGGGTTGTGGACTTGATAACACTTTCCCGTGTGTGCTGGAGAAGAGATGGGACCATTGTGAGAAGATGGGGTGGGGAGCAGTTGGTAAAAGAAAGAAGGAAGAGCCCAGAAAGAACCTGGTGTTTCTAACTTAGGCATCTGGTTGGACGAGGACGTGATTCACCAGTACATGGCAAATCGGGAGGTGGGAGAGCAGGTTTGGGGAGGAAGGTAGTGAATGTAGGTTTAGATATGTTGGGCTTAGATGGTAGTTGAAGGTACAGCAGTGGAGAAGGTTGCTCAGGAAGGCAGGTAGTCAAAAAGGTGGGGGACTGATGAGAGGAACAACAACAAGCTGACAATGGAAAGAGGAGGAATGTGCTGACAAGGCTGGAAGGTATCCAGAGAGATGAAGGAAAAAGGCGAGAGAAAGGAAGATAGCAGGGGACTTAGACGATCCCCTGAACGGAGGAAGAGTTGGTAGTGTCTGGTGGGGCGAGGGCTGTAAATGGATTTGGGAGGAACGGGTGAGGGAAGTGGTAGAGCTGGAAATGCCCCTCTCTCCTTGGAATGAGGAACTGGAGAAAGCAGGTGTAGAAGCCTCTTTGGAGAAGGAGTAGCTCCAGTAGCTGAGCAGTATCATGATTTAAGGCCCACTTTAGACCCCGTAAGAAAGACGGTAAAGAGCCATGTGTACAGAACTCAAAGATTATTTAGTTCCTGTGTTATTTCTGACTTAACAGCCTGAATCTGCTTTTAGTGTTTAATTCCATTAACTGAAGTAGTCTTCCCTTAAGTAAACACATTTATCTAATTGTAAAAGTTTGAGAATAGCTGTCTGACTTGTTAATTCGTAAAATTGACTCTGTTTTTCATTAATTCTCATTTGTGATGATGTGTGAGGATTGTAATTCACTAGATCTCATAAAAATAAATCTTATTTTGCTATTTCAGATCATCGTGTTTTAAAAAAAAATCACAGTTTTCAATGTATATTTGTTTAAATTATACCTAATTTGAGAGAAATCTTTTTTAATTTTAAATACTGACATGTTGATAACTATATTTTATTGTTTCCGGCATAGAGTGCTTAAGCTACTTGGAATAATTCTTGGTCAGTTATTAAGAATCTAGATTTCCTCCAATAATTTATATATATGGTTTCATCAGTTCTGAAGGTCATTCCTCATTATCTTCTGAAGCATGGATCCTTTGTAGAATATGCATGTGGCGTGCATCTTACAGAGAAAAATATGGAACTAGAAATCCTAAGTGAAATTATTGTGGAATAATTTATGCTTGACAATAATTATAGCTCTGTCTTCCTGCTAGAAGTATCAGGGATAACCTAATTTAATAACCCTGAATCCCACGGAGAGATCTGAGGGACTGCCTTAGGGAGGAGGCCGTGCAGATGGGGCTCTGGGTCCCTAACCTGAAACTCGAACTACCCTCCTTAATCTTTTCTATATATTGTTTTGGGAGGGACATGGTAGGCATAAGGCTTTCATTTGAAAATAGGCTTTTGAGGAGAAAAAAGACTTGAAAATCAATGTATTTGTGAGAGAGATGGCTCACTGGCATGCCTGCGGTCATCTAGTTATTGACAGAGTGGACCTGTAGTTGTCCATGAGGCTCTCTCTTCCTTTTGCCTGTGTACAGTCCCAAGGATTCACACAACAGTCTGCCAGGCTGCAGCCATAGTGACACTGGCCTCTGTTAACTCTTTCAGGGAGGTGGTTATCTGCTTTTCTGTCTAATATGTTCAAGTAGAGATTCATTTCCAAGGTAAGAGCAGCCCTTTGTGGGACAATTGTTCTGGTCTAATATAATTATGAGACTCTTCCATCTGTGGTTTAAACTTATTCTCTCTTATCCTGTATTTACTAGAAAAGGATACTATTCACTTGCTCTGTCCCATAAAGTAATTCTTTACGTATTTTGAGACTATTTATTAAATCTCCATTCTGTCTTTTATTCTTCAAGATAAAAACCTCAATTAGTGTCTTGAATATCTAACCTATCATTTGTCTTTCTTCCTTTATATAGTAATAGATTCTGCACTTTAATTGGGGTTAAGTTGGAATTTTTTTGGAGGGGTAAGAGTAGTGAAGATGCCCACTTATTTTCGTTGAGTCATCTCTAAGTGTATGGTGGTTTTGGGTAAGGAGTAGAATTGAACTAAACAGTAATTTTCTCTATTCATAGCAGAGCTTTATTCTGGAGATTGGTGTTTAGGCTGATTATTAATGAGTGTTCTTACTAACTATATCTGGATTGCTATATTTAAACCACTTTACAAGCTTTTTGATGAAAATTTTTCTTTATAATTAGCTATAAATTTTTTCTTAAAAAAATCCCATACTCACTATTGAAGAGTCAGTAATTATTTCTGGAGAGCAAAGGCCATGCCTAATTCATCTTTTGTTTTCCAAAGTTCTAAGCACTGTGTCTTGTATAGAATAAAACACACAGAAAATTAATGGTGAGCAAATGAGTAAGTGAATATTGTTACAGCACTTAACTTTTGTGTTCATATTATATAGTAAATTCTTAATTCTTTATTTAGTGCCTTCCTTCTAATTCTTAGATAAGTAATGAAAAATTTTTCTCCGAGTATTATCACTTGGATTTTAAACCTGTTTTAAAGGTAGAAAAACTTAAGTCTTTAGGAATTGCAGTTAAGTTTAAATTAAAATGGAGAAGTTGTAGGGTTTTATTTTTTTTTCTGAAAAATAAAGTGGTTTTAAGAATATATATTTTAGCCCTCGCCGGTTGGCTCAGTGGTAGAGCGTCAGCCTGGTGTGCAGGAGTCCCAGGTTCGATTCCCAGCCAGGGCACACAGGAGAAGCGCCCATCTGCTTCTCCACCCCTCCCCTTCTCCTTCCTCTTTGTCTCTCTCTTCCCCTCCCGCAGCCAAGGTTCCATTGGAGCAAAGCTGGCCCCGGGTGCTGAGGATGGCTCTGTGGCCTCTGCCTCAGGTGCTAGGATGGCTCTGGATGCAACAGAGCGATGCCCCAGATGGGCAGAGCATCGCCCCCTGGTGGGCGTGCCGGGTGGATCCCGGTCGGGTGCATGCGGGAGTCTGTCTGACTGCCTCCCTGTTTCTAGCTTCAGAAAAATGCAAAAAAAAAAAAATGCAAAAAAAAAAAAATATATATTTTTAAACTCTTAAGTCTAACTTCCTTATGATTGTAAACCAAAGAACTAAACTAGTCTGGGAAACTCACTATGTTAAACTTCATATCTTCTGCTTACCCCAAACAAAACATGTAAATGATGAAAGATAAATTTTTCACAGGTAGAGTATACTGAAAACTTAAAATATTTGTTTTGAGAAATGGCTTGTGAAACTTAGAAGTTGTTGCTGTGTAGTATAGTGATGAACACAGAAATAAAATTCTATCTATTGTCCAAGTGGCTATCCTATCGCTCTTAGACTTGTGCGCTGATGTTACTTCAAGGAAGTGTGTCTATAGCTCAGGGTGTGTCAGTAGGGGTCCTCTTGGTGTCTTACTGCTGCTTCCGCAGGGATAGAGCATGGTTGTGCTTCTTGTAGCTTGTACAGCAGCGCTGCCTTTACCACCAGATCTTCGTGTGGCAGTGGCCAAGCAAAGGGGCCTTACCAAAATGTCAAATGTTGTGTGGGGGTCGTGCTAGTCCTAGATAAGCATGTTACTGGTAGCTGAATTATGTCTGTGAACCCCTTGAAACTATTCACCTGAGTAAGTTCAATGTTGGAAGTTTTATTTATTTTATTTTTTTATAAGCATAGTGACATTTTAAAAATAAGTGATTTAAGTAATTTTTTACATTTCAAAAATGCCATTTTGTTGATATATATTTGACATATAACTGTAAATTTAAGGTGTACATGTTAATTTGATACATTTATATATTTTATAAATGCATTGATAATTAGCACCTCTATGACATTGCATAATTATCCTTTTTATGGTTAGACTCATTAAGTCCTAGTTCTAACAAGTGTGATGATTATAATATAATATTGTCTATATTCACTTTACTGTGCATTACATTTCTAGGGCTTATTAACCACTTTTTGCAAGTTAGTACCCTTAACAACATCTGCCCGATGTCCCCAACTCCATTCCCTGGTAACCACCATTTTACTCTGTTTATGCAAGTTTGGCTTCTTTACATTCCACATATACATGATACTATAGTACTGATCTTTCTCTGCCTGACTTATCTCACTGAGCATCGTATGTTCAGGTTCATCTGTTTTGCTGCAAGTGGCAGAATGTTCCTCTTCTCATGGCTTAAGAATATTCCATTTCTTTATCTCTCTCTTTCACACACATACACACTCCTTCTCACTCAGCTTTATTTCTGGGTGATAACAAATGGTCTGCAAAGTAAGCTAAATTATATGGTGTGCAAAGCCTATGCTTTATCAGTGGCCAACTGATTTTATTTTATATATTTATATGAAGAAAAACATCTGTTTATATAAATTTCCCTTATTTTGGAAGAAAAGTAATAAACTTGGTAATATTTATATAAATAAATGTTTTACCAACCCCCCAAAAAAATGAATGAAACTTCTAGGTGATCGTGAAATAATGCAAGTGTACCTTGCCTGCAGCCTCCCTTCTTGCATGGATAGACTTTCCTCCCTGTGGGTGCCAGGGATACCTGATCCCAGCGTTTCATGTTTGTTTTCAGGATCAGTTCAGTGATATGAGAATCAGCATAAACCAGAAGCCTGGGAACAGTCTTGACTTTGGGTTTACAGTAAAATGGGATATTTCCGGGATCTTCGTAGCATCAGTCGAAGCAGGTAATTCATCGATTTCACTCTACTGAAATTTCTTCTCCTTTGTTATCCTATGCTGTGCACCCTCCCTCCCCCCAAGAACTTAGTTTATTTGATACAGGAGAACACACATGTGGAAAATGGAGCAATAAAGCAAGGAGACGCATCCTCTTCCCTGAGACTAGTAAACACTACATGTGGTTGCGGTTGCCTAACTAATTTTAGTTTTGAAGAGTCTTAATTTTGTGACTATCACAGAATTCATTTGTCAAAATTATAGTATTAATATTTGAAAATGCTAATAAAGAATCGCTGATGAATGCAGTAGATCTATCTGTGCTGTATAATAAAGTGATATTTTCCGAGTATCATAATACAACTATTGCCTATGGAGTCCTTAGGATGCTTTGGGGCTTTTACAAAGCGGTTACCCCACCCCCACGCAGGGTTATGCCAAGTCAAGCCCAGAACTCTTAGCAAAATATTACCTCAAGGCCTAAACTTAAAAAGAAAGCTCTGGTAGTTAAGAGAAGTTCCTCATTTACATATTTTAGCTACATAAAATTGCATGCTAACTGGTTATTTATTTGAAATGTCAAGACTTCTTTAATGGGATAACAGTAAGTAGTAATTTTAAGCAATTTTAAGTGAACCTGTTTTCTTCTCTGTTCCAGAGTACATTTAGATTTGGAAGCTCAACTAACATGCTGTTTATTGCACGTTTTTAGTTTAAAAATAATGAAAAATTTTCTTTGTTCTTAGGAGGTTAATAAAAAATATTTCTTGAACAGATGAACTTATCATTTGTCCTTTAAATGTTAATGCAGATGATATCTACTACAGAATAAAAAAAAATGCCTGTGGTGCTTTCTGTATTTTCAATACTCACATGTTTGATAACTGAGAAATTTTGTGACTCTTTTCCACCTGAAAAATGATGAGAAATGGTTAGTTGAGGTTAAAGTCTTTTTTTAAATTTAAATAAGCAATGACTGTAGAGCCTGTTTGTTTATAAATTGGTTGTTCATTTTGCTTTATGCAGGTAGCCCAGCAGAATTTTCTCAGCTACAGGTAGATGATGAGATTATTGCCGTCAACAACACCAAGTTTTCATATCAGGACACAAAAGAGTGGGAAGAAACCATGGCTAATGCTCAAGAAACTGGAAACCTAGTAATGGATGTCAGGCGGTATGGAAAGTCTGGTGAGTTGGTTTTACCGCTGTGTCTGGCTTTTTCAATTGGGAACTGGTCTTTGGCAAGTGGTTATAACAGCTTGCTTCAATAACATTTTTACTCTTTATTTTACCTTTTCATCTGTTACTTAAAGATATTTTTTGGTTATGTCGAGACAAATCATGGGAGATACATCCTTGAATATTCTGTATGAAAACTTTTCACTAGCAAATTTACTGAATTCGACATTATTGATTGATTGATTTATAAGCTGGATTGACTTTTAACGCATATATCAACTGAAGACTATTGTTTTTTTATTTATTAAAATGTATCTTTCACTTCTTTTGAGTGTAATTGTATCTATCTGCCTTAGGGAGTCATATAATAATGCTGAATACTAAGAATTACATTACGATTGGACTTTCTCTACAGCACCATAACTGTAACTGGGGTAAGGGAGAACACGAGAGGGCATGTTCCTTTGTTCATTCTCAAGAAACTTTCAAAATACATCCCATTATTGCTTTTCTTAGTGATAGAAGTTAGATGGGATGCCTTAAGCCTCCCCAGACCTACCAAATTCTGATATCAAAAAATAATATCCAGTCCTGGCCTACAGAAGGATTCGGCAGATTTGCTAGTCTTTTCATTATTAACATTCCCTAACCCTTGTATTTTCAGAAGGGGGTCTCTTGGGAAAGGCCTTAGAACTTTTCATTTCTTTCACACACTACCTGATTTGTTTGTCTGTCTTGTGTATGTGCATTTTGTCTATGTGCATTCAGTAACTTTGTTTTTTCCACCTCAACATTTATGTGTACTCATTTCTTGATCTTCACGTGCCAATCAGATTGGGGCAAAGACCAGCCTTTCCCGCTATTTACACGGCATAAAACCCTCAATCTCACCAGTATGGCTACCAAAATTATAGGTTCACCTGAAACAAAGTGGATTGAGGCAACGTCTGGAATTTACAACTCAGACAGATCTTCAAATCTATCCGTGACAACTGATTTCCCAGAAAGTCTTCAGAATTCTGTAAGTATTTTGAGAAGTGGGAATGTTTGTTTAAAGCAAGCAACTATAGGAAGTGTATGTTGGGGAGGAAGAATTTATTTTGTTTGAACAACTTTGATGCTACTTTAAAAACAAATAATTAAATAAGATAATTTATAGTAAGGAGAGTAAAATGTATCTCTGAACATCGTAAGCATTACTTATTAATAATTAGAGTAATAACTAGTTCTATAATGGTAAAACCCAAAGAGCCCATGCTGGTGTTTTGCAGGTGTTCCTTAGCGATCTTTCATCAGATCTTTGTGAATGCGAAGTGGTAATTATGTAAAATTACACACTAGGACTTTTCTATGCTTTCTTTAGTCTTTACTGGTAAAAATAAGTGTAATTGTGTGTAATTTAAAACCTTATAAAGCATTTTTAGTCCTTGTGTAGGTGAAGTTGGTGGGTAGACTTATCTATATGGTTAAAAGATACTCAGTTACATAATTGATTAAAATAGTTATAATATAGAAAATTTTCTAAATATCAAAGCAGTACTTCAATTTTCAAATATACTGCTCACAAAAATTAGGAGATATTTCAAAATGAATATGAAACTATAAATATCCCCTAATTTTTATAAGCAGTGTAAATGTTTATATTGACTCCTTAGATATATATTGTTATCTAAGATGTACCCCCTTTTATCTAATAACAGGGACCTGCTACATTGTGTAAGACAAATATAAGTATTAGAGAGTACTATATAACTTTGTTGGTTACTCATAAAAGCCAAATGGATTGATCATTATTTTATGCATCATGTTGCTTAGAAAATTAATGACTGAACTTAAAGCCATTCTTGCTTGCAGCTGGTCATTAATCCTTCCATAAATTGTAAAGAGTAATGAATAAAGGTATCTATTATATGTGAAAGTTGTAAAGAACATATTAATATCCTCAATAGCTCATCTTACTAAAAGATATTTTCATTAATGGGAAGTGCATTATTTAAGCCCAAAGTCCAATTGGAGAGCATGTTGTTAACTGGTATTTTTATTCTTTCCAGAATACCGAGTCCAAGGAAATAAATGGAATTCGTGATGAGAGCAATACTTTTGAATTGAAAGGTAAACATCACCATTATTACTTACATTTATAGTATATTAAAAGTCATAACATCCAAGTTCTGTTATTACAAAAATTAATATTTGTGAGTGAAAGAAAAACTAATCCACTGCAAGTTGAAACTAAAAGGTTAGCACACAGATCCAATTGCAGCCAGGTGGAAGGGCGCTCAGTTCCACTGCTGAATAGTTAGGCACTGCAAACAGAGCTTTGGCAGCGTGTCCAGGAGCTTTGAGTGCCTGTGTGTCTAAGCCAACTAAGAAAGACTGGTTTTCCTGGGACCATCAGCCTTCTTGCTATTGAATGCTGCCAAAGGGAACCTTAGTTAAATACAAAACGATGAATGAAGTTTCCTTTCTCTTTTTATTGTTGTGAAAGGGACAAGCTTGGAAGAAGTTAGTACTAACAGTGAAATGCCAATGGCATGACAGTTGTTAACAAAAGTACCCAGCTTAAAAAAAAAAAAAAAGGCAGGGATAATACCTAGGATAATTTTGCTTTATGGAGTTAGCATTGTCTTCCTCCTTCTGTTGGTCTATAAATAATTTAGCTACCACATGCTGTGTGCTATTCCTTAGGCATACAAAATAAATAAAGATCTGGTCCACATAGGCAGGGAAAGAGACCCAAAGAAAATGAAGCTTCTTTTACCATGAAACTAGACTGCCAGGAATGGGGCTGTGTATTCACACCAGTCTGGTGGCTTTGAATCTACATTTGCCAGTTCATAATACATAAGTCAAAGCCAGAGTAAGTTTATGAATTTCCATCTCTTTATTGATTACTCATCTTGTGTTTAATTTCTAATCATTGGAAGTGACTATATTTTGTTTGATATTGCATTCTTTATCAAAGGAGTTTTTAAAACATGACTTATTTTTCTTCATGAGTTTAAATCTTAGACATCCAGGTTCTGTTCTGCCAATGACTCAGGCAAAGCAAACTTCAAACTTATAAGACACTGAACTCATTAGTGAGTATGGACTGCACAGGTCCTGTCATTTGAGGGTTTTCTTTAAATAAGTAAACAACAACCAGTATCAAGTAAGAGTTACATTTGCATTTTATGAATAAATTGAAGTATAATAATCATTTGCTATAATCTTGCAGCAGATTCGAGAAGTCAGTGTTTTCTTTTTCTTTCTTATCTGACAGGACTCCGTTTGTTTTACTTAAAATTAATGGCTGTAAAGTCTTGAAAATGAGGAAAAATATTCTAGTTAAAAGAATGTTTTAATTTTAGCATTTCTTTGTATTTTTTCCCTCTGAGTAATACTTATTTTCTTGTCCTTCACCCCATTAATTTTCAGTGCCTTTTTTACTTACCTGTATTGTGAAAACTCTTAGTTACAAACAGTTTTCCCTGTAATATTAGAGATCTTTAATTGACCTAAGCAAAAAATTTTAATTTCCATTTTCCTAAAGCTGTGTGACCCAGCACAGAAGATGGCACTTTGGCTTTTGTGAAACTACACTGCTTCTCTGCTAAAATTTATTAATCAAAATATTAGTTCCTTTTACTACTTTGAATGTAGTATAGACTACTAAAAAATTTGTGTGTCTTTGTGCTTTGAAATAATCCATATCTTCTATGGCTACCAGTTTTGTCATTTTTATTAATAAAAAAATAATACTGCGACAGATTAGAAAGATATATACCAAGTATCATTTGGTTTTCCAGTGGTGAGAAATGAAAATGAATGACATCTTATTGATATATATTTTTTTGTATTTTTTAACCAGCATCTGAACCTATTTCTTTGAAAAACTTAAAAAGGCGGTCCCAATTTTTTGAACAAGGTAAACCACTAAGCTAACAAGTCACGCATTTTCATGGTATCATTCCCACCCTTCATTCTCTCGATAGTCTGTGGTGCTGGGCGCTGAGCCTCTGTATTCTGGCTGTCATCATGACCATGTGACATAACCCATTTCCATTCTTTCCCTAGGGTCATCAGGCTTTTCTTACAGTTCATGGGTCTACCTCTGTGGTAATGGGTCTTTGCGTGTCCTTTGTACCTCTGAAGTTTCTTTTTTAATTAAAAAATTGAGATGCTATTAAACACACACTTCTTTCCACTGGGTGAAAGTTAGACGTGAGGCATTTCATTTAAGCCTTACTGCTTCCTACAAATTGCATAATGTTAGATTACACCAACATAGAATTGGCTAAATTTTTAAAGATCTCTACTTTTTGGTTCTAGAAAATGTTCCTAATGAGAAAGCAAAGTTGTTTCTTGCTATTGGGATGGCGGCTCTGGAGTGTTAATAGGACTGCTCTGTTGATTTTGAAGTAAATTAAAAGTAAATACATTTTGGTTACATCTGTAAACAAGTGAATTTTGCAGTTCTCACTGTTGGTGTAGTTGGGCAGTGTTCTTTTTTGATGGCGGTGCACGTGGCCTTTCCTTCCCTTTCACGTTTGCCTATTGCTTCATCTCATGCATGCAGCTTGAGCTCTGTGTTTTACTATGGAGAACTTAAAAGTAACATCCAAACATTTCAGATGCAATGGCACAGTCAGTGGGGAGTGTGCTGTTAGTGTCTGAAATGTTATTGTTTCTTACTTTTAAGATTATCAAATGTTTACACACTTGCCTCATAACATAATGTTTACTGAACTTTTATTTTTTGTGTTAGTCTTCTAGTAGTCTTCTTTTAGTGAATTACAGTGTCTTGACCATAAATAAAAATTCACCAGCTGTGCACATGCAAGGTCTATTTGTGTCAGTATCCTTAGTGTTTTTGATACATCTGTGAACAAGTGAATTTTGCATATATGTATGTTTTTTTGTTAAACTTCTGTTTTTCCATGGTACTTTAAGTGATACAGTATGATACTGTAATTGGCTAAACTAAAATTGGCTAAAATAAAGCAATTTCTTTTCTTTTTCTATTCTAATTTTTACTCCTTCAACAGGCTATTTTAGGGAAGAATATTTCCCTAAGTCGCAAAGCAGTTTTCTTGGAAAATATAATTGTGTAACCAAATAATTTATTTGACAGCTGAGGTTTCAGGAAAATTTAAAACTACTTTATGAGAGTATATTTTATGATATTTGCCTTCTTGCTTGTGTTCATTGCACTATAGACATATACTTATGTAGATCCCTTCCCCAGACTAAAAATATAACACTATGCCATACATATGATGTCTGAATATTTATGTTTCAAATAATAGGAGATAAAAAGGAAATGTTTCTTGACCATGTTTGATGTGGTAGCTAATTTAATAAAACTAGCTTAATAGCAAGAAGACTAGAAAAATATAAGTTACAGTTCTCAAGTTGTAATTGAATAGTGGCAAGTAAAAAAAAATGGATTTGGTAGATGTTAAAACATTTGAAATGATTTTTTAAAAATAGGCCATACTATGAGATACTACAGTATTATGCAGTCTTTTAATAAAAGAATGCACTCTCCTATTCATAAATACACCATTGATCCTGCACTAGTACCTCAAATTTGGTTGTACCTTTAGCATCCATAGTTAACTCTTTTTTCTTTTTAACTGGCTTTGAATTTGAAAGATTAGTAACAGAGAAGAATTTAAAGAGAAAGAAAGCATTTACTCCTGCTGTTTAAAAAAAAAAATGATGTCACTTAGTATACTGGCATAGAAACAGCTAGTGATACAACTTTCTGAAAGAAATTATTTCATAGAAATGAAAAGACTTATATACTGTATTTTCTCTTTTTCCCTGCCCGCATGCTGCTGTATTATAGGAAGCTCTGATTCTGTGGTTCCTGATGTAAGTAGCGTTCACTTCTGTTTTGGAATAAATAAGGTGATCCAGTCAGTCTTTTGAAGTTAAAAAGACTTATTTTGAAATATAAAGCCAACTGTCCTTTGGTATAGTCTAGAGGCAAAGGGTGGTATATGAATAATTTATATATGCAGATATGTTTCCATGGGCAACGTAACTAAGTAAGATGTTCCTTGTTTGCACCTCTTCTCATCACTGGTTAGCTTCCAGTTCCAACCATCAGTGCCCCAAGTCGCTGGGCTTGGGATCCGGAGGAGGAGCGGAAGCGGCAGGAGAGGTGGCAGAAAGAGCAGGACCGCCTGCTGCAGGTACGGCTGGGACTGGAGCCGCAGGTACGGCTGGGACACGGAGCCGCAGGAGGCCGGCCTCCTGCAAGCGCCTTTCCCTGGGCCCTGTCAACCTGTACTGAGAAGCAGATGGAAACAGAAATTTAAAAAGCCAATAACCTCATAATTAACAGATCCTTTGATCAGTAGTGCATTTTGTATTAACACACACACAAAATATTTTTTGTATTAAAAATAATTTTCTATTAAAATACAATTACTTTTTCATTTTGAAGCTTTCCAGAATCATCCTTTAAAATTTTTTATTAACCCTTATGTATATTTTTAGAGCATATAAAGCACTGTAGTTTATATTTTTTTCTTTTTTATGTACTATTCTTAAAATTAAATTAATCTGGGTGACATTAATAATATTTTATAGATTTCAAATGTCCGATTCTATCATACATCCTCTGTATATTGCATTGTGTGCTTACCACCCAAACTTGGTCCCTTCCAGTCACCGTATATTTGACCCTCTTCACCCTCTTCATCTTCCCCTCACCCTCTTTACCCTCTGGTAACCACCATTCTATTGTCTGTGCCTATGAGTTTGTTTTTTTTATTTGTTTATTGCTTTCTATTTTATATCCCACATAGGAGTGAAATCACATGGCTCTTGTCCATTTCTTTCTGACTTATTTCACTTAGCACTATACTCTCAAGATCCATTCATATTGTTGCAAATGGTGGTAACTTTTCCTTTTTTATAGCTGAGTAGCATTCACTTTTATATATTTTTGCCACATCTTCTCTATCTTGTCATCCACCTAAGCACACTTAGGTTGTTTCCATGTCTTGGCCATTGTCTGTAATGCTGCAATGGACATAGCATTTCTTATGAGTGGTAGGTAGATAGGTTTTGTGAGGACTTACTACCCATAAGCTCTGTGCTCAGTCCAGTCTGAGAAATTCAGTCTCCCTTACAGTTAGCTTTAGGGGCATTGATGAATTACAGCCATGGTAAAGGTTGTATTTGGGTTCAATTCTGAGTGTCTCCCCTTTCCCCATGCCTGCATTTTAATATAAGCCATTTTCTACTTTGAGGACTATGGTCTGATTGGTTAAAAGAAATTTCTCTGTCTTTAAAGATTGAGGTAAAAGGATGAGCTAGCAAAACTGCTCATAAAAAAGGTTAACATCTACCTATTGATTAATATGCTGTCATTTCTTATAGGAAAAATATCAGCGTGAGCAGGAGAAACTGAGGGAAGAGTGGCAAAGGGCTAAACAGGAGGCCGAGAGGGAGAATTCCAAGTTCTTGAATGAGGTAGTGTTGGAACCTGTTCTTGCTTCCCTGTGTTTTTGGTGAAATCAGCTGAGAAATGGAGAAGAATGTATTCCACTTGGCTTTTGTCACACACTAAAATATAATAAGCTCTGATTGGTCAGAATTTTGCTTTGATAGTTCAAATTTTCTCCTAGTTTCTCTACTGAATAATTAAATTTTCTATGAACCGACACCTAAATGCATCTATCTCTTCTAAGTTAGATCACCATCACCCAAAGGTTGTCTTTATTAGTGATAATACTTAACGTCGTTTCAAATAGGATCCTGGGCCAACTATAATAGGTATCATCTAAGACTGAATATAGACATATTTTCATGAACTTATAGAAATACACAGTTTTTTTTTTTCTTTTTTCCCTGGTTCTGTAGGAGTTAATGGTCCTAAACTCAAACAGCATTTCCCTGACTGCACGGGAGCCCGCTGTTTCCACGTTGGAAGCTGCCTGGGGTGAAGGGTCCCAGTCTCCCCAAAGGGAAGGGAGCCGAGCGGGAGAAGAGGAGAGGAGACAGTGGCAGGAGGAAGGTGTGAGCGAAGGCCAAAGAAAGAAGCTGCAGGAACACCTCACTCGTGAGGAGAGAGAACTGGAGGAGCAGCAGCACTGGGAGGAGCAGCAGCAGCGGGAGCAGCAGCAGCAGTGGGAGGAGCAGCGGCAGCGGGAGCAGCAGCGGCAGCGAGAGGAGCAGCAGCAGTGGGAGGAGCAGCGGCAGCGGGAGCAGCAGCAGCAGCGGGAGGAGCAGCAGCAGTGGGAGGAGCAGCGGCGGCGGCAGGCAGAGGCCGAGGAGCAGCGGCGCCGCGAGGAGGAGCAGACGCGCCAGGCGGAGAGAGAGAGGGAGACGTCAGTCAAAATATACCAGTACAGGAGGTCTGTTCCCATGCCCGAGGGTCCACGTGGCTTTTCAGTTAGCTGGCTTAGCTGTCTCCATTCCCCACTTCCAAGGCCCCTAATTGGTTTTCCTGCTTTCCACCCTCCGCTCTCTACACGAGTGAACGCGAGCAGCCAGAGTGAATCTTTTGCATTGTAAACATGATCCTGTCACCTAATTTCCTACTCAGTGTCTCCAAATGGCTTCCCTTCACAGGAGAATACTGTGGGAAGTCCTCCGCATCGCCGCGGAGGCTTGTAGGAACTGCCTTGGCGCTTTGGTCCACCTAGCTTCCCACCGCTTCCCCTCATTTGGTTTGTTACAGCTGGAAGGTCCTCCTTGTCCTTCCTTGAAAGTGACAACATGTTCTGTCCCTGGAGTTCTGTATTTTCTGGTTCCTGTGCCTGGAGAAGTGTTTCCTCACGTGTTTGTTGTCCTACTTTCCCAGACTTTCCAGAACACTTCATCTAAAAGACATGCCTCTTCCCTGCCTTTCTCTCCATGCGCCCCTCCCTGCTTTATAGTACGCGTGTATTTGCTTGTCAGGCGGCCGCATGCCCCTCTAAAATGTATTATTATGAGGTCAGTAAGTTTGCTTTGTTTCAGCAGCCCAGCCCTCAAACACTATTCAGTTATAGCAGACAGGTAGCATGTATTTGTTGAATATTGCAAATGTCTGCTGGTGGTGCTGGGTCTGTTTTCGGAAGTGATTGACTGAAAGACTTCTCTGTGTTTAGTTTTCATCCAAGAGACCATTCTCAGAAAGAGGCTAGAATAACATTATTTTGCTATATATTTCTTAAATCCAGGGAAAGCATCAAAGTATTTTATTTTGATCATAAACTTTTTCATCTTTTAGGCCTGTTGATTCCTATGATATACCAAAGGGAGAGGAAGAATCTTCAGGCATGCTTCCTGGTGACAGGTGTGTAGAACATTTAATTAAAGTTTGCTTAGAGTAATTGGCTTCACGTGAATTGTTGTGGGCTTGCTGGGGTGTTTTGTAGAACTACTATAGCTTTTGATCTTTTGTGGGATGAAGTGACATCTTGCTGGTTGATATTAAACTATCCCTCAACTTAGTAATTTAATTTATGATTTTATGGGTTAGCATTTTGGGCTGAACTCATTTGGCAATTCTGTTAGTTTATTGGGCTCATCATGCGGCTACTACCAGTTTAGTAGGTAAACTTTTGGTAGTTGGCTGGCTGTCAGCTGGGGCAGTGAGACTAACTGGGCTGTGTGTCTTTCAACATGCAGCAACCAGTACAGTCCTACATACGTGGAGGCCAGGAAGAGAAAAGAGAGAGAATTAAAGAGAGGGAACATGCCAGGCACCTACAGTCTCCGTTCTGACCTTGCACACCATTGCTCCTGCCACATTCTGTTATTTAAAGTAGAGTCACAGGGCCAGCCCAAGTTCACAGAGGGGAGCAAAACTCTTATGGGAGGAGCCATAATGCAAGGGAAATAAATGAGCACAAGGGAAGAATTGTGTTCAGTTGTTTTTTTTTTATTTGTTTGTTTTTTGTATTTTTCTGAAGCTGGAAACGGGGAGAGACAGTCAGACAGACTCCTGCATGCGCCTGACCGGGATCCACCCGGCACACCCACCAGGGGCGACACTCTGCCCACCAGGGGGCGATGCTCTGCCCCTCTGGGGCGTCGCTCTGTTGTGACCAGAGCCACTCTAGCGCCTGGGGCAGAGGCCAAGGAGCCATCCCCAGTGCCTGGGCCATCTTTGCTCCAATGGAGCCTCAGCTGCGGGAGGGGAAGAGAGAGACAGAGAGGAAGGAGAGGGGGAGGGGTGGAGAAGCAAATGGGTGCTTCTCCTGTGTGCCCTGGCCGGGAATCGAACCCGGGACTTCTGCACGCCAGGCCGACGCTCTACCACTGAGCCAACCGGCCAGGGCCGAATTGTGTTCAGTTTTTGCAGTCGACCATAACATTTGTTTTACAGAGGTTATAAGCCATGGCATAAGCTTACCTGAAATGAAGCTACATGAGGACAAGTGAAGTGAGAGTTGTGGCCTTAGTTTGGTTAGAGCTACTGGTGATTCAGGGGAATGCAGATATGATTTCAGATAGATGAAATGTTATATATACTTCTAAAATTTCCTAAAACATTACTTTTAATGCTTTTCAGTAATTTAAAAAGTGCCTTATATTTTTAAAATCACTAAGGACTTCTAAACAGAACAAAAATATCCAGTGTATGACCATTAATTTGTGTTTTCAGAGCTGAAATTTCTTCTTTAGGCAGTTTCCTTCCAGATGAGGAAAGACTCATCTGTATAGGCAGTCAGGGTGGCCGGACAGGGCTCAGAGGAGGCAGGGAAAGGAAAAGGAATACACAGGTAATGATGGGCTGATAGTAAGCTAGAGAAAGTTCTGGTGATGAATGACCTTATTTATAATCAGTGTTTCTGGGTACCTGTAGATTATTAAAATGTATATCTCCTTTTTTAAAGCTATGGATTTATTATATATTCAGAATAGCTTTAATTATATAGCTCATTGCCTTGAGGAAATAATTAGATTGCACAGAGAGGAAACTTAAGGAATTCTGGAAAATATGAAATACTTAGAGGCATTTGTGATACAGCGTGCCCTAGGGGAATTAAGAAGTGTGGCTAAACACCTTGTCATAAAAGTATTTTCTTCTATGTTAATAGAAATGAAACCATTCATGAATGTTGCTAACAGCCCTATATTATTATTATT